>NC_069502.1:1067590732-1068793232 GCF_027579735.1 Bombina bombina
TAAATATTTCACATTCCAATGTTCTGCACATAAATAGAGCATATTCTTCTATGTGAAGAACATTGGAATGTGAAATATTCATATTTTTATGTCAGGTTATCGCACTTGAGATAATGTGATCATATTTGCACTCAAGTAGGGTGTTTTTCCAGTTTTTTGCTCCATTGACTTCTATGGGGGAATATGTTATCACATGTGCAATATCCTAAGTTTGGCGTTTTACGCGTGTCAGGTTAGTGTGCAAGTGAAAACAGTTTACTTTCAACTTGTAATATACTGTAGTGCAACCCAACGCGTGCAAAAAGCTTACTTCTAGCGCAGTTAAAGCTCGAGCAGGAGTGTTAAATAATGATCCACTTGGAATCTGGCACTTTATTTTACAATTATTTAATTCAATGTCATTGACATGAATATTAATTTAAATTGCATTACCTGTTCCAAAAGGTCAAACTCATTGTTCATTAATTTTGGTGAAAAGTAACTAGCGCACATAAAGAATTGTTAACCTCAATGCACTTTATTGAAATATTGAATTAGTCTTAAAGTACAAAGCACAATATGCATATTTTACATTCCTATGTTTTTACATAGAAAAAATGTAGTTTTAATGATTAAAAATTTTTCTTTAGTGATTCAGATAGAGCATGCAATTTTAAGCAACTTTCTAATTTACTCTTATTATAACTTTTCTCCGTTCTCTTGCTATCTTTATTTAAAAAGAAGGCCTCTAAGCTAAGGAGCCAGCCAATTTTTGGTTCAGATCAATGGACAGCTTTTGTTTATTGGTGGGTGAATTTTTCCACCAAACAGCAAGAACAATCCAGGTTGTGCACAAAACAATGTGCCGGCATCTAAATTTACATTCTGTCTTTTCAAATAAAGATGCCAAGAGAATGAAGAAAATTTGATAATAGTGGTAAATTAGAAAGTTGCTTAAAATTGCATGCTCTATCTGAATCATAAAAGAAAAAAATTGGGTTCAGTGTCCCTTTAACCCCTTAACGACCGACGACGTATGCCATACGTCCTCAAAAAAAAAGCACTTAACGACCGAGGACGTATGGCATACGTCGTCGGTTTAACAGAGCACTGGAAGCGATCGAAATCGATTCCAGCTGCTCTAACAGTATTGCAGGCTTGCCTTGATGTCTAGGCATCCTGCAATACTGTTCCCGAGTGCCGGGACCGGATTGATCACTCCCCCACGAGTGATCACTTCCGGTTTCGCTCCACGTGGAGCCCGGCAGTGTTTCAGAGCATCGGAAGCGATCGGACACGCTTCCGATGCTCTGCTTGTGTGCTAAGTGCCTCGGTGGGTCGAGGCACTTAGTTAGTTATAAAATGAAGGTAAATAATAAAAAAAAAAAAACGTTTAAAATATAAAAAAAGCCCTAAATAGCCCCCCCCTCCCCCTTCACTAGGCATCCAAGATGGCGATGCCCAGTGCATCATGGGGCCTCTGGGGGTGTCCCTAGCCTGCATCATCATAGGGGCAAGCTAGGGTCACCCAATCTGAGCCTCCCACCCTAAAAAAAAAAATAATAATAAAATACCCCATTTGTCTGATCATGTCAATATTTGTAAATATTGACTATGATCAGTGTGGATCTCCCTCCCTCTCCTCACTTGCCATTTTGTTGGAGAGAGAGAAAGACCTGTATTTAGCAGAGAGAGAGATTTATTTCTTTTATTTGTTAAAAAATATAGAACCAAAGGCTCTTTTCAGAGCCATTAACCCATAGCTTGCCAGTGATCACTATATATCACTGGCAGTAACATAGGTGCACTTTTTTTTTGCTGCATTTTGCTGTCTGTGCATTTTTTTAGGGGTTAATTTTGTTGTTGTAATTTTTTTAAAAACCCAAAGGCTCTTTTCAGAAACATTTAGTTAATTTAATTTAATTTTCCGAGCCATTAACCCCTAGCTTGCCAGTGATCACTATATATCACTGGCAGTAGCATAGGTGCACTTTTTTTTTGCTGCATTTTGCTGTCTGTGCATTTTTTTAGGGGTTAATTTTGTTGTTGTAATTTTTTAAAAACCCAAAGGCTCTTTTCAGAAACATTTAGTTAATTTAATTTAATTTTCAGAGCCATTAACCCCTAGCTTGCCAGTGATCGCTATAAATCACTGGCAGTTGCATAGCTGTACTTTTTTGCTGTCTGTGCATTTTTTTAGGGGTTAATTTTGTTGTTGTAATTTTTTAAAAACCCAAAGGCTCTTTTCAGAAACATTTAGTTAATTTAATTTAATTTTCAGAGCCATTAACCCCTAGCTTGCCAGTGATCGCTATAAATCACTGGCAGTAGCATAGCTGTACTTTTTTGCTAGTTAATTTAGTTAATTAATTTAGTTAATTTAATTTAATTTTCAGAGCCATTAACCCCTAGCTTGCCAGTGATCGCTATAAATCACTGGCAGTTACATAGCTGTACTTTTTTGCTGTCTGTGCATTTTTTTTAGGGGTTAATTTTGTTGTAATTTTTTAAAAACCCAAAGGCTCTTTTCAGAAACATTTAGTTAATTTAATTTAATTTTCAGAGCCATTAACCCCTAGCTTGCCAGTGATCGCTATAAATCACTGGCAGTAGCATAGCTGTACTTTTTTGCTAGTTAATTTAGTTAATTAATTTAGTTAATTTAATTTAATTTTCAGAGCCATTAACCCCTAGCTTGCCAGTGATCGCTATAAATCACTGGCAGTTGCATAGCTGTACTTTTTTGCTGTCTGTGCATTTTTTTAGGGGTTAATTTTGTTGTTGTAATTTTTTAAAAACCCAAAGGCTCTTTTCAGAAACATTTAGTTAATTTAATTTAATTTTCAGAGCCATTAACCTCTAGCTTGCCAGTGATCGCTATAAATCACTGGCAGTAGCATAGCTGTACTTTTTTGCTAGTTAATTTAGTTAATTAATTTAGTTAATTTAATTTTTTTTAGTAATTGTTTTCTGTGACAGATACAAAAATGTCACAGAAAAGATATAGTGCTGAGGAGGCGTATGCCATCCTTGCGTCAGAGTCAGATGCCTCTATTTCTGACTCAGACCCCAATTTTGACCCTGCCATGTGCTCAGATACATCACTAGATGCAGTCTCAACTGATAGTGATGTATCTGTGGCTGCTAGCCCCCCTGCCAGCCCCCCTGCTAGCCCCCCTGCCAGAAGGAGGCGTGTTGCTGCCATTGCTGCTGAAGAGTGGGTAACGCCTCATCTCCAGAGGCCAGATATCCCACCCTTCACAGCAAATGCTGGCATAAATATAGATGTGGCAGGTTTTAGCCCCCAGCAGTTTCTGGAAGTGTTTCTGGGCGATGATATATTGGGGAACATTGTCGCCCAAACTAATTTATATGCCCATCAGTTCCGTGCTGCAAAGCCTGGAACATATTTGGCAAAGCAGCAATGGGCCCCCATCAATGTGCCAGAATTCAAAAAATTCTGGGCATTGACTATGCTGATGGGCATCATAAAGAAACCCTCCATTCGCTCCTACTGGAGTACTAGCCCCATCTGCTCTACCCCCATTTTCTCCCAGACTATGTCGAGGAAGAGGTATGAAATGATTCTGCATTTCATGCACTTCAGCGACAACAGCCTGTGCCCCCCTAGGGAGCATCCCCAATTTGACAGGCTGTATAAAATCCGCCCCCTGATAACCCACTTTTCTGCCAGGTTTGCAGAGGCTTATACACCTGGAAGGAATATATGCGTTGATGAATCCCTAATGAAGTATAAGGGAAGGCTGGGATTCAAGCAGTATATTCCTTCCAAACGCTCCAGATATGGGGTAAAGGTGTATAAGCTCTGTGACAGCGAGACTGGGTATACTCAGGCCTTCCGGGTGTATGAGGGAAAGGATAGCCACCTTGACCCTCCAGGTTGCCCAGAACATATGGGAACCACTGGCAAGATTGTCTGGGACCTGATATTACCCCTAATGAACAAAGGGTATCACTTGTACTTAGACAATTTTTATACAAGTGTCCTTTTGTTCAAGCTACTGTATTGCTTTGATACAGTAGCTTGCGGTACAATTAAAAAGAACCGCGCAGGTTTCCCAGGACAGCTTGTTCGCACCCGGCTACGAAGGGGGGAGACCTCAGCTCTGCGCCAAGAGGAGCTGTTGGCACTGAAGTACAGAGACAAGAAGGATGTATACCTTCTTACCACCATCCACACAGAGAGGACGGTGGCGGTTTCTGTACGTGGCAGAGCTGAGATCATAAGGAAGCCAGTGTGCATCAAGTCTTATAACCGGCATATGGGTGGGGTTGATCTGGCTGATCAGCTGCTGCAGCCCTACCTAATTATGCGGAAGACAAGGGCCTGGTACAAAAAGGTTGCAATTTACCTAATGCAGATTGCAACCCACAACGCTTTTTTGTTGTTCAAAAAAGCAAACCCCAGAGTTAAAAAGACTTTTTTACAGTTTCAGCTCCAGATTATTACGGGGATTTTGTACCATGATGCACCTGCTCCCCGGGCGGTGATGGGAGAGAGCAGAGTTGGGGCTACCCATTTTATTTTTAAAATCCCCCCTACTGCCACAAAGCAGAAACCACAAAAAAAAATGCAGAGTCTGTACCAAGAGGGGGAAGAGAAGGGACACCATATATTACTGTCCTGATTGCCCTGGACAGCCTGCACTCTGCATTGGGGACTGCTTCAAGCGGTACCATACAATGGTCAATTTTTAAAAAAATAAATACATTTGCTGTTACATATATATATATATTTTTTTTTTGGTTATGTTTACAGTTAGATTTTTTTTTGTTTTTTTTACTTTTACTGTGCCAGATTTTTACATTTCACTACTCTATTTTTTTCTAAAATTGGGCCTGTTTTTTTTTAACCAAAACCCCTGTCAAACCTATGCATGGGGGACATAGGTGTTCTCAGGGTGCCTTGCAGAAAACAACCTGAAGTATGTTTTTGTAATAACTTACAACAGTCTCTCCTAAATTATAGTCAAAAAGCAATGTGTCTGTAAAAATGAAAATTGAAAAATTACCACCATACACTTTCTCCAATTTTTTGGGCTAAAACGGTTGCTTCAAAGGCATCAAAGCACACCATATACAATACCTTGGGGTGTCAACATTTAAAAAATATACACTTTGAATGCAATAAATAAAAGTGGGGTATGCGATAGGCCCCAAACTAAAGATAGGCCTATCAGAAGAAATACTCTCATTTTTAATAACTAAAATCACAAGTCATAAAATTGTAACATAACCTTCCCAAAATCCTGGCAAACCTATGCATGGGGGGCATAGGTGTACTCAGGGTGCCTTGCAGAAAACAACCTGAAGTATTCTTTTGCAATAACTTACAACAATCTCTCCTAAATCATAGTCAAAAAGCAATGTGTCTGTAAAAATGAAAATTGAAAAATTACCACCATATACTTTCTCCAATTTTTTGGGCTAAAACGGTTGCTTCAAAGGCATCAAAGCACACCATATACAATACCTTGGGGTGTCAACATTTAAAAAATATACACTTTGAATGCAATAAATAAAAGTGGGGTATGTGATAGGCCCCAAACTAAAGATAGGCCTATCAGAAGAAATACTCTCATTTTTAATAACTAAAATCATGTAACATAACCTTCCCAAAATCCTGGCAAACCTATGCATGGGGGGCATAGGTGTACTCAGGGTGCCTTGCAGAAAACAACCTGAAGTATTCTTTTGCAATAACTTACAACAGTCTCTCCTAAATCATAGTAAAAAAGCAATGTGTCTGTAACAATGAAAATTGAAAAATTACCACCATATACTTTCTCCAATTTTTTGGGCTAAAACGGTTGCATCAAAGTCATCAAACCACTCCATGTATAATACCTTGGGGGGTCAACTTTTTAAATATAATCACATTTATGGAAAACAAATAAATTGGGGTATGTTAAAAGACCCCCAAAAAAGACGATAGGCAAAGAAAATATGTTAAATGTGAAAAAAAATCACAAACACATGTCAGACATTTGGCATTGCACCGCCCAAACAAGCCACCAAACCTATGCATAGGTGGTATCACTGAACTCAGGAGATGTTGGTGACCACATAGTGGTGTCTTCTTTGGTAGTAACACATAACAGGAGCTGTGAATCCATGTCTAAAGTACAATGTATGTGAAAAATAACACAAAGAAATGAATGCCCAATAGTTTGACAAAGACTAGTGGTTGAATTAGTGTATGGAAAGTGTTAAAACACCTGCATTTGAAATACCCTAGGATGTCTACTTTTCAAAAATATATGGTTTTATGGGGGTAAATTACATTGGCCGGCTTCAGAAATGTCTTAAATAGAACATGGGTGCATGGGATGTGAAAATGGGAAGTGTAAAAAATGGAATGCGCTTCCTAAAAATAAGGCCTTCTAGCCCCCAGAGAACCCAACACACCTATACATGGGTGGTATCACTGTACTCAGGAGATGTTGTTGAACACATATTGAGGTGTTTTTTGGCAGTAACACATAACAGGAACTGAGAATCCATGCCTAAAGTACAATGTGTGTGAAAAATAACACAAAAAAAATGACTACCCAAAAGTTTGACAAAGACTGGTGGTTAAATAAGTTCATGGAAAGTGTGAAAATACCAGCATTTCAAATACCCTAGGGGGTCTACTTCTCAAAAATATATGGTTTTATGGGGGTAAATTTCATTGACCGGCTTCAGAAATGTCCCAAATAGGACATGGGTGCATGATGACCGATGTGAAAATTCCAAGTTGAAAAACTGGAATGCGCTTCCTAAAAATAAGGCCTTCTAGCCCCCAGAGAACCCGACACACCTATACATGGGTGGTATCACTGTACTCAGGAGATGTTGTTGAACACATATTGAGGTGTTTTTTGGCAGTAACACATAACAGGAACTGAGAATCCATGCCTAAAGTACAATGTGTGTGAAAAATAACACAAAAAAATGACTACCCAAAAGTTTGACAAAGACTGGTGGTTGAATTAGTGCATGGAAAGTGTTAAAATACCAGCATTTGAAATACCCTAGGGTGTCTACTTTTCAAAAATATATGGTTTGATGGGGGTAAATTCCATTGGCCAGCTTCAGAAATGTCCCAAATAGGACATGGGTGCATGATGACCGATGTGAAAATTCCAAGTTGAAAAACTGGAATGCGCTTCCTAAAATTAAGGCCTTTTAGCCCCCAGAGAACCCGACACACCTATACATGGGTGGTATCACTGTACTCAGGAGATGTTGTTGAACACATATTGAGGTGTTTTTTGGCAGTAACATATAACAGGAACTGAGAATCCATGCCTAAAGTACAATGTGTGTGAAAAATAACACAAAAAAATGACTACCCAAAAGTTTGACAAAGACTGGTGGTTAAATAAGTTCATGGAAAGTGTGAAAATACCAGCATTTCAAATACCCTAGGGGGTCTACTTCTCAAAAATATATGGTTTTATGGGGGTAAATTTCATTGACCGGCTTCAGAAATGTCCCAAATAGGACATGGGTGCATGATGACCGATGTGAAAATTCCAAGTTGAAAAACTGGAATGCGCTTCCTAAAAATAAGGCCTTCTAGCCCCCAGAGAACCCAACACACCTATACATGGGTGGTATCACTGTACTCAGGAGATGTTGTTGAACACATATTGAGGTGTTTTTTGGCAGTAACACATAACAGGAACTGAGAATCCATGCCTAAATTACAATGTGTGTGAAAAATAACACAAAAAAATGACTACCCAAAAGTTTGACAAAGACTGGTGGTTGAATTAGTGCATGGAAAGTGTTAAAATACCAGCATTTGAAATACCCTAGGGTGTCTACTTTTCAAAAATATATGGTTTGATGGGGGTAAATTCCATTGGCCAGCTTCAGAAATGTCCCAAATAGGACATGGGTGCATGATGACCGATGTGAAAATTCCAAGTTGAAAAACTGGAATGCTCTTCCTAAAATTAAGGCCTTTTAGCCTCCAGAGAACCCGACACACCTATACATGGGTGGTATCACTGTACTCAGGAGATGTTTTTGAACATATATTGAGGTGTTTTTTGGCAGTAACACATAACAGGAACTGAGAATCCATGCCTAAAGTACAATGTGTGTGAAAAATAACACAAAAAAATGACTACCCAAAAGTTTGACAAAGACTGGTGGTTAAATAAGTTCATGGAAAGTGTGAAAATACCAGCATTTCAAATACCCTAGGGGGTCTACTTCTCAAAAATATATGGTTTGATGGGGGTAAATTCCATTGGCCAGCTTCAGAAATGTCCCAAATAGGACATGGGTGCATGATGACCGATGTGAAAATTCCAAGTTGAAAAACTGGAATGCGCTTCCTAAAATTAAGGCCTTTTAGCCCCCAGAGAACCCGACACACCTATACATGGGTGGTATCACTGTACTCAGGAGATGTTGTTGAACACATATTGAGGTATTTTTTGGCAGTAACACATAACAGGAACTGAGAATCCATGCCTAAAGTACAATGTGTGTGAAAAATAACACAAAATAATGACTACCCAAAAGTTTGACAAAGACTGGTGGTTGAATTAGTGCATGGAAAGTGTTAAAATACAAGCATTTGAAATACCCTAGGGTGTCTACTTTTCAAAAATATATGGTTTGATGGGGGTAAATTCCATTGACCAGCTTCAGAAATGTCCCAAATAGGACATGGGTGCATGATGACCGATGTGAAAATTCCAAGTTGAAAAACTGGAATGCGCTTCCTAAAATTAAGGCCTTTTAGCCCCCAGAGAACCCGACACACCTATACATGGGTGGTATCACTGTACTCAGGAGATGTTGTTGAACACATATTGAGGGTTTTTTTGGTAGTAACACATAACAGGAACTGAGAATCCATGCCTAAAGTACAATGTGTGTGAAAAATAACACAAAATAATGACTACCCAAAAGTTTGACAAAGACTGGTGGTTCAATTAGTGCATGGAAAGTGTTAAAATACAAGCATTTGAAATACCCTAGGGTGTCTACTTTTCAAAAATATATGGTTTGATGGGGGTAAATTCCATTGACCAGCTTCAGAAATGTCCCAAATAGGACATGGGTGCATGATGACCGATGTGAAAATTCCAAGTTGAAAAACTGGAATGCGCTTCCTAAAATTAAGGCCTTTTAGCCCCCAGAGAACCCGACACACCTATACATGGGTGGTATCACTGTACTCAGGAGATGTTGTTGAACACATATTGAGGGTTTTTTTTGGTAGTAACACATAACAGGAACTGAGAATCCATGCCTAAAGTACAATGTGTGTGAAAAATAACACAAAATAATGACTACCCAAAAGTTTGACAAAGACTGGTGGTTGAATTAGTGCATGGAAAGTGTTAAAATACAAGCATTTGAAATACCCTAGGGTGTCTACTTTTCAAAAATATATGGTTTGATAGGGGTAAATTCCATTGACCAGCTTCAGAAATGTCCCAAATAGGACATGGGTGCATGATGACCAATGTGAAAATTCCAAGTTGAAAAACTGGAATGCGCTTCCTAAAATTAAGGCCTTTTAGCCCCCAGAGAACCCGACACACCTATACATGGGTGGTATCACTGTACTCAGGAGATGTTGTTGAACACATATTGAGGGTTTTTTTTGGTAGTAACACATAACAGGAACTGAGAATCCATGCCTAAAGTACAATGTGTGTGAAAAATAACACAAAATAATGACTACCCAAAAGTTTGACAAAGACTGGTGGTTGAATTAGTGCATGGAAAGTGTTAAAATACAAGCATTTGAAATACCCTAGGGTGTCTACTTTTCAAAAATATATGGTTTGATGGGGGTAAATTCCATTGACCAGCTTCAGAAATGTCCCAAATAGGACATGGGTGCATGATGACCGATGTGAAAATTCCAAGTTGAAAAACTGGAATGCGCTCCCTAAAAATAAGAGCTTTTAGCCCCCCGAGAACCCGACACACCTATACATGGGTGGTATCACTGTACCCAGGAGATGCTGCTGAAGACATATGAGGGTGTTATTTGGCAGTAACCCTTAATATTATCAGTAAATGTATTCTTAAATTGCTATTTTGTCAAAAAATCAAATTATTTTTTTTCCCCCCCAAACTTTGGCATAGATTGGTGGTAAAATGGTTGCATGAAAAAAGTCAAAATACCCCAAGTTTAATACCTTAGGTTGTCTTCTTTTAAAAAATATATACATTTGAAGGGTTATTCAGGGATTCATGACAGATATTGGTGTTACAATGTAACTATCGCCAATTTTGAAAAAACATGGTTTTGAAATAGCAAAGCGCTACTTGTACTTATTGCCCTATAACTTGCAAAAAAAGCAAAGAACATGTAAACATTGGGTATTTATAAACTCAGGACAAAATTTAGAAACTGTTTAGCATTGGTATTTTATGGTGGTTGTAGATGTGTAAGAGATTTTGGGGCTCAAAGTTAGAAAAAGTGCATTTTTTTTCATTTTTTTCCTCATATTTTATATTTTTTTTTATAGTAAATTATAAGATATGATGAAAATAATCATATCTTTAGAAAGTCCATTTAATGGCGAGAAAAACAGTATATAATATGTGTGGGTACAGTAAATGAGTAAGAGGAAAAACAGAATTTATGTTTACCTGATAAATTACTTTCTCCAACGGTGTGTCCGGTCCACGGCGTCATCCTTACTTGTGGGATATTCTCTTCCCCAACAGGAAATGGCAAAGAGCCCAGCAAAGCTGGTCACATGATCCCTCCTAGGCTCCGCCTACCCCAGTCATTCGACCGACGTTAAGGAGGAATATTTGCATAGGAGAAACCATATGGTACCGTGGTGACTGTAGTTAAAGAAAATAAATTATCAGACCTGATTAAAAAAACCAGGGCGGGCCGTGGACCGGACACATCGTTGGAGAAAGTAATTTATCAGGTAAACATAAATTCTGTTTTCTCCAACATAGGTGTGTCCGGTCCACGGCATCATCCTTACTTGTGGGAACCAATACCAAAGCTTTAGGACACGGATGAAGGGAGGGAGCAAATCAGGTCACCTAAATGGAAGGCACCACGGCTTGCAAAACCTTTCTCCCAAAAATAGCCTCAGAAGAAGCAAAAGTATCAAACTTGTAAAATTTGGTAAAAGTGTGCAGTGAAGACCAAGTCGCTGCCCTACATATCTGATCAACAGAATCCTCGTTCTTGAAGGCCCATGTGGAAGCCACAGCCCTAGTGGAATGAGCTGTGATTCTTTCGGGAGGCTGCCGTCCGGCAGTCTCGTAAGCCAATCTGATGATGCTTTTAATCCAAAAAGAGAGAGAGGTAGAAGTTGCTTTTTGACCTCTCCTTTTACCAGAATAAACAACAAACAAGGAAGATGTTTGTCTAAAATCCTTTGTAGCATCTAAATAGAATTTTAGAGCGCGAACAACATCCAAATTGTGCAACAAACGTTCCTTCTTTGAAACTGGTTTCGGACACAGAGAAGGTACGATAATCTCCTGGTTAATGTTTTTGTTAGAAACAACTTTTGGAAGAAAACCAGGTTTAGTACGTAAAACCACCTTATCTGCATGGAACACCAGATAAGGAGGAGAACACTGCAGAGCAGATAATTCTGAAACTCTTCTAGCAGAAGAAATTGCAACTAAAAACAAAACTTTCCAAGATAATAACTTAATATCAACGGAATGCAAGGGTTCAAACGGAACCCCCTGAAGAACTGAAAGAACTAAATTGAGACTCCAAGGAGGAGTCAAAGGTTTGTAAACAGGCTTAATTCTAACCAGAGCCTGAACAAAGGCTTGAACATCTGGCACAGCAGCCAGTTTTTTGTGAAGTAACACCGACAAGGCAGAAATCTGTCCCTTCAGGGAACTTGCAGATAATCCTTTTTCCAATCCTTCTTGAAGGAAGGATAGAATCCTAGGAATCTTAACCTTGTCCCAAGAGAATCCTTTAGATTCACACCAACAGATATATTTTTTCCAAATTTTGTGGTAAATCTTTCTAGTTACAGGCTTTCTGGCCTGAACAAGAGTATCAATAACAGAATCTGAGAACCCTCGCTTCGATAAAATCAAGCGTTCAATCTCCAAGCAGTCAGCTGGAGTGAAACCAGATTCGGATGTTCGAACGGACCCTGAACAAGAAGGTCTCGTCTCAAAGGTAGCTTCCAAGGTGGAGCCGATGACATATTCACCAGATCTGCATACCAAGTCCTGCGTGGCCACGCAGGAGCTATCAAGATCACCGACGCCCTCTCCTGATTGATCCTGGCTACCAGCCTGGGGATGAGAGGAAACGGCGGGAACACATAAGCTAGTTTGAAGGTCCAAGGTGCTACTAGTGCATCCACTAGAGCCGCCTTGGGATCCCTGGATCTGGACCCGTAGCAAGGAACTTTAAAGTTCTGACGAGAGGCCATCAGATCCATGTCTGGAATGCCCCACAGCTGAGTGACTTGGGCAAAGATTTCCGGATGGAGTTCCCACTCCCCCGGATGCAATGTCTGACGACTCAGAAAATCCGCTTCCCAATTTTCCACTCCTGGAATGTGGATAGCAGACAGGTGGCAGGAGTGAGACTCCGCCCATAGAATGATTTTGGTCACTTCTTCCATCGCTAGGGAACTCCTTGTTCCCCCCTGATGGTTGATGTACGCAACAGTTGTCATGTTGTCTGATTGAAACCGTATGAACTTGGCCCTCGCTAGCTGAGGCCAAGCCTTGAGAGCATTGAATATCGCTCTCAGTTCCAGAATATTTATCGGTAGAAGAGATTCTTCCCGAGACCAAAGACCCTGAGCTTTCAGGGATCCCCAGACCGCGCCCCAGCCCATCAGACTGGCGTCGGTCGTGACAATGACCCACTCTGGTCTGCGGAATATCATCCCTTGTGACAGGTTGTCCAGGGACAGCCACCAACGGAGTGAGTCTCTGGTCCTCTGATTTACTTGTATCTTCGGAGACAAGTCTGTATAGTCCCCATTCCACTGACTGAGCATGCACAGTTGTAATGGTCTTAGATGAATGCGCGCAAAAGGAACTATGTCCATTGCCGCTACCATCAACCCGATCACTTCCATGCACTGAGCTATGGAAGGAAGAGGAACGGAATGAAGTATCCGACAAGAGTCTAGAAGCTTTGTTTTTCTGGCCTCTGTCAGAAAAATCCTCATTTCTAAGGAGTCTATTATTGTTCCCAAGAAGGGAACCCTTGTTAACGGGGATAGAGAACTCTTTTCCACGTTCACTTTCCATCCGTGAGATCTGAGAAAGGCCAGGACAATGTCCGTGTGAGCCTTTGCTTGAGGAAGGGACGACGCTTGAATCAGAATGTCGTCCAAGTAAGGTACTACAGCAATGCCCCTTGGTCTTAGCACAGCTAGAAGGGACCCTAGTACCTTTGTGAAAATCCTTGGAGCAGTGGCTAATCCGAAAGGAAGCGCCACGAACTGGTAATGTTTGTCCAGGAATGCGAACCTTAGGAACCGATGATGTTCCTTGTGGATAGGAATATGTAGATACGCATCCTTTAAATCCACCGTGGTCATGAATTGACCTTCCTGGATGGAAGGAAGAATAGTTCGAATGGTTTCCATCTTGAACGATGGAACCTTGAGAAACTTGTTTAAGATCTTGAGATCTAAGATTGGTCTGAACGTTCCCTCTTTTTTGGGAACTATGAACAGATTGGAGTAGAACCCTATCCCTTGTTCTCTTAATGGAACAGGATGAATCACTCCCATTTTTAACAGGTCTTCTACACAATGTAAGAATGCCTGTCTTTTTATGTGGTCTGAAGACAACTGAGACCTGTGGAACCTCCCCCTTGGGGGAAGTCCCTTGAATTCCAGAAGATAACCTTGGGAGACTATTTCTAGCGCCCAAGGATCCAGAACATCTCTTGCCCAAGCCTGAGCGAAGAGAGAGAGTCTGCCCCCCACCAGATCCGGTCCCGGATCGCGGGCCAACATTTCATGCTGTCTTGGTAGCAGTGGCAGGTTTCTTGGCCTGCTTTCCCTTGTTCCAGCCTTGCATTGGTCTCCAAGCTGGCTTGGCTTGAGAAGTATTACCCTCTTGCTTAGAGGACGTAGCACCTTGGCCTGGTCCGTTTCTACGAAAGGGACGAAAATTAGGTTTATTTTTTGCCTTGAAAGGCCGATCCTGAGGAAGGGCGTGGCCCTTACCCCCAGTGATATCAGAGATAATCTCTTTCAAGTCAGGGCCAAACAGCGTTTTCCCCTTGAAAGGAATGTTAAGTAGCTTGTTCTTGGAAGACGCATCAGCCGACCAAGATTTCAACCAAAGCGCTCTGCGCGCCACAATAGCAAACCCAGAATTCTTAGCCGCACCAAATTTTCACCACAGTGTCTTAAAGCCTTAAAAGTATTGCACACCAAATTTGGAAGCTTTAACCCTTAAAATAACGGAACCGGAGCCGTTTTGAACTTTAACCCCTTTACAGTCCCTGGTATCTGCTTTGCTGAGACCCAACCAAGCCCAAAGGGGAATACGATACCAAATGACGCCTTCAGAAAGTCTTTTCTAAGTATCAGAGCTCCTCTCACATGCGACTGCATGCCATGCCTCTCAAAAACAAGTGCGCAACACCGGCGCGAAAATGAGGCTCTGCTTATGCTTTGGGAAAGCCCCTAAAGAATAAGGTGTCTAAACCAGTGCCTGCCGATATTATTATATCAAAATACCCAGATAAAATGATTCCTCAAGGCTAAATATGTGTTAATAATGAATCGATTTAGCCCAAAAAAAAGTTAAACACTAAAAAACTCTAAGCCATCTCCGTGGAGATGTTGCCTGTACAACGGCAAAGAGAATGACTGGGGTAGGCGGAGCCTAGGAGGGATCATGTGACCAGCTTTGCTGGGCTCTTTGCCATTTCCTGTTGGGGAAGAGAATATCCCACAAGTAAGGATGACGCCGTGGACCGGACACACCTATGTTGGAGAAATTACAGTTAAACACAAACATCGCAGAAATGCAAAAATAGCCTTGGTCCCAGATGGTCAACAAATTGAAAAGTGGTCTGGTCACTAAGGGGTTAAATATATATTTCTATATAGGAATATATATACAGGTATAGGTATATACATATATATATAGAAATATGTATTTACAATATAAAATACAGTATCCTGTATGTGAAGAACATTGGAATGTGAAATATGTACAGTATATATACAGCAAAACAAATAAATACATAAATACATAAGTACACAGACATATATACACACACACACATATATATATATATATATATATATATATATATATATATATACATACATACATACATACATACATACATACATACACATATTTAGACATATAAATGTATGTATATATGCAATATAGCCCTTTGCAGTCAATCACCTTGCTGCCTGGCTTTCTCACTTTCTCTCTACAAATACACGTGCTCTTATCCTAGGGGACTTCAACATCCCCATTGATAACCCATCTTCCCCTTCTGCCTCTAAACTTCTCTCACTCACAAACACCTTTGGTCTCTCACAATCCACCCTATTCCCTACTCACCGTGACGGACACTCTATCGATCTAGTATTCTCCTACCTCTGCTCCTTTTCTGATGTCACCTGTTTCCCATTTCCCATCTCAGACCACCATCTGCTCACCTATAATCTTAATGTACATGCTAAACCTATTTCTCCCCCTCACCCCCGCACCTGTAGAAATCTGCACACTGTGGATCCTCTCCAACTTTCCAACCTTATTCAAAAACGCCTCCCCCACAGTTCCATGGTATCCTGCCCTGACCTTGCTACAACCCACTATAAGAATACTCTCTCCTCTGCACTCGAAACCCTTGCTCCTCCACAAATACGCAAAACCCCATGTTGTCAGCTCCATCCCTGGCACTCTCAGCAAATACGCTACCTACAAAAATGCTCCCTTGCTGCTGAATGTGCCTGGCGGAAATCCTGCTCTGAACTTGATTTCCTCCACTAAGATGCCGGCTCCTTCGCTACATACGGGCAGCGGATCTGTTCGTCCACTAGCCCGTATGTATCATTACACACTCCTCGCAGTGTGTAATGCCCGCGCCTTCATTAGTGCGACCAATTGTTCAACTGAAGGGGCTGTCAATCACCAAGATCGAGCAAGCTTTCTGTGATTTTTCCCTCACCACCTCAGAGGTGGCATAGGGTATAAGAAGCAGCGGTTTAATTACCGCTGCTTCTTACATTGCGGGAAGCAGGCTTGCATATGCGATCCTGCCCTACAAGGGCTCCAGAGCAGCTCTTGCTGCTTTGTACATGGAGCCCTATAAGTTAATTCTTTATTCTTACTCCTCTGTCCTTTACTTAGCCAAGCAAAACTACTTCTCTTCTCTTATATCTTCTAACTCCTCAAACTCTAAATGTCTCTTTTCCATTTTCAATACTCTCCTCTATCCACCTGCACCACCCCCCTTCATCTGCCTTTAGTGCTCAAGATTTGGCAGACTACTTTTTCAACAAAATACTTACCATATGAAGTAACATTTCAACACAAGACTGCAACCTACCATCTCAGCCCTTGGTCACCCCTTCCACCACTCTCAGTACCTTCCCCCAACCACTGAGAATAAAGTGAGTTCCGTAATGTCTTCCCCACACCTCACTACCTGCCCACTTGACCATATCCCTTCACATCTAATACCTTCTCTGTCTTCTACCCTAACTTCAGTTCTTACTCACATATTCAAACAATCATTACTGCTGGTTAATTTCCATCTTCCTTCAAACATGCAAAGGTCACCCACCAAAAAAACAATTCTCCTGCCAACTACCGCCCCATATCACTGCTTCCACTAGCTTTAAAAGTCCTTGAAAAACTTGTATTCGATTGGCTAACCCACTTCCTGTCCTCCAACTCATTGCTTGACCCCCTGCAATCTGGCTTCCGTCCCCAACACTCAAATGAGACTGCCCTCACCAAGGTTACTAACGATCTTATTTCTGTTAAAAACAATGGCCACTACACTATACTTATCTTACTTGACCTGTGTCTGCTGCCTTTGACACTGTTGACCATCCCCTCCTCCTACGGACTCTCAGCTCCCTTAGGCTCTGTGACATTGCCCTCTGGATCCACTCATCTCTTTAATAGGTCCTTTTCTGTTTCATTTGCTGATGACTCCTCCTCTTCCTTGCCTCTGTCTGTTGGAGTACCTCAAGGCTCTTTTCTAGACCCACTACTCTTCTCTATATATACTTCCTCACTAGGTAAACTTATCAGTAGTTTACTCAGTAGCTATGGCTTCAACTATCACCTCTATGCAGATAATACTCAGATCAACCTATCCACCCCTGCACTCTCTCCTTCTGTCCTTTCCCACATCAGCGACTTCTTATCTGGCATTTCTTCATGGATGGCCTCTCACCACCTAAAAATCAACATGTCCAAGAATGAGCTTCTTCTAATCCCATCTGATTCTACTCCAGTTTCTAACTTTGCTATCATTGTTGGCAACACCACTATCTCCCCATAACCCCAAGTCCGCTGCCTAGGATTTGTACTTGACTCCAATCTTTCCTTCATACCCCACATACAATTGCTCTCTTCATCCTGTCACAACCACCTACGCAATATCTCCAAAAAGCCCTCTGACCTACAAAGCCCTTACCAATGCAGTACCCCCTACCTGTCCTCACACATCAACAAATATACTCCAACCCACCCCCTAGAAGCCAACAATGATCTACTCCTTGCATTTTCTACCATCACCTCCTCCCATGCTAGACAACAAGACTCCTTTCGTGCGGCACCAACCCTCTGGAACGCACTTTCTAGAGCTGTCAGGCTTTCCCCCAACCTCTCCTCCTTTAAACGTTCCCTAAAGACCTTCTTGTTCAGGGAATCCTATCAACAAATCAGTAACTAATTAATTTCACTTGCCTAATAGTTTCCCTCATCTAACTCCACGCTAACATCATTCCCACCATTGCAGTCCCCATCTCCTGTTTTTCAACCTCCAATCCATCTAGATTGTAAGTTCCCACAGGAACAGGGCCCCCAATTCCCCCTGTATTTGTTTATTAAATTTTGTCTGGTGTCTCATATTGTACTGAACTTTTATCTTTGTTACCCATGGACAGTGCTGCGGAATCTGTTGGAGCTTTATAAATAAAGAATAATAATAATAATAATAATAAAATACCATATTCCTTTTAACCCGTATAACTTTTTTCATAAATTGCTATTTTGTATCAGATAGTGTTTATATTAGTGTAACTGTAATTTACAATGCATTTATCTTGTGTTTAGTGCAACTTTTTTTAACACACTACCCTTTAAGCGGGAATTTATTCTCCATAGTGACACCCACGAAATATATACAATAGCTTTTTACATTGTTTCATTTTACATGAGGTAGAAAATTGTTATGAAATATAGCAACTATTTTTAAATTATTGATTTTATGCTCCACTGCAATGCGTAATGTGCAAACCAAGATAAATAAATCTAAAAATGAGTTCTAGCGAAATCAATTTAGCTAAGAGAAAGAACATGGCACATTCAATGTATTCTTCTCAACCGATCAATGTTCTTTTATCTAAGTCCTCAAGAATACATTTCATTTTTAATCCACAGTAGTCAATGTATACTTATGTCACAGAAAATGATGATAAATATATGGTGTTAACTGCCTTATAGCATGTAATGAATGCTTTTGATAAGCTCTAGGTAAAACAAGAACAAGAACAAGATGAAGTAGAAGCAAAACCCAATAAAGCAGTATTCATTTAGTGATTATCATTGTACATTTAGGTTAGCTCAAAATGTGACTGAGTTGCATTGATTTTTCTAAAGAGGTGACTGAAACATTTTACTGCTTCAAGCTATAGTATATATCTGCTATTTATACTGTATAACTCATGTAGTCATTTTAAAACATCTGACTAATTCTAGTTGTAGAATAAAGGATTCCTTGTCTATCAGGGCAAAGTACATTTAATTTACCCAGAGTTGTCTCAGATAATTATTTCACCAAAGATAATGATGAAATTGGAATAACTATATCAATGACAATGAAAAGTGACTGTGATCATTTTTCTATTACTATTTTAAAATATCTTTGTATGACTGTATTTATTTAAAATATTTTTTTTTGTCATATAACATTGTGCAATACTGTTATGGTTCTGCTGGTCAAAAATTAATTAAGATTTGAATCACATGTATTATTAAAGTTTCTACTCCATAAGTATGTGCCATTTTTTTATGTTTTTAAATTAGTGATTGGGTAATTTTCATATGCAAATAAATTAAGAAATATTTGGTTTAAAAAGCAGCAATCTAAAGACATCTCAGGACCCTAAATAATATATGTGCAAGTGGTTTAACATTTCTAAGCAGTAAAATGCTACAGATTCATTACAATGTATATTATAAAGCACAGATACTCTTATTTTGCTTTTATTTTCTTCTAAATACAGCAATCCAAAGAAAATGAAAGAAAAAAAAAACCAGAACAAACAAATGGCTAGATTAAAAGTGTTGCGGTACGGCTTTTAACGCTAACAAAATGGCCATTCCAGCATAATTGCTGTAATGTAAACATTTTAGACTGTAACACACTGTGTCCACTCCGCACTCAAAAAAATTAGGTTTTTGTGTGGGATTTTCATAGTGCCGGTATTACAGGTTGTGCGTTCAGGCTAAAATGCTTGCGTTACAGCCTATACAACATGATCCATACCGCCATCTGAGAGCAGAAGTTATGGATTTTGTGTAACAAAAATGTTTCACAAAACTCATAACTAAAGTGTTTCAAAGTACAAAAATATACAGAGTAAATTACCCTTGCAAGCGTTTAAGTGGTAACAATTGTATAGTGAGAAGCTTCGTTAGAGTGAATCCAATAGACTTAATCCTGAGGGAAAGCCACAACACAGGTAATAAAAACTTCTGTACCTTACTATTTGTGTATGGTATCCAAAATTCAGTCCCCAGTTTCTTCAGTTACAGCCTTATTTAGCCTTTTTTAGCTTACAGCTGTTCAGCTCCACTCATCTCCGGCATTTAGTAGCAATGCTACATTGTAATCCTCCTGGCTCCACCTGACTCCACCTACACCTCTAAACAAACAAAACAGTCTCACAAACCGCTCACAGATTTCCCAACAGTCTGACCAGAAGCATCCAAGGAAACACAAAAAAAAGAAAAAAGTGTGGCGGGGCAACAGGCAAAAATAAAACATAGCATTTATTGCAAAATAGTATATAACGATGCGTTTTTACATCAGTAAAAACAAAGAAAGCCAGAAAAGCAGCGGTCTTACGCTTTTCAGCTACTGCCTTACTCATAGACCGTGTTGCTGCTGGCTACACAGTGGTCTTAAATAATATTAATTGCTTATGACGCAAAAGTACCCATTCAATAATTAACTCTTGCAGAGTGGGTGCACCCATGGAGGGACATACATACAGTGGTAAAAAAAAGTATTTAGTCAGTCACTAATTGTGCAAGTTCTCCCACTTAAGAAGATGAGAGAGGCCTGTAATTTTCATCATATGTATACCTCAACTATGAGAGACAAAATGTGGAAACAAATCCAGACAATCACATTGTCTGATTTGGAAAGAATTTATTTGCAAATTATGGTGGAAAATAAGTATTTGGTCACCTACAAACCAGCAAGATTTCTGGCTCTCACAGACCTGTATCCTCTTCTTTAAGAGGCTCTTCTGTCCTCCACTCATTACCTGTATTAATGGCACCTGTTTGAACTTGTTATCAGTATAAAAGACACCTGTCCACAACCTCAAACAGTCACACTCCAAACTCCACTATGTTGAAGACCAAAGAGCTGTCATGGGACACCAGAAACAAAATTGTAGACCTGCACCAGGCTGGGAAGACTGAATCTGCAATAGGCAAGCAGCTTGGTGTGAAGAAATCGACTGTGGGAGCATTAATTAGAAAATGGAAGACATACAAGACCACTGATAATCTCTCTTGATCTGGGGCTCCACGCAATATCTCACTCCGTGGGGTCAAAATGATCACAAGAATGGTAAGCAAACATCCCAGAACCACACGGGGAGACCTAGTGAATGACCTGCAGAGAGCTGGGACCAACGTAACAAAAGCTACCATCAGTAACACACTATGCCGCCAGGGACTCACATCCTGCAGTGCCAGACGTGTCCCCCTGCTTAAGTCAGTACATGTCCGGGCCCATCTGAAGTATGCTAGAGAACATTTGGATGATCCAGAAGCAGATTGGGAGAATGTCATATGGTCAGATGAAACCAAAGTAGAACTGTTTGGTAGAAACACAACTTGTTGTGTTTGGAGGAGAGAGAACACCATACCTACTGTGAAGCATGGGGGTGGCAACATCATGCTTTGGGGCTGTTTCTCTGCAAAGGGAACAGGATGACTGATCCGTGTACATGAAAGAATGAATGGGGCCATGTATTGTGAGATTTTGAGTGCAAACCTCCTTCCATCAGCAAGGGCATTGGAGATGAAACGTGGCTGGGTCTTTCAGCATGACAATGATCCCAAACATACCGCCCGGGCAACGAAGGAGTGGATTTGTAAGAAGCATTTCAAGGTCCTGGAGTGGCCTAGCCAGTATCCAGATCTCAACCCCATAGAAAACCTTTGGAGGGAGTTGAAAGTCTGTGTTGCCCAGTGACAGCCCCAAAACATCACTGCTCTAGAGGAGATCAGCATGCAGGAATGGGCCAACATACCAGCAACAGTGTTTGACAACCTTGTGAAGACTTACAGAAAACGTTTGACCTCTGTCATTGCCAACAAAGGATATATAAAAAAGTATTGAGATGAACTTTTGATATTGACCAAATACTTATTTTCCACCATAATTTGCAAATAAATTCTTTCCAAGGCAGACAATGTGATTGTCTGGATTTGTTTCCACATGTTGTCTCTCATAGTTGAGGTATACCTATGATGAAAATTACAGGCCTCTCTCATCTTCTTAAGTGGGAAAACTTGCACAACTGGTGGCTGACTAAATACTTTTTTTCCCCACTGTATAAGAAGAATCCTTAATTAATTAATATATTTAAATGGTCAAAAAGTGACTAAGAATTCTACGCTCTATTTTATAGAGCCCACTATGTCCTAAATCAGGAGTGCAACATCAACCAAAAGTTTATAAAATAACAGCTAAAAAATATGTTAACATTACTAGAATGTTCTTCCTATCTCAAAATAAACCAGCCCAAGGTATGTGTATTAGGAGAGAATAGTACTCATATAAACAACAATATTATTGCCTAACGGCTAGATTTAGAGTTTGGCGTTAGCCGTCAAAACCAGCGTTAGAGGCTCCTAACGCTGATTTTGGGCTACCGCTGGTATTTAGAGTCAGTCAGGAAAGGGTCTATTTGCGTATCCTTTCTTTTCAATGGGATCTTTCTAACGCCGGTATTTAGAGTCTTGGCTGAAGTGAGCGTTAGAAATCTAACGACAAAACTCCAGCCGCAGAAAAAAGTCAGTAGTTAAGAGCTTTCTGGGCTAACGCCGGTTTATAAAGCTCTTAACTACTGTGCTATAAAGTACACTAACACCCATAAACTACCTATGTACCCTTAAACCGAGGCCCCCCCACATCGCCGCCACTTTATTAAATTTTTTTAACCCCTAATCTGCCGACCGCACACCGCCGCCACCTACGTTATCCCTATTTACCCCTAATCTGCTGCCCCTAACACCACCGACCCCTATATTATATTTATTAACCCCTAATCTGCTGCCCCCAACATCGCCTCCACCTACCTACAATTATTAACCCCTAATCTGCCGACCGGACCTCACCGCCACTATAATAAATGTATTAACCCCTAATCCGTCTCACTCCCGCCTCAATAACCCTATAATAAATAGTATTAACCCCTAATCTGCCCTCCCTAACATTGCCGACACCTAACTTCAAGTATTAACCCCTAATCTGCCGACCGGACCTCACCGCTACTCTAATAAATGTATTAACCCCTAAAGCTAAGTCTAACCCTAACCCTAACACCCCCCTAAATTAAATATAATTTAAATCTAACAAAATAAATTAACTCTTATTAAATAAATTATTCCTATTTAAAGCTAAATACTTACCTGTAAAATAAACCCTAATATAGCTACAATATAAATTATAATTATATTGTAGCTATTTTAGGATTAATATTTATTTTACAGGCAACTTTGTAATTATTTTAACCAGGTACAACAGCTATTAAATAGTTAATAACTATTTAATAGCTACCTAGTTAAAACAATTACAAAATTACCTGTAAAATAAATCCTAACCTAAGATACAATTAAACCTAACACTACACTATCAATAAAATTAATTAAATAAAATACCTACAATTATCTACGATTAAACCTAACACTACACTAACAATAAATTAATTAAATAAAAATACCTACAAATAAATACAATTAAATAAACTAACTAAAGTACAAAAAATAAAAAAGAACTAAGTTACAAAAAATAAAAAAATATTTACAAACATTAGAAAAATATTACAACAATTTTAAACTAATTACACCTACTCTAAGCCCCCTAATAAAATAACAAAGCCCCTCAAAATAAAAAAAATGCCCTACCCTATTCTAAAATTAAAATAGAAAAGCTCTTTTACCTTACCAGCCCTTAAAAGGGCCTTTTGCAGGGCATGCCCCAAAGAATTCAGCTCTTTTGCCTGTAAAAAAAAACATACAATACCCCCCCCAACATTACAACCCACCACCCACATACCCCTAATCTAACCCAAACCCCCCTTAAATAAACCTAACACTAAGCCCCTGAAGATCTCCCTACCTTGTCTTCACCACGCTGGGTCCCGATCGGTCCAGAAGAGCCTCCGAAGTCTTCATCCAAGCCCAAGCGGGGGCTGAAGAGTGACATCCATCCTCCGGCTGAAGTCTTGATCCAAGCGGCGGCTAAAGAATTCCATCTTCGGGCAGAAGTCTTCATCCTATCCGGGCAGAAGAGTAGATCCGGACCGGCAAACATCTTCATCCAAGCCGCATATTCTATGTTCTTCCATCCAATGACGAGCGGCTCCATCTTGAAGACCTCCAGCGCGGATCCATCCTCTTCTTCCGACGACTAGACGAATGAATGAATCCAAGATGGCGTCCCTCGAATTCCGATTGGCTGATAGGATTCTATCAGCCAATCGGAATTAAGGTAGGAAAATTCTGATTGGCTGATGGAATCAGCCAATCACATTCAAGTTCAATCCGATTGGCTGATCCAATCAGCCAATCAGATTGAGCTTGCATTCTATTGGCTGTTCCGATCAGCCAATAGAATTCAAGCTCAATCTGATTGGCTGATCGGATCAGCCAATCGGATTGAACTTGAATCTGATTATCACCCAATCAGAATTTTCCTATCTTAATTTCCGATCAGCCAATAGAATGCAAGCTCAATCTGATTGGCTGATCGGATCAGCCAATCGGATTGAACTTGAATCTGATTGGCTTGGATGACGTCTTGGATGACGTCCCTTAAAGGAACCTTCATTCATCGTCTAGTCGTCGGAAGAAGAGGATGGATCCGCGCCGGAGGTCTTCAAGATGGAGCCGCTCGTCATCGGATGAAAGAACATAGAAGATGCGGCTTGGATGAAGATGTTTGCCGGTCCGGATCTACTCTTCTGCCCGGATAGGATGAAGACTTCTGCCCGAAGATGGAATTCTTTAGCCGCCGCTTGGATCAAGACTTCAGCCGGAGGATGGACGTCACTCTTCAGCCCCCGCTTGGGCTTGGATGAAGACTTCGGAGGCTCTTCTGGACCGATCGGGACCCGGTGTGGTGAAGACAAGGTAGGGAGATCTTCAGGGGCTTAGTGTTAGGTTTATTTAAGGGGGGTTTGGGTTAGATTAGGGGTATGTGGGTGGTGGGTTGTAATGTTGGGGGGGGATTGTATGTTTTTTTTTTACAGGCAAAAGAGCTGAATTCTTTGGGGCATGCCCCGCAAAGGGCCCTTTTAAGGGCTGGTAAGGTAAAAGAGCTTTTCAATTTTAATTTAAAAATAGGGTAGGGCATTTTTTTATTTTGGGGGGCTTTATTATTTTATTAGGGGGCTTAAAGTAGGTGTAATTAGTTTAAAATTGTTGTAATATTTTTCTAATGTTTGTAAATATGTTTTTGTTTTTTGTAACTTAGTTCTTTTTTATTTTTTGTACTTTAGTTAGTTTATTTAATTGTATTTATTTGTAGGTATTTGTATGTAATTAATTTATTGATAGTGTAGTGTTAGGTTTAATTGTAGATAATTGTAGGTATTTTATTTAATTAATTTATTGATAGTGTAGTGTTAGGTTTAATTGTAACTTAGGTTAGGATTTATTTTACAGGTAATTTTGTAATTATTTTAACTAGGTAGCCATTAAATAGTTATTAACTATTTAATAGCTATTGTACCTGGTTAAAATAATTACAAAGTTGCCTGTAAAATAAATATTAATCCTAAAATAGCTACAATATAATTATAATTTATATTGTAGCTATATTAGGGTTTATTTTACAGGTAAGTATTTAGCTTTAAATAGGAATAATTTATTTAATAAGAGTTAATTTATTTCGTTAGATTTAAATTATATTTAATTTAGGGGGGTGTTAGGGTTAGGGTTAGACTTAGCTTTAGGGGTTATAAAATGTATTAGAGTAGCGGTGAGGTCCGGTCGGCAGATTAGGGGTTAATACTTGAAGTTAGGTGTCGGCGATGTTAGGGAGGGCAGATTAGGGGTTAATAAATATTATGTAGGTGTCGACGATTTTAGGGGCAGCAGATTAGGGGTACATAGGGATAATGTAAGTTGCGGCGGTGTGCGGTCGGCAGATTAGGGGTTAATATTAAAATGCAGGGGTCAGCGATGCAGGGTTTTTTTTTTTTAATACTATTTATTATAGGGTTATTGAGGCGGGAGTGAGGCGGATTAGGGGTTAATACATTTATTATAGTAGCGGTGAGGTCGGCAGATTAGGGGTTAATAAGTGTAGTTAGGTAGCGGCGACGTTGGGGGGGCGGATTAGGGGTTAATAAATATTATGTAGGTGTCGGCGATTTTAGGGGCAGCAGATTAGGGGTACATAGGGATAATGTAGGTTACCGTGGTGTGCGGTCGGCAGATTAGAGGTTAATAATAAAATGCAGGGGTCAGCGATAGCGGGGGCGGCAGATTAGGGGTTAATAAGTGTAAGGTTAGGGATGTTTAGACTCGGGGTACATGTTAGGGTGTTAGGTGCAGACATAGGAAGTGTTTTCCCATAGGAAACAATGGGGCTGCGTTAGGAGCTGAACGCTGCTTTTTTGCAGGTGTTAGGTTTTTTTTCAGCTCAAACTGCCCCATTGTTTTCTATGGGGGAATCGTGCACGAGCATGTTTTTGAAGCTGGCCGCGTCCGTAAGCACCACTGGTATTGAGAGTTGCAGTGGCGGTAAATTATGCTCTATGCTCCTTTTTGGAGTCTAACGCAGCCCTTCTGTGAACTCTAAATACCAGCGGTATTTAAAAGGTGCGGGGGGAAAAAAGCCAGCGTTAGCTACGCGGGTCGTTACCGACAAAACTCTAAATCTAGGTGTAAGTTAGCGCTGTTACATAGTATTCAACGAAGATTAAAGACAAGAAATGTGGAATAACTATCCTAATGTGATAATAAGATATTATCTATTTACAAAATAAACTTGGCACATAAACCATTAGTGTTTATAAGATATTTTGTAAAACCTTCAATAAAAGACAAACTCAATTGTATATCAAACACAAATTAATATATTTTTTGTCTTACTTAATGCCAGTTTATTAGGTCTGTTTGTATATTCATTCCATCTGGTGCCCTGGTTTTAAGTTTAGAAATCCAAAAGGCCTCATAAGTATGGAAAATTTTGTCATGGTCCTCACCCCTTCTTGGTGTCCTGACCTGCTCTATAATTTGCCATAAGATTAATCCTTACTAATGTGTATAAAATTTACTACGTGTGATAATCCTAAAATGATTTTTCTTTTGGATGATGAATAATTCTTAATTGAACAATTATTAATTGGAAAAAAGTAAATAATTAAGTGAAAGGTGTTGGGATGTGAATAAAATAAATAAGTGAATGTTTATAAAAATAATAATAATAATAAGGTGTTGTGGACATAAAAAAAGTTTCTAACATAGGACTTAAATGTGTAGGATTGGAAAAGATCTTATTGGGAATTAGAGGAGGACATTTAGAACAAGCCCTACTTAGGGCCGAATGTAAATGGATTTAAAGACTTAATACTGTTCATCCATATGTCATGAATGAACAAAACAACTATTATTGTTATTTAGAATGAACAACTAATCATTAAAATATCAATAAATGAAAATTGTATATGTATACATACCACATAAGGTATCTATATTATTATTTACACTATACGATAAGATTCATATGCATCTATCATATTTTTTTGTAACACAGAACCCTTTTTTTATCAACAAATCTTTCACACCAATACATCACATGAGTATCACTTCATCACTACAGTCACTGTGATATTGCCACCCCCACCTAGATTTAGTATTTCTTAAGTTATTCACTTTTTTCACAAGTATTCACTAATTTCGATTAAAATTGTCAAACACACACACACGGTAGTTAAATTATAACACACCATCACCACGCATCACAGCCCAATAAATCACATCACAGAACATCTAATTCAATTAAGATTTTTTATTATTATATTTTTCTAGAAAATATTAATTATCATTATCGAAGTCACTGTATGTGTATTGTATACATAAAAGCTCTATTTCAACCATCTATTGAATATTATTTTTGTAATTATAAGTTATGATTTAAAATTACAGCAAACACAACATCTAAATTTGAGTCTGTTAAAATGTCACTCCGGGGATTATATGATAGTTATAGGTTCTGTTTCTGACAGAGATTATATAACAATTTTCTGGGGTGCACTGCTAAGATTCTACTATATGAATTGGAGGTATTGCTGACAAAAAATGTATTATTGTAATTAATTATTGATATTTATAATCCATAAATAATCTCATTAGGAGGGCACTCCTAAATTGTACTAATATTTATTGAATACACCTCCAAGATATTCTAATGAGCAAAATATCTAATGGAGGGGAGAGAACCCCAAACTTTTGTGTCGGTCTTTATTATTATTAATTAAAGAAAATCAGTCGGGAGAAGAGAAGGTTATAAATTAATGGGATTACAGGGAATGGAAAACTAAAGTTTAAATTCCTTAGTACAGTGTACTGACAGAATACTAAGGGAACAGCTTAAGGAAGTTACTTTGTTAGCAAAGGGAAGTAAGGGGTGGTTTGTTGTTTTAAGCTA
Source organism: Bombina bombina (assembly GCF_027579735.1). Lineage (NCBI taxonomy): Eukaryota > Metazoa > Chordata > Amphibia > Anura > Bombinatoridae > Bombina > Bombina bombina. Next base: position 1,067,619,072 of record NC_069502.1, read on the forward strand.
AGGCATTGTTTAGAAGCTATGTAAACTAGATAAGCCAGGTTTACAGTTTCAGATGGTCATGCTTCTCCTGGATTGATTAATTAATATGCGTGATGTCACTAGGAGGAGGGGTTGCATAGGGGATATAAGCTGATAAACACCATGCTATGGCAGAAAAATAATTTTGTCTTTACGATAAGAGGTGTGATAGAGGGAATTCCTGTAAATATAGGCATGTGTGTAGATATTGTAACGGAAGTCACTCTGGTGTGGATTGTAAAAGGGGAAATGTGAATAGGCCCAGGTATTCCTTTCAAGGGCAGGGTAATACCAGCAGTGGAGTTGGATTGGGGGTTTGCCTAAAACACAGCTGAAGATAGGTAGGTTGTTACAGGAAATACAGGCATATGAGAACATAGAGGATAGAAAATTTCTAGAGCATAGTGTTTCTGAGGGTTTTGTGGTACCAGTTTGCTGCAAGAGAAATTGGACAAGGAGGTAAAATTAAGGAGGATGGCAGGCACATTTAAAGAAAAAACGATTGAGGATTTAGTAGTGTATCCCATAGGCGTGGTCCAAAAGAAGGAGTAGGGCAAGTACAGGATGATCCAACACCTATTTTACCCCAGGGGAGGGTCAGTAAATGATGCAATAGCTAAAAATGATTCATTTGTTGAATACCAGTCTTTTGACAGGGCAGTGCATATGGTGCGGGCTTTGGGTAAGGGAGCTTTGTTATAAAAAATTGACATAGATTCAGCATTTCGTTTGTTGCCCCTTAACCCAGAGAGTTTTAAATTAAGGGGTTGCAAGTTTTAATGGCAACTATTATGTTGATAAAAGTTTACCCATAGGGTGTTCAATTTTGTTTAGTTCTTTTTTACATTGGTTAAGCATTTAAGAAGTCTGGTATGAACAATGTTGTTCACTATTTAGATGATTTTTTTTTTTTGTTGATGGGCTTAGAGGGAGCTAACGATTGCGAAAGGTTAAAGGTGAATTTGTTGGGAATGTTGGAAAATTTTGGGAGTACCAGTAGCTATGGAGAAGACAGGGTCCTTGTACCAAGCTAGTCTTGCTAGGTATAGTCATAGATTCCATGAAGGGCCAATGCGAGTTACCAGAGGAGAAGGGGAAAAAGGCCAGGGATCTGAAAAGGGAAATTGTAGGGAGTAGAAAAATATCGCTCAGGGAAATGGAGAAAGTCCTAGGAATTTTGAACTTTGCGTGTAAGGTTATACCAGTGGGCAGAGTATTTAAGAGAATATTGGATTTGGGTACCTGTGGATTAAAGAAGCCAGAACATAAAATCAGAATAAACAAATAATTGAAGGAAGATCTCAAAGTGTGGGATTCATTCTTGATCCAGTTTAATGGGGTGAGGATTTGGGAGAAGGAAATTCTAGCGGAGGAACTTGAGTTTTTTATGGAAAGGGGGAAAGTGGTGCACAGGAGGGTGACCAGAAAGATGGAAGGAAATGGATTGGGTTAAGAACTTGGAACTGCTGGAGCTATTCCCCATAATGTTAGCAATAGAGTTATGGGGCGAGGAGTTAGCAAATAGAAAATGTATCTGTTGGTCAGACAACAGGGGAGTGGTAGAGGTCATCAACCTTCTATCGGCATCATCGCTACCAGTAATTAGGTACCTAAGGTATTTGGTGCTAAAATGTTTAAAGCATAACATCTGTATCAGGGCCAAACATATTCCGGGTTTCAGAAATGTAGTGGCGGACACGCTATCCCATTTTAAATGGGAGAAGTTAGGGTTTAGCCCCCAATGCCAGACAGAAAGGTGAATGTTGCCCTCTACTTCTTTGGCAGATTGGCAACGAATAGACGGAATCAAGGAACTCGTTGAAGACCCTGGCACCAAGTAAATGGGCGGTTTACAGAAAATATTGGGGACTATGGTGCAAGCATATGAAGGGGACACGAGAAGGGGAGGAAGGAAGATTCCTAGAAAGGTTGATGGAGCTAAGGAGAGAAGGGGTAAAAAAGAGCGGTTAGGATCAGTGCTAGCGGGGATAGCATATTGCACGCAGCTATATGGTGGAATAGATAGGACTAAGAAGTTCATAGTGAAAAAGATTGTGAGGGCATGGGGGAGAGATGAGGAGAAGGTAACAGATAAGAGGGAACCAATAACAGAAGATAGATTGGAAAGAATGATAGGGGTATTGTCAGGGGTTTGCGCAAGCACAGACGAGGCGATAATTTTCAGGACAGCATTCATAGTGGCTTTCCACAGAGCAATGAGGATAGGGGAGCTGCTGCCAAAAAACAGGAAGGTAGGAAAAGGGGGAGTAGAAACAGGGGACATGAGATGCGGGGAGGAAGCAGTGCTAGTATTTGTAAGACGATCCAAGACAGATACAGAAGGAAAAGGGGCATGGTTGAATATGGTAGGGACAGGAGGGACACTGTGCTCGGTGGCCTGTGTGAAAAGTTATCTAGCAACTCAAAGGGGCAAAGGGCGAACATTCTTGCGGCATGCGGATGGGTCGTAGGTAACAATCTTTCAATTCCAGAGCGTACTGCAGAGGGTGGTGAGGAAGCTAGGGTGGGGGAGTGCATACTTTGCGCCACACTCCTTTAAAATAGGTGCGGCAACCACCACAGCAAGCAGAGTCTGTTCAGAGGAACAGATCAAAAAACTGGGGAGATGGAAATCGGCAGCCTATAAGTCATACATTAGGATGCGAGAAAGTAAGGCAGGAGGGCTATAGATAAGATGGTATTATTATTATTGCTGTGTTGGTTTGGTGTGCGGCGAGGTTTGGAAAAGCGCAGATGAATAGTTACTAACGTGAGAAATTTGTTTTATTACAGGCAAAACATTAAGAGTCTGGATAGTGGGGCATTCCTACGTTTATTGGGCGCAGGCTGGGGCAGCAGCGTCAGGGCAAGGGGTACACATAGGTTTTTTGCATAAGGAAGCTAGCATCAGATGGATAGGCAAAAGAGGGATTAGGTGGGATGAGTTAGTGCCAACAGGGATGTCCTGATGCCTTGATTATACACCTTGGGAAAAACAATATAGGAGCATACCCGCTCAGAGAGCTGGAAGAGAAAGTGGCAGAAGGAATGAGATGGTTAAAGGTAGCATGGCCATCAGTGCTGGTGATATGGTCCAACATAGTGTCAAGATTGTACTGGAGGAACTCGTATACGAGTAAGGCAGGATATAGATCAAGGAGAAAGGTGAATCAGGTAGCAGCGAAGGTAATGAGGGAGATAGTGGGCAGAGTGATGGAGCACCCACTGATAGCGGCAAAAAAAGAGGAGCTTTTCAGGCGAGATGGTGTGCACTTGACGGATGAAGGGAATGACCAGATGCTGGCAGACATCAAAGGGATGTGCCAGGAGTTGGTAAAGGTAAGGAAAGGTCACAGAGAAGGAAAGGTGTTGGCCGAAAGAGAGGGGCTCTTTTGGTGGCGGTGAAGTTTGGGTCCGGCACGTGGGCGGGGCAGAATGGGGGGTGGGAGGATCCCGCGGCATACTCAGCCCTGAGGGGTGATCTGGTGGTCTATCTAGGGGGAGGGCTATGCCATGGGTTCTCCCTTCTCCAACTGCCCTGCCTGGGGGGGGGGGGTCCCAAAATTCTGGTTTTTAATGCAGTGTCATTGTTTGGTGTTTTAAGTTTATTTATGGCTGAATTTTGCAATACAAAGCTTAAAGGTGGCAAAATTCAATAAATAATAAATCGCGACCTTTCCACATTTCGCCATAAGTCCTGATTCTGTGTGTTTAATTTAGATAAGGTTTAGATAAGTTGAAGTGGGGAATAGGGGTGAAGGGGTTATCTGTGTAATGGGCAAAGGAATGCAGCCTCCTGACCTTAAACTATTGTATGGAACGTATGTGAGGGGGACGTCATAAGGGAGGGGCTGCTGGGGGAGAACTATAGGAGAGTTAGGTGTGCCAGGTGTGGGGGTTGTAGCAAAGATAAGAGGAAAAGACTCCTGGAGCCAAAAGAACAGGCATTGGTCAAGAGAATGGATAGGGAAGGGGCAGAGAAAGAGGGGATATAAGGAAGGGGACTGCAAGGAGTAGTCACTAAACTTTTTTCTTTGTTTCCCACCCTCCCGCCCTAGAAGCAGCAGAACACGATGCAATAATCGGAGAGGTCACGTGAAGAGAACAGTAGTTGCACGGCTAAGGGCAGGACGTTGACTAATTGGTTGAGTCGCAGTAAGGCCGCCCGTGCTCCTCAATAAGGGGAAGAATACAGTGCAGCCAAAGGGCAGCAGGTGACCTGGTGGTCTACGCTGGCTGGAGGATAAAAATCGGCAGCTGTTTTTGTAATAAGGTGATACAATCACAACAAGCGGTGAAGTTTGGGTCCGGCACGTGGGTGGGGCAGAATGGGGGGTGGGAGGATCCTGCGGCATACTCAGCCCTGAGGGGTGATCCGGTGGTCTATCTAGGGGGAGGGCTATGCCTTGGGTTCTCCCTTCTCCAACTGCCCCTAGGCAGTTCCCAAAATTCTGTTTTTTAATGCAGTGGCATTGTTTGTGTTTAAAGTTTATTTATGGCTGAATTTTGCAATACAAAGCTTAAAGGTGGCAAAATTCAATAAATAATAAATAGCCTGGACACAGGGATTTTCTTTTTCTCTCTGGGATTTAGGCAGTAATATTGAGCGCTCCACTAGCGACTTAGTGTTATATATTCTACTTGATTCAACTTTGTATACTGTTGCCACAATAACTGTGGCCAATAACTAATGATTTAATGTTATGCTATATATTTTATTAAATATAACTCTGTACACTGTTGCTAATAACAATTGGGTAGATTTATTGCACCAATAATCAGCCCTCCAAGCATTTTACTGTGGAGATTTTTAGTAAACATTATACACGCTAAGAGTGCTACACTGTATTGCTACACAATATTAATACAAGTCGCTGTATTTAACAGCTAATTCAAAATAACATTGTATACTAGTACTGTCTCTGTATTAAATTCAATATTGTACACCAACACCGTTGCTAATAATAATTGGGTAGATTTATTATATCAATAAGAAGCCTTCTAAGCGGCAAATTGTGGTGATGTTTTGGTAAATAAACACACACGCTAAGATGGCACAGTACTAACACCAGCTGCTGTATTTAACAGCTAATTTATAACAACATTGCATACTGTTTCTTTCCCTCTGCATTTATTTAAACTCTGTACACTGTTGCCAATAATAATTTGGGCTGTTTTACTACACCAGCAAACTTTTCAAGCGATCAACTGTGGCGATTTTTAGTAAATCAATATACCCGCTAAGAGGGCTACTTAGTATATACACAAGTTGCTGTACTTAACATCTAATTTATGATTACACCGCATACTAGCGCTTTCCCTGTATCTGATTTGCAACTTGATAGTTCAATTTGTATGCAGCAGCCATCCTATATAAAAACAATTGCTGGCAGTATTAACAAGTGTAGTCTCATTGAGATATATAATTTGCTGATAATTTACAGAACTGATAGTGGCTATCATTTTTTCGTTAAATTTTTGTCCAAGCGTAATAACTTACTGTCAAAGCTTAACACCTACAGTGGTTATATATTTATACACCATATTATTGCTATATTTAAATATAGTTTATTACTATCTTAAACACTGTGTCGTACCAACAGTAGGCTTCTTTTATGTACATTATTTGGATGCATTGCAGAATTTAACCAATACTATTTGAGTGGTACTTGATATTATGCTGATATTATCTATGTGCAACTGTGATCACGTTATATATACACACCCTGAGTTATATAGAAACCTGTATTCTTACTATATTATATTGGCCCATTAGTTATCTATCATCTAGTAAATCCTAATGATTCATTACCTCTAGGATTGATCTCTACCCCTTTTTGTTTTTAACGTTTATCTCCCAATTTTAGCCTTTAAGTAATAAAGTTTGATATTTTCAATTTTATCAATACTCGTTACTATTAACTATTAATAGTTAAAACATTTTGGCTATTATAGAGATGATGAGTGCTATTAGTTACACACTTTTGTTGTAGGGTCACTCCTACTTTGTGTTCTGATACATTGATACTTGCCTGTGTGGAATATACATATCCATCCAGTGCTGAAATCACTCCAAAACTTTAACAGCAATTTTTTCATTTATTGCTTTATGTGCTTTAATATATGCCACAGCTGATACTTAGAAGATGTATCACTACTGCAATACTGTTGCCAAACACACGGCGCTACTGAAGGCAAAAATAGTAATACAATGTACACCTTTCTAATGGAATAAACTGTCAAGGTATATGTAAAGATTAATACATACATATATATATATATATATATATATATATATATATTTGACTAACCAATTCCAAATGATTCATTCAGAAAAATTTACTTGAAACTCATGTACCATCCTCCCACAATCAGTATGCAAAGTTGTTCTAAACATCCAAATGAGGACAATAAAACATTAACAATCACTTAAAGGAATTTGTAAAAGTGATTTTGAGAAAGAACAGAGTTTATAGCTTGAAATAGGATAAAAACCATTGAGCCATTTCCAAACATCCCTTACCCCATACAGTGATTGGGGATGGGGTGTCTGGGATATGTCTTTGAGGCCTAATGAGATGGAAATTAGCTTGCTGGAATCTCAAAGGTACATGCTCATATATGGGCTTCTTGCCTGCTAAAGAATCGTTCTATCTGGGAAGGGATCTGAGGATACAGGCATATTAAGGAAATTATGGCTTTTGACAGCTGCCTGTTAAGTGACCCCTGTGAGCTATAGACACATGTTACAAGGTAATTTTGAAATTTACTGAAAATGCTAAATGCAGGATTGCCTGCATAGAAATGAATGTATATATATATATATATATATATATATATATATATTATTTATTTTTTTGAAAGCGTAGAATGTCTTAGCCTCTGTATTTTTAAGAATATAAATAGATATTTGTGGACCTAAAAAGAAATAATTGATAACACTTACTTTTATTTCAGATCTACATAGATGGGATTCATACATCCAGGATTTATTAGAAATATGAAATATAGTATATTCATGTTGGAATACAGTGCAGTAGTGATGCCGCGAACCTAAAATTTTCGTGAACGGCGGACTCGAACTTCCGGTATTGTTCGCGAACCCGCGAACCGCCATTGAATTCAATAGGCAGGCGAACTTTAAAACCTACAAGGACTCTTTCTGGCCACAATAGTGATGGAAAAGTTGTTTCAAGGGTACTAACACCTGGACTGTCGCATGCTGGAGGGGGATCCCTGGCAAAACTCCCATGGAAAATTACATAGTTTATGAGTCTGCTTTTAAAGGGACATAATACTCATATGCTAAATCACTTGAAACTGATGCAGTATAACTGTAAAAATCTGACAGGAAAATATCACCTGAGCTTCTCTATGTAAAAAAGGAAGATATTTTACCTCACAATCTCCTCTGCTCACCAGAGTAAGTTCTGTGTAAAACGTTATACTCAGCTGCTCCCAGCTGCAGGTAAACAAATTTAAAAAAATTAAGAAATGAACAGCAGCCAATCAGCATCAGCAGTGCTGAGGTCATGAACTCTTACTGTGATCTCATGATATTTCACTTAACTCTCATGAGATTTCATAGTAAGCTTCCTTTACCTGATTGGTGAAATAATATGAGAGTGCACGATGCTAGTCCCTTCAGATGTCCCAGGACAAACACACTAAAATGCTGCTTAGAAATCCTTTACAATGGGAGGTGGCTACTGAGGAACTTTTGAGGTAAAATATCTTTCTTTTTTACATAGAGATGTTCAGGTGATATTTTCTAGTCAGCTTTTTACAGCTATGCTGCATCACTTTCAAGTGTTTAAACATTTGGGTATTATGGCCCTTTAAGCCATAATGGGCCTAAATCAACTAACATTCCCAAATTGTTTGCAATAACATGCTTTAAAACATCAGTTATGATGTCGTATCTATCAGGTAGTGTAAGGGTTACGGCCGCATCACAGTGACAGAGCAAACTCCAAGTGTTACGCACCGCAATCAACCGCAAACAATCCACTTGCACAACCACAAGATAGATTTGATAGATAGATACATAGATAACATAGCTCAATAGATGCAATATACATTCGATCGATACGAATTACATCGATCAATAGATGCAATATACATTTGATAGATAAGAATGTTATCGAATCAAAGATGCAATATGCATTTTATAGATACGAATGACATCAACCAAAATATGTAATATACATTTTATATATACAAATTATATCGATCAATAGATGCAATCTACATTTGATCGATACGTTTGATAGTTTGATCAATTTGATATAAAAAAATGGATTTGAAATATATATAATTTCCCTGACAGAGTATAACAATAAGACATGCGGTCTGTGACCCGTGGTGTGTTAAGTAGTACTATTCTTAACATTTTACTACAACCTGTTACTCCCCCTATCAGATGAGGTCTATATGGCCTTCATTTGTGGAACCGGGAGATGGAAGAAGATGATTTTTCTGTCCTCCTACTTCAAATTTGTCAGAAACACAAGTGGCTGTCTCAAAACATCCCGGACAGAAGATAGATTGATAGATAGGATAGATAGATATACATAGATTGATAGTTAGATAGAATCGATAGAAGAGAAATAGATAGATTTGTTAGATATATAATTACCCTGATAAAGTCTAATATTAAACATGCGTTCTTGGACCCAACTAGGTTGTGTTAAGTAGTACTATTCTTCGCACTTTCAGCCCTGTAACTCCCCCTATTGGTGGAGGTCTATATGGCGGTTATGATTACCCTGACAAAGTATAACAACAAGACACGCGGTCTGGGACCCATGGTAATTTTGTTGTGTTAAGTAAAACTTTTCTTATCACTTGAATCCCTCTTACCCCCCCCTTTTGTTGGAGCTCTATATGGCCTGCATGATTAGCCTGACAAAGTATAATAATAAAACATCTGGTCTTGGACCCATGGTAATTAGGTTGTGTTTAAGTAGTACTATTCTTATAACTGTAATCCCTGTTACTCCCCCTATCAAGGGAGGTCTATATGGCCTGCATGATTACCCTGACAAAGTATAACATCAAGACACACTGTGTTGGACCCATGATAACTAGCTTGTGTTAATTAGTACTTTTCTTAGCACTTTAATCCCTGTTCCCCCCCCTATCGGGGGTGTTCTATATGGACTGCCTGATTACCCTGAAAAAATATAATAATAAGACATGCGGTCTGGTACCCATTTTAACTAGGTTGTGTTTTAAGTACTACCATTCTTAGCACTTTAATCTCTGTAACTCCCCCTATTTGGTGAGGTCTATACGGCCTGGATGATTACCCATACAAAATATAATAATAAGACATCTGCTCTTGGTCTGCAACCCATGGTAACTATGTTTTGTTAATTAGTAATGTCCTTCACATTTTAATAGCTGTTACTCATACTCACCCTATCGGTGGAGGTCTATATGGCCTGCATGATTACCCTTACAAAATATAATAACCAAACATATGCTCTGGGACCCATGGTAAGTAGGTTGTGTTAAGTAGTACTGTTCTTTGCAGTTTAATACCTGTTACAAAACCAAATGGTGGCAGGTCTATCTGGCCTTCATGATTAGCTGCACCCAAACCCCAAAAAAAGCTGAGTGGTCTTAGACTAACACCCATGGCTAACTCGGTTGTTTCAATTTGTACTATTCTTAGCACTTTCATCCCTGTTATGGGTTGTCTACATGGCCATCATGATTAGCCGAACAAAATACTACAATCCAACCTTTGCTCAGTGTTCATAGGCCCTTCATTGGCTGTATTTTTATAGTACAGTTCTTATTATTTTTATAGCTGATACAACACCGAATGGTGGCAGCTCTATATGGCCTGCATGATTAGCCGCACCCAATACAAAAATAAATCCAAGCGGTCTTGGATTAACACCCATGGCTAACTCTGTTGTTTCAAGTAGTACTATTCTTAGCACTTTCATCTCATCATCCCTGTTCCTTCCAGGACTCTCAGTGGTGGTCTACATGGCCATCATGATTAGCCTAACCAAATACTACAATCCAACCTTGGCTCAGTCTTCATAAGGCCCTTCATTGGCTGTATTTTGGTAGTACTGTTCTTATTAGTTTAATACCTGATACAACACCGAATGGTGGCAGCTCTATATGGCCTGCATGAATAGCCGCACCCAAAGCCAAAAAAAAGCCAAGCGGTCTTGCACTAACACCCATGGCTAACGCTGTTGTTTCAAGTTCTACTATTCTTAGCTCTTTCATCTCATCCCTGTTACTTCCAGGACTCTCAGTGGTGGTGGTCTACATGGCCATCATGATTACCCTCACCAAAATATAACAACAATACGTGCGTGCAGGGAACCATGGTAAGGTTACTTCCTTTCGCAAAATCGAGTATAACAGTTGCAGGCAGAGGTTCTGATCCTGCATTATGGCTGCACCTCTCCCTAAAAGAGGCATGCGTTACAGAGTCTGTGGGCATGTATGCAAAGAGCTGGCCTGTCTAAAAAGAGGAGCAAGGCTGTACAGGTTGTTCTCCTGCAGCCGTTTTATACGCTGTCCCACGGCCACGACCCTCAACAACCACAACAGAATGAAACACCACATATGCCATCCTTTTGAACAACAGAGTAGAGGTATGGCATTGATTTTAGTTACATGATGATATTTATTATGAACCGTGAAATTGAAAACAAAAACATGATTGGACACCCAGTACAGTACAGGTCGTTCTCCATCGGCCTTTTTAGAATAGTGTTCCGGACCCCCAACAAAAACCTCAGCAGGAAAGAGGACATATGGCATCCTTTTGAACAATAGCTTACAGGTAAGGCATAGATTTTAGAAAGCCATAGATAATTTTTTTGCAACTGTGAAATAAAAAAAAACATTGATTGGACACCCAGCACACTTCTTTATTCTTAGGCCTTTTTATAAGAGGCTCCCGGAGCCTCAACAGAAACAACAGCATGAAAGAGGACATATGGCATCCTTGTGAACAATTTATTACAGTTAAGGCATTGATTTTAGAATCCCAGAGATCATTTATATGACCCAGGAAATAGAAAAAAACATTGATTGGACACCCAGTACACTTCTTTATCCTTAGGCCTTTTTATAAGAGGCTCCCGGAGCCTCAACCGAAACAACAGCATGAAAGAGGTCATATGGCATCCTTTTGAATAATAGATTACAGGAAAGGCATTGATTTTAGAAACACAGAGATAATTAGTTGCAACCGGGAAATCTAAAAAAACATTGAATAGACACCCAGTACACTTCTTTATCCATAGGCCTTTTTAGCAGAGGCTCCAGGACCCTCAACAAAAACAAGAGCAGGGAGCTGGGCATAGGAGTACAAGGGAGTGTGACAATAATAATGTGAAGGGGAAGATTGCAGAGTTGTAGAATTTTAATTTTGTTATCGTGGGAAGTACTTGCAATGACCTTGCTCTGGTGAATCCATATCGCAAATGTCTTTTTTAAGGCACTGTTTGTCTATTTTTTGAATATCAGCATTTGGTAAATGAAGCGCAACTTAAGGCTGGTGAAAACCGACCTTTCTTCTGGCTGTTTGCAAATGTTGTGGCTCTGGACAAACATGTGAATAAGGAGCCATCCGCCATATTCTGCACGCAACTTCTTTGATGATTGACGATAAACATGTGTCACCTGCAAGCAGAGCTCGTTACTTCTGTCTAAATCATCTTCCTGGTATGGACAGGCCACTGTTTCCCACAGCAAGTCCAAAGCTTGAACTACAAGATTGTCTTGCGTATGGTAGGAAACCAAAGTTTATTAAATTCTGTACTATCACCACAAAAGCTGAACTTCTTGAAGCAAGGAAAATGCCAGCAATTTCATGTGCTTATGGATGACAAGGACGTCCTGTCCTGTGGTGCACAGAGATGGAGAGGAATTTGGGCCTCCCTGTACACTACCCAGATGTCTCCAACATCACCAGAAACACAAGACAGCGACTCTTGGGAAGTTCCTGGAGTGTTCCGGTAGCCATCTCTTTGCGCCCCGAAAGGAATACTTTATCAGTGTTTTTGTATACATCTGACAACAGCTTTGGAGACTGTGGTGACGCACATGTTATTTACTGTTGTTCCAGCTGTGGCAATATCAATTGGCATTAAAAAGGTAAGATTTGGAGACTAGTGACGCACATTTTATGCATGCTGTGGCAATTGAAATTTGCATTAAAAAGAATCTGCTAACAACCACTACCTAGGACCACACCTGACTCCTGAAGTCATGCTTCAGTTAGTAACTCAAGTTAAAAAATTTTTTTTTATTATTATTATGCTCAGCAGATTCAAAACATACTATTCTTCTAGTCATATCACACGACATGTCAAAATGCTGCATGGAAAATGGCAGTGTGCAAAGTCCTAATCTTAGTGAACCTATAAGTGCATTAAATTTTCTAAAATAAACAAAAATACAGAGAAAAAAAAAAGGAAAAAAAAATAAAGGAAAGAGGACATATGGCATCCTTTTGAACAATAGATTACATTTAAGGCATTGATTTTAGAAACCCAGAGATAATTTGTTGCAACCGTGAAATCTAAAAAAAAACCTTGATTAGACATCCAGTACACTTATTTATCCTTAGGCCTTATTAGCAGAGGCTCCAGGACCCTCAACAAAACCAGCAGCAGGAAAGAGGACATATGGCATCATTTTGAAAAATAGATTTCTGGAAAGGCATTGATTTTAGAAACCCGGGGATAATTTGTTTCAACCGGGAAATCTAAAAAAACATTGATTAGACACCCAGTACACATATTTATCCTTAGGCCTATTTAGCAGAGGCTCCAGGACCCTCAACAGAAACAACAGCATGAAAGAGGACATATGGCATCCTTGTGAACAATTGATTACAGTTAAGGCATTGATTTTAGAATCCCAGTGATCATTTATATGAACCTGGAAATAGAAAAAAGCATTGATTGGACACCCAGTACACTTCTTTATCCTTAGGCCTTTTTATAAGAGGCTCCCGGAGCCTCAACAGAAACAACAGCATGAAAGAGGACATATGGCATCCTTGTGAATAATAGATTACAGGAAAGGCATAGATTTTAGAAACACAGAGATAATTTGTTTCAACCAGGAAATCTAAAAGAACATTGATTAGACACCCAGTACACTTATTTATCCTTAGGCCTTTTTAGCAGAGGCTCCAGGACCCTCAACAAAACCAGCAGCTGGAAAGAGGACATATGGAATCCTTTTGAAAATTAGATTACAGGAAAGGCATTGATTTTAGAAACCCGGAGATAATTTGTTGCAACCGGGAATTTGAATCAAACAAATGATTTGATGGACACCCAGTACACTTCTTTCTCCTTAGGCCTTTTTATAAGAGGGTCCAGGACCCTCAAACAAAACGCCAGCAGGAAAGAGGATGTATGGCATCCTTTTGAACAATAGAGTACAGGTACAGCATTGATTTTACAAACCCAGAGATAATTTTGGGCAAATGTGAAATAGAAAAAAAAATTGAGTGGACACCCAGTACACCTCTTTCTCCTTAGGCCTTTTTATAAGAGGGTCCAGGACCCTCAAACAAAATACCAGCAGGAAAGAGAACATATGGCATCCTTTTGAACAATAGAGTACTGGTACGGCATTGATTTTAGAAACCCACAGATAATTGTTTGGAAAAGTGAAATTGCCCCAAAAACCATGCTTGGACTCCCACTCCAGGTCGTTCTCCTTCAGCCTTTTTATAAGAGGGTCCAGCACCCTCAACAGAAACAACTGCAGAAAACAACACCACATATGCCATCCTTTTGCACAAGCGAGTACAGGTATGGCATCCATTTTAGAAACCCGGAGATAATTGAGAGGAACCAGGAACATTTTTCTAAAAATTTGCTGGGGCACCCATTACAGGTTGTTCTCCTTCAGCCTTTTTATACCATGGGCCACTACCCGCAACAGGCACAACAGCATGAAACACCACATATGCCACCCTTTTGCACAATAGAGTACAGGTATGGCATAGATGGAACACGGAGATAATTTAGAGCAACCAAGAGACGGATAAAGATGCTTGGTCGGTCCTCCTCCTTCAAATTTGTGGCATTTTGCGTTCAATTTAATGGTCCACCAGATATGAGTGGTGTGCTAAGTTGTACTATTCGTAACAGTTTAATCACTAGTGTTATGTGCCTTATTTTTTATTTGAGTTTTGTACCCACAGAGCTGCAGCAGAGGCCAGAAAAATTAGGAATGTACAAATGACTGAAAAATTTGGGTATTGTTGTAGCAGCGGCCAGAAAAATTGATGTTTGTAAAACATTTATAAAGTGCCCTAAAAGCTTTTGGCTTGAACACTAGTTGCTGGCGGATAAGTCAAGCAAGTCCTCCGGCTTTATAATAAAAAAAAAAGGCCAGCCTGTGTACCAGTTGTAGCCCAAGCCAGCTCATCTCATCATCAGGCCTTTTTTATTCAAATGTATCGCCCAATGTCAGTCCCTTCGGGATCCAGCCCTCATTCATTTTTATAAAAGTGAGATAGTCAAGGCTTTTTTGACCTAGGCGACTTCTCTTCTCAGTGACAAAACCTCCTGCTGCACTAAAAGTCCTTTCGGACAGGACACTTGAAGCGGGGCAGGCCAGAAGTTCCATTGCAAATTGGGATAGCTCAGGCCACAAGTCCAGCCTGCACACCCAGTAGTCAAGGGGTCCATCGCTCCTGAGAGTGTCGAGATCCACAGTTAAAGCTAGGTAGTCTGCTACCTGTCGGTTGAGTCTTTCTCTAAGGCTGGATCCCAAAAGGCTCTGATGGTGCATGGGAGTTAAAAAGGTACGCATGTCCTCCATCAACAAGACGTCAGGAAAGCGTCCTGTCCTTGCCGCCGTGGTCGTGGGAGGAGGATTAATTTCATCTCTTCCCCCTGTTACATTCCCGTGGTGCTGTGACATCACCCTTATACGCTGTGTAAAGCATAGTTTTTAATTTATTCTTAAAATGCTCCATCCTTTCCGACTTGCGGGAATTTGGTAATATTTCAGGCACTTTATGCTTATACCGGGGGTCGAAGAGCGTGGACACCCAGTACAGGTCGTTCTCCTTCAGCTTTTTTATACGAGGGTCCCTCAACAGGCACAACAGCATGAAAGAACCCATTTGAACAAGGTTGGATAACGAGCTAATCATGTCCCATTCCTCCTCCTCACTGATCTCACTGATGGTATCTTCTTCCCCCCAGCCACGTACAACACCACGTGTACCAGAGAGGTGACAACAACGAGCACCCTGGGATGCCTGTTGTGCTCGGTCTTCCTCCTCCTCCTCCTCAAATTCACATTCCTCCTCTGACTCCTCTTCCTCACAATCCTCTTCCTGCGTTGCCGCAGGTCCAGCAAGCGATGCTGATTTGGCTGTTTGTGTGGGTGATGGACACCACAACTCTTCTGCTTCCTCTTCACGCTCATCTACTGCCTGAACCAGCACTCTTCGCAGGGCATGCTCCAGGAAGAAAACAAATGGTATGATGTCGCTGATGGTGCCTTCGGTGCGACTGACAAAGTTTGTCACCTCCTCAAAAGGACGCATGAGCCTACAGGCATTGCTCATGAGCGTCCAGTAATTTGGCAAAAAACAGAATTTATGTTTACCTGATAAATTACTTTCTCCAACGGTGTGTCCGGTCCACGGCCTCATCCTTACTTGTGGGATATTCTCTTCCCCAACAGGAAATGGCAAAGAGCCCAGCAAAGCTGGTCACATGATCCCTCCTAGGCTCCGCCTACCCCAGTCATTCGACCGACGTTAAGGAGGAATATTTGCATAGGAGAAACCATATGATACCATGGTGACTGTAGTTAAAGAAAATAAATCATCAGACCTGATTAAAAAACCAGGGCGGGCCGTGGACCGGACACACCGTTGGAGAAAGTAATTTATCAGGTAAACATAAATTCTGTTTTCTCCAACATAGGTGTGTCCGGTCCACGGCGTCATCCTTACTTGTGGGAACCAATACCAAAGCTTTAGGACACGGATGAAGGGAGGGAGCAAATCAGGTCACCTAAATGGAAGGCACCACGGCTTGCAAAACCTTTCTCCCAAAAAATAGCCTCAGAAGAAGCAAAAGTATCAAACTTTTAAAATTTGGTAAAAGTGTGCAGTGAAGACCAAGTCGCTGCCCTACATATCTGATCAACAGAAGCCTCGTTCTTGAAGGCCCATGTGGAAGCCACAGCCCTAGTGGAATGAGCTGTGATTCTTTCAGGAGGCTGCCGTCCGGCAGTCTCGTAAGCCAATCTGATGATGCTTTTAATCCAAAAAGAGAGAGAGGTAGAAGTTGCTTTTTGACCTCTCCTGTTACCAGAATAAACAACAAACAAGGAAGATGTTTGTCTAAAATCCTTTGTAGCATCTAAATAGAATTTTAGAGCGCGAACAACATCCAAATTGTGCAACAAACGTTCCTTCTTCGAAACTGGTTTCGGACCCAAAGAAGGCACGACTATCTCCTGGTTAATGTTTTTGTTAGAAACAACTTTTGGAAGAAAACCAGGTTTAGTACGTAAAACCACCTTATCTGCATGGAACACCAGATAAGGAGGAGAACACTGCAGAGCAGATAATTCTGAAACTTCTAGCGGAAGAAATTGCAGCCAAAAACAAAACTTTCCAAGATAATAACTTAATATCAACGGAATGTAAGGGTTCAAACGGAACCCCCTGAAGAACTGAAAGAACTAAGTTGAGATTCCAAGGAGGAGTCAAAGGTTTGTAAACAGGCTTGATTCTAACCAGAGCCTGAACAAAGGCTTGAACATCTGGCACAGCTGCCAGCTCTTTGTGAAGTAACACAGACAAGGCAGAAATCTGTCCCTTCAAGGAACTTGCAGATAATCCTTTCTCCAATCCTTCTTGAAGAAAGGATAGAAACCTAGGAATCTTTACCTTGTCCCAAGGGAATCCTTTAGATTCACACCAACAGATATATTTTTTCCATATTTTGTGGTAAATTTTTCTAGTTACAGGCTTTCTGGCCTGAACAAGAGTATCAATAACAGAATCTGAGAACCCTCGCTTTGATAAGATCAAGCGTTCAATCTCCAAGCAGTCAGCTGGAGTAGGACCAGATTCGGATGTTCGAACGGACCTTGAACAAGAAGGTCTCGTCTCAAAGGTAGCTTCCATGGTGAAGCCGATGACATATTCACCAGATCTGCCTACCAAGTCCTGCGTGGTTACGCAGGAGCTATCAAGATCACCTACGCCCTCTCCTGATTGATCCTGGCTACCAGCCTGGGGATGAGAGGAAACGGCGGGAATACATAAGCTAGGTTGAAGGTCCAAGGTGCTACTAGTGCATCTACTAGAGTCGCCTTGGGATCCCTGGATCTGGACCCGTAGCAAGGAACCTTGAAGTTCTGACGAGAGGCCATCAGATCCATGTCTGGAATGCCCCACAGTTGAGTGATTTGGGCAAAGAATTCCGGATGGAGTTCCCACACCCCCGGATGCAATGTCTGACGAATCAGAAAATCCGCTTCCCAAGTTTCCACTCCTGGGATGTGGATTGCAGACAGGTGGCAGGAGCGAGTCTCCGCCCATTGAATGATTTTGGTCACTTCTTCCATCGCCAGGGAACTCCTTGTTCCCCCCTGATGGTTGATGTACGCAACAGTCGTCATGTTGTCTGATTGAAACCGTATGAACTTGGCCCTCGCTAGCTGAGGCCAAGCCTTGAGAGCATTGAATATCGCTCTCAGTTCCAGAATATTTATCGGTAGAAGAGATTCTTCCCGAGACCAAAGACCCTGAGCTTTCAGGGATCCCCAGACCGCGCCCCAGCCCATCAGACTGGCGTCGGTCGTGACAATGACCCACTCTGGTCTGCGGGAGGTCACCCCTAGCGACAGGTTGTCCAGGGACAGCCACCAACGGAGTGAGTCTCTGGTCCTCTGATTTACTTGTATCTTCGGAGACAAGTCTGTATAGTCCCCAATCCACTGACTGAGCATACACAATTGAAATGGTCTTAGATGAATGCGCGCAAAAGGAACTATGTCCATTGCCGCTACCATCAACCTATCACTTCCATGCACTGTGCTATGGAAGGAAGAGGAACGGAAGGAAGTATCCGACAAGAGTTTAGAAGTTTTGTTTTTCTGGTCTCTGTCAGAAAAATCCTCATTTCTAAGGAGTCTATTATTGTTCCCTAGAAGGGAACTCTTGTCGACGGAGATAGAGAACTCTTTTCCACGTTCACTTACCATCCGTGAGATCTGAGAAAGGCCAGGACTATGTCCGTGTGAGCCTTTGCTTGAGGAAGGGACGACGCTTGAATCAGAATGTCGTCCAAGTAAGGTACTACAGCAATGCCCCTTGGTCTTAGCACCGCCAGAAGGGACCCTAGTACCTTTGTGAAAATCCTTGGAACAGTGGCTAGTCCGAAAGGAAGCGCCACGAACTGGTAATGCTTGTCTAGGAATGCGAACCTTAGGAACCGATGATGTTCCTTGTGGACAGGAATATGTAGATACGCATCCTTTAAATCCACCGTGGTCAAGAATTGACCTTTCTGGATGGAAGGATTGTTCGAATGGTTTCCATTTTGGACGATGGAACCTTGAGAAACTTGTTTAGGATCTTGAGATCTAAGATTGGTCTGAACGTTCCCTCTTTTTTGGGAACTACGAACAGATTGGAGTAGAACCCCATCCCTCGTTCCTTTAATGGAACAGGATGAATCACTTCCAGAAGATAACCTTGGAAGACTATTTCTAGCGCCCAAGGATCCAGAACATCTCTTGCCCAAGCCTGAGTGAAGAGAGAGAGTCTGCCCCCCACCAAATCCGGTCCCGGATCGGGGGCCCGCATCTCATGCTGTCTTGGGAGCAGTGGCAGGTTTCTTGGCCTGCTTTCCTTTGTTCCAGCCTTGCCTTGGTCTCCAGGCTGGATTGGCTTGAGAAGTATTACTCTCCTGCTTAGAGGACGTAGCACTTGGGGCTGGTCCGTTTCTGCGAAAGGGACGAAAATTAGGTTTATTTTTGGCCTTGAAAGACCTATTCTGAGGAAGGGCGTGGCCCTTGCCCCCAGTGATATCAGAGATAAACTCTTTCAAGTCAGGGCCAAACAGTGTTTTCCCCTTGAAAGGAATGTCAAACAATTTGTTCTTGGAAGACGCATCCGCTGACCAAGATTTTAACCAAAGCGCTCTGCGCGCCACAATAGCAAACCCAGAATTTTTCGCCGCTAACCTAGCCGATTGCAAGGTGGCGTCTAGGGTGAAAGAATTAGCCAATTTAAGAGCACGAATTCTGTCCATAATCTCCTCATAAGAAGAAGAATTACTAATAATCGCCTTTTCTAGCTCATCGCACCAGAAACACGCGGCTGTAGTGACAGGGACAATGCATGCAATTGGTTGTAGAAGGTAACCTTGCTGAACAAACATCTTTTTTAGCAAACCTTCTAATTTTTTATCCATAGGATCTTGGAAAGCACAACTATCTTCTATGGGTATAGTGGTGCGCTTGTTTAGAGTAGAAACCGCCCCCTCGACCTTGGGGACTGTCTGCCATAAGTCCTTTCTGGGGTCGACTATAGGAAACAATTTTTTAAATATGGGGGGAGGTACGAAAGGTACACCGGGCCTGTCCCATTCTTTATTAACAATGTACGCCACCCGCTTGAGTATAGGAAAAGCTTCGGGGGGCCCCGGGGCCTCTAGGAACTTGTCCATTTTACATAGTGTTTCTGGAATGACCAGATAATCACAATCATCCAAATTGGATAACACCTCCTTAAGCAGAGCGCGGAGATGTTCCAACTTAAATTAAAAAGTAATCACATCAGGTTCAGCTTGTTGAGAAATTTTTCCTGAATCTGAAATTTCTCCCTCAGACAAAACCTCCCTGGCCCCCTCAGACTGGTGTAGGGGCCCTTCAGAAACAATATCATCAGCGGCCTCATGCTCTTCAGTATTTTCTAAAACAGAGCAGTCGCGCTTTCACTGATAAGTGGGCATATTGGCTAAAATGTTTTTGATAGAATTATCCATTACAGCCGTTAATTGTTGCATAGTAAGGAGTATTGGCGCGCTAGATGTACTAGGGGCCTCCTGTATGGGCAAAACTGGTGTAGACGAAGGAGGGGATGATGCAGTACCATGCTTACTCCCCTCACTTGAGGAATCATCTTGGGCATCATTTTTACTAAATTTATTATGACATAAATCACATCTATTTAAATGAGAAGGAACCTTGGCTTCCCCACAGTCAGAACACAATCTATCTGGTAGTTCAGACATGTTAAACAGGCATAAACTTGATAACAAAGCACAAAAAACGTTTTAAAATAAAACCGTTACTGTCACTTTAAATTTTAAACTGAACACACTTTATTACTGCAATTGCGAAAAAGTATGAAGGAATTGTTCAAAATTCACCAAAATTTCACCACAGTGTCTTAAAGCCTTAAAAGTATTGCACACCAAATTTGGAAGCTTTAACCCTTAAAATAACGGAACCGGAGTCGTTTTTATATATAACCCCTTTACAGTCCCTGGAATCTGCTTTGCTGAGACCCAACCAAGCCCAAAGGGGAATACGATACCAAATAATGCCTTCAGAAAGACTTTTCTATGTATCAGAGCTCCACACACATGCAGCTGCATGTCATGCTGTTCTCAAAAACAAGTGCGCCATACCGGCGCGAAAATGAGGCTCTGACTATGATTAGGGAAAGCCCCAATAGAATAAAGTGTCTAAAACAGTGCCTGCCGATATTATTTTACAAAAAATACCCAGATTAAATGATTCCTCAAGGCTAAATATGTGTAAATATGATCGATTTAGCCCAGAAAATGTCTACAGTCTTAATAAGCCCTTGTGAAGCCCTTATTTACTGTGTGAATAAAAATGGCTTACCGGATCCCATAGGGAAAATGACAGCTTCCAGCATTACATCGTCTTGTTAGAATGTGTCATACCTCAAGCAGCAAAAGACTGCTCACTGTTCCCCCAACTGAAGTTAATTCCTCTCAACAGTCCTGTGTGGAACAGCCATGGATTTTAGTAACGGTTGCTAAAATCATTTTCCTCATACAAACAGAAATCTTCATCTCTTTTCTGTTTCAGAGTAAATAGTACATACCAGCACTATTTTAAAATAACAAACTCTTGATTGAATAAGAAAAACTACAGTTAAACACTAAAAAACTCTAAGCCATCTCCGTGGAGATGTTGCCTGTACAACGGCAAAGAGAATGACTGGGGTAGGCGGAGCCTAGGAGGGATCATGTGACCAGCTTTGCTGGGCTCTTTGCCATTTCCTGTTGGGGAAGAGAATATCCCACAAGTAAGGATGACGCCGTGGACCGGACACACCTATGTTGGAGAAATATCCCCAGCTCCCCAGAGGCTGTCCTAGCACCCCGGTCATACAAATACTCATTAACAGCTTTTTCTTGTTGGAGCAGGCGGTCAAACATTAGGAGTGTTGAATTCCACCATGTAGGGCTGTCGCAAATCAAGCGCCTCACTGGCAGGTTGTTTCGACGCTGGATATCGGACAAGTGCACCATGGCCGTGTAGGAACGCCTGAAATGGCCACACACCTTCCTGGCCTGCTTCAGGACGTCCTGTAAGCCTGGGTACTTATGGACAAATCGTTGTACAATTAGATTACACACATGTGCCATGCACGGCACATGTGTCAACTTGCCTGATTTCAATGCCGCCACCAAATTACTTCCATTGTCAGAAACAACCTTGCCAATCTCCAGTTGGTGCGGAGTCAGCCACTGATCCACCTGTGCGTTCAGGGCGGTCAGGAGTGCTGGTGCGGTGTGACTCTCCGCTTTCAGGCAAGTGGACCCCAAGACGGCGTGACACTGCCATACCTGGGATGTAGCATAGTACCTGGGGAGCTGGGGGGGTGCCATAGATGTGGAGCAAGATGCACAAGTTGAAGAGGACTCAGCCGAGGAAGAGGTTATGGAAGAGGATGGAGTAGGAGGAGTAGAGGAGGTAGCAGCAGGCCTGCTTGCAAGTCGTGGCAGTGTCACTCTTCTGCAGAGCCATGCATTCCATGCTTGTCAGAAGTCAGCAGGTTTATCCAATGTGCAGTGTAGGTGATATACCTGCCCTGACCATGCTTTGCAGACCAGCTATCTGTGGTCATATGGACCCTTGCCCCAACGCTGTGTGCCAGACATGCCATAACTTCCTTTCTCACAACAGAATACAGGTTTGGGATTGCCTTTTGTGAAAAGAAATTTCTGCCAGGTACCTTCCACTGCGGTGTCCCAATAGATACAATTTTTTTGAAAGCATCAGACTCCACCAGCTTGTATGGTAAAAGCTGGTGGGCTAAGAGTTCAGACAAGCCAGCTGTCAGACGCTGGGCAAGGGGGTGACTTTGAGAAATTGGCTTCTTATGCTCAAACATGTCCTTGACAGACACCTGACTGTGGGCAGATGACCAGGAACTGCTACGTAAGAGAGACTGAGTGGAGGATGGTTGAGAGGGGGCAAGGAGGAAAGCACTGGTTGATGTGGCTGAAGATGCTGGAGCAGGAGGAGGAGGGCGGCTTTCACTTTGTGTGCTGCTTCTACTCATGTGTTCTTCCCATCGGCCTTTGTGATGGGAGACCATGTGCCTTCGCAAAGTAGTTGTACCTAGGTGGCTGTTGGACTTCCCATGACTCAGTTTCTTTTGGCACAGGTTGCAAATGGCATCGCTGTTGTCAGAGGCAGACACACAAAAAAAATGCCACACTGCTGAGCTCTGCAATGACGGCATTCTGGTGGTGGCAACAGCATGCGTTGATGGGCGTCGGCGTGCTGTCTGGCTGACCCCTGGTGATGATGCATGCTGTCTGACTGTGCCACTAGCTCCTTGAGATGACCTCCCCATGCTTCCAAATCATCTCCTCTTCCTCTCTGTCTCCCCATCTGAACTTTCCCCCTCTTCTTCTTCTCTTCTAGCAGGCACCCACGTGACATCCACCGACACATCATCATCAACCGCTTCACTTGTATCTGAAACATCAAGAAAGGAAGCAGCAGCGGGTACAACATCATCATCATCATCACACAGTACCTCCATGTCGGTAATGCTGTTTGACTGAGACTGATCACTATTATCTACATCCTCTGTCAATAATGGTTGCGCATCACTCATTTCTTCCAAATGATGTGTCAATAACTCCTGTGACAGATCAAGTGAAGCGGCTGTGGTGCTAGTGTTGGTGGTGGCGACAGGTGGGGGAGTGGCACTGGTCACTTGAGACCTGCCCAAAGCACAGATGGACTTAGATGATGTGTCAAGATTAGGAGGACTAGCCGCGGAAGCTGAAGAAGATTGGGTGTCCTGTGTTAGTCATTCAACTAGGTCCTCCTCAGAAGTTTTCGCGTCCCCCCTGGCACCCGGCGTCTGAACAATGTGCATATTTGTAGGGTCTAAAGGAATCACAGCACCACGACCAAGACCACGGAACCTGCGGGTGGCCTGCCTCTGCCTGTCATTTTTTTTTAAATGGACACTAACAATACTATTACACCAATTGAGTGGTGGCACTGTGAAAGTGGGCACAGTATACGCTGTGAGACTGACAACAACAAAAAAGACAGATGTTTTAAAAATCACAAATTGTTAATTTTTTAAAATATTACAAGTACTGTGACAACAAATATGATTGTTTGGCACTAGTTGGCAAATGGGCCTGTCTGGCACACACGCTGGGAGAAAGAAACTGCAATTCAATGGCACTAGGAGACTGAAGAATCACAGTCAAAACAATTATGATTTACAAAAATTCCAATCCTGTTACAATAAATATGATTGGTGGCACTAATTGGCTAGTTGGGACTGGCACACAGGCAGGCAGGCAGGAGGAAAATGCAATTCAAGGGCACTAGTAGACTGCAGATTGACAGTCAAAACAGTGATGATTGACAAATTTTGAAATACTGTTAAAAGAAATATGATTGCTGGCACTAATTGGATAGTTGGGCCTGGCACACAGGCTGGCAGGCAGTAGAAAAGTGCAATTCAATGGCACGAGCAAACTGAGGATTAAGATCAACAATCACATTTTTTTTAATTTTAATTAGTAACTATACTGTGACAACAATTATGATTGGTGTAAATAGTTGGCAAGACGGCCTGGCACAAAAGGCTGGCAGGCAGGAGGTAGATGCAATTCAAGGACACTAGGAGACTGATTACTGACAGTCAAAACAGTGATGATTGACAATTTTTGCAATACTGTTAAAAGAAATATGATTGCTGGCAATAATTGGCTAGGTGGGCCTGGCACACAGCAGGCTGCAAGGCAGGAGGAAAGTGCAATTCACTGGCACCAGCAAACTGAGGATTCACAACAACTATTACCAAAAATTTTAATTTTTAATTACTAAGAATACTGTGACAACAAATATCATTGGTGTAAATATTTTTCAAGTAGGCCTGGCACACAGTCTTGGAAGGCAGTAGAAAAGTGCAATTCTAGGGCACAAGCAAACTGAGGATTAAGATCATCAACAATCAATAATTTTTAAATTTTAATTAGTAACTATACTGTGACAAAAAATTATGATTGGTGTAAATAGTTGGCAAGACGGCCTGGCACTAAAGGCTGGCAGGCAGGAGGTAAATGCAATTCAAGGACACTAGGAGACTGATTACTGACAGTCAAAACAGTGATGATTGACAATTTTTGCAATACTGTTAAAAGAAATATGATTGCTGGCAATAATTGGCTAGGTGGGCCTGGCACACAGCAGGCTGCAAGGCAGGAGGAAAGTGCAATTCAATGGCACCAGCAAACTGAGGATTCACAACAACTATTACCAAAAATTTAAATTTTTAATTATTAAGAATACTGTGACAACAAATATGATTGGTGTAAATATTTTTCAAGTAGTCCTGGCACACAGGCTTGGAAGGCAGTAGAAAAGTGCAATTCTAGGGCACAAGCAAATTGAGGATTAAGATCAACAATCAAGAATTTTTTAATTTTAATTAGTAACTATACAGTGACAACAATTATGATTGGTGTAAATAGTTGGCAAGACGGCCTGGCACAAAAGGCTGGCAGGCAGGAGGTAAATGCAATTCAAGGACACTAGGAGACTGAATACTGACAGTCAAAACAGTGATGATTGACAATTTTTGCAATACTGTTAAAAGAAATATGATTGCTGGCAATAATTGGCTAGGTGGGCCTGGCACACAGCAGGCTGCAAGGCAGGAGGAAAGTGCAATTCACTGGCACCAGCAAACTGAGGATTCACAACAACTATTACCAAAAATTTTAATTTTTAATTACTAAGAATACTGTGACAACAAATATGATTGGTGTAAATATTTTTCAAGTAGGCCTGGCACACAGGCTTGGAAGGCAGTAGAAAAGTGCAATTCTAGGGCACGAGCAAACTGAGGATTAAGATCAACAATCAAGATTTTTTATTTTTAATTAGTAACTATACTGTGACAACAATTATGATTGGTGTAAATAGTTGGCAAGACGGCCTGGCACAAAAGGCTGGCAGGCAAGAGGTAGATGAAATTCAAGGACACTAGAAGACTGATTACTGACAGTCAAAACAGTGATGATTGACAATTTTTGCAATACTGTTAAAAGAAATATGATTGCTGGCAATAATTGGCTAGGTGGGCTTGGCACACAGCAGGCTGCAAGGCAGGAGGAAAGTGCAATTCAATGGCACCAGCAAACTGAGGATTCACAACTATTACCAAAAATTTTAATTTTTAATTATTAAGAATACTGTGACAACAAATATGATTGGTGTAAATATTTTTCAAGTAGGCCTGGCACACAGGCTTGGAAGGCAGTAGAAAAGTGCAATTCTAGGGCACAAGCAAACTGAGGATTAAGATCAACAATCAAGATTTTTTTAATTTTAATTAGTAACTATACTGTGACAACAATTATGATTGGTGTAAATAGTTGGCAAGACGGCCTGGCACAAAAGGCTGGCAGGCAGGAGGTAAATGCAATTCAAGGACACTAGGAGACTGAATACTGACAGTCAAAACAGTGATGATTGACAATTTTTGCAATACTGTTAAAAGAAATATGATTGCTGGCAATAATTGGCTAGGTGGGCCTGGCACACAGCAGGCTGCAAGGCAGGAGGAAAGTGCAATTCAATGGCACCAGCAATCTGAGGATTCACAACAACTATTACCAAAAATTTAAATTTTTAATTATTAAGAATACTGTAACAACAAATATGATTGGTGTAAATATTTTTCAAGTAGGCCTGGCACACAGGCTTGGAAGGCAGTAGAAAAGTGCAATTCTAGGGCACGAGCAAACTGAGGATTAAGATCATCAACAATCAAGAATTTTTTAATTTTAATTAGTAACTATACTTTGACAAAAAATTATGATTGGTGTAAATAGTTGGCAAGACGGCCTGGCACAAAAGGCTGGCAGGCAGGAGGTAGATGCAATTCAAGGACACTAGGAGACTGATTACTGACAGTCAAAACAGTGATGATTGACAATTTTTGCAATACTGTTAAAAGAAATATGATTGCTGGCAATAATTGGCTAGGTGGGCCTGGCACACAGCAGGCTGCAAGGCAGGAGGAAAGTGCAATTCAATGGCACCAGCAAACTGAGGATTCACAACAACTATTACCAAAATTTTGAATTATTATTAAGAATACTGTCACAACAAATAAGATTGGTGTAAATATTTTTCAAGTAGGCCTGGCACACAGGCTTGGAAGGCAGTAGAAAAGTGCAATTCTATGGCACAAGCAAACTGAGGATTAAGATCAACAATCAAATTTTTTTTAATTTTAATGAGTAACTATACTATCTGTGACAACAATTATGGCACAAAAGGCTGGCAGTGGCAGTCAGGAGGTAAATGCAATTCAATGGCACTAGGAGACTGAATATTTTCAGTCCAAAAAATTATGATTTTTATTTTTTTATATACTGTTACAAGAATTATGATTGGTGCCACTAATTGGCTAGTTGGGCCTGGCACACAGGCTGGCAGATATGAGTCGTGGATGGTAGGTAGGGCAGCAATTTAACACAGTATGCTGTGTAAATGACAAAAACACAGGCCTGATAGAAAATTAAGTTAGATTACACTAGCAAAATATTTTAAAATTTTAGATTTTAATATTAAAATTATGTTAAGAAGTGCAATGCACATATGACTCTATGAGTGGTCGCACTGGCTGGCTGCTACGTAGGGCAGCAATTAACAACAGTATGCTGTGTAAGTCAGATAGACAGTTAGACACAGGCCTGATAGAAAATAAAATTAGATTACACTAGCATAATGATTTAAAGACTTTTTTTGGGGAATTTAAAGAAAAAGGTTAAGCACATACATATGAGTCGTGACTGATAGCCTTGGAAGGGCAGCTATTAAAAACAGTAGGCTCTGTAAGTCAGATACACACATGCCTGATAGAAAATACTATTAGATTACACTAGAAAAATGATTTAAATTATTTTTTGGGGGGGGGAATTAAAAAAAGGTTAAACACATATGAGTCGTGGCTCATAGACTAGGGAGGGCAGCAAGTAAACACAGTAGGCTCTGTATGTCAGCAAAACACACAGGCCTGATAGAAAATTATATTAGATTACACTATCAAACAAATTAAAAAAAAAAAAAAAAATTATTTAAATTAAGGTGAAGAAGATATGAGTGCTGGGTGGCTGCCTGGCACAGACCAATTAACCAAAAGACTGAAAAAAAATGAGGTATGTTAATGCTGGGTGAGCCTGACAGACACAGGCCTGATAGTAAATGTAATTAGATTACACTAGCAAAATATTTTATTTTTATTTTTTTTTATTTAAAATAATGTTATAAATGGATATTAACACTGGTGGCTGGCACAGAGCAATGAACCAGAGTATATGCTGTGTGACACAGGCCTGATAGAAAATGAAAAAAAATTACACTAGCAAAATAATTAAATTTTTTGGTTAGTTAAATTTAAACTAATGTTGTTTAAGGAGAAATCAGTGGTGGCAGTAATCACAGCATATGCTGTGAGCCTTAAACACACAGCCTGAAAGCCAGGCAAATGCTAATAAAAAAACCCGAAAAAAAATGGCACGAAATATAGCCCTAAAAAGGGCTTTTAGGGGTGCTGTGCTTGCAGCAGAGATGAGTGGAGTCCTTCTGGACTGTAGTGGACACTAAATACACTAGCCTAGCTATGTTTTTCCTATTAATGTCAGGAGCAAAAACACAACACATCCTCTCATTAAGAAAGCAAGGTCGTTATGAGTCTAAAATGGCGGATTCCCAGTAGCAGGGAGGGTCTTTGAGGGAGAGTCTGATGTTGATTGGCTCTAATGTGTCAGACGACTGTGACATAAAGGGTCAAAGTTTCCTCAATGATGACACATAGGGGCGGATCGAACATCGCCATGTGTTCACCCACAAACGTGAACGCGAACAAGCTATGTTCACTGTGAACCGTTCGCGGGTGAACAGTTCGGGACATCACTACAGTGCAGTACTGAATATGAAATAGGCTGTATTTGTATATAAATGCCAGGATACTGATCCAATTTTTAATGGATTTTAAGCTAACAATTAGCAGTATATTTACTTTAATATAATATAATGTTAAAGACACATGATGTTTCATATCAAAATAATCAGAAAAATGATATGATACCAATACTACCCCATCTATAATTAATATTGTGAGTGATTGATGCAGGAAGTTATGGCCTAATGAATAACCACTACATAGAAATATTGAATTGTTAAAAATGTTGGATGATTAAATGTATTGCTGTGTTTGTCTGCTGCCCCCCGATTGCCAGAATCCAGTATGACACTCAAGGGACTTAACTGTTAAAAGATGCGTTTCCATAGCGACAATATATACTGAACCAATGGGGAGCGTTCCCCAAAAGTATCCAATGAGAAGGGACAAGCACATGGGCGTGAACGAAAAAGATCATCAATGATTAAGATAAAAGGGAATAGTAAATGCAAAGAGGACAGCTTTTTTTGTGACTTTCTGGAGACTAGTGATTTGATATTTGGCGGCCATACTTGGGAACACATCTCACTAAGCAAGAGGCAGAAAACTTACCTTGATATGCAATAAATTTCCTTCAAATGAGATGATCTAAAGACACTACGAATTGGTTCAAATTTGTGAAGTATAATTGTCCTAATTTTTAATATTTGAAACAAAGGTTATTGGGAAGAACATAGTCAATTTATAGTTAAGAAATTTAAAGGAGCACTCAGTATTTTAACTGTGTTCATAGTCCTATATAGATAAAGTTAAGTGTGTCTCTTGCATGCTAAATAATTCATCTGTGCAAAATATAGAATATATATATCTTAGAATTGGTTTTAATTATAAATAAATAAGAATTTGTTCCAGTTTAAATAAATAGACATTTAAGTAACTGTTCACATTAAGAATATAGGTATTTTTAGTGTCCTAATTAGAATTATATTAGAATCAATTACAGCTAAATAGCTGAGTATATATATGTTGACCTATTGTTTACTAAGCACTGTTAAAAATTGTATCAGTCTAAATGTTCAGTGGTTTATACTTTAATCTCATTCGGCTAGATTTAGAGTTGGGCGGTAGCCGCCAAAACCAGCGTTAGAGGCTCCTAACGCTGGTTTTTACCGCCCGCTGGTATTTGGAGTCAGTCAGGAAAGGGTCTAACGCTCACTTTGAAGCCGCGACTTTTCCATACCGCAGATCCCCCTACGCCATTTGCGTATCCTATCTTTTCAATGGGATCTTTCTAACGCCGGTATTTAGAGTCGTGGCTGAAGTGAGCATTAGAAATCTAACAACAAAACTCTAGCCGCAGAAAAAAGTCAGTAGTTAAGAGCTTTCTGGGCTAACGCCGGTTTATAAAGCTCTTAACTACTGTGCTCTAAAGTACACTAACACCCATAAACTACCTATGTACCCCTAAACCGAGGTCCCCCCACATCGCCGCCACTCTATTAACATGTTTTAACCCCTAATCTGCTGCTCCGTACACTGCCGCCAGCTACGTTATCCCTATGTACCCCTAATCTGCTGCCCCTAACACAGCCGACCTCTATATTATATTTATTAACCCCTAATTTGCCGCCCCCAACGTCGCCTCCACCTACCTACAATAATTAACCCCTAATCTGCCGACCGGACCACACCGCTACTATAATAAATGTATTAACCCCTAAAGCTAAGTCTAACTCTAACCCTAACACCCCCCTAACTTAAATATAATTTAAATCTAACGAAATAAATTAACTATTATTAAATAAATTATTCCTATTTAAAGCTAAATACTTACCTGTAAAATAAACCCTAATATAGCTACAATATAAATTATAATTATATTGTAGCTATTTTAGGATTAATATTTATTTTACAGGCAACTTTGTAATTATATTAACCAGGTACAATAGCTATTAAATAGTTAATAACTATGTAATAGTTACCTAGTTAAAATAATTACAAAATTACCTGTAAAATAAATCCTAACCTAAGTTACAATTAAACCTAACACTACACTATCAATTAATTAATTAAATACAATACCTACAATCATCTACAATTCAACCTAACACTACACTATCAATAAATTAATTAAATACAATACCTACAAATAAATACAATGAAATAAACTAACTAAAGTACAAAAAATAAAAAAGAACTAAGTTACAAAAAATAAAAAAATATTTACAAACATTAGAAAAATATTACAACAATTTTAACCCCTTAATGATCACAGCACTTTTCCATTTTCTGTCCGTTTGGGACCAAGGCTATTTTTACATTTTTGCGGTGTTTGTGTTTAGCTGTAATTTTCTTCTTACTCATTTACTGTACCCACACATATTATATACCGTTTTTCTCGCCATTAAATGGACTTTCTAAAGATACCATTATTTTCATCATATCTTATAATTTACTATAAAAAAAATGATAAAATATGAGGAAAAATGGAAAAAAACACACTTTTTCTAACTTTGAGCCCCAAAATCTGTTACATATCTACAACCACCAAAAACACCCATGCTAAATAGTTTCTAAATTTTGTCCTGAGTTTAGAAATACCCAATGTTTACAAGTTCTTTGCTTTTTTTGCAAGTTATAGGGCCATAAATACAAGTAGCACTTTGCTATTTCCAAACCATTTTTTTCCAAAATTAGCGCTAGTTACATTAGAACACTAATATCTTTCAGGAATCCCTGAATATCCCTTGACATGTATATATTTTATTTTAGTAGACATCCCAAAGTATTGATCTAGGCCCATTTTGGTATATTTTATACCACCATTTCACCGCCAAATGCAATCAAATACAAAAAATCGTTCACTTTTTCACAAACTTTCGGTTTCTCACTGAAATTATTTACAAACAACTTGTGCAATTATGGCATAAATGGTTGTAAATTCTTCTCTGGGATCCCCTTTGTTCAGAAATAGCAGACATATATGGCTTTGGCGTTGCTTTTTGGTAATTAGAAGGCCGCTAAATGCCACTGCGCACCACAAGTGTATTATGCCCAGCAGTTAAGGGGTTAATTAGGGAGCTTTTAGGGAGCTTGTAGGGTTAATTTTAGCTTTAGTGTAGTGTAGTAGACAACCCCAAGTATTGATCTAGGCACATTTTGGTATATTTCATGCCACCATTTCACCGCCAAATGCGATCAAATTAAAAAAAACGTAAATTTTTTCACAATTTTAGGTTTCTCACTGAAATCATTTACAAACAGCTTGTGCAATTATGGCACAAATGGTTGTAAATGCTTGTCTGGGATCCCCTTTGTTCAGAAATAGCAGACATATATGACTTTGGCGTTGCTTTCTGGTAATTAGAAGGCCGCTAAATCCTGCTGCGCCTCACACGTGTATTATGGCTAGCAGTGAAGGGGTTAATTAGGGAGTTTGTAGGGAGCTTGCAGGGTTAATTTTAGCTTTAGTGTAGAGATCAGCCTCCCATCTGACACATCCCACCCCCTGATCCCTCCCAAACAGCTCCCTTCCCTCCCCCACCCCACAATTGTCCCCGCCATCTTAAGTACTGGCAGAAAGTCTGCCAGTACTAAAATAAAAGGGTTTTAAAAAAATAAATACATTTTTTTAGCATATTTACATATGCTACTGTGTAGGATCCCCCCCTTAGCCCCCAACCTCCCTGATCCCCCCCCCAAAACCGCTCTCTAACCCTCCCCTCTGCATTATTGGGGGCCATCTTGGGTACTGGCAGGTGTCTGCCAGTACCCAGTTTGCAATAAAAAGTGCTTTTTTTTTGTTTTTTTCTGTAGTGTAGCTTTGTAGCTTCCCCCCCCACACACACAGACAAACCCCCACCACCTTGCTGATCGGTTTTTTTTTTACATTATTTATATTTTTTTTTCCATTTTTTATTTCAGCATTTTCTGTAGTGTAGCGGTTCCCACCTGCTCCCTCCCCATGCACGCGCCCGCCCCCACCCTCCCGTGCACGCGCGCGCGCCCGTGCGTGCCCCCAGCCACCCCCGCCCACAATCCCGCCCCCCTTCACACAACCAGGGCCATCGATGGCCGCCACCCGCCTCCCGGTCCGGCTCCCACCCACCAACGCAGTAAGCCACCGATCTCCGGTGCAGAGAGGGCCACAGAGTGGCTCTCTCTGCACCGGATGGCTTACAAAGGTTATTGCAGGATGCCTCCATATCGAGGCATCACTGCAATAACCGGAAAGCATCTGGAAGCGAGCAGGATCGCTTCCAGCTGCTTTCCACACTGAGGACGTGCAGGGTACGTTCTCAGGCGTTAACTGCCTTTTCGTTAAGGGGTTAAACTAATTACACCTACTCTAAGCCCCCTAATAAAATAACAAAGACCCCCAAAATAAAAAAAATGCCCTACCCTATTCTAAATTAAAAAGTTCAAAGTTCTTTTACCTTACCAGCCCTGAAAAGGGCCTTTTGCGGGGCATGCCCCAAAGAATTCAGCTCTTTTGCCTGTAAAAAAAACATACAATCCCCCCCCTCCAACATTACAACCCACCACCCACATACCCCTAATCTAACCCAAACCCCCCTTAAATAAACCTAACACTAAGCCCCTGAAGATCTTCCTACCTTATCTTCACCACGCCGGGTTCACCGATCGATCCAGAAGAGCTCCTCCGATGTCTTGATCCAAGCCCAAGCGGGGGGCTGAAGATGTCCATGATCCGACTGAAATCTTCATCCAAGCGGAAGCTGAAGAGGTCCATGATCCGGCTGAAGTCTTCTATCAAGCGGCATCTTCAATCTTCTTTCTTGCGGATCCATGTTCATCCCGCCGACGCGGAACATCCATCATCACCCTTTAAGGGACGCCATCCAAGATGGTGTCCCTCGAATTCCGATTGGCTGATAGGATTCTATCAGCCAATCGGAATTAAGGTAAGATCAGGACATTGGAGGAGCTCTTCTGGATCGATCGGTGAACCCGGCGTGGTGAAGATAAGGTAGGAAGATCTTCAGGGGCTTAGTGTTAGGTTTATTTAAGGGGGGTTTGGGTTAGATTAGGGATATGTGGGTGGTGGGTTGTAATGTTGGGGGGGGGTATTGTATATTTTTTTTTACAGGCAAAAGAGCTGAATTCTTTGGGGCATGCCCCCCAAAGGGCCCTTTTCAGGGCTGGTAAGGTAAAAGAGCTTTGAACTTTTTTAATTTAGAATAGGGTAGGGCATTTTTTTATTTTGGGGGGCTTTGTTATTTTATTAGGGGGCTTAGAGTAGGTGTAATTAGTTTAAAATTGTTGTAATATTTTTCTAATGTTTGTAAATATTTTTTTATTTTTTGTAACTTAGTTCTTTTTTATTTTTTGTACTTTAGTTAGTTTATTTCATTGTATTTATTTGTAGGTATTGTATTTAATTAATTTATTGATAGTGTAGTGTTAGGTTTAATTGTAACTTAGGTTAGGATTTATTTTACAGGTAATTTTGTAATTATTTTAACTAGGTAACTATTAAATAGTTATTAACTCTTTAATAGCTATTGTACCTGGTTAATATAATTACAAAGT
The DNA here is from genome assembly GCF_027579735.1 of Bombina bombina. Taxonomy (NCBI): domain Eukaryota; kingdom Metazoa; phylum Chordata; class Amphibia; order Anura; family Bombinatoridae; genus Bombina; species Bombina bombina. The sequence continues at coordinate 1,067,653,132 of NC_069502.1, forward strand.
TGCCTGTAAAATAAATATTAATCCTAAAATAGCTACAATATAATTATAATTTATATTGTAGCTATATTAGGGTTTATTTTACAGGTAAGTATTTAGCTTTAAATAGGAATAATTCATGTAATAATAGTTAATTTATTTCGTTAGATTTAAATTATATTTAAGTTAGGGGGGTGTTAGGGTTAGAGTTAGACTTAGCTTTAGGGGTTAATACATTTATTATAGTAGCGGTGAGATCCGGTCGGCAGATTAGGGGTTAATTATTGTAGGTAGGTGGAGGCGACGTTGTGGGGGGCAGATTAGGGGTTAATAAATATAATATAGGGGTCGGCGGTGTTAGGGGCAGCAGATTAGGGGTACATAGGTATAATGTAGGTTGCGGAGGTGTACGGAGCGGCAGATTAGGGGTTAATAATAATATGCAGGTGTCAGCGATAGTGGGGGCGGCAGATTAGGGGTTAATAAATATAACATAGTGGTCGGCGATGTTAGGGGCAGCAGATTAGGGGTACATAGGGATAACGTAGCTGGCGGCGGTGTACGGAGCGGCAGATTAGGGGTTAATAAGTGTAAGGTTAGGGGTGTTTAGACTCGGGGTTCATGTTAGGGTGTTAGGTGCAGACTTAGGAAGTGTTTCCCCATAGGAAACAATGTAGCTGCGTTAGGAGCTGAACGCTGCTTTTTTGCAGGTGTTAGGTTTTTTTTCAGCTCAAACAGCCCCATTGTTTCCTATGGGGAAATCGTGCACGAGCACGTTTTTGAAGCTGGCCGCGTCCGTAAGCAATGCTGGTATCTAGAGTTGCAGTGGCGGTAAATATGCTCTACGCTCCCTTTTTGGAGCCTAACGCAGCCATTCTGTGAACTCTAAATACCAGCGGTATTTAAAAGGTGCGGGAGAAAAAAAGCATGCGTAGCTAATGCACCCCTTTGGCCGCAGAACTCTAAATCTAGCCGATAGTGTTAATTGAATGAAAGGCTGCTGTGAGTAAGGCTAATTTTAAGGGTAGTCTTTTATGAATTTTGCATAACATATTTGAATAGTTTTTAAACGTGTATAATATTGACTCATATTCTGATTCTTACAAATATATTTCAATGTGTTCATAGATATTTACTAATAATAAAGAAGTCAAGTATTTATATTAATTTTATTGTCTTAGTATATGCATATTTGATTGTGGGTTCAGTTTAAAGAAAGATTTTTAAATATATTCAGTTGTAACCCTGCCATATACTCACACATTGTTTGGAGAGTACTGCTAAGATTCTTATAAATATACTGACAAAACGATAAGACAAGTAGTAATACGATATAAGTTTACCCTAGAATTGCTGCTGATAATAGAATCCAGTCCACTGATATGGACCATAGCCACTGGGGATTATATATATAACATTTACTCAGTATCTCTTAGTGCCCACTTCTGCAGCGGCAGCCCCCCTATGTAATTTCTAAAGTATTCATAACATAAACTAGTTAAAATATACACCCAAAACAAGCCTTAATAAATGGTACAGCTGATGAATATGCTGTGAACCTGAATATTTGGCACTTATCCAATAAAAATATTTTGTTAATAAATACAACAGTAATATATAAGCTATCAATAAGTTTCAATACATGATGTGGGGGCAGTATCTCTGAACAACTAACAAGAGAATTTTAATTTCTGATATCAGATATAGAGAGACTTAAGGATAATAGGTATAATTCATAGAGCAATCTCTGTCGTGTCACTCCACAAGAGTTTTGGGGACACATTACCCATGAGTATATGAGATAGAGATTAAACTAGTATATTGCTCCAGTACAACACCTCCTAACTTAGAAATTCAGGTGTTATCTAAAGTGTATAACGTTTGCACCAAACACTGCCACTATTTGGGTCAGATACTGACATATTTCACAAGTTACAATTTCAAAGACACCAAAGTAATAATAGGTCTCTGGAGATTCATCCCCTAATTATATAAATATACATGTGAGTTGTAGTGGTTACTAGTGTTTGGTAAACACCTGTGGCAGATTGAATCTCTGAATTTCACTGCGTAGATACTTTGTACTTGTCAAACAGTGGTCTTTTACTTGCTACCACTTATTTTTATAAGTGGTAAATAACATATAAGTTAACCTTGAAGATTAAAGGTAAGTAATATTGTATAACACTATAATACATATCAAGTTTGTAGTCACAAAGGCACCCAACCCCGAAATTACAGATCTAATAGCCAGAACATGTGTGACCACCAGTCAATGTCTGTAGCTTGAGGAGTCAAGCTCCCAAATCCCTGACCTCATTAATCTGAGTAAACAACCAGTGTAAGCTCAGATATCAAGTAAAGTTATACAGCCCTAATATTAGACTAGAACATTAATAGTGAAGGGTCCCAACTGCCCTTTCCCCTGACACGTTTCACCGGTTACTCCGGCTTTTTCGAAGGTCTTACTTACAAATTTAGGTGTTATCTAAAGTGTATAACGTTTGCACCAAAACATTATTTCAAAAGTAGGTTTGGTTTAACCAGTGTTAGAGACAGATTGGGCATTGAGTACCTTGATCTTATTCTCTCGGAGAGGGTCAGAAAGTTGTGACCAAACTCCACAGGAAACCTATATCAGGCAATAGCATCTTACATGCAAGAAGCATGCATCCAAGACAGACTCATTAGGGATCTTGAAAGGTGAATCCATTTGTCTAAAGAGAAATTTTTCCTCTAGAGGGGATTATATATACGATTGGCAGAAGGGTTTAAAGATCACTTTAAAAACAGGGGCTTTTCTCCCCTGAAAATCACTAGAGCCTTTCATGTGGTGGAAAAAATGGATAGGAATACTATGCTACATGTATATAAGGAAAACAAGTCAAGTAAATACAATGGCCTCTAGTTATCAAGCTGTCAACTTACCTGCATTTGCCGGCCCAATACGCTCGCCTAACATCGCCGCCGCGGACCTGAATATGTTTGCCAAAGTTATCAAGAAAGCTGTCAAGAAGCCGTGTGCACAAAGTACGGTGCGATGAGCAGCGGACTGTTGTTAACTAACAGTCATCGATCTTGCTGCTCATCAGCTTATTCGCAGCTTTCTTGCTAGCCTGTCTACACTATACTATACTGTTTTACCCCCCTCACGGACCCCGCCGCCACTATAATAAATATATGAACCCTTAAACCACCGTTCCTGGACACCTCCGCCACCTACATTATACCTATTAACCCCTAATCTGCAACCCCCTATACCGCCGCCACCTACATAAAGTTATTTACCCCTATCCTGACGATCCCGGACCCCGCCGCAAATAAATTAATTGTTTAACCCCTAAACCGCCGCACCGGGAGCCTGCCGCCACCTACATTACATTTATTAACTTCTATCCTGCCCCCCCCCTACACCGCCGCCACCTACATTAGATTGATTAACCCCTAATCTAACCCCCTACACCTCTGCAACTATATTAAATTAATTAACCCGTAAACCTAAGTCTAACCCTAACCCTAAAACTCCCTAACTTCAATATTATTTAAATTAATCTAAATAAATATTCCTCTAATTAAATAAATAATTCCTATTTAAAACTAAATACTTACCTGTAAAATAAACCCTAAGATAGCTACAATATAATTAATAGATACATTGTAGCTATTTTAGGGTTTATTTTTATTTTACAGCCAACTTTGTAATTATTTTAACTAGGTGCAATAGCTGTTAAATAGTTATTAACTATTTAATAGCTACCTAGCTAAAATGACTACAAAAGTACCTGTAAAATAAATTCTAACCTAAGTTACAATTACACCTAACACTACACTATCATTAAATAAATTAAATTAATTAACTACAATTACCTAACATTAAATAAAATTAACTAAAAATAATAGGATTCTATCAGCCAATTGGAATTAAGGTAGGAAAAATCCGATTGGCTGATGTAATCAGCCAATCGGATTGAGCTCGCATTCTATTGGCTGATTGGAACAGCCAATAGAATGCAAGCTCAATCCGATTGGCTAATTGCATCAGCCAATCAGATTTTTCCTACCTTAATTCCGATTGGCTGATAGAATCCTATCAGCCAATCGGAATTCAAGGGACGCCATCTTGGATGACGTCATTTAAAGGAACCTTCATTGGGTGTTAGAACGTCGATGGAAGAGGATGGCTCTGCGTCGGCTGGATTCAAGATGGCTCCGCTCCGGTTGATTGAAGATAGAAGATGCAGCTTGGATGAAGACTTCTGCCGCTTGGAGGACCTCTTCTGCCCGGATTCGATGAAGACTTCTGGCTGGATCGGATGACCGCTTGTGCCCGGCTGGCTGAAGATGGCTAAAGGTAGGTTGATCTTCAGGGGGGTAGTGTTAGGTTTTTTAAGGGGGGATTGGGTGGGTTTTAGAGTAGGGGTGTGTGGGTGGTGGGTTGTAATGTTGGGGGGTATTGTATTTATTTTTTTTACAGGTAAAAGAGCTGATTACTTTGGTGCAATGCCCAGCAAAAGGCCCTTTTAAGGGCTATTTGTAATTTAGTTTAGGGTAGGGAATTTTATTATTTTGGGGGGCTTTTTTATTTTATTAGTGGGCTTAGATTAGGTGTAATTAGTTTAAAATTCTTGTAATTTATTTTTTATTTTCTGTAATTTAGAGTTTGTTTTTTTGTACTTTAGTTATTTTTAGTTAATTTTATTTAATGTTAGGTAATTGTAGTTAATTAATTCAATTTATTTAATGATAGTGTAGTGTTAGGTGTAATTGTAACTTAGGTTAGGATTTATTTTACAGGTAATTTTGTAGTTATTTTAGCTAGGTAGCTATTAAATAGTTAATAACTATTTAATAGCTATTGTACCTAGTTAAAATAATTACAAAGTTGCCTGTAAAATAAATATAAACCCTAAAATAGCTACAATGTAACTAATAGTTATATTGATAGTAATATTAATAGTTATATTGTAGCTATCTTAGGGTTTATTTTACAGGTAAGTATTTAGTTTTAAATAGGATTAATTTAAATAATTACAAAGTTGCCTGTAAAATAAAAATAAACCCTAAAATAGCTACAATGTAACTAATAGTTATATTGTAGCTATCTTAGGGTTTATTTTACAGGTAAGTATTTAGTTTTAAATAGGATTAATTTATTTAATTATAGGAATATTTATTTAGATTAATTTAAATAATATTGAAGTTAGGGGGGTGTTAGGGTTAGACTTAGGTTTAGGGGTTAATTCATTTAATATAGTTGTGGCGGTGTAGGGGGGTAGATTAGGGGTTAATCAATGTAATGTAGGTGGCGGAGGGCTCCGGGTGCGGCGGTTTAGGGGTTAAACAATTCATTTATTTGCGGCGGGGTCCGGGATCAGCAGGATAGGGGTTAATAACTTTATGTAGGTGGAGGCGGTATAGGGGGTGGCAGATTAGGGGTTAATAGGTATAATGTAGGTGGCGGAGGGGTCCGGTAGTGGTGGTTTAGGGGTTCATATATTTATTATAGTTGCGGTGGGGTCCGGGAGCGGTGGTTTAGGGGTTAATAAGTATAAAGTAGGCGGCGGCGGGGTAGGGGGGCAAATTAGGGGTGTTTAGACTCGGGGTACATGTTAGGGTGTTAGGTGCAGACATTTCCCATAGGAATCAATGGGATATCGGGCAGCAGCGAACATGAGCTTTCGCTGCTGTCAGACTCCCATTGATTCCTATGGGATCCGCCGCCTCCAGTAGTCAGATTGTGCCAAACTTGTGTTCGGAACATCTGGAGTGATGTAACCATCGATCTGTGTCGGACTGATTCTGGTGGATCGTATGTTACGTCACTATATTCTACTTTTGCCGGGCTCTAGGGCTTGATAACTACAGCGAATCAGCCTCGCCACAAATACGCTGCGGAATTCCAGCATATTTGCAGTTGACAGCTTGATAACTAGAAGCCAATGAATTAACTCATTTTTGTAACTAAATACAGTAACCAATTTGAAGATATTTCTAAGATCATCAAAGAGTGCCTTCCCATTCTGAGAGGTGATGAGGACCTCTTTGATATTATTAAGAGAGGTTGTAAATGTGTCCTTAGGAAAAACAAAACTTTGGGAAATATCTTGGCCGGCAGTGAAGTGAACACACAGATAACAAAAGGGAGCAGTTGACTTGAATGCAAGGGACACTACAGGTGTGGTGCAGGGAGATGCAAGGCTTTCTCATATACCTTGCCAGGAAAGAGCTTTCAATCCATAATGACACAAAGAGTATTCTCGATTGATTCCTGCACAAACTGCTGCAACACATATGTAGTCTACCTTGTGACATGTTTTCAGTGTAGGAAACAGTATGTTGGCCTCGCTCATATACCTTGCCAGGAAGAGCTTTCAATCCATAAGGACACAAAGAGTATTCTCGATTGATGCCTGAACAAACTGCTGCAACACATATGTAGTCTACCTTGTGACATGTTTTCAGTGTAGGAAACAGTATGTTGGCCTTGCGACGAGGGAGGCTAGAGAAAGGATTAAAGAACACCTAAATGGAGTTAAGTCAGACTGTCCAGACTCACAGGTAGCCTGGCATTTTAAGTTATGCCATAATGGCAATGTTGATAATTTAAAATGGCAAATTAGAGAGCAGGTCAGGACACCAAGAAGGGGTAGGGACCGTGACAAAATGCTCCGTACTCGTGAGGCCTTTTGGATTTTTAAACTTAAATCCAGGGCACCAGATTGAATGAATATACAAAAAAAAAGAAGAGAAAACAGCATCTTCTAGTAATTGGTTAACAGGTACTAAAAGCACCAACAAATGTGGGAAGCTGAACTGTCAAATGTGTAAGCACATAAATAAAGCTAGCAAATTCTATAACTCTGAGAGATCAAAAGAGTTTGACATCAGGGTCAGAAGTAATTGCAACTCCACTTTTGTTGTATATTTGTTAGAATGTGGGTGTGGCCTATTTTATGTAGGCCGCACCAAAAGAAAAATCAAAAGAAGACTCTATGAACACATTTATAATATAAAAGAGAAAATTAATAAACACAGTGTTCCAAGACATTTTATGGAATGTCACAATAGTGATCCTTGTAATCTAAAGATACAAGTAATAGACTGGGTCCCCCCTAGTGAACATGATAGGCTTTTAAAACTACGTAAATTGGAGACCCGTTGGTTCTACAAAATTAACTCTTTGGCACCTCTGGGGTTAAATATAGAGATTGATGTGGCAGCGCATATGTAGCCATTTTTGTTGACTGTTTTCCTCTATGGCTTCTATTTGTTGTTTATTTCAGGCTATGAAAGATGATTACTATTTTCTGCTTTTTTTGGATATCAGTATTTTAGTCATTATAGAAAAATGTTTTAAGCTTTTTTATATAAGAAGGAAACGTTCTAGATAGACTTACAATTTTAAACCTGATGTTTTTAATGTCAAGCTATGCATAATACATTATAACATATTTTTGTGTGCAATATTGTATATAATTATTTTATTGAATATAACATTTAATGTTAGAAATGTTCATTTAACATTGGATGTTTAAGTGTTGTTTTTAAATAATGAGTGTCTTGCCCCTAAAGGTGTGGCTATAATCACCAACACAGGTGTATCCTATACCTGCATAGATTTTTTGTAGGTATATAGGGGCCTCCCTGTTGTTGCAAGTCATTCACTATTTTCCTCTTGAAAAAGCCCGTCCGCTCAGACGGGGGAAACACGTTGAGGTGTTCTGTGTATAAAGCATACACATTTTAAGCTTGAATATCAGTGATCATACCTGTAGGTGAGAAGTGGATCCTAATACCGCTGTTTACCGCTACCCCTGCTTGATCATCTATACATCTATAGTTATATGTGTATAGTGATGCTTTGCATCTGGTGAGTTTGCTACTTACTATATGTGTTTCGTCTGGCTACTTGTTCCAATAAATCCGCTTGAATCTGGGTGCGCTTTTTTGTTCTTTTTTTTGTCCTATGTGAGTTTCCGTTGGCTGCTGGGAGAAGAACACAGCCTCAGAACAGCTGCACCTGGACTACCGCAACCCCGTAGTGGCTACGTCATTTCCCGACATTCAAAGTTGAGCCCAGGAAACGTAAAGTACTGTCTACCTGAGTTACTATCAGTACAAGGCTGCTCATAACGGGTAAACTTTCTAGACTGTATCAGCAAATTCACGCTCGATTACCTTCACGATAAGGAGGTTTGCTTGAGGATTTTGCTTCAAACTTTATATGAATATTGTTGCTACTTGGGAAAGAGTTGGCTCTTATTATTAGATCAAACTTATCGTTGTGTGATGTTTTAAAATATAGGCACTTACTATCACTATACCAGTTATTTAATACTCTGGAAAGGGTTTTAGCGCAGACAGTTTACTTGTGGTGTGTGTTGAATATACAAACAGACCTAATAAACTGTTGGCATTAAGTAAGACAAAAAATATATTAATTTGTGTTTGATATACAATTTAGTTTGTCTTTTATTGAAAGTTTTACAAAATATCTTAGAAACACTATTGGTTTATGTGCTAAGTTTATTTTGTAAATAGATAATATCTTATTATCGCATTAGGGTAGTTATTCCACATTTCTTGTCTTTAATCTTCTTTGAATACTATATAACAGCGCTAACTTAGGCAATAATATTGTTGTTTATATGAGTACCATTCTCTCCTAATACACATACCTTGAGCTGGTTTATTTTGAGATAGGAAGTACATTCTAGTAATATTAACATATTTTGAAGCTGTTATTTTATAAACTCTTGGTTGATGTTGCACTCCTGATTTATGTCATAGTGGGCTCTATAAAATAGAGCGTAGAATTCTTAGCCAAATTTTATCTATTGAAATATATTAATTAATTAAGGAGTCTTCTTACATGTATATCCCTCCATAGGTGCACGGACTCTGCAAGAGTTAATTATTGAATGGGTGCTTTTGCATCATAAGCAATTAATATTATTTAAGAAGACTGTGTAGCCAGCAGCAGCATGGTATATGAGTAAGGCAGTAGCCTTGTATTTTTTTGCAGTTTAACTTAGTGCACTGCCATACAAAAGGCCATTTTAAGAGCTATTGGTAGTTTATTGTAGGTTAGGTTTTGTTTTTTGGGGGGGTTATTTTTATAGGGCTATTAGATTAGGTGTAATTGTTTTTATTTTTGATAATTTTGTTATTTTTTGTAAGCTTGGTGTTTTTTATTTTTCGTAATTTAGTGTTTATTCTTTTTTGTAATTTTAGATTTTTTATTTTTTTTCGTAGTGTTATTTTTTTTAAAATGTGTAATTTAGGTTTTTAATTGGTAGTATTTTTTTATTTTATTAGAATAGTTATGTTAGGTTAATTTAAAGTTTAATGTTAGGTTTAGTTTTATTTTACAGGTAAGTTTTTATTTATTTTATGATAGTTATATTGTAATTTTAATTTAAAGTTGGCGGGGTGTTAGTTTAGGGGTTAATAGTTTAATTTAGTGTTTTGCGATTTGGGGGCTTGCGGTTTAGGGTTTAATAGGTTTATTTAGAGGTAGCAATGTGGGGGGCCGGAATTTTAGGGGTTAATAGGTTTATTTAATGGTGGCGATGTGGTTGGCCGGAGGTTTAGGGGTTAATAGGTTTATTAAGTAGTGGCAATGTGGGGGGCCGGAGGTTTAGGGGTTAATAGGTTTATTTAGAGGCAGCAATGTGGGGGCCGGAATTTTAGGGGTTAATAGGTTTATTTAGTAGCGGCGATATAGGAGGTCAGAGGTTTAGGGTTTAAACATTTTATTTAGTGGCTGCAAAGTCGTAAAGCGGCTGTTTAGGGGTTAATCATTTTATTTAGTGGTGTGGCGATATTGGGGAGCGGTGGATTAGGGGTTAATAGTTTTTATTAGTGTCAGCAATGTCAGGAGTGGCAGAATAGGGGTAAATAAAAAAATGTAGGTGTTGGCGGATTAGGGTTAGTAACATTTAATAGTGTCGGCGATGTCGGGGTGGCGGATAAGGGGTGTTTAGACTTGGGGTTTATGTCAGGGTGCAGCGATATGGAGAGTGAAATAAAGTAACTTTTTTGATGTTAGTTTCACACCCTGTTTAGCGCAAAACTCGTAATCTAGGTGATTGTGAACAACAAAGCAAATATAAAGACAGTGGCCAATGATAGGGAAGCCATAAACAGTGCAGTGTCCCTTATCCTCCTTTTTCTTTTGCTGCTCAGTGAAATAGTTCAATACTTTCAGTGCATTGCAATTTATTTTTTATCCTTTCTTAATCTTAAACATATTAATTTATTTTACTCTTTTCCCCTCATTATTTGTTATATTTTATTATTAAACTCACAATTTCTATTGGTGGATTTTTAAATTCAAATCAGCCAATAGAAAAAGCTTTCATTTTATTGGCTGATTTGGAAACTCTACCAATAGAAATGCAAGGACACCCCTATAAAAGGGGAAACTTGCATTCAAACTTCAGTGTGCTGCCGTGTACAGCATGAAGAGGATTGGGTGGAAGAAAAGAAGACAATCGTCCCAAAGGATTGACACCTTGGAAGAAGAGGACCGCCGACCCTAGAGGATCACCACCATGGACCACTGCCGCTGCAAGAGGACCATCGCCTCCATGGATAAAGAGGACCGAGGACCCCCACCACCATTGACCACCTGTGGGCACAAGATGATAAGTAAAAACTTTAGGTAAGCCTTAGTTTTTTTGATAGTTTTTTTAGGTTAGGTTTTTTTAGGATAGGTTTCTTAATTTGTAGGGTTACTTTAGTTTTTGGATAGGTTTTTAGAAGGGCTTTTTTAGGGTACCTTAGTTTTAGGATAGGGCTTTTTTGTGTGTGTGGGGGGGTTTCTTCTAGTAGTGTGTTTTTTTTGTAAAGTAGAGTTAGGGGTCTTGGGGGGTTAGCTGTTAGGGGTCATTAGAGAATTGGTTTCTTGCAATGGGAGTTGTGGTGGTTTAGGGATTTTTTGTGATGGGGAATGGCAGATTAAGGCTAATAGTGTAGGGGTTTAATTGTGATGGGGGTTGCAGCAGATTAGGTGTTAATAGTGAGTGGGGTTAATTGCAATGGGGGTTGTTGTTTACATTATTATCATTTATTTGTATAGCGCCGCAAACTTCTGTAGTGCTAGATACAGTGATAGGGGTATACAATGACAAGGATTTGTGATAAGATACAAAAACATAACAGAATAAACAAATCTAGTACAAAAGGAAGGCCCTGCTCCGGGCAGTTTACAGTCTACAGGTTGAGGGTACAGAGACATAAGGTTTTGGGTAGCTTGTAACATGGATTGTAGTTGCACCAGTGAGTCAAGACAGTTCAGGAATTATTTTGGTTAGGAAGAAAAACGTTTGAGGCAGTCTTATGGAGCAGGGTAGAGAGTTCCAGAGGACAGGAGCAGCACATGAGACGTCTTTGAGACAGAAGTGGGACATAAAGATAATAGGAGTGGAGAGCCATTGGAGGGTCATTTAGAAGTAGATTGCAATAGTCAATGTGGGAATTACTGATTCATTGTCAAGCCTGACGGTTTCCTGGTCTACTGAACACCTGTATGATCAGGTCTGTCCCCTGAGATTCTTAATGCAAGTTTGTTTTGTTTTTTCTACTTATGTTTTTTTCACTATCAGGCTGTTCTAATAAGCAGCACCAAAGTCAACTGACATTTCATGATGTTGATTTATCAGTTAACTCGGCATTTGGCACCAATGTATTTAATTTAATTTTAATACATTTGTCATGGCTATTGTCCTTAGGATCTATCAGAGTTTACTGGTTGATTGTTACCTCAGTATCTATGTCCATTTCCAGACTAACAAAAATAAAACAGCCGTGGTAAAGTTTTGACAAGGGTTTCCACATACCTTCATGAAAGTAAAATATATGCAGCGAATGTAAAAGTAAAACTCAGTGGCTAATTGATTCGTATTGATAATGTTGGCGTAATGTGTTTGAATAAAGCTTAGTTAATAATATCAATTCATTATGAATGCAACAAAAAATGTCCCATTTTTTAAATTGTAGTAGTAATGTATATAGCCAATATTATAAATATTCTGTTTAATGTATTTAAGTTTCATAATTTTAAATTATTTTTTTATTATCGTTTTCCTTAAACTAGAAACAGTCATCATGCTTATAAATATGTGAAAAAATAATGCATGAAAACTCCAAAATGTTGTGCGAAAATCCAAGGTATGCAATGTAAAAGAAATCAAAATAGGTGTTAAAGAGATCAAGGCTGTTAAATTAAAACATTCCAAAAATAATGTACTAATATGCTTGAAAAGTGTTTTCCTATGGTTTGAAATACTATGTTCAGTGTCCTGTAATGCAAAGTATTTGTGAAGTATCATGGATTGTAAAACCATGTTAACACTTCCACTACCTTTTTTAATAGATAAAGATTATTTGACATTTTGTTGTTTTAATAGTTAGTTGCATGATAACAATTCTGTCACATGCAGTTTGCTTTGTTTAGAAAATGCTTCAGGGCTTTAATGACAATTTACATTTTAATTGCTTTGATGTTGAAACACTTGAAATCTACATATGGATAATACAACAGTTAAGAAATCTCTTTGCTTGACTGCTGTTTTTCTTTGTACTTAGTACGGCATTTACAGAAATAGAATAAAATTATTTATTTTAGTGACCTGGAAATCACAACTTTCTGGCTTAAATTCCAGACAATTATATTCCTTTTTTACTTTGATGCTTCAGTCTAATGTATATTTCATGATAATAAAATTGTTCTAGACAGAATAGGATCTAAGAGGAACAGGATAGAGGGCGCCACATAGTGCAGATCATAAACAACTTTAAATGGTGGACGGTTAAAAAAATGAAATCCTACTCACACAGAGTAAAGCACTGATGTGCAGTACAAGCAGTCCGGAACCACACATCGTCCGGTAGACCAACAGAAGATATCGCCAATGGGAGTCCTCATCTCACCAGGGAGAGTCCAGAGATGCCCAAATATCAGTGGTCAGGATATGCCAAGGGGGCAGGAGTCAGTGGGAATCCACCCACAGGTCCAGAGATGCAATACAACGTGTTAAATAAGTCCAGGGAATATTTCACCAAGGACAAATGTAATAAGTCAGCAGCAAATGGAGAGTTAAAAAAGGATTAAAATTTATTATAATGATAAAAACAACAGCAACGCGTTTCACAGTGCTATACACTGTTTCAACAGGCTATCCAGGCTATTTTACATTGCAGCAATTTTACTTGCCCCTAGGCGTCTCTTACAAGTACCCTAGTGACGCTCGTTATCACCAAGTGTACTAGTCGCTGATTCTAGACTGAATGAAACCTATCATTAATACACCTCAAAAATAAATTATATTTATCCATAAAAAATTTTGTAAAGTTTTTCAGAATCTCGTCAAATAGCAGACTGCCAATGAATTCTGTATCTATTAAGGTTGTATGTTACTGCATTTGTCTACCATAACAAATGAACGGTATGATAAGCTATATAATTTTCATGCAAACCACAAGAATAGTCTTGCAATTATGCATGACTCAGCATAAGCAATTTTTTTTATGACTGTTTAAAAATGGTAACTTCTAAGCAAATAAGACTACTCACTTGTTTTTGTTCATTTATAACATCAATTAGACTAAGGTACAGATAACAGAAAATATACTTAGAAACTTTTATACCAGTTTCCCATTTGATAATATAAAATGCTAAATTAATCAAGCCAATTGAAATTTGCTCTGTAAAAATCTTTCTACACAAGTGATCTTCCTTTGAGTGGATTTTTGCTTAATTTTTTTTAGGCAAAATCATCCACCTTTTAGATCGCCTTACTCTCATATCTCACCCAGTCAATGAAAATGAATGTATTAGTCCATATTCAGTATTTTTTATAGAGACACATGTAGTGGAAGCCTGATGAATGCACTGGTGATGGGCTTAAGGATAGATAGATAGATAGATAGATAGATAGATAGATAGATAGATAGATAGATAGATAGATAGACAGACAGACAGACAGATGATTGTGTTTGCTGTGGTACATAATATAAACTATTGGGTCAGAAATCTAGTTTAATTCTGAAGAGGAAATTGCGTGGCTCAAAATCTAAATTTTAATCCAAAGGGAGGAGGTAAATTGGACATACATTGATTTTACTCCTCAGGGATTGAGGAACTTGAAAGTTGAAAGTACAAAAAATTGTGCTTAAACCAAAATGAGATAAAAAAAACTTTACATTCCAATGTTCTTCACATAGAAGAAAATGTTCTGTATATATTTCTATACATATCTAATATCTTTTAAAAAAAACATATATCTATATGAATAAATGCAGATATAGATAGATGATAGATAGATATATAGATAGATAGATAGATAGATAGATAGATAGATAGATAGATAGATATTGTATATACAGCTGTGTATAGAAATACTGTATGTATTTTAAATTAAAAAGAAAAAAAAATCTGTGTGAAGAACATTGGAATGTCAAGTATTTCTCTACAAAATACAGTCAAACACTTTGCCATATATCATATCCATTTTTCACCCTTTTAAAACTGTTTTATTAATATTAACTTTATATTTTTTAATTTTTTATGAATATATATATATATATATATATATATATATATATATATATATATATGTGTAATGATAGGTTTAAATGTTATATTTGGATTCTCTCTTATGATTTCTCATTTATTGAGTAGTTTGTATCACATTTATCCAAATTGCAACTATGTTTAAGTTACAATGAATTGGTTTATGTGAATTAATGAGAGTGAATAATAACATCAGAATAAATCTTAGCAATGACAAGCTAAGTTGCTAACAGTCTCTGATAAGCTGATAGATTTGCTACTGACCGTTTGCCTCTGTGAATAGGATGTCAGGCGAAACTGCTGTTGAACACTGTAGTAGGAGCAGAGTCTACTGATACATCAGACCTGTTACATCACAGGGGGCGTGGCTACGTTCCTCTTTTTGTTACTGTCAGAAACAGTAGTAGGAGGTAAAATTGGTGTGGAATCTCTCATTTGTCTTGCCGGTTCAATAAAGATACGTGAAAGGTGGGATGAATGTGCATCGTGGAAGGTAAATCCAATGTTACAGCATTAGCATTTACTATTTTGAGAATAGGAAAAGGTCCTATGTACAGGCTACCCAATTTTTTAGTTGGTATTTGTCATTTTAAGACAAACTCTCCGACAGAGTAATTGGGAGGTGCACGTCTTTTCAATTCATAATGTTGTTTTTGTGAATCCTGAGCTTGTTTGATGTTTTGACGAAGTTCGCTGAATGTCTCCAACAGAGAATTTGATAACTGATCTACTTGAAGTGAGGTAGAAACAGCTCCTGGCGAAAAAGTTATTTTTGGATGATAGCCATAATTGGCATAAAATGGTGTCATCTTTGTGGTTGAATTGACAGAATCATTGAAGGCATATTCTTCCATTGGGAGCTAATGAACCCAATCTGTTTGGTGTTGGGAACAGTAACATCTCAAGTATTGTTCTAGACATTGATTAAGACGTTCAATTTGCCCATTTGTTTGAGGGTGGAAAGATGTGCTAAAACGATGATCAATTTGTAGAAGTTTACATAGCTGCCTCCAGAATCTGGTGGTAAATTGAGTTCCATGATCTGAAATGAGAATGGGTGGAATACCATGAAGTTGAACTATATTTTTTAAAAAAAGATGTGCTGTCTCATATGAAGTTGGTAGTTTGTGGTAGGGTATAAAATGGGCCATCTTACTGAACAGGTCAATGACTACTATAATTGTAGTTTGTTTTTCTGAGATGGGTAATTCCACAATAAAATCGAACTCTACATGTTGCCATGGTTTCTCCTGGATTTGTATAGGCATTAAGAGACCATATGGATGTTTCTTATCACTTTTAGATGTTGTACAGGTAGTACAAGTTTGGATGTAAGTACTTATAGTATTCTTCATTCCTGGCCACCAATATTGTCTTGATATCTTTTCCATTGTTAAACGTATACCTTGATGTCCTGATGTAGGATTATCATGGAATTGCTTCAGCAGTTCTGGATGTCATTTTGAAGGTATGAATAACTTTTCGTTGTATTAGTACAGACCACCAGGTTTTAAGATGAGTTTAAGTTTAGTTAAATCTATCTCTTCTCTTTGTGACTGCTTTAATTTTTCAGAAAAACTTGAAATGATTTCAATAAAACATTCTTTAGGTATGATATTATCTAAGTCCGTAGAAATAGAAGGTTTTTCTTCTTTCTATGATAATGCATCAGCTTTGCCATTCTTTTTGGCTGGTCTATATTAGATGATGAAGTTAAATCTGGTGAAGTAGAGGTTACAACAAACCTTTCTGGAGTAGAGGGTCTTACTACTGTGTAGATATTCCAGATTTTCATGATCTGTAAAAATTATAATGGGTAACTGAGTACCCTCTAAGTGATGTCTCCAATGTTCTAATGAACGTTTTATTGTGAGAAGCTCTTTCTCTCCTATAGGATAATGCCTCTCAGCTGGATTCATAACCTTGGAGTAATATGCAATGGGATGCATTGGTCTCTCGTTGTGGGTGCTGTGGTAAATCTGATTTTGAGATTATTAAATGCTTCTGTGGCTTCTGAATTCCATTGATATGGAGTTGTTGAACCCGTAAGTCGAGTTAAAGGTCTTGCAATGTGTGAAAAATTTCTGAAATTTTTTTCTATAATAATTGGCAAATCCTAAGAAGCATTGAAGTTCCTTCCGGTTCTTAGGCTGACACCATTCTCTTACAGTTTGGACTTTTTTATCCTCTATTTGTGGGCTAATGTGGTAGCCTAGAGAAGATAATTCCTTGGTATGAAAAATAAATTTTTCAGGTTTTGTGTATAGGTGGTGTTCTCTAAGTCTTGTTAGTACCGACCTAATGTGTTTAATGTGTTCTTGCAGATTATTGGAGTTTATAAGTATGTCATCAAGATAGATTACTATACATACATCCAAAAGATCTCTGAAAATGTCATTAATGAAGTGTTGGAATGTGGCAGGGGCATTGCAAAGTCCGAATAGCATTACAAAGTATTCATAAAGTCCATATCTGGTTCTAAAAGCGGTCAGCCACTCATCCCCCTTTCTGATCCGTACAAGGTTATATGCACCACGCAAGTCCAGTTTGTTGAAGATCTTTGCTTGGTATGACCTATCTATAAGCTCGGGTATTAAGGGCAATGGATAGCAGTTCTTAATAGTTTTCTTATTCAGTTTGCGATAATCAAATATTGGTCTTAGTGTTGAGTCTTTGTTTCTAACAAAAAATATTCCAGCCCCAGCTGAAGAGGTCGATGGTCTTATAAAAACTTTTTGTAGGTTTTCATCTAAATAGGTTTTTAAGTGCTCTAATTCAGGCTGAATAAGTGGATATAGATGTCCATAAGGTATGGTAGCTCCTGGTTGTAAGTCTATAGGGCAATCGTATACCCTGTGAGGGGGTAGAGTTTCAACCTCCTTCTTGCTGAACATATCGGTGAAATCTGAGTATTCACTTGCCAATGAGTGTGATATTTCTGGTATTTGTAGTAACAAATCACAATGTGGATAACAAGAGTTGAGACAGTGGGGTCAATTTTTCGAGCTCCTTATGGAGCTTGATGCCTCCCCTTTATGCTCGCTGGAAACAGAAGTTATGAAGCAGCGGTCTAATGATAGGTTTAAATATAAAATTTAAACCTATCATTACATAATACTAAGCCTAATATGGATCCAGCAGAACTTCCACAGTTTGTTTACAATCTATCACAGAGAGTGGATCAACTTGGACAAGGACTTAAAGAGTTACAGGTGGAGAACCAGACTCTGCGTACTATAATAAAAGACTCCATAGTCCAAAAAGATATTCAATCTGACAATACACCTGCACCTCAGGTCTTTTTACCTGAGACCTTCTCCGGTAACAGAAATACATACCGGCAGTTTAAAAATTCCTGTAATTTATTATTTAACTTGAAGCCACAGAAGCATTTAATAATCTCAAAATCAGATTTACCACAGCACCCATATTACATTATGCTGATCCTACAAAACAATACATGCTAGAAGTTGATTCTTCAGATTTTGCCATTGGCGCCATCCTTTCACAAAGAGAGACTCCTTCTGGACCAATTCATTCCATTGCATATTACTCCAAGATTATGAATCCAGCTAAGAGGCATTATCCTATAGGAGAGAAAGAGCTTCTCGCAATAAAACGTTCATTAGGACATTGGAGCCATCACTTAGAGGGTACTCAGTTACCCATTATAATTTTTACAGATCATGAAAATCTGGAATATCTACAAAGCAGTAAGACCCTCTCTCCTCTCGATACCTGCTACGAGAATGACGATCCAATATTAGCCTCCATTGATGATTTTTTTTTTACTATGGATGAACTCTATCAGGACACAGATATACAATTAACTGCAGAGGCAAGAAAGAGAAACCTAAAACAGGGTCGCCGAGCAGTTGAAGAATATATCACTGAATTTAAATAGTATGCCACAGATTCACAGTGGAATGCCATTGCTTTACGAAACAAATTCAGACTAGGATTATCTGATCAACTAAAGGATGAATTAGCCCATATTGAGATACCACGTTCCATAGAAGCATTAATGAGGTTAGTAATCTAAATAGACAGAAGGCTCAGAGAAAGAGTGAATGAAAGACTCTGCTTCATAACTTCTTTTGGGATAGATTATAAGTGGAGCACACAATTCATCTTCATTCTTAATATTAGAACTATAGAATTGCAGTGTTTTGATAGTTAGTAAGAAACTAGGAATAATTAAGCAGAGCTGTATATTGATGGAGTACAGCTCATTAACAAACGAGTTTCACTATGATGTTTAAAGGGATAGTAAACACCAAAAATATTATTGTTTAAAAAGATAGATAATACCTTTATTTACCATTCCCCAGTTTTGCATAACCAACATTGTTATAGAAATATACATATTACCTCTGTAATAACCTTGTATCTAAGCTTCTGCTGACTGCCTCCTTATCTCAGATCTTTTGATAGACTTGTATTTCAGGCAATTAGTGCTGACTCTTAAATAACTCCACGTGAGTGAGCACAATGCTATGTATATGAAACACATGAACTAACACCCTCTAGCTGTTAAAAACTGTCAAATGCATTCAGATAAGAGGCGGTATTCAAGAGCTTAAAAATTAGCATATGAGCCTACCTAGGTTTAGCTTTCAACTAAGAAAACCAAGAGAACAAAACAAATTTGATAAAAAAAAGTAAATTAGAAAGTTGTTTAAAATGACATGCCCTACTTTACTATCTCTTAAATGATGATACATGATGCAGGTTTTTAGAATTTGAGCTCTCAGCAAGTTGTGCTCAGGGTCGGCTCAACATAGTATGCACCCTGGGTCAGAGAATGAAATGTATGCCTGCGACTTCCCCCATGGAGACAGAGGACAGGAGTGGTCTTGGCCTAACAGTGACTGACTCAGTAACTGAAGTGCTGCCCCTTGTCAAGAGCTGCCCGTGTCCGTTGGACCCACTTGGTCCCATAGTTGAGCCGGCTCTGGTTGTGCTCCTTGAATCAATGTGCGAGACCATTAGTGATGTTAATCGTTACATAATTTATGATGTCCTACATTTGTCAGTGATAATTGATTGTTATTTATCATATCCTGCAGAGGCTCGACAGCATAACTTCATAATCACTTGATATTCTAATCCTTGACTTAAAAAATAAAAAGTTTTTCCCAAAAATAGCTGTTTTACTTTTAATGTGTATGTATATCATTAATAATTCTCAAAGAAAAAATATATTATAGCTGCCAATTTATATCTTTTATTCTAAAAATGTTTAACAACAGATACTGTTTTTTTCTTGGTGCACTTTATTTTAAAGCATTACTATAAAAAGAATGTTTGCTCTAATTATTCAAACCATGAGAAAGTTTGGCAAGTTTATGAAAATTACTTATTTTCATCTTTTGTAACATTAGCACCACCACATGGTTTAATTCCACAGCATTCACAGCTAAAGACCCACACAAAACTGTGAAGATGATTTATTTTTGATTAAGTAATCAGATATTGTTTTCTTTATGCCTGAGTTCCCTGGCACTTTGCAAAGCATAATTCAGTTATTGGACTGAACTCTCATACATATATGAAATTCACTGTTCTTTACTGCTGCAGTTTTCAACCAATGATTACAATTTTTACTGCATTCTGTAGTTTTATAATAATTTTAATGAACTAATGCTTAATGAAAAAACATAATTTATGCTTACCTGATAAATTTATTTCTCTTGTAGTGTATCCAGTCCACGGATCATCCATTACTTATGGGATATTAACTCCTCCCCAACAGGAAGTGCAAGAGGATTCACCCAGCAGAGCTGCTATATAGCTCCTCCCCTAACTGCCATTACCAGTCATTCGACCGAAAACATGCAGAGAAAGGAAAACCATAGGGTGCAGTGGTGACTGTAGTTTAATGGAAAAATTACCTGCCTTAAAGTGACAGGGCGGGCCGTGGACTGGATACACTACAAGAGAAATAAATTTATCAGGTAAGCATAAATTATGTTTTCTCTTGTAAAGTGTATCCAGTCCACGGATCATCCATTACTTATGGGATACCAATACCAAAGCTAAAGTACACGGATGACGGGAGGGACAGGCAGGCTCTTTATACGGAAGGAACCACTGCCTGAAGAACCTTTCTCCCAAAAACAGCCTCCGAAGAAGCAAAAGTGTCAAATTTGTAAAATTTGGAAAAAGTATGAAGAGAAGACCAAGTTGCAGCCTTGCAAATCTGTTCAACAGAAGCCTCATTCTTAAAGGCCCAAGTGGAAGCCACAGCTCTAGTAGAATGTGCTGTAATTCTTTCAGGAGGCTGCTGTCCAGCAGTCTCATAGGCTAACCGTATTATGCTACGAAGCCAAAAGGAGAGAGAGGTAGCCGAAGCTTTTTGACCTCTCCTCTGACCAGAATAAACGACAAACAGGGAAGACGTTTGTCGAAAATCCTTAGTTGCCTGTAGATAAAATTTCAGGGCACGGACTACATCTAGATTGTGTAGCAGACGTTCCTTTTTCGAAGAAGGATTAGGACACAAAGATGGAACCACAATCTCTTGATTGATATTCCTGTTAGTGACCACCTTAGGTAGGAACCCAGGTTTAGTACGCAGAACTACCTTGTCTGAATGAAAAATCAGATAAGGAGAATCACAATGTAAGGCAGATAACTCAGAGACTCTTCGAGCCGAGGAAATCGCCATTAAAAACAGAACTTTCCAAGATAACAACTTGATATCAATGGAATGAAGGGGTTCAAACGGAACCCCCTGTAAAACATTAAGAACTAAGTTCAAACTCCATGGTGGAGCAACAGTTTTAAACACAGGCTTGATCCTAGCTAAAGCCTGACAAAAAGCTTGAACGTCCGGAACTTCTGACAGACGTTTGTGTAAAAGAATGGACAGAGCTGAAATCTGTCCCTTTAAGGAACTAGCGGATAAACCCTTTTCTAAACCTTCTTGTAGAAAAGACAATATCCTCGGAATCCTAACCTTACTCCATGAGTAACTCTTGGATTCGCACCAATATAAGTATTTGCGCCATATCTTATGGTAAATCTTTCTGGTAACAGGCTTCCTAGCCTGTATTAAGGTATCAATAACTGACTCAGAAAAACCACGTTTTGATAAAATCAAGCATTCAATTTCCAAGCAGTCAGCTTCAGAGAAATTAGATTTTGATGTTTGAAGGGACCCTGGATCAGAAGGTCCTGTTTCAGAGGTAGCGACCAAGGTGGACAGGATGACATGTCCACTAGATCTGCATACCAAGTCCTGCGTGGCCATGCAGGCGCTATTAGAATCACTGATGCTCTCTCCTGTTTGATTCTGGCAATCAATCGAGGAAGCATCGGGAAGGGTGGAAACACATAAGCCATCCCGAAGGTCCAAGGTGCTGTCAAAGCATCTATCAGAACCGCTCCCGGATCCCTGGATCTGGACCCGTAACGAGGAAGCTTGGCGTTCTGTCGAGACGCCATGAAATCTATCTCTGGTTTGCCCCAACGTCGAAGTATTTGGGCAAAGACCTCCGGATGAAGTTCCCACTCCCCCGGATGAAAAGTCTGACGACTTAAGAAATCCGCCTCCCAGTTCTCCACTCCCGGGATGTGGATTGCTGACAGGTGGCAAGAGTGAGACTCTGCCCAGCGAATTATCTTTGATACTTCCATCATTGCTAGGGAGCTTCTTGTCCCTCCCTGATGGTTGATGTAAGCTACAGTCGTGATGTTGTCCGACTGAAACCTGATGAACCCCCGAGTTGTTAACTGGGGCCAAGCCAGAAGGGCATTGAGAACTGCTCTCAATTCCAGAATGTTTATTGGTAGGAGACTCTCCTCCTGATTCCATTGTCCCTGAGCCTTCAGAGAATTCCAGACAGCGCCCCAACCTAGTAGGCTGGCGTCTGTTGTTACAATTGTCCAGTCCGGCCTGCTGAATGGCATCACCCTGGACAGATGTGGCCGAGAAAGCCACCATAGAAGAGAATTTCTGGTCTCTTGATCCAGATTCAGAGTAGGGGACAAGTCTGAGTAATCCCCATTCCACTGACTTAGCATGCACAATTGCAGCGGTCTAAGATGTAGGCGTGCAAAGGGTACTATGTCCATTGCAGCTACCATTAAGCCGATCACCTCCATGCATTGAGCTACTGACGGGTGTTGAATGGAATGAAGGACACGGCATGCATTTTGAAGCTTTGTTAACCTGTCTTCTGTCAGGTAAATCTTCATTTCTACAGAATCTATAAGAGTCCCCAAGAAGGGAACTCTTGTGAGTGGAAAGAGAGAACTCTTCTTTTCATTCACCTTCCATCCATGCGACCTTAGAAATGCCAGTACTAACTCTGTATGAGACTTGGCAGTTTGAAAGCTTGAAGCTTGTATCAGAATGTCGTCTAGGTACGGAGCTACCGCAATTCCTCGCGGTCTTAGTACCGCCAGAAGAGCACCCAGAACCTTTGTGAAGATTCTCGGAGCCGTAGCCAATCCGAATGGAAGAGCTACAAACTGGTAATGCCTGTCTAGAAAGGCAAACCTTAGATACCGGTAATGATCTTTGTGAATCGGTATGTGAAGGTAAGCATCCTTTAAATCCACTGTGGTCATGTACTGACCCTTTTGGATCATGGGTAAAATTGTCCGAATAGTTTCCATTTTGAACGATGGAACTCTTAGGAATTTGTTTAGGATCTTTAAATCCAAGATTGGCCTGAAAGTTCCCTCTTTTTTGGGAACCACAAACAGATTTGAGTAAAACCCTTGTCCTTGTTCCGACCGCGGAACCGGATGGATCACTCCCATTAATAAAAGATCTTGTACGCAGCGTAGAAACGCCTCTTTCTTTATTTGGTTTGTTGACAACCTTGACAGATGAAATCTCCCTCTTGGGGGAGAGAATTTGAAGTCTAGAAGGTATCCCTGAGATATGATCTCTAACGCCCAGGGATCCTGGACATCTCTTGCCCAAGCCTGGGCGAAGAGAGAAAGTCTGCCCCCCACTAGATCCGTTCCCGGATCGGGGGCCCTCGATTCATGCTTTCTTAGGGGCAGCAGCAGGTTTCCTGGCCTGCTTGCCCTTGTTCCAGGACTGGTTAGGTCTCCAGCCTTGTCTGTAGCGAGCAACAGCTCCTTCCTGTTTTGGTGCAGAGGAAGTTGATGCTGCTCCTGCTTTGAAATTACGAAAGGAACGAAAATTAGACTGTCTAGCCTTAGGTTTGGCTCTGTCTTGAGGCAGGGCATGGCCTTTACCTCCTGTAATGTCAGCGATAATTTCTTTCAACCCGGGCCAGAATAAGGTCTGCCCTTTGAAAGGTATATTAAGCAATTTAGATTTAGAAGTAACGTCAGCTGACCAGGATTTTAGCCACAGTGCTCTGCGTGCCTGAATGGCGAATCCGGAATTCTTAGCCGTAAGTTTAGTTAAATGTACTACGGCATCTGAAATAAATGAGTTAGCTAACTTAAGGGCTTTAAGCTTGTGTGTAATCTCATCTAATGGAGCTGATTCAAGTATCTCTTCCAGAGACTCAAACCAAAATGCTGCTGCAGCCGTGACAGGCGCAATGCATGCAAGAGGTTGCAATATAAAACCTTGTTGAACAAACATTTTCTTAAGGTAACCCTCTAACTTTTTATCCATTGGATCTGAAAAGGCACAGCTATCCTCCACCGGGATAGTGGTACGCTTAGCTAAAGTAGAAACTGCTCCCTCCACCTTAGGGACCGTTTGCCATAAGTCCCGTGTGGTGGCGTCTATTGGAAACATCTTTCTAAATATCGGAGGGGGTGAGAACGGCACACCGGGTCTATCCCACTCCTTAGTAACAATTTCAGTAAGTCTCTTAGGTATAGGAAAAACGTCAGTACTCGCCGGTACCGCAAAATATTTATCCAACCTACACATTTTCTCTGGTATTGCAACTGTGTTACAATCATTCAGAGCCGCTAACACCTCCCCTAGTAATACATGGAGGTTTTCCAGCTTAAATTTAAAATTTGAAATATCTGAATCCAGTTTGTTTGGATCAGAACCGTCACCCGCAGAATGAAGCTCTCCGTCCTCATGTTCTGCAAATTGTGACGCAGTGTCTGACATGGCCCTAATATTATCAGCGCACTCTGTTCTCACCCCAGAGTGATCACGCTTACCTCTTAGTTCTGGTAATTTAGCCAAAACTTCAGTCATAACAGTAGCCATATCCTGTAATGTGATTTGTAATGGCCGCCCAGATGTACTCGGCGCTACAATATCACGCACCTCCCGAGCGGGAGATGCAGGTACTGACACGTGAGGCGAGTTAGTCGGCATAACTCTCCCCTCGTTGTTTGGTGAAATATGTTCAATTTGTACAGATTGACTTTTATTTAAAGTAGCATCAATACAGTTAGTACATAAATTTCTATTGGGCTCCACTTTGGCTTTAGCACATATAGCACAGATATATTCCTCTGAATCAGACATGTTTAACACACTAGCAAATAAACTAGCAACTTGGAAATACTTTTCAAGTAATTTACTATAATATGAAAACGTACTGTGCCTATAAGAAGCACAGAAAAAGTTATGACAGTTGAAAATTAATAAACTGAAAAGTTATAGCATCAAATCTTTGTAAAAAACACAATTTTAGCAAAGGATTGCTCCCATTAGCAAAGGATAATTAACCCTGATAGCAGAGAAAAAATACAGAAATAAACGTTTTTTATCACAGTCAACTACAATCTCACAGCTCTGCTGTGAGTGATTACCTCACTCAAAACAAGTTTTGAAGACCCCTGAGTTCTGAACCGGATCATGCAGGGAAGACAATAAACTTCTGACTGAATTTTTTGATGTGTAGCAAAAGCACCTCTCCCCCTCACACATAACAGTGAGAGAGATCAGTAAACTGTCATAAATTAAATAAAACGACTGCCAAGTGGAAAAAAATAGTGCCCAAAACATTTTTTCACCCAGTACCTCAGAAAATTAAACGATTTTACATGCCAGCAAAAAACGTTTAACATAAATAAATTAAGTGTTATTAAAAAGCCTGTTGCTAGTCCCTGCAAATTAGGCTAAAGTCTTATGCATACAGTATAATTCCAGTGAAGTGCCATTCCCCAGAATACTGAAGTGTAAAATATACATACATGACAGCCTGATACCAGTTGCTGCTACTGCATTTAAGGCTGAGTTTACATTATATCGGTATGGCAGAATTTTCTCATCAATTCCATTGTCAGAAAATAATAAGCTGCTACATACCTCTTTGCAGATTAATCTGCCCGCTGTCCCCTGATCTGAAGTTTACCTCTCAGATGGCCGAGAAACAGCAATATGATCTTAACTACTCCGGCTAAAATCATAGAAAAACTCAGGTAGATTCTTCTTCAAATTCTACCAGAGAAGGAATAACACACTCCGGTGCTATTATAAAATAACAAACTTTTGATTGAAGGTATGAAACTAAGTATAATCACCACAGTCCTCTCACACATCCTATCTATTCGTTGGGTGCAAGAGAATGACTGGTAATGGCAGTTAGGGGAGGAGCTATATAGCAGCTCTGCTGGGTGAATCCTCTTGCACTTCCTGTTGGGGAGGAGTTAATATCCCATAAGTAATGGATGATCCGTGGACTGGATACACTTAACAAGAGAAATTATAGGTTAGATTTTCTTCTCTGTATATTATCAAATATATATACAATGTATCGAGCCTTTAGGGAGCGCATCATCTATCTTACCTCCACCTCTGTTAGGATCCACGCAGCACAATGGAGAGTGGGCGGGAAGTCTTTTCCCTATTGGCCCTGTGTCGGCATCTCCAACAAGCGTGTCTGCAATGCACCCTGAACAATGAAACAGCACACCAAGGATTAGGAGAGACGATCAGACAGGCAGCGGGTAAAAAAAACCTTGTCCAATCCTTATTGTAGAAATGAGTAAAAGCACATCATACGGTCAGGAATAAAAGCAGTACATCCAACAAGTGTGTAAACAGGAGCTCCATGCAAACGTGTTTTGTGCGGTTGCGCACTTGATCACTACATACTTGGGCTCCTGTTCAGGCACCTCTATATGTGAATCCAATTAGTACGTTAAACACTCACACCTGTTAGGAAAGTCATATGTCTATAGATACTTTGCATAAGTAGTGTTAGCAAAAGCGGAACAAAGCTGTTAGAAATCATGAAACAAAAGTACATAGACAGCCTGATATTAATTCATTTGTTAGAGGGAACAACTTCATAAGGTTACAATCTAAATGACAAATTGAGCAAAATAGAAAAAGTATAATTAGCAATATATAAAATTAATATATATGTATGTACATTATGGGAAAGTGTAAGGCCTAGATTTAGAGTTGGGTGGTTGCCGTCAAAACCAGCGTTAGAGGTTCCTAACGCTGGTTTTTACCGCCCTCTGGTATTTGGAGCCAGTCATTAAAGGGTCTAACGCTCACTTTCCAGCCGCGACTTTTCCATACCGCAGATCCCCTTACGTCAATTGCGTATCCTATCTTTTCAAATGGGATCTTTCTAATGCCGGTATTTAGAGTCGTGTCTGAAGTGAGCGTTAGAATTCTAACGACAAGACTCCAGCTGCAGAAAAAGTCAGTAGTTAAGAGCTTTCTGGGCTAACGCCGGTTTATAAATCTCTTAACTACTGTGCTCTAAAGTACACTAACACCCATAAACTACCTATGTACCCCTAAACCGAGGTCCCCCCACATTGCTGCCACCTACATTATCCCTATAAACCCCTAATCTGCTGCCCCTAACACCGCGACCCCTATATTATATTTATTAACCCCTAATCTGCCGCCCCCGCTATCGCTGACCCCTGCATATTATTATTAACCCCTAATCTGCCGCTCCGTACACCGCTGCCACCTACATTATAGCTATGTACCCCTAATCTGCTGCGCCTAACACTGCCGACCCCCATATTATATTTATTAACCCTTAATCTGCCCCCCTCACCGTCGCCTCCACCTGCCTACACTTATTAACCCCTAATCTGCCGAGCGGACCGCACCGCTACTATAATAAAGTTATTAACCCCTAATCCGCCTCACTCCCGCCTCAATAACCCTATAATAAATAGTATTAACCCCTAATCTACCCTCCCTAACATCGCCGACACCTAACTTCAAGTATTAACCCCTAATCTGCCGATCGGAGCTCACCGCTACTCTAATAAATTTTTTAACCCTTAAAGCTAAGTCTAACCCTAACCCTAACACCCCCCTAAGTTAAATATAATTTTATTCTAACGAAATAAATTAACTCTTATTAAATAAATTATTCCTATTTAAAGCTAAATACTTACCTGTAAAATAAACCCTAATATAGCTACAATATAAATTATAATTATATTGTAGCTATTTTAGGATTAATATTTATTTTACAGGCAACTTTGTATTTATTTTAACCAGGTACAATAGCTATTAAATAGTTAATACCTATTTAATAGCTAAAATAGTTAAAATAATTACAAAATTACCTGTAAAATAAATCCTAACCTAAGTTACAATTAAACCTAACACTACACTATCAATAAATTAATTAAATAAAATACCTACAATTATCTACAATTAAACCTAACACTACACTATCAATAAATTAATTAAATACAATACCTACAAATAAATACAATTAAATAAACTAACTAAAGTACAAAAAATAAAAAAGATCTAAGTTACAAAAAATAAAAAAATATTTACAAACAGAAAAATATTACAACAATTTTAAACTAATTACACCTACTCTAAGACCCCTAATAAAATAACAAAGACCCCCAAAATAAAAAAATGCCCTACCCTATTGTAAAATAAAAAAGTTCAAAGCTCTTTTACCTTACCAGCCCTGAAAAGGGCCCTTTGCGGGGCATGCCCCAAAGAATTCAGCTCTTTTGCCTGTAAAAAAAACACATAGAATACCCCCCCAACATTACAACCCACCACCCACAAGATCTCCCTACCTTGTCTTCACCTCACCGGGTCCCAATCTGTCCAGAAGAGGGTCTGAAGTCTTGATCCAAGCCCAAGCGGGGGGCTGAAGAGTGACGTCCATCCTCGGGCTGAAGTCTGGATCCAAGCGGTGGCTGAAGAACTCCATCATCGGGCTGAAGTCGGAAGTCCATCATCGGGATGAAGTCTTCTATCAAGCCGCATCTTCAATCTTCTTTCTTCCGGAGCGGAGCGGAGCCATCTTCTTCCAAGCCGATGCGGAACATCCTCTTCAACCGACGCCTACTCGCCGAATGACGGTTCCTTTAAATAACGTCATCCAAGATGGCGTCCCTCGAATTCCGATTGGCCAATAGAATGCGAGCTCAATCTGATTGGCTGATCCAATCAGCTAATCGGATTGAACTTGAATCTGATTGGCCGATTCCATCAGCCAATCAGAATGTTCCTACCTTAATTCTGATTGGCTGATAGAATCCTATCAGCCAATAGGAATTTGAGGGACGCCATCTTGGATGACATCATTTAAAGGAACCGTCATTTGGCGAGTAGGCGTCGGTTGAAGAGGATGTTCCGCGTCGGCTTGGAAGAAGATGGCTCCGCTCCGCTCCGGAAGAAAGAAGATGCGGCTTGATAGAAGACTTCATCCCGATGATGGACTTCCGACTTCAGCCCGATGATGGAGTTCTTCAGCCGCCGCTTGGATCCAGACTTCAGCCCGAGGATGGACGTCACTCTTCAGCCCCCCGCTTGGGCTTGGATCAAGACTTCGGACCCTCTTCTGGACAGATTGGGACCCGGTGAGGTGAAGAAAAGGTAGGGAGATCTTCAGGGGCTTAGTGTTAGGTTTTTTTAAGGGGGGTTTGGGTTAGATTAGGGGTATATGGGTGGTGGGTTGTAATGTTGGGGGGGTATTGTATGTGTTTTTTTTTTCCATGCAAAAGAGCTGAATTCTTTGGGGCATGCCCCGCAAAGGGCCCTTTTCAGGGCTGGTAAGGTAAAAGAGCTTTGAACTTTTTTAATTTAGAATAGGGTAGGGCATTTTTTATTTTGGGGGGCTTTGTTATTTTATTAGGGGGCTTAGAGTAGGTGTAATTAGTTTAAAATTGTTGTAATATTTTTCTAATGTTTGTAAATATTTTTTTATTTTTTGTAACTTAGTTCTTTTTTTATTTTTTGTACTTTAGTTAGTTTATTTAATTGTATTTATTTGTAGGTATTGTATTTAATTAATTTATTGATAGTGTAGTGTTAGGTTTAATTGTAGATAATTGTAGGTATTGTATTTAATTAATTTATTGATAGTGTAGTGTTAGGTTTAATTGTAACTTAGGTTAGGATTTATTTTACAGGTTATTTTGTAATTAATTGAACATAGAAAGTGGCGCTTACCGACTGCTGGGGTACCTGCTATTCCGGTAGCGTGATCTTCAGCGGGCACTTGTCTCTTTCCTCTGTCAGAAGACCGGCGTTCCTGGAGCCCAGACAAATGCGCCTCTGTTTTCTGGCGCACAAGACAAACAGTGGATACACAAAGTACATCCGGGCTACACAGGGCAGGAGGTCACGAACAGCACACACCGTAATGAGAAGAGATGTAAGTATGCAAAAAGGACTTCCTTGAGGCATCCAAATAAAAAGTAGAAATTTATTGGGACATCAGTATAAAAACAAAATCAGAGCAAACGCTCCATTTAGCAAGAGGTTAGGGTCACAGCTGGGCAAACCGCAGACATGTTTCGCGTGTATTGACACGCTTGATCACTGCTGTATTAGAGCTGTGTTTCTGGCCTCTATTTAAAGGGACCTTACAAAATTAAAAACAATCAGGTTAACCCTTTCCTATCTCTGCTATATGTTAGTAGGTACACAAGGCACATTATTATGTAATAGGGAGTAAGATAGACCCTCAACTAAAATAATTAATGCTTATTAGGATAGATACAATTTTGAGCACAATTTTAAACATAAGTATTCCTAAACAAAATTTACCTTAACAGGACAAAAATAAAAATAAACTTTACTTTACTTTTGAAAGACTTAAAGAGAGCACCTATACCTTAAGACTGAAACAAATTATATTTGGTATATACACGTTATGTTTTAGTGGGATTTGAGAAATATTTGAATGATATTACATAATTTAGATAAATAGATTGACATCACTTTCCTTGTTAATACCCTTCGGGTGTCTGGTATTTAATAGGAAAATCCATTTTGCTTCCTTATATTCCCTGTCCCCTCCACGTCTGTGTTTAGGGACATGGTCAATTGCCTGGATAGACAACAATGAGGCATCACTCTGGTGCATGCTTTTAAAGTGCCTTGAGACTGGAGTGTTTATGTCTGGATCCTCGATATCTCTCACATGTTCTAGTGCTCTGTCCTTCAATAAACGTTTAGTTCTACCTACGTATTGGATCTGGCACCCCCTACAGGTCAAAAGGTAAATGACATGGGTTGATCTACAATTTAATTTAAACCTATATATCATATTCACAACCAGTCATGGTTGATTTAAATTTTAAGCCTTCTTTTACATGATTACAAGTTTTGCACCTTTGTGCTTTACATTTATAGAACCCAAGTTTAATTGGAAGCCAAGTTTTGTTATGTGAGCTGGGGAGCTCAGAGGGGGCAATCATATTGCCAATTGTTTTGCCTTTTCTGGCTACAAATCTCTACTTTTTATTTGGATGCCTCAAGGAAGTCCTTTTTGCATACTTACATCTCTTCTCATTACGGTGTGTGCTGTTCGTGACCTCCTGCCCTGTGTATCCCCGATGTACTTTGTGTATCCACTAATTTTGTAATTATTTTAACTATTTTAGCTATTAAATAGTTCTTAACTATTTAATAGCTATTGTACCTGGTTAAAATAAATACAAAGTTGCCTGTAAAATAAATATTAATCCTAAAATAGCTATAATATAATTATAATTTATATTGTAGGTATATTAGGGTTTATTTTACAGGTAAGTATTTAGCTTTAAATAGGAATAATTTATATAAGAGTTAATTTATTTTGTTAGATAAAAATTATATTTAACTTAGGGGGGTGTTAGTGTTAGGGTTAGACTTAGCTTTAGGGGTTAATCCATTTATTACAGTAGCGGCGATATTCGGTCGGCAGATTAGGGGTGAATAAGTGTAGGCAGGTGGAGGCGACGTTGTGGGGGGCAGATTAGGGGTTAATACTATTTATTATAGGGTTAGTGAGGCGGATTAGGGGTTAATACATTTATTATAGTAGCAGTGAGGTCCGGTCGGGAGATTAGGGGTTAATAAGTGTAGGTAGGTGGAGGCGACGTTGTGGGGGCAGATTAGGGGTTAATAAATATAATATAGGGGTCGGCGGTGTTAGGGGCAGCAGATTAGGGGTACATAGAGATAATGTAGGTAGCGGCGGTTTACATAGCGGCAGATTAGGGATTAAAAAAAATATGCAGGGGTCAGCGATAGCGGGGGTGGCAGATTAGGGGTTAATAAGTGTAAGGTTAGGGGTGTTTAGACTCGGGGTACATGTTAGAGTGTTAGGTGCAGACGTAGGAAGTGTTTCCCCATAGAAAACAATGGGGCTGCGTTAGGAGCTGAACACTGCTTTTTTGCAGGTGTTAGTTTTTTTTTAGCTCAAACAGCCCCATTGTTTTCTATGGGGGAATCGTGCACAAATCGTGCATAAATAAGTGTTGGTTACAGACAAAAAAAGGTTTCTTCAGATGTAGAAGGCCAATATGTAAAACCTGTGAGTATGTATCTGAATGAGATAGATTTGTTTCACAAAGCATTGGTCGAGAACACAATATTAATTTCTACATCAACTGTTCTACTACACATGTAGTCTACCTTTTGACATGTAAAATTTGCAAAAACAATACACAGGTAAAACTATTAGACCACTAAAAGAAAAGTTTTTAGAACATATACCTTCCATTGAAGACGATTTCTCTGACACACCTGTTGCCAGACATTTTAAAACCCTTCATGATGCTGATTCGTCAGCTCTATATATATAAGGTATAGATTTTGTACCTAACTGGAGAAGGGGGTTGACAGAGAAATGTCCCTAAATAGAAGGGAAATATTTTTGGATTTTTACCTTACAAACAAGTTTTCCCCAAGGTCTCAATATGAGACGTGACCTTGACTTATTTACCTGATCTCAGGCATTATACATTTAGCTTTTTGCAACACATATATAAAATGATACCAGTTACAGACTATTTCTTAGGTAATAAGTTGCAGATGTTTATAAAATCAAATGTACCTAGTTATAAGACAGACTATGATAACATATCACGTATGGTTATGCAGTTTTGTGACAATCTGCTATAAATTATTGGCTTTTGTTCTATGTATGTGATGGGGTATTTAAATATGCTCTATCTTTGATAATGAATTTGTACTTTTAATTGATGTGTGGCAATTTCACTATAAATGACTTAGACTTTCCCATAATGTACATACATATATATTAATTTTATGTATTGCTAATTATACTTTTTCTACTTTGCTCAATTTGTCATTTAGATTGTAACCTTATGAAGTTGTCCCCTCTAAGGCTGTATATGTACTTTTGTTCCATGATTTCTAACAGCTTTGTTCCGCTTTTGCTAACACTACTTATGCAAAGTATCTATAGACATATGACTTTCCTAACAGGTGTGAGTGTTTAACGTACTAATTGGATTCACATATAGAGGTGCCTGAACAGGAGCCCAGGTATGAAGTGATCAAGTGCGCAACCGCACGAAATGCATCTGCGTGGAGCTCCTGTTCACACACCTGTTGGACGTACTGCTTTTATTCCTGACCGTATGATGTGCTTTTACTCGTTTCTACAATAAAGATTGGACAAGGTTTTTTTTACATGCTGCCTGTCTGAGCGCCTCTCCTAATCCTTGGTGTGCTATTATCAAATATATCAATTGAATCATAAGTTTTGCCAAGCTTCTAAACTTGCGACATATGTGCAGCGGATCCTGTTCGTCCACTGCCCATATGTATCATTACACACTGTGAGCATGTATTGCCACCTCCTTCTCTCGTGATTCCAATCGTGAGAAATAAGGGCCTATCAATCACCCTGAGTGAACGAGTTTGGGGGGATTTGTAAGATGATAACCACTGCTTCTTATATTGCGGAAAGAAGGCTAACCTTCCTCGCAAGGCCTCCGGATTCGCTTACGCCACTTAGTACATGGAGTCCTAATGCAAAAGATTGTGGAGAATCAATTAGTTATGTTCTGTACTGCATTATTTTTTTTTTTATTTATTTTTTTTTTTTTAAATAATTTTTTTATTGAGGTAATAAGCAAAAACATCAAAACAGAAAATATGTCCAGGCACATATCAAAGTTGATAAGAGCAATCATACAATTCTCATACAAGAAATATACTTGAATTCAGACATTGAGGTACTGGTATTGCCCCTAAAAGCGCCATGTCTAAATCGCAGCAGTGCTATAAACAAACAGAAGAAAACTTTTTTTATACAATATGGTATATTCAATAGTAAGAGAGTTGCTACTAACATGGATAATAAAACTATGTCTGCAATTTTGATTATAAAGTATATGATATATAGGATTTACTATAAGAGAAACTATTGTATGGCAGATATGGGTGACTAGAACATATGATAATGAAACCTCTTTTGTTAACCTTTCAGTTAATTAGGATAAGAATGGTCCCCCAATTGCAGCGGAAGCCATAAAATAGTATATCTATGCTGAACTTGTTGGGGCAAAATGGGGGGTTAGCATCATGGGTTTTTGGGGAAGGGAAGTTCAGCAGAAAAAAGTAGGGGGGGGGGTAGGGGGGGGGGGGAGCCAGTTAGGGTGCCTATCTGGTAAAACTTTGGGTCTTTAGACTTTTAGGTAGAAAACAAGTAAGAGTGACTCCTAACAGAGTTATGTATAAGGGGGACATATATATATATATATATATATATATTTTAGTCTCTGTCATTATATATAGCATACAATATCATTATGGAGTGGGCTGAGGAGTTACCGAAAACAAAGGTCATTGTATAGAGGCTTCCTTAAGTCAAGACCACTCTGGGGGACTATGTCATATAGGTAGTGTATGTGGTTATTCCAGTACAATACATATGGGACAGGAGAGGAAGAATGTAGGTGCAGGTCATGTTAACTAATTAAATGTATAATCTAGAACCCAGCTCCCAGAAGAGGTAAGAAATATGCCTATCATACTAGGTAATTCTTGCAAACAGTAACAGCACCAGCACTTTATATAAAATATTGATTGCTATGCAAAACAGTACAACTCTCCACATATCATATGTATTAGAAAAAACATATGTACTTTAAGAAATATGTATGGTACAAGTGGAATTCCCCTGGGCGAGGTCTTAACTATAGGCATTAGAACACTGGTTCCAAGGATATGACTCCTTGTGCTTCTGTACAGGATCAGTAAGTGTTGGGATAATAATGAGTAAAATATAGCCCAATACTGTTAAGTCAGCTAGTTAGAGTGTGGGGTAACAGAAAGGCATACATTCTAAAGAGTCTTAGCTTAAAGGGTTATGTGAGTAGTAATGGATGCAATCAGACATATAGTAAAGTATGATTTGCCGTAGATAGAAACCCCTGAGCTATTAAAGATTGTGTAAACTGCATCAAACAAGTTTAGTAGATAATATGGAAGCAGCCTATCTGTTCTTAAAGCAATTGCATGCCTTCTTGGGGGTTAAGACCAGTAATGATGTAGGGATTGCCACTTATTAAGGGAGATGTAGGAAGTATTATATGAAGAAGGGGTCCTCCTGTATCGAAATAAGTTCAGGGATTTCTGGTTCTAATTTGTAGGAGAAGTACACTCGCTCCACAAGTAAAGGAGACGCAGGGTCTACTAGAATTGTATATATGGATCTATATTAGCAGTATTATTAACTTTGAAACTTAAGCACATGTAAATTCGATAGCTATCATGAAAAAGCTGATTGAAGGCTAGCCTTATGTATGCGCAACGAACAGTCTCAGAGCTTTTAAGTATAAATTGGGACTTGCACATTACTAATATAATGAAAAAGAGGGACTAGCTGCCCCGGCCGCCTGCAGCCCGACCTCCATTTTGTAAAGTAAGATTATTAGTGCTAGCCTAAAGGTTCATCTAATGGACAAGAAGAAAAATAAAACATTTGTAGTAGGCTATCAACAAAGGTATACAGAGACATATGAAGCTTTTAAAATGTAAGAATGGCAGTATATTCAGTAGAATACACAGTTATGGAGTCATCTAGCAAATATAATATGCTTAAAAATATTGCTAATTACATAGATCCATAAGTAAAATAGTCTTCCTGATTATCAACAGACCTCAAAACTAATGTGAAATACTTATTTACTCCTCTAATAGTATAAGGGTTACATAATATATAAGTTTACTAAATGTTGTGGAAATTTATGTATGCATTAGAGTCAGAGATATAAGTCACTATATCAACTGCCCCAGGTTATTCCAGTTTCTATGATGTCCCCAAAAAGTAAGGTAGAACAAACTACAAACAAAGGCATTAAGTGGGTGGTGTCCCAGGCTATCACAATATCCAGGGTAAAGTATTCTGCTTTCAAAGAGTCTTTTATAATGGTTGATCCCAATACTGAACAAAGTGCATAACTATATTTACAAGGGGAAGGTAGCTAGGTGCGAGTGGTGGAGAGCATAATTAACCCACTCCAAAACGAACACTGCTGTAAGATGTAGAGCACATCAAACAAGATTAGAATATACAGCATACTTATTTCCACCACTTTTAACTTTCAGTCCTCAGCCAACTCCAGTCCTAAGGATCGATGTGAGCACAGTTAAACAGATTGCCACATAGTCCAATTAATCATTTTTGCTTACCGCTTTTCTCTTGCAGTAGAGCGTTTGTCTCCTGTGTTAACCTATGCCCACCTTGGGGAAGTGAGAGCGGCTAATATAAGCCACACCGAGCTTGAAGATGATTTCTATCATTTCAGGGCAGACTGGTGTAACACCCACAGTATCAGACCAAGCAGGCAGACATAACAACAGCATTACAAGAATGGATGTCTCAGTGTCCAGAGGCTTATAAGATCTGGAATGGCTTGGCAGGTATCCTCTGCTGTCTAAACAATCACGATCCAGAGTCTTGTCTGCTGCGATATCGTTGTTGTCTAAGAGCTTAGTAGCGGCTGCCTGATCACCCAGCATGTCTAATGCTGTACCATCTGGCAGGAGTGGCCCAGTTTGAACCTCTTCCAATATACTCATCTGGCATACCACAAGAGGAATTCCATGGGGCAGGCTCTGTGAGAGTAAGTCTGCAAAGGTCTCCTGAATCAGGCTTGTCAGCTCCCAAAAATGGGTATCTAGTAGGTGGTGGACATGTTCCCCCCAACTGTCAATTGAGTGCATCATCTGCATGTCCGGAGCTAGTAGCAAAATTCTGTGTTAACCAAAGTGATATGATCTGCCGGGAGTGGGTGCAGACACCCACAAACACAGGTTCACAACACTCCCCACAGCAGGTTGCATCTGTGGTTCTCTGGTTTAAAAGTTGGCTCCAAATGCTCCAGGAAGCTATATGGGAATAGAGTTATTAGTTTTACCCTGCTCAGCACTAAGATTGAATTCCACGTGGTCTGTAAGATGGCAGCTCCTCAAACAATCAGTGAATAAGCAGCGGTTAGTAAAAAATTGCTCCGATCTGCTGCTGTAGGTCCTCTCTCTCTCACCAAGTCCTCTAGCACATATCTCCAGATCAGTAGCCACATTTTTTTTTGAAGTTTTGGACAGTACTGAGCAGTCTAGATATTAATTATAGGTATCATATGAGCAGAGCTCTCTCAATGTATGACTGCTCAGATGCCCGGCTTGCTCCGCCCCCCCCCCTGCATTATATTTTTGCTATGAATATCAAAAAATCTTCTCATTTAAAATGCATGAACTATTTAACAAATGTCCACACTTTCACACAAAAACTTTAAGTTATTTGTAAATGTTCTTAAAAAGTTTTATTTTGAAAGTTTAATGTGCTAAATAGACAAAAGTTAAACATTTGTAGTCATTATTTTTTCAATTAACTTAAGGGTCAAATCGCCATGACTTCATTCCCACCTTACCCAATAAAGACACAGACACATATTTGGAGGTATAAGACCGTGAAGCAAGGTCGCGTTTATTAAAACCTAACCAGGCAAACTCTAAACTTATTAACTTGGGAAGCTTAAGGCTTTTCTATGGGTGGCGGCATCTGAGGCTAAACTATATTCTAAGCCTATCCATAATTTAGTATATATATATATACAACCAGCGTAGTGAGGTCACCGGCCCGGATTGGTTGTTGCAATGCTCCTGCCGAGCATTGCCCTTCAGAGGCTGGCATCATCCACAAGGGGTTTCTAGGTCAGCAGGCCCGCGGGGAGAGGCGTTACAAGCTGCGACTTGCAACATCATGCCCCTCCCATTAGCTCGACCACACCCTCGCGGAAACCATAAAAATTATTTGGCCGGGACCCCGCCACGCCAGCCGATAATTTCTACTCTTATGCTAGCAAATTGCTCCATACCCTTTAGGGTCATCATTTAGGCGTAAGACGCACAACAAACACCCATGATGTGAAGCCAAAAATTACCACTTTGGACTTAAGATCAGCTAGCCTGAGTAGGCATGCCCCTGCCAAAGTCCTAACAAAACCACCCTAATGGCAGCTGTTCACTCAGTGCCGCCCCCCTTTCCTGCAAAAAATATCAAACACGTTAACAACAAGGGAGGGATGGGCGGGGAAAAAACCTTTCTCCAGCAGTTGCAGACAAGAAAGAGGAAGTGTTCCAGCATCCATGCACTTTTATAACAGGTAAGAGTCCCCACCCCACATATTGCAACAATTGTTGCAAACTCACACGCTGCACAGCTTTACATTTCAGTCAGGCAGCATAACCCTTAAGACGTTACATGCACAAATATGCCTTTCACTACCATAAGGGTCAAATCGCCATGACTTCATTCCCACCTTACCCAATAAAGACACAGACACATATTTGGAGGTATAAGACCGTGAAGCAAGGTCGCGTTTATTAAAACCTAACCAGGCAAACTCTAAACTTATTAACTTGGGAAGCTTAAGGCTTTTCTATGGGTGGCGGCATCTGAGGCTAAACTATATTCTAAGCCTATCCATAATTTAGTATATATATATATACAACCAGCGTAGTGAGGTCACCGGCCCGGATTGGTTGTTGCAATGCTCCTGCCGAGCATTGCCCTTCAGAGGCTGGCATCATCCACAAGGGGTTTCTAGGTCAGCAGGCCCGCGGGGAGAGGCGTTACAAGCTGCGACTTGCAACATCAT
This sequence comes from Bombina bombina, assembly GCF_027579735.1. Lineage (NCBI taxonomy): Eukaryota > Metazoa > Chordata > Amphibia > Anura > Bombinatoridae > Bombina > Bombina bombina. The sequence goes on from NC_069502.1 coordinate 1,067,691,962, forward strand.
GCCCCTCCCATTAGCTCGACCACACCCTCGCGGAAACCATAAAAATTATTTGGCCGGGACCCCGCCACAAGAGATACCACACCTGCCTCCCATAATGGAGCTCTTGCCGCCACACCTAGGGATAGCTAACTGACATGCCGCCTCAACGCGCCAGCTAGATTAGCCAAAAATAGCTCTAACCCTTCTTCAGTTAAATGAACCCCGTCCGGCCTGTACAGCCGCTTGCAGTCCCCCAAGATGTTATCATGCCTGATCACAAAGCCACCTTCCTCCACGATCAACCTCCCCACATCTCTGTTCAACTTCTTCCGGATACGGTAGGCTGAACGGTGCACTCTCACATGCCGCCACTGCAAGCGCGCTATCACATTTGACCAAGCCACTCGTACCCCCGGGAAACGCACTTTCAACCAACGTACATCTGATTGAATGATGTTCACCAACTCCAGCACAGGCAAACTCCCCACATCATTTCCACCCAGATGCAACACAATCAACGAAGGCCGTCCCCAACGAAGGAAGGCCTCCTCCAGACGACCTGGCAAATCACTCCACAACATTCCCCTTTTCCCCAGCCATCTAATGGAAACCGCATCTGGACGAAATCCCAGCTGCTGGCCGCCCGGGCGCCTCAAAGCGTGAATGGCCGCCCAGTGAACGTACGAGTGGCCGACTATCCACGCTCTACACGGAGGGGCTCTTACACCTAAAATCAACAAAAATTTTCATTACTAAGTCCCCGCCCATTTTTTAATACCCACCCCTCCCCTTTTTCACTATCTACACTTTACTCTGAAGGGGTCTAATGTATGTCCTATACCGTTTGGAACTCCACCTTCCCAGTTTCTTAATTTCCCGCTCTGACGCCCCAGCCGCAGCCGCGCTGGTGGCTGCTCCAATGCGAAAGGAGTGGGGAGCGATGAGCCCAGGGTCCAAGCCGACCCTCTTAGCAGCTTCCTCCAACACCCTCCGAAACTGGAATCTGGACAGGTTAGACCCATCCGCGTGAATAAAAAACTGCCTTGAACTCCCTGGCCTGTTCGCCGAAAAATCAGAAGCCAGCCGGACGGGGCAACACCCCACAAAGTCCTGCTGCTGTATGGACAACCATACACCTTTCCTGTCTTGATCCGTCTTTGATCTAGGGATAAATAACAATAGCGCTTTCAAGTCAAACCTGACATGCTGCGCTTGGATACCACAACCTACCGCCGACCTGGTTGGACTAACTATCTCGCCTACTCTCAGGGCCCCAAAGAAAGCAACCGCAAACGCCGCCCTAAACAAAGCAACCTCATACTCATCCGCGCACACTTCCGGCAGCGCTGCCAATAAGGCCCCCAGCCGCTGAATTGTAATGGGCTCTCGCCGGTCTGCCGACTTAGCCTCTATCCTGCCCCAGCCTTTCATTACCTGCCTAACCAGAAACGCATTCGTCCCATCCTGGATACCCTTCCATTTAGCGAAAAAGGATAAGGCAGCTAGCCTTCCTTGCATGGATCCTTTTCTACAGCCACTTTCCTTCAAACACACCATCCACTCAAGCAACAAAGCTGGCGATCCGGATTCCACCGGAACGCCCTTACCCTTGAGGAAAACTTCCCATTCGGCCCAGTACTTGCCGTAGGCCTTCCAGGTAGCAGGTGCCAGCGACGCCTGAACCATTGAAGTCAACACGTCCCCCCTTCCGCCACCTGCCAAAGAAAGGAAGGACAAGGAGTACCAACCTCTGCTGCCCTTGGTGCCAGCTTTCTGAATGCCTCCCATTGGCCTCGCGACAACGCATCCGCCAATACATTATCGACCCCAGGCACATGCCGCGCCGTAAAGTCAATGTTGTGCTGCAAGCACCGCAGCACCACCCACCGAAGGTAACGCACCACAATAGGGGAAGAGGCTGAAAGATTGTTGATAGCAAACACGACGCTCAAATTATCGCACCAGAATATTACATTCTGGTTTGCTAGTTGTCGCCCCCATAACTCAATGGCTACGACAATAGGGAACAATTCCAGGAGCGTAAGGTTCCTAGTCCAACCCCTCTCCGTCCAGGCCACAGGCCACTCCCCGGCACTCCATGCGCCGTTGAAGTAAGCCCCATAACCCTTTGCCCCCGCCGCATCCGTGAACAGATGCAAAGCTTGGCTAGATGTCCTCACCTGCCTCCACAACAGGACCCCATTGAAATCTTTCAGGAACAATTCCCAGATTCTCAAGTCTTCCTTCATATCCGGAGACACCGCACATGACTTGCGGCTCCCGCTATCTCCTTTTAGAGGGCCCTCCAACCTCCTGTTGAATACTCTGCCCATCGGGATAACTTTGCATGCGAAATTGAGCAAACCCAGTAAAGACTGCAACTCCTTTATCGCTAGCCGGTCCGCCGCCGCGGCCGAAGAAACCGCGGCCAGCATTCGCACCACCTTATCGTTTGGCAACCTGCACTGCCTTTCTAAAGTATCGATCTCGATACCCAGAAACGTCAGGCAAGTGCAGGGCCCCTGGGTCTTGTCCTCTGCCAATGGGACCCCAAAATGCGCAAATAGGGTTCTCATCACCGACATGAGTCGCTCGCACTCGAGCGACCCAGCTCTACCTATCAGCAGAAAATCATCCAAGTAATGGGCTATCAGCCCACCCCGCGCTTCTGAAAACACCGCCCAGTGCAAGAATGTGCTGAACATCTCGAAAAAGGCGCATGAGACCGAGCAACCCATTGGGAGACAACGATCCACATAGTAAGCACCCTCGAACCAGCACCCCATCAACCGAAAGGATGCCGGATGAATAGGCAACAAGCGGAAGGCCGACTCAATGTCAAGCTTTGCCAAGAGTGCCCCAACACCAGCCTGCTGCACCAAAACCATTGCTTGGTCAAACGACTGATAAAAAACTGAGCTCACTTCTGGGTTGATTGCGTCATTGACCGAATTACCTTTCGGGTATGACAAATGCTGAATCAACCGGAATTTCCCCGATTCCTTCTTCGGCACAACCCCCAGTGGGGAAACCACCAAACCCTCCATGGGTGGCTCCCGAAAGGGGCCCACCATGCGACCTAAACTCAGTTCTTTGCCCAGTTTATCCCTCACTACGTCAGGGTAGTCATACGCTGACTTGAGGTTCCGCTTCTGACGCGCCCCAACTACCGGACCTACCACTGGAATGAGGAAACCCTCCCGCAATCCGGCCAGGAGGAGATCCCCTGCCCTCCTGTCCGGGTACGCCCTGAGCCATGGCTCAAGGGCGGCCACCCTCAACGGCGTTGGTGCCCTTTGCCCCAGCAGCCCCTCTGCCGGCTCCGCGGCCCCCCGTCTCTTTCCGTCTAGCGCATTCGGTCCCTGGATGACCAGCTCCGCAGTATATGCAGGAGTGCCGAAAGGAGCAGTTCGCTCCCCGGTCACACTTCCCGTCGTTAAACCTCCAACACTCCCGCCCTTTCCGTTTGACTCCCCCCATCTGCCTGCTCCCCCCGGCCCTTGCGCCTGAAGGGGGGGAGGGAGAGCGCTCCGCACCCAGACGCTGCCATAAGTGCACATCCGTGGTGCCAAAGGTCAGCAAAGGGTTCCCTACCATCTTACGCCTATAATCCGCGTCATAAGACCGCCATACCCCGTCCTTATACGTCTTATGGACGAACTCGATAGTCTCCATGTATTTTAACACGTCAACCCGCAGCTCAGGCTTCGCCTCCACTAGGCAAGAAGCCAAGACTCTAAAACACGTGCGCCACTCGTCCATTGTCTCCGGTCTCTTGACCTTTTTTGGACCTGAGCCGTCCTCGCTCCTCTCCTTGGCCTTATGGGCCTCCAGCGACAAATCGAAAATGTGCACATATTTGCCATCTCTAATTTTTTTGATCGTCTTAGCTTTAAGGTGAGAATGCAATGAGTGCACGCTGCAGGGGTAGGCATCTCCCTGCAGCGCCACTTTCCTGTCTGCCACCGCCAAGCTCGCAGCCCCTGGCCCTACCTGCTGAACAGCACCCCCTGAGCCTCCCATCTGCGCTCCCCCACCCGGAGCTAGCCTCGACTCCTGTCTCTGTTGCCCAGCTACCAACCTGCGAAGATATTTCAATACCCGTTTTTGAGGTTTAGACACTGGCCCTAAGGAGTCGTCACTCTCAGAGCCAGTGTCACTAGATGACCCACCCGCACCCTCCCCCAGCACCCCACACAATGCAATCTCACCTGCTCCTGCCGCCGCCGAGGGAAAAGCCTCCTGGCCTGGACCGGTCCTCTGAGACACTTCTCGCCTAGCATCCTGGCAAACTGCCACCACAGCATCCCCGCTAACCTGCGGAAACAAAACAGAATCGGGAGCACCAGGGATCAAGGAACGGGCACCACCCCCACCCATTACAGCACTACTTTGCAGGCCACCCACCTGGGCCCCGGCCCCCGACTGCCCTGTTCCACCAGCCCCTGCGCTTCCAGCCACAGGCCCGTGTCCACCCGCCCTCCCTCTGCCCACAACTCCCACATGACCGGGATCCACCCCCCCAGCGCTGACCTGAACTGTATGTTGCTGCCCCCCCATCCCAGAAGGGCCAGCGTGCGCCCCTTGGGCCAATATTGAGGCCAGCCTGAAAATTTCCCCCATCACATCCTGTCGTCCTCTCCCCAGAGGCTCATGCCCAACTTGCAACCCACCAACCTGGTTACTGCCCACAACAGGGCCACACTCCGGTCCAACACTTCCACTCACACTCGGCATTGCCATATCTGCCAGGCCCTCCCTGCCCTGGTGCCCCGCACCAACAAGTCCCCTAGTACCAAAAACCCCAAGGCCCATGGACGTCCCAGCCCGCGGCTCGGGCCCGCTAATGCCAGCACCCATATGCCTACCATGCGCCCCCACAAGTGTCTCCAATTGCCAAGTGCCTGACCCCCCATGTCCTCTCACCGCCGCGGCCTGTCCGGTGCTGCCCCTCCCGGATCCCCGGGCTCCCGACTCACCTTCCGCGCCTCCATCCGTCGACCTGACTCCGCCGCGCCCGAAACCGGAAATGCCGTCGCACGCGCAGCGCCCGGAAGTGACGTCACTAGCGCGACTACCGGAAGTGACGTCACTCGCGCCTACCACCGACCGAAGGCCTCCACCGAGGGAAGAAGCCCTGCCCGCCGCTCCAGCCTGGACCACGCCACCGACCGCCGGAACCCCCGCCGGACCATCGAGGACGATGCCAGACTGCTCCATACCCGCCGCGACGCCCGGACCTGCTCCCGCCGAAAGGGCCTGGATTAAGGCCACGACCGCCGCCCGTGCCGCCTCTGGGACAGGTAAGTTAGGTAAGTACCCGTCCCAAAGAGGGGCCGCAGACCCACCGGGGCCACCACTGATTGAGGGGGCACCCTGCAGGCCGTAGTCTCCGCCATCGGAGGCCACCGGGGTAGGGGGGGAACCCACTGGGCCACCAGGCGCGACCATGCGGTGTAGGCCCGAAGGCCCGCCGCCTAAAGTTAGGCCCTCCTGCTCGCCCTGCCACACGCGGCGTAGGCCCAAAGGCCTCCCGCTTGAAGTCGGGCCTTCACCCACGCCCTGCGCAACTAGGCCCTCTGGCCCGCTCACTGACCCACGGCCCAGCGCCACGCGCCCCTGATCCGGGCCTACCCGCCCCACACCAGGCCCCCCGCCCGACTCAAGCTGCCGGGCCCTAAACACCTCCGGGAGGCCGATCGAGCCAACCGGAGACCTTTCCACCCCACCGCCACCCCCTGAACCCAACCCCGAATCCTCCAACTCTTCCCCCTGGGACCCCGGGAAGAGGGAAGGGGAGGAAGACACTCCCGAGGGCTCCCCAGAGTCCCGGGAAGGGGTGAGGCCCACCCCCTGAGAAGGGCTAGGGCCTACTACCTCACTAACCAAACTGCCACCTCTCCCCCTCACAGATACTCGCCGTGTCACTGGCGAAGACTCCCTCATCCGCTTTGGAGGAACAGACTGACGCCTAGGCCGCACCATTTTTCCAGCAAAAACAGAAAAAACCTTTCTCCAGCAGTTGCAGACAAGAAAGAGGAAGTGTTCCAGCATCCATGCACTTTTATAACAGGTAAGAGTCCCCACCCCACATATTGCAACAATTGTTGCAAACTCACACGCTGCACAGCTTTACATTTCAGTCAGGCAGCATAACCCTTAAGACGTTACATGCACAAATATGCCTTTCACTATCATTCAAGCAAATGTATCTGTTTGTATAATTTCCTGTAACTAACATATCACATATAGTGCATATTTTAGGGAATCATTTGTCATCAGCATATGTTGCATCAAATATATTTATATTAATACTCCGACGTCAAAGTTGCATGTGATTTTATGAGCTTGCTTATGGCGATTCTCCAAGGACTCACAAGATGAAAACGATCGCCAATAATTAACACTAAAGTCAAAATTAAAATTTTCATGATTCATCCAATTTTAAACAATATTCCAATTTACTTAAATTATCTAATTTGCTTTGTTCTTTGAAATCCTTTTTTGAAAAGCACACCTAGGTAAGTTTAGGAACAGCAATGCACCACTGGAAGCTAGTTGATTTGTTGTTCCTTCAACAAAGGATACCAAGAGAATGAAGAAAGGTTATTGATAGAAGTAAATAAGAAAGTTGTTTAAAACTGTATGCTTTATCTGCATCATGTAAAAAAAATTGGTTTCATGCCCTTTAAGCTGCATCCCTATCCTAAGATTTGCAAATTATTGTCTCTCAAAGTGGAGAATCAAGGATCAAGTATAGTTTTTCCTGCATTATGTTATTGTTATCAAATAACCCCTCCTCATTTGAAATACATGTGCTATTTAACACAGTTCCACACTTTTACATCAAAACTTATATTCATTATTAAATATTCTAATGAAGATATAGGGCTAGACTACAAGCCAAGCTCTAATTTAACGTGCTTGAATTACCCCCTTCGCTGTGCTATGTTCTGTGCCGTGTCTATCGGCATTAGAACGGGGCTAAGATATAAAGAGGAAGCAGCACCACTTGAAGAAATATTCAATGCTTATTTATTGGGGCATCACAAAAAGCACAAAGCACAACGTTTCGGTCTATCTGACCTTAATCATGTTGCATACACATATGCCCTAAAACACTCTTTATAAACCCAACTTGGGGGGAGTCTAGTACCTATACAGGTGTTTCACATCGTTAACATTGTCATATAATAATGAATTAAAGGACTCACGGCTCCATCTAGTGGTAGAAGGCATATTCATCTATACATGAAAACCTAGAAGACAACACAGATTCATTTAACCAATATATCTACAAATTTACATATGTAGAAAATATAATCATTTATTAAAAACAACAGTATATATTCACCTATAACAGTAACAAAATTACAAATGTATATTAACAAATCCACCACGTCTGGGTCTCTTAACTTGTTCTATTATCTGGAATCTTAATTGGGAGATACTATGACCTGCTTGTAAAAAATGGTTAGAGACAGGGACATCCTTATTGCCACAACGTATATTGGATTTGTGTTCATTTATTCTATCTCTTATCCTACGTGTAGATTCCCCAATGTAAATTTTGGAGCAGGAGCATTTGATAAGATATAAAATGTACTCAGAATTGCAGGTAAAAAAGCCTGGTTTCTTGAATTTCCTCCCATTTAATGGTTGTACAAAAGTGTCTCTTTAAATGATATTATTACAATTGCAGCCAGGGCCGGACTGGGAATAAAAAGCAGCCCTGGAAAAATTGCAGAAGACCAGCCCACCAGCCCAATAATCTGTGAAAGCCATTTTATATATATATATATATATATATATATATATATATATATATATATATATATATATATATATATAGACAGTGCGCTCAGACACACACTAACAGACATATATACACACACACTAAATCAGACATATATAAACACACACACACTAACAGACAGTGTATATATATATATACACACACACACACAGACAGACAGTGCACACACATACACACAGACAGTGCACACACACACACACATACATAGATACACACATACATACATAGACACACAGACAGTGCACACACATACATAGACACACACACATACATAGATACATACACACATACATACATAGACACACACACATACATAGATACATACACACATAGATACACACACAAACATACATACATACATAGATACACACACACATACATACATAGATACACACACACATACATACATACATACATAGATACATACACACATACATAGATACACACACACACACACATAGACATATACAAACACACACATAGATACACATACATACATACATACATAGATATACACACATACATACATAGATACACACACACATAGATAGATACACACACACACACACTAAATCAGACATATATAAACACACACACACTAACAGACATTATATATATATATATATATATATATTATATATATATACACACACACATAGACACACACACACATACATAGACACACACACCGATACATACACAGATACACACACATACAAAGATACACACACACATACATACATACATACACATAGATACACACACACATACATAGATACATACACATAGATACACACACACATACATACATAGATACATACACATAGATACACACACACATTCATAGATACATAGATATACACACATAGATACACACACACACATAGATAGATACACACACATAGACATATACAAACACACACACATATAGACACATACAAATACACACACATACATACATATGCACACATTTGAATTATGCTTTTACATGTGAACTTTCTGCAAAAGATTTGTGTGCATACAACTTGAGAAAATTAAAAGCAAAATGCTCTGCTTGTGCCCTGTGGTGTGGTGTCTGTATAAATCACTATATGTCCAGTCAGTTGTTTCTCCTTTAAATAACAGCACTGCCCTTTACACATCATAATCCAGCTCAGCTGTCACAAGAAGCAGCAGTAACCAGCAGCCTTACCTTACCTTCTGTGTCTCTCTAGCAGACAGACATTATACAGAAGGGTAAATTCACAAGGCTCTCCACTGCTCTCCAGTAGTAAATTATCAGCAATAATCCCACCCCTCCCCCACATGTCACACTCGTTACCGGCAGATCTTCTGTGTCTGGGGGAGTTTACAACACTGGCACTGCTGATAGCACGGAGCTAAAGTGGTTCTGGATTCCCAAACATTTTCCTCTGTGTTTTTGTTTGCAGTCACAGCCCTGCCAGCACTGTGCTAATGCACAAAACGGTCTTTGATGAGAAGCACATGGAGGAAAATGTTTGGGAATCCAGAACCACATTGTTTATTAAAAAAACAAGGAAAAGTACTGTGCAGGAGTCTAAATGCAAAAATGTAAGCTGAGAGCTCCCAAGTAAATCAAATAGTTAGCCACTAGTGAAGCATTATTTTATTACCTCACTGCTGTTCTTATGCTGTCCCTTGGCGCACCATTCAGAGAGTCGACATTACAAGTGCAGGCACTGTGAGAACTTGACTTGAATGACTTCCTCTCCCTGACACCTGATTCTCCCGCTCTCTAGCACAGCACAGTTTAGCGCTCCTCATTCCCTAACCGGTGCCATTTTAAATGGGGGCTGAAATGCCCTTGTTACTGTTATTTCTTCATTTTTTTTTTGTTCATAACGTACAAGCAAATCTGCCAACTTTAACAATTACTTCATAGTGTGAAATCATTTCCATGTGCAACTATTTCTTAAAAGGGGCAGTTACAGTTCCCTACCCTAACTGACCCGCCGTAAGACCCACGTGGCCTCACCTGCTGCAAGTTACTGAGTGTCTCCGTCCTCTTAGTCGGCTCTCACGCATGCGCAGGCGCTCCCAGGGCACATGTGGTGTGAGACTGAGAAGTTAAACAGAAGACACAGATTCAGTCTACACTCAGTGACGTCACTCATGTAAGCCGCCAGCCCGCCCCACCTGACCCGGCCCGCGGCCCGTCGCCTCATACTCATGCTTTGTTGACACTGTGAGTGACATGACACAGACTGAGCTGAGCCTCTGTGACTGACTGTGAGTGACAATATAACACAGCAGTTACAGACTCAGCAGTCAGTCACTGTCTGAGTCACTCTGAGCTCCCGGCCTCAATATTATTTGGCAATGAAGTCAGATTAGAAATACTACTTGCGTCTTGCGGTAATAGTTTAGTTACATGAGAATAACATAAATGACACACATGATGTCAGTCGGACAGTGGTGGACTGTAATTCATACCGGCATCTCGTGCAACGCATTATAGCAGCAGCACTGCGGCCAGCCAGCCAGCCTGAGCAGCTGAGCTGAGCCCGGCCCAGCTGAGCTGCAGGCAGGCGGCCCACCGGGATTTTTCCCGGTATCCCGGCTGCCCAATCCGGCCCTGATTGCAGCATCCTAAACAACCTATTCTAGGGGTCGAGAGATGAGTCGGAATACTCCTTTTAATCGGGCCTATATCTGCTCTACTTAATACATCCCGAATACTCTTACATCGCCTGTAGGCTGGCATGGGTACTTCTTGGAACTCTGCAATGTTAGGATTCAAATCTTTTAATATAGACCAATGTTTCCTAATTATCCCCCTGACCGTACTACTCAAGGGACACAAAAACAAGGCCTTTATTCTCTTATTTATCATTACTCTTTGTGTTGTAATCCCTCTTCAAAATTGATTGTCTAGGTATAGCATTAATCTCTCATCTCTGTTGTTGTATAAACTGCTCAGGGTAACCTCTCTGCAGATAAAGCTCTCCCATCTCTTTCAACTGCAGTTCAGTCACCGTGTTAAGTTAAAGGGACACTGAACCTAATTTTTTTCTTTCGTGATTCAGATAAAGCATGACATTTTAAGCAACTTTCTAATTTACTCCTATTATCAATTTTTCTTCATTCTCTTGCTATCTTTATTTTAAAAGCAGGAATGTAAATCTTAGCAGCCAGCCCATTTTAGGTTCCTCACCATGGATAGCGCTTGCTTATTGGAAGCTTACATTTATCTACCAATAAGCAAGCATAACCCAGGTTCTCAAACAAAAATGGACCAACTCCTATGCATCACATTCCACATTGCAAAAGAACAAAGAAAAATTGATAATAGCAGTAAATTAGAAAGTTGCTTAAAATTGCATGCTCTATTTGAATCATGAAAGAAAAAATGTGGGTTTAGTGTCCCTTTAAGAGACCCAGACGCGGGGGAGATAGACATAGAATATAGAATTAGAATTATAGAATATAGAATATAGAATTGTTTTTAATATATGATTATATTTTCTACATATGTAAATGTATAGATATATTGGTTAAATGAATCTGTGTTGTCTTCTAGGTTCTCATGTATAAATGAATATGCCTTCTACCACTAGATGGAGCCGTGAGTCCTTTAATTCATTATTATATGACAATGTTCATAATGTGCAACACCTGTAGAGGTACTAGACTCCCCCCAAGTTAGGTTTGTAAAGAGGGCCCGATCCGATATGCAGCGTCACCCGCAAAAGCCGGTGACGCCAAATTTTGCGCTGGTTTGGTATCACATATACGGCATGCATAGCATACAACTTACGTGCGTATATTTCTGCCTTCGCCCGTATTATTTTTACCCATAGACTGACATACAAAACACGCGCAGTTTGGTATCCAATATACAGCGTAAGGATTTACGCGCGCAGAATTAAGAAAATCTTCTTCATTCTCATCTTGCCACAAATTGCAGGCGCAGGAACCCTTGCACTGACTAAAAACTAAAAAACCAACGTAACTCTCTGAAGGCCTAACAAATGCATGCTCAACAACATACATATCAGCAGCAAACCTCAAACAGTTAAACCTCTTCTAAGCATTCTTAATTCCTGCCCCTGCAAGTGTGTCAAACCAATCTCAAACAGCACAACCTCTCACCTACAGCCTTAAAACACCTGACAATGCACACCCTCATTAGCCACCATGTTTCCCTTGCATTTTCTGCAACAAATACACAGACAGCATTGTGGGGCACAAGGTGTGCTGAAAGCCCTACAAGCCCCTGTTGTGAAGGATGTACCTGCTGCTGAGGTCCCTGGTCATGGTGCTGTAGCCGTCCCTGCTCCTGCTGCTGCTGTCCCTGCTCCTCCTGCTGTTGTCCCTGTTCCTGGTGCTGCCCCTGCTGCTATTGTTGCTGCAGCTGGTCATAGGCCAGCAGGTCCTGTAAAATGTCAGCATCAGCAGAGGGGAAGAGCAAGGGCACCAAGGATACACAGGGTTAGGGTCACCCTGTTTGGGTTTGGGATGACAGAAGGAGAGGTCAGGGAAAAGTATCGCTTGACTTCTGCAAGCCTCATTGATCTATATGAGGTCTTGCAGGATGATATTGACCCTCAAGCGAATAGGAACCAAGCTCTGACTGGTATGCAGAAGCTGTTGTGTGTTGTACACTTCCTGGCATCCGGCTCATTCCAGTCAACAGAGGGCCTTGTGTCTGGCGTAGCGCAGTCTACCTCCTCCAGGATTCTAGGGGAGGTTTTGACTGCTCTAGATAACCAGACACAGCAATACATTAATTTCCCCCGTACCCCCCAGGAATGGAATCGTCTTAAACAAGGCTTCTATCGACTGGGGGGTATTCCCAATGTCATAGGGGCAATTGATTGCATACATGTGCGTATCGTGGGCCCACATGAGGAGCCAATCCTCTTTATTAAGAGCAAAGGGTTTTACTCCTTGAATTGCCAGATGGTCTGCGATACCACTCTGAAATTAACACGTGTATGCAGGCTTTCCAGGTAGTGCACATGATTCCTACATCCTGTGTCAGACCTCCTTATTCCAGCTTTTCGAATTTGGCACACTCTCAGGAGGATGGCTGTTTGGTGAGTGCCTTCATTCTGTCTGTATATTTCTACTAAAGGGACACTAAACACAAAATAATTATCTCATGTTTCAGATAGAGAATGCAATGTTAAACAACATTACAATTTACTTCTATTATCTAATTTGATTTATTCTTTAGATATCCTTTCTTTAAGAAATAGCAATGCACATAGATGAGCCAATCATATGAGGCATCTATGTGCAGCCACCAATCAGCAGCTAATGAGCATATCTAATATGCTTGTCAGCAAATGATATCAAGAGAATGGAGAAAATTAGATAATAGAAGTACATTATAAAGTTGAATAAAATTGCAGCTTCTTTGTAACTCATGAAAGAAGAAATGTGTGTTTCATGTCTCTTTAAAGGGACAGTATACTATAAATAGTTTTTCACTTAAAGGACATTTTCTTAAAGGGACAAACTACACCAGAATTTTTATTGTTTTAAAAGATAGATAATCCCTTTATTACCCATTCCCCAGTTTTGCATAACCAACACAGTTAGAATAATATACTTTTAACCTCTGTGATTATCTTGTATCTAAGCCTCTGCAAACTGCCCCTTTATTTTAGTTCTTTTGACAGACTTGCAGTTTAGCCAATCAGTGCCTGCTCCCAGATAACTTCACGTGCACGAGCACAGTGTTATCTATATGAATTACGTGAACTAACGCCCTCTAGTGTTGAAAAACTGTTAAAATGCATTCTGAAAAGAGGTGGCCTTCAAGGTCTAAGACATTAGCATATGAACCTCCTAGGTTAAGCTTGCAACTAAGAATACCAAGAGAACAAAGCAAAGTTGGTGATAAAAGTAAATTTGAAAATTGTTTAAAACTACATGCTCTATCTGAATCACAAAAGAAAAAATTTGGGTTCAGTGTCCCTTTAACATTGTTTGGATTCTTATAAAAGTAGATAGCTTACAATGCACCAATTTAATGTTTTTGTAAAAAATATCTTTTAAATGAAATCCATGTTATGTCCCTTTAAGCACATGATGAACCTGTAGTAATCAGAATACATATGTTACATGACAGGTGACGCAGGGTACAGATGCAGACCATGGCTGTTAAGCCCCTTGGTGCACCGCCTTACAGAGCCACAACTCAGGTACCAGGAGGCCCACATACGGACCAGAAATGTCATGGAAAGGAGCTTTGGCCTGCTCAAAACCAGATTCAGGGGTCTGGATTTGACAGGCAGAGCTTTACAGTATAACCCCAACAAAGTGTGTTCCATTGTCAATGCATGTTGTATTCTACACAACATTGCTGTGGACACACGTATATTGGGGGACATGGAACCAGAAGAACAGCAGCTGGTTCCTGTACCTAAGGATGTGGACAGGGGTACACTGAGGGGGAATGAAATGAGGGACTTTGTGATCCATGAATACTTCACCTGTAAGTTACTTGTTCATAAGTACAGTAAACCGTAACATTCACATGTATTATGATGTTTGACTACCTCACCAACCATTGCATGTGTATATATCATGTCTTGCAGAATTACATACTGCGGATTTCCACTGCATGTAAGTGAAACTACTACATCCCACCCCCCTTCCCTTAACCACCCTAATTACTGTAAATTTCACATTTGTTTAATTCATGTTTAGGTCACTATGATTTATTGACTATTATTAATAAGAATGAAAATGGATGTTTATACCTTATGTTCACACCTTCTGTAAATACATTATTATTTAGATATACCCATGTGTCAATTTATATTGGATGTGAGAAACCTTGATTTACATCTTATAAGTGAATATTACTATATGTACCCTTCATACACAACTATGTGATGTGGTTTATAGAACATGAGTATGTCATAAACATGATAAAATGAACTATTTTGGCCATTTCCACACAGGTCTTATTATATGTTTTAACAATATTACTGTACTAAAACACACCTCACATGGATGTGGATGACAAATATATGGTAAATAACAGAGGACAAGATTTATGGTGACCTATAAGAATATTTATTTCTTTTTTTGGCTTCTTGTATGAGGGAGCTGAGGTGGCTGTAGTGGATTTCCTTGTTCTCCTGGTTTGAGAGGATTGTTCTGTTTTTGCTGGTGTGCTGGCCACAGATGATAGGCTGGAGGCAGTGTCCTGCTGGTGTGTAAAGTGCTCAACCAATACACCCAAGAGTTGATTTTGTTCCCGCCATCTATTGTCCATCTGCATCTGCATATCAGACTGAATTCTCATCATCTGCGACTGGTTTTGTACAATTCCATTTAATGATGATGCAATGTCCCACTGCAGCTCTAGGCTAAGCTTGAGTAACCTCTCTTAGCTCCTGTGAAACCTCTGTTGGCCTCTTTGAATGCTCTCGCAGCTTGTTATGAGCCTCCTCTGTAGTGAAATGTATTCCTCACCCAGGGGAGAATACAGAGCATCCACAGGCTCTTCAGCAGCAGGGCTTCTCGGTGCTTGATGTGCAGGTCCAGCTGATTCTGCTTGTACTGGTGGGACATCCTCAGCTGCTGGTGCTGGTGGGACATCCTCAGCTGCATCTGCTGGTGCAACATCCTCAGCTGCATCTGCTGGTGCAACATCCTCAGCTGCATCTGCTGGTGCAACATCCTCAGTTGCATCTGCTGGTGCAACATCCTCAGCTGCATCTGCTGGTGCTTCAGTAATTCCAGCTATATGCTCATCTGCAGATGCTGGAGCGCTCCCAAGGGAAGAGGATGCTGGAGCTCTCCCAAGAGAAGAGGATGCTGGATCTCTCCCAAGGGAAGAGGATGCTGGAGCTCTCCCAAGGGAAGAGGATGGTGGAGCTCTCAGGGTGGATTGGTAGTCCCATTGATGAGCAGTGTGTGACCACTCAGCCTGTCCAGTTTGCACTTCTTGGGACATACCTTGTGTATAATATCCACAAGTGCCCTGATATTGTGTTGGGGGGGGGGGGGTAAAAACATGTACCCTTTGTGGCTGAGTTGGCTCCCCCTCAAAGCCAAAAGAAGAGTATTCCTCTGGCCAGGGGTCATATGCCAATGGTGGTGGCATGACTTCCGGGTCCTCTACTGATGCCATTCAACCCTGCTCATGCCTGGGAGCATAATGTTCAACTTGTTGCCTGAAGACTGGTGGTGGTGGTTGCATGCATGTGACTGGTGGTGGTGGTGGAGGTGGTGGCATGCCTGTTTGCAGCCTAGTGACAGGAGGTTCTGTGGAGGAGTCAAATGATGAGAGGGATTAGTACAGTCATATATATGTCCATGTGGGCATACAATGTACATTGATACATGCTAGGGCCTATACTCATTCTCATGTAAAACTCTATAACATGCATGTGCATGTGTGATTTGTGATATGAGGGATTTTAATCTGCACAGTATACAGGTATGTGTTTCATACAATAGTTATGTGTACATGTCAATGATGGAGAAAACGTGTTCTTTAAGTGACACTATGGTCACACAATTTCCTTAAGCCTGATGTAGGCACAGAACCTGCTTTCTGAGCTAAAAGTATTGTGATGGCTATAGTGTCCATTTACTGAAAACTCTACATGTGGCTTGTGGCCTGTGTTACTCTGAGACATGTTAGTATTGCACTATTCCACCTCATATCATGAATTTCATTGTGTTAAGTAGCATGAATGTGAAATATAATTGTAGATGTTTTTGTTAGTAGGCCAAATACCATGCTCCTCATTGTTTACATGAATATGTGTCATTAAAGGATGTTATATCTCAAATACATATCATACTGGTGTGTGGGATGTTACTCACCAGCATGAGGTGCTGTGGTTGCAGCCCCTGAGTCACAAGCCCCTGGAAATCCACGGACTGCTGTGATACTCAGGGACCTGCATATCATCTCCTGCCAGATGTTGTATTATGTGTCCAGAGGTGGAACACCACCTGTTCCCCTCTGGTGCATGGCTTCCTGCCCCATCTTCTCTTTCACCCACCTCTTACAGTCGTTCCACCTTTTTTTCAGGCCCTCAACAGTCCTCCTCTACCGCCAACCATGCTGCTTTCTGCCTTCGGGCAACTCCTTTGCCCTTCTCCTTGCCAAAGAGGGCACTTTGGTTGTCCATGATGGCCTGTATTAGCGCAACATTCTCATTGAATGAGAAGTTTGGGCATCTCATGCGCTCATCCTCTGTGGCCACCTGGCTTGCTCCCTGGGATGTCCCTTGTGTGGGTTCCTCCCTATCCTCTCCCTCCTCCCCCCTTCTGTCCCCATGTGCACCCTTTGTCCCTCTTCTAAGTGTGCCTGGTCGCTGGGCATCTCCCCTCCCATCATCCCTTCTAACTCTCCCTCTTCCCAATCCACTTACTCCCTGACGGGGACCCTGCTGCTCCTCCTGTCCGCTACAATACTCCTCTCCCTGCAACTCCGCTCCTCTCCTCCCCTCCGCCCTACCTCTCCCTGCCATCCTCACACTACACACACTCACACACTCACACTCACTCCCAGTTCAGTCACACACAATCACAACCAAACACTCAGCCTATCACACTGTGAAATAGAAAAAAAAAAGTGTGAGGTGTTAGAAAAAAAAAGTGTTGTGTATTTTGTATATTTATCTATGCAAAATGTGTGCAATATGTAAAAATAAGTGTAAATAAATGTACAAGCTTACCCAAACAAAAATCTGACTTAACTATTATGCTGCGCCTCTCTCACTACTCTTACTAATCCTAAACTCACTGTAGTGTGCTGTAGCTTAACGAACCATCCAAACACACTGAAGAAAATGGCGGCTGCGCATGGGTTTATATATAAATTTTGAATAGCGTAATTACGTTGCGCATTTTTAGATGAAGTCGCTCGTGATTTTTTTGCATAAAACTACACTTTATTGAGACTTTACGTGGACAAAATACTGGCGTAAGTACTTTTCGGAACAACGCCAGTTTGTCCTACTTACGCCATTTTAGCATCTGACGGCGCCGTATATTGGATACCCCGATGTGCGAGGTGAAATTACGGGCGGCGCGGGTTCCCTCGCTTGCGCCAAAAACTATGCCGTGTATCGGATCGCGCCCAGAGTGTTTTAGGGCATATGTGTATGCAACATGATTAAGGTCAGATAGACCGAAACGTTGTGCTTTGTACTTTTTGTGATGTCCCAATAAATAAGCATTGAATATCTTTGCTATCATTTGGGGTATGTGCAGGACCTCTGGAGCGTGCAACTGATTGCAGCAAGTGCTGGGCATTTCTTCACTTTTCCATTAGAACGAGGCTAGTCGGTCAGGGGCACAACATGGGGCGAGATAGAGGTAACAGCAGGCCTACCAGTGGAGAACAGGATGATGAGTGGCATGGAGCAGGACCGGAGGTGACGGCCAGGCCCAGGGTGGGATTGCGGCCTAGCACGGCGGATCCCGGTGTTGTCACGGCCCGGCGGTCGCAGCTGGGGCCTCAGGTGCAGAGGCGGAGCAGGAGGCCGGTTGAGGGAATACAGAATGGAGAGCAGGAAGGATCAGCACTGGAGGTGACAGCCAGGCCCAGGGCAGGTTTGCGGCCTACTGCGGCAGATCCAGATGATGTCACAGCCCTGCGGTTGCAGCCGGGTCCCCGGGCAGGAAGAGGCAGAAGAAGGAGCAGTCGGTCAGGGGCACAAGCGACAGGTAAGCGAGGGGGAGTGGTGGGCCTGCAGCGGCTGATGCCGGATGTGGGGGTAACAGGCGGGGGGCGGGACTTGGAGGGGGAAGTCAAAGGTGCCGGTCAGCAGAGGGAAGAGTGTGGGGAAGCTACTGGGGAAGGACGCATGGGGGATGCAGGGTTTTAAGCAGGTGGGAGGGATGGATGGGGGGGGGAGAGTGGCTACATGGGGACACCGGAAGTTGGGGGGGTAGGATTTGGCACAGATGAGCCTGGGGATAACAGGCACAGTGGGGGATATGTGATAACCCTGTTACCGGTGGTGGGGGGGGGAACTGTGTAAAAAAGGAAAAAAAAAGACGAAAGTAGATGGTAATTTGAGGGACTGAGAGGGGTGGAGGGCCCAGAGAGGCAAGGGAGGAAGGGGTAGGTGGGGAGATGATGCAGGTTGTTGCGGAGTAACAAGGGGAGGTCAGGGCAGGTGTAGGGGCAGGGGTGGTTAGCGTGGGGGAGGCTAGGCGGGGGTTTTGGCCTTGTGGGGGTGGGGGTAACATGGGGCGAGGTAGAGGGTAGGTAGCATAGTTGACTGGGGGCAACAATGCAGGGGAGGGAGGCTAGGGGAGGGAGGTATAAAAAAAGGGGGGATAATAGAGCCACGGGGAGGGGGGGCAAGTAAGGGGGGAGGATGGGGTAAAGAGGGGGTGGCCCGGCGGGGGGGGGGAGTAAGGAAAAAGGGAAGAGGCAGGGATGTTGATGCTTTACTTTGTCTTGCAGGGGGAAGTGCCATTATGGCCGTGGGCGAGAGGGCTGGTGAAGCCACCAGGGATGTGGAAGTGTTGGATGATCTGGACCTGTGGACGGAGCCACCACTGGAGTTGGAAGCCAGCGGTGACTTTGGGGAGGAAGAGGACCCACTGGAAGGGACATCAGCAGGAGCGGTAACAGCTGGCCAGGTAGGAGAGATGTCTGCACTGGCGCAGCTTTTGAGGTTGTTATCCCCGCCACGAGGAAGGGAGGGGGCGGGAGGCAGAGTAGGGGGTGGGAGGTTGGATAGGAGGGAATAGAGGGGGGGTGATTTGACTGGTTCCTCTTCCTCACAGGCAGCAAGATCTGGACATAGTACAGGGAGGGATCATACTCCCCTGAGGAGGCGGGATCCATCCAGAGGGCGCAGGAGATCTAGGTCACCACTGAATAGGAGGATTTGAGGGACGGAGGTGGTGTCACTAACCTGGGCCAGGGTGGACAGGTCCAGAGACAGGAGCAGACATGGCAGGGGGAGGTCCCCTGCCAGGAGAGGTCCGACAAGATGCCTCCTAGAGGCAGACAGAGAAGAGGCGGTCAGGAGACCTGGGGGCTCCAGTCGGGAGGGGAACAGCAGGCCAGAGGCGGGAGTCATGGACGAGGGAAGGAGAGTAGGACCGGCAACAGCGGTGCAGTTGACAGGTGAGATGACTGAGCTGCTCCCTAAGGTGAATGATGGCTTGTCTGGAGAGAGAGAGATATGTTATTGGCAGGGTTGAAGGGTTTAATTGCAACTTTGGAACTTTGGAGAAGTCAAAGGGTGTGGGGGGGTCATCAGCAGTGGCGTGGAACCAGCCGGTTCGGGAGGTTCAGGCTGCGTTATCACAGCCTGGAGGTAGCACGGTGACCACTGTGAGTACAGTGGTGAAAAGCGGAGAGACGTTGAAGGTGCCGGAGGATGCCTTACGGAGGCCCTGCCTGTGTTCGGTGGGACCGTTGGGAATCCACCTCACCAGCGAGTTGAGGGAGAAGATCTGAAAAAGGGAATTCCTGGAGATTCTGTTATTGCTTCCCTTGGATCAGGTGCTGGAGGTGAAAGAAGACGATAAAGATAAGGGGGAAAAGGAGGATGAGGAGAGGAAGAAGCGTTGGAGGAAGCTGCCCAAGACATTTGGGAATTGGTCAACGTCTTTCTGCATTTTAGCGAGTGTGGTGAGTGAGAAGCTCCCAGAGCAAGGGTCGGCATTGTTTTGTTATTATGACAAGATTGTGAGTGCGTATTGGACGTATGGCGGGGTGGCCAGAAAATCCGATGGGATGATAAGGACATGGGCATTTGACTGGAAATCATGATGCCCCTTAGGGGGGGGGGGGGTCAGTCCTTCCAGTGGCGGGCCAGGGAGCAGGAAGCGGAGGCAGGAGTGGAAATACATTAACGGTTATCCGCAAAGGCCTCTGCTTTCAGTTCAATGAAGGGCAATGCGGATTCGGGCATTGTGTAAGTACAAGCATGAGTGCTCTTGGTGCGGGGGAATCCACTATTTCGCCAAGTGTTTCAAGAAAGTACGGCAGGCGGGCAAGCCAGGAGAGGTGGGTAATGCGGGCGCGGAATCTGTAAGGGTAGAAAGGATGGTGCCGTGGCTAAGGGAGTATGGCAGTAGGCGGGGGAGAGCGGCGGATTCCGAGTTGTTGCTGACGGGGTTTAGTTCGGTTTTTATTATTCCATTTAAGGAGCAAGCAGCGGGGGTATTTGGGGGTAATTTGAAATCAGCCAGTGAGTTTCCTTCGGTGATGAGGGAAAAATTGTTCAAGGAGGTAGCGTTGGGCAGGATGGCAATGCCTTTTTGGCCACCATTGTCGGGGTTGCGGATTTCTCCACTTGGGGTGATCCCCAAAAAAGGGGGCAGGACAGTTCCACATGATCCATCATCTTTCGCATCCGAAGGGACTGTCAGTTAATGACGGCAACGATCCAGAATTGGTATTGGTGAACTACGCTTCTTTTGATAGAGCGGTGGCATTGGTGCGAGTGGCGGGGCCCGGGGCACTATTAGCTAAGGCAGACATATAATCAGCTTTTCAGCTGTTGCCGGTTCATCCCAGGTGTCACCATTTGCTAGGCTATTGTTTTGAGTGCTCGTTTTTCGTGGACCGGTGCCTACCTATGGGTTGTTCGATCTCCTGCTCATACTTTGAGAAGTTTAGTTCTTTTGTGGAGTGGGTAGTGAGGCGGAAATCTGTGAAATCTTCAGTGGTACACTACCTGGATGACTTCTTATTTGTTGGAGCGGCAGGTTCTGGGGATTGCGAGCATCTGGTGGACGTATTCAGGGAGGTGATGCGGGATTTTGGGATCCAGGTCATGGCTGACAAGTCAGTGGGTCCGGTGTCTTCACTGAGTTTCCTGGGTATCCAGCTGGATACAATCCACATGTAGTGCAGGCTCCCGGATGATAAGATGATGGACCTCAAAAAGTGTTGGGGGAGGTGTTGGCTGCCCAGAAGGTCATGTTGCGGCAGCTGCAGTCATTGCTGGGGAAGCTGAATTTTGCCTGTCAGATCATCCCGATAGGCAGGGTGTTCTGCCGCAGGCTGGCATTGGCAACGGTCGGGGTGTCGGAACCGAGGCACCATATCAGGTTGACAAGGGAGCTGAAGGATGACTTGAGAGTGTGGCTCACGTTCCTGGACAAATTCAATGATAAATTGATCATTCAGGAGGTGGGTTGGTCTGACGAAAACTTGTGTTTATACACGGACGCTTCCGGGGCTCAGGGGTTCGGGGCCTACCTACAGGGTAGAGGGTGCGCTGAAGCATGGCCGGCCAGCTGGGGGGAGGTTGGATTGACAAAGAACCTCATGTACTTAGAGTTCTTTCCTCTGGTGGTCGTGCTGCGGATGTGGTCCCACATCTTGAGGGGCAAGAGGGTCACCTTTCATTCAGACAATTTGGGGGTGGTTATGGCAATTAACAGGCTGATGGCTAACTCCCCGCCGGTGGTAAGGTTACTGAGAGTGTTTGTGTTGGAATGCCTGTGCAATAAGGTATCTTTCAGGGCTATCCATGTATCTGGCAAGCTGAATGTTATAGATGATTCTTTGTCCCGTTTCCAGTTGGATTGGTTTCGCTTGGCAGCACCAGATGCAGACGAGGAAGGGTTGCCCTGCCCGAGGGACCTGTGGACATTGGGTGGCATGGGGTGTTTGATCTGATTCAGGCATATTTGGCTGGTGCCACATGGAGGGCTTATGCCCGCTTTTGGAAGCAATGGTGCCGGTTGGACAGGGGAAGGCATTTGCTGAAAAATGATGGGACCCAGCTATTGGTTTTATTGACATAGGTCAAGAGGTGGCGGGAAGAGAGGCTATCGCCTGCTGAGATAAGAAAAAGGATAGCAGCATTGGCATTCTGGTTCCAGTTGTTGGGAAGAGGAGATCTAACAATGGTATTTGAGGTGAGAATTGCTGTTAGGGGTTTGTGTCAGGGGAAAAGGAGGGTGGTCGGCAGAAGGCCAGTGATGTTTGCAATCTTGGAAAGGGTTGTGGGTTGTCTAAGGGGTTTGTGTATTTCAGGGTTTGAATAGGCGTTGTTTAAGATGGCATTTATTTTGGGCTTTTTTGGGGTGTTCAGGGTGTCAGAAATAGTGGGTCTGAATAGGAGAGATGATGGGGGCATCCATAGAGATGAGGTTTTCTTAAAGGAAGGGGCAGAGGAGTTGTGGTTGAGGAGGTCCAAGACGGATCAGATAGGGAAAGAATGCCTGATCAGTTTGAGGGAGATGGGGGTGTGTGTGTTGCCCAGTTGCAGCAGTCCGTCATTACCTCAGTCTCCACCCGAGGAGGAATGGCCCATTGTTGGTTCATGAATATGGATCCGCCTTGTTACATTTCCAATTTATTGCTGTATTCCGGAAGGCCTTAGAGGTCTTAGGACTTGGGGGGATGGATTTTGGGTCCCATTCTTTCAGGATCGGGGCGAGAAATGAGGCTGCGGGGCTTGGTCTAGATGTGGCGGTGATAAAGAGGATCGGGAGGTGGAGATCTGAAAGGTTTCAGGGTATGTCAGGCTAGGGATGAGGGTGTAAGTAAGGGGTGCAGCAGCTGACACGGCTTTATTTTGTCTTGGCAGGTCCAGTGAGGTGCTGGGTGATCGGGCATTCGTACGTTTACTGGGCCAGGAAGGCTGCCGCAGTGAAGGAAGATGGAGTGCAGTTGGGGCTGACTAGGGAGCAAGTGGCGATAAAATGGTTCGGGGTATGGGATATGAAGTAGAGCCAGCTGGTTGAAAAGGTGGTGGAGTATGCTAGATTGTTTTCTCCCCCTCAGATTTTAGTGATACATGAAGGGGGGAATGATCTGGGATTCATGTCTCAGAAAGAGTTGGTGGAGAATATTAAAAGGGGGATGGATCATTTATGGCAGCTCTACCCGGGTTTGAGGATAGTGTGGTCTGAGATTGAGAGTTGTTTGGTGTAGAGGTCATCGTGGGATTCAGGGAGGTTGGAGGGTTCCAGACGGAAGATTAACAGGATGGTGAGTGGATATGTTAGATGGATTGGGGGTGTGGGCATGAGGCATGTCAAGTTAGAGGGTGAATCGGGAAAGTGCTTCTACCTGAAAGACAGAGTTCATCTCAATGAAGTGGGCTTACACCTTTTTAATTTCACTTTGAAAGAGGGGATTGAAAAAGGCCTTGGCTCTGGGGGGTGATTCTCACACGGGGGGGTAGAGGCTTGGTAGAGGCTTACGCCTGTAATTATGTGGATGTAACTTACTGTTTCAACAGCAGGGGGCTAGTTTTATAGTGGTAGCCCCTCCCCTGGGTAGGGCGGGGCTTGTGGAATGAATAGTGGGGGCAAGCACTGTGGTTGGTTGAAAAAGTTAATGTTATTTATTGGTTATGTTAATAAAAGGAGCTGCAGCTTTTCTATCCCATTCAAACTGTGTGAAGTATGTTTTGTGGGTGGAGTGGAATGGCAACTTGACTATGTGGGGTCAAATGATAGGATGGGGAGAATTGACATGTCATGTGCATAATTATGTGTGTCACAGGCAGGAGAGGGTATGTCCTGGGCAGAGCTGGGGTCAGTCCCTGAAAGCTATGGTGTGGTGCATTGAATCTGCAGCTGGGACATAGGCCAGACCTTCCACCCTGTGGCAATCCCACACAATCCAGGGCAGTTGGAAGTTCTGCCACAACCATTATGCAGTGCCTGCAGAAATTACCACCCACCATTGTGCTTGTGAAAATGATAGCACACTTAATATTTGTATTTGTTTTTTTGTACAGCTTCCATGTAGGTACGATAACCAATTAAAACTGTATATCATAAAGCGATTAGCAGAAATATCACTCTTGTGGAATAGTTTCCTTTCATCTTTATGTAGTGTGCCTAAAATATAAGAAGTGCATTAGAGATGTACAGCTAAGACATTTTCATTTTGAACATTTAGGGCTCTGGCAAAAAGAGGATCGAGCTAACATGCTCTCCAGAGCATGTTAAGGTATCAACCAATTACAAAATTGAAAGGAAACAAATGAATAATGACGATTTATTTTCATCAATTTTTGTTTTTTATTATTTTCTCTTTTGCATTCATTTAGATATTTGTTTCGTTAAAACAAAAACAAAAATCAGACAAAACAATTGCACAACTCTAAAGTGCATATCCTCTGATGTGGACACATCAAGGTGGAAGGATGACTCAAAATCACAAAGAAGCAGACCCTCTTGCTCCTATTTGACTCTCAGCTCATTTTCTGCTGATTGACATAAAAATCAATATTCAGATGTGGTCCACAGCCTTTATCCTGGGGTGCTGGGAGATCTATTAAACCCCTGTGCAGCTGTTCAGTGGTTTTTACTATATGTGCTATATAAAAGAGCCGTAGGGGACTATTTCCTATTTTCAACAGAGCCTTGATATAGATCTCTTACAACTAAATATGCATGCGTTTTTTGTTCAACAAAGATTGCAATAACAAATAACATTATGCAAAAGTTTTAGCCGATTTTTAGCATTTAAATATCTCTCCAATTCCGGTGTTTAACCACCAGATATTTATATGGTCATGCACTTCCTATACATTAACTGCCTTTTAAATGTCATTAATAGAACAGTATGTGTCTTTGTATTATTACAAAACTTAGCAATGAACCGTGTTGAGCATAATTTCATAATTTTACATCTGTATAGCTAATTTATTTTATTATACATGATTTACCTCATATTGTCTGATTCTCCATGCTGTAATACTGGGTTCCTTCCCAGCAGTTTTTTGTCTTATACCAGGTTATCTGTTATATTTATAGTTTTCCACTTCTATGATTCAAAATGTAGGATGTAATCAGCACAGCTGACAAAAAATGGTAGCACCATGTGGCTGTTAACAAAGTTGTTGAATCTTCATTTTGCTTCACTTGCCGAGGATGGTTTTTATGACTTAATGGTAGGTAAAAAATATCATCTATATACAAGTAGCACTGAGCCCATTAATGACTTTATTCCTCTGTAAAATCACTCAAAGGGACAGTCTAGTCCAAAATAAACTTTCATGATTCAGATAGAGAGGGATATTTATCAAGCCGTCAACCGCAAATACGCTGGATTTCCGCAGCGTAATTGTGAAGAGCCTGATTCGACCTAGATATCAAAGCCTACAGACCGGCAAAAGTTGAAATCTGTGGTGTAACATACGATCCACCGGTCTCAATCCTACACAGATCAATGCTTACGTCATTACAGATGTTCCGATTAAAAATTTGACACTATCTGACAACTTTTGCAAGTTATCAAATTTCTAACAGTTACACTCGCCACTATTCCGGCCCAGCGTACCTGGTTTTCAATCCGCCACCCTGGAGGCCGCGGATTCCATTGGAATCAATGGGAGTCTGAAAGCAGAGAAAGCTTATGTTAGATGCTGCCAGATTTCCCATTGATTTCTATGGTAGAAAACACATTACGTTTACACCTAACACCCAAACATAAGCCCCGAGTCTAAACACCCCTAATCTGCCGCCTGACATCGCCTTCACCTATATAATATTATTAACCCCTATTCTGCTGCTCCTGGACCCCGCCACATCTAAAAAAATATATTAACCCCTATCCTGCTGTCCACGGAGCCCATCGCAACTAATTAAATATATTAAACCCTATCCCGCCACTCCCGGAGCACACCGCAACTAAATAAAAATATTAACCCCTATCCCGCCGCTCCTGGAGCTCACTGCAACTAAATAAATATATTAACCCCTATCCCGACGCTCCTGGAGCCCACCACAACTAAATAAACTTATTAACCCATAAACCCCTGGCCTCCCACATCACTACCACCAACTAAATAAATTTTACTGTTAGGGGGTGTTTGTAATTTATTTTTACAGGTAAAAGAGCTGATTTCTTTGGGGCAATGCCCCACAGAAGGCCCTTTTAAGGGCCATTGGTAGTTTAGTGTAGGTTAGTTTTTTTTTATTTTGATAGGGATCTTAGATTAGGCATAATTCTTTTTTATTTTTGATACTGTGGTTTTTTATTTTTTGTAACTTAGTGTTTTTTATTTTTTGTAACTTAGTTGTTTTTTTTTTGTAATTTATAATTAGGTTTAATAGTAGATTTAAATAATTTGAGTAGGGTTAGGTTTTTAAATATATAATATAGTTAATTTAATTGGTAGTTTAATGTAATTTAGTATAATAGTTAGGGTAGGTTAATTAATAGTTTATTTTAATTCTAAAGGTAAGTGAATATTAATAGTTTGACACAACAATGGGGAGATGCTTGTACTAAAAATTTGCTTGAAACTAATCAGTGAAAGACTGAAAAAAGAGTACAAATGTAGCACTCATAACGTTTTTGTGTTATATTCGAATAAATATGGTGGCATAAAGCAGAGAAACATAAATAAAACTTAGCGTTTATTATATTAACTTAAAGGGACATAATACTCATATGCTAAATCACTTGAAACTGATGCAGTATAACTGTAAAAAGCTGACAGGAAAATATCACCTGAGCATCTCTATGTAAAAAAGGAAGATATTTTACCTCACAATTTCCTCAGCTCAGCAGAGTAAGTTCTGTGTAAAAAGTTATACTCAGCTGCTTCATTTAAAAAAATGAAGAAATGAACAGCAGCCAATCAGCATCAGCAGTGCTGAGGTCATGAACTCTTACTGTGATCTCATGAGATTTGACTTAACTCTCATGAGATTTCATAGTAAGCTTCCTTTACCTGATTGGTGAAATAATATGAGAGTGCACGATGCTAGTCCCTTCAGATGTCCCAGGACAAACACACTAATATGCTGCTTAGAAATCCTTTACAATGGGAGGTGGCTACTGAGGAACTTTTGAGGTAAAATATCTTTCTTTTTTACATAGAGATGTTCAAGTGATATTTTCTAATCAGCTTTCTACAGCTATGCTGCATCACTTTCAAGTGTTTAAACATTTGGGTATTATGGCCCTTTAAAAACTGGGAAAAAATATTTGGAAAAATAACACACTGCCTGTTTTGTGGTTAAATAAGACAGAGTATGAAATCCACAGCTAAAATATTTCCTGTAAACAGGGTTGCTTAGGATTCCTGTCTGTGATTAACCCTGTGATTTTATCCGTATTAATGTAAGACACTGGCTAAAAATACACTTAAGTATAGGCATACATCTGCAACCTATCACCTAGATTACGAGTTTTGCGTTAGTCTTAAAAAGCAGGGTTGAGAGGTCCCAAAGCTGCTTTTTAGCGCCCGCTGGTATTACGATTCTGACAGGTACAGGTGTACCTCTCACTTTTTTCCGCGACTCGAGCATACTGCAAATCCACTTATGTCAATTGCGTATCCTATCTTTTTAATGGGATTTGCCTAACGCCGGTATTACGAGTCTTGGAAAAAGTGAGCGGTAGACCCTCTCCTGTCAAGACTCCTACCGCATTTAAAAGTCAGTAGTTAAGAGTTTTATGCCGTAACATAAAACTCTTAACTAAAGTGCTAAAAAGTAAACTAACACCCATAAACTACCTATTAACCCCTAAACCGAGGCACCCCCCATATCGCAAACAATTAAATACATTTTTTAACCCCTAATCTGCCGACCGGACATTGCCGCCACTTAAATAAATATATTAATCCCTAAACCGCCGCGCTCCCACATCACAAACACTAGTTAAATTGTATTAACCCCTAATCTGCCGTCCCTAAAATCGCTGACACCTACCTACATTTTTTACCCCTAATCTGCCGACCCCAACGTCGCTGCAACTATATTAAATGTATTAACCCCTAAACCTAAGTTTAACCCTAACCCCAACACCCCCCTAACTTAAATATAATTTAAAATAATCTAAATAAAATAACTATCATTAACTAAATTATTCCTATTTAAAACTAAATACTTACCGATAAAATAAACCCTAAGATAGCTACAATATAACTAATAGTTACATTGTAGCTAGCTTAGGGTTTATTTTTATTTTACAGGCAACTTTGTATTTATTTTAACTAGGTAGAATAGTTATTAAATAGTTATTAACTATTTAATAACTTCCTAGTTAAAATAAATACAAATATACCTGTAAAATAAATCCTAACCTAAGTTACAATTACACCTAACACTACACTATCATTAAATAAATTGCCTAAATTAACTACAATTAATTACAATAAAATTAAATAAACTAAATTACGAAGAAAAAACCCCCACTAAATTACAGAAAAAAATAAAATAATTACAATTTTTTAAAACTAATTACACCTAATCTAATCCCCCTAATAAAATAAAAAAGCCCCCCAAAATAATAAAAATCCCTACCCTATACTAAATTACAAATACCCCTTAAAAGAGCTTTTTGCGAGGCATTGCCCCAAAAAAATCAGCTCTTTTACCTGTAAAAATAAATTACAAACACCCCCTAACAGTAAAATTTATTTAGTTGGTGGTAGTGATGTGTAAAAAAAAGGACAATACCCCCCCACATTACAACCCACCACCCACACACCCAACCCTACTCTAAAACCTACCCAATACCCCTTAATAAAACCTAACACTACCCCCTTGAAGATCACCCTACCTTGAGACGTCTTCACCCAACCGAGCAGAAGTGGTCCTCCAGAGGGTCCGAAGTCTTCATCCTATCCAGGCAGAAGAGAACCTCCAGACGGGCAGAAGTCTTCGTCCAGGCGGCATCTTCTATCTTCATCCATCCGGAGTGGAGCGGGTCCATCTTCAAGACATCCGACGCGGAGCATCCTCTTCCTTCCGATGACTAACACTAAATGACGGTACCTTTAAGTGACGTCATCCAAGATGGCATAAAATTCTATCAGCCAATCGGAATTAAGGTAGAAAAAATCCTATTGGATCAGTATTGTACAAAAACATGTTTCCCAATTCAACCCCTCCTATCCGTGTTAGAACCTAATATTCCCTCTGTTTATTCAGATTTTCTGCAAGTATTCGATAAAAAAGAAGCAGAAACATTGCCACCCCATCGGGATTATGATTGTCCCATTGACCTGATTCCTGGGTCAAAGGTTCCATATGGTCACATATTCCCACTCTCAAAACCTGAGCTTGATACTTTAAAGGAATATATTAATGAGAATCTTAGAAAAGTATTCCTTCTTTCCCTGCCAGTTCCAGACAGACCTTGGAAAGATATTGCTATAGACTATATTGTGGATCTACCCTTATCAGAAAAGAATAACACTATAGTAGTGATCGTTGATCTCTTTTCCAAAATGGCACACTTTGTGCCTTATCATAAGCTGCCAACAGCTCTGGAAACCGTTCTCCTGCTAGTAAAACATGTCATAAGACTTCATGGGATTCCAAACACTATAACATCCGACAGAGGATCTCAATTTACCTCTAAGGTGTGGAAACAATTATGTATGTCCCTTAAGATTGACCAACGACTATCTACTGCTTTCCATCCTCAGTCAAATGGTCAAACTGAGCACACCAACCATTGGTTGGAGGAGTATATAAGATGCTACACCACCCAACAACAAAACAATTGGACAACTCTACTTCCTCTAGCTGAATTTGCCCATAATAACACCTACCATTCGACCATAAAAACTACTCCTTTTTTTGCTAATTATGGTTACCATCCCAGTTTTCATCTCCACCCAGAAGTCATCACTGATTGTCCCGTTATAGATGACCTTACTAATACCATGCTTGAGACATTTTCTCTACTCTCCGAGAATATTAAAATCGCCCAACAAAGGCAAAAAAAGTATTATGATCTCAGACATCGACCTCCCCCCTCCTATGCCATTGGGGACCTTGTTTGGCTCTCGAAAAGAAATTTACGTATTCCTGTACCCAGCAAAAAGTTCAACAAACTATTTATTGGACCATTTCCCATTACCAAACTATTCAATGAGAATGCTGTTACTCTCCAATTACCCTCTTATCTTAAAATTCATCACACGTTTCATGTGTCTCTACTTAAACCCTACAGGACACTTCGTAACCCTGTGGAACCTTCTGTTCCTATGGTACCTATAACCCCTGATGTGGAATACGAGGTTGGGGTGATTCTCGACTCCAGGAAAGTCTCTGGTCGTCTACAGTACCTGGTACATTGGAAGGATTACCCTTCTGAAGAGGATTCCTGGGAACCATCTGTTAACCTCTCCACTCCTAGGTTAGTCTCCCTTTTTCATAGGAGATTTCCAGATCGACCCAGACCTTGAACTCCGGAGTGGTTCCTTTTAGGGGGGAGTCCTGTAACATAATACCCCTTTAAGGGGAGGTTCCCTTCAATGCATATAAATTTACGCTGAATACCTCATACCAACGCTTGGTATTGATGTATCCAGCCGTATATTACTCTATTGCCTACTGACCCTTTTTGGTAGTATATTGCCTTGCTCCTTCCATCCTGCTTACAGCTGTTGCTGACATCTAGGCTGCTGTCTCGACCTGGTTTGGACTCACCTTCTTCCAGACTGCAGTTTCCCTTTGAAACGAAGCCTATCTCAGCTTGTTCACTCCGCTGCTGGAATCAGCTGTCCCTCTCACCTAAGCTACCGAGTGACGTTACTCCTACGAGCCGCTCCTTCAGTGACTCACACAGCTACAGCCGACAGCTTGTCTCGCATCGTGTAGCTCGGCTCTGTGAACGCCTCTCTCCTAACAGAACCTCTGAGAACCGAGAGCTCTCTCTTCATATTAGAAGTATTAGAAGTGCCTTTTTCCTGAACTGGTAAGCTGCTTTTTATCTCTCAGTTTGAAACCAGTTACTTTTGTGCCGTTTTTCCTTTTTTCATTGCAGTGATATTTTTTATTTATATTTATAGTAATTTCAGCTTAAATTGAACTGCCATTTGCTGCCAGGGCTAAATAGTTCTATTCTAATAAAACTTGACTTCTACATTAAACTCATAAGGAAGTATAGGTACTACCCAAAGACATGAGTTACTACCTATATTTCAATATGAAACACTCTCTGATGTTTTTACTTGGGACTTACACATTTGATTTACTAGATAATCTGCTTGATTTATAGTAAAGAAAAACTAGGAAAAAATGAAAATATTAACAAATTTTCAACCACCTGTTACATTTATTGAACTTTTTGGAACTTAAAGTTCAAGAAATGACTACATTTTGAAATGTATTGATTAATAAAAACTTTTTAATCTTGACGTAGAGATTCAAACTATTGTGAATACAGTGAAAAGGGATGATTGTGATAAATAAAAAGTGAAAAAGTGAATATGTATGTATATGAGAAGAATCTCTTCTTTATGTTTTCATAACTACATTTTTATTATTAAACAATGTAGGTATGTGGAATTAATTATTTTAAATTTATATTGTTATTTGGGTAAGAACACAAATAATTATTGTTCTCATTCAATCCATTGGGATTGACGGTATTTAATGCATAAATCCATTTGCACTCTGCTTGTAATAGTGCTTTTTCAAGCTTACCTCCTCTAATGCCTAATGAGATTTTTCCAATCCAAAGTATGATAGATCATCCACTTTTGATTTGTGTTTTTGAAAAAAATATTTAGCTACCTATCCGCTAGAGTTAGAGTGCGTTAGCTACGCGTGCTTTTTTTCTCCCGCACCTTTTAAATACCGCTGGTATTTAGAGTTCACAGAAGGGCTGCGTTAGGCTCCAAAAAGGGAGCATATAGCATAATTTACCGCCACTGCAACTCTCAATACCAGCGGTGCTTACGGACGCGGCCAGCTTCAAAAACGTGCTCGTGCACGATTCCCCCATAGGAAACAATGGGAAAGTTTGAGCTGAAAAAAACCTAACACCTGCAAAAAAGCAGCGTTCAGCTCCTAACGCAGCCCCATTGTTTCCTATGGGGAAACACTTCCTAAGTCTGCACTTAACACCCTAACATGTATCCCGAGTCTAAATACCCCTAACCTTACACTTATTAACCCCTAATCTGCCGCCCCCACTATCGCTGACCCCTGCATATTTTTTTTAACCCCTAATCTGCCGCTCCGTACACCGCCGCCACCTACGTTATCCCTATGTCCCCCTAACCTGCTGCCCCTAACACTGCCGACCCATATATTATATTTATTAACCCCTAATCTGCCGCCCCCAACGTCGCCGCCACCTACCTACACTTATTAACCCCTAATCTGCCGACCGGACCTCACCGCTACTATAATAAATGTATTAACCCCTAAAGCTAAGTCTAACCCTAACACTAACACCCCCCTAAGTTAAATATAATTTTATCTAACGAAAAAAATTAACTCTTATTAAATAAATTATTCCTATTTAAAGCTAAATACTTACCTGTAAAATAAACCCTAATATAGCTACAATATAAATAATAATTATATTGCAGCTATTTTAGGATTAATATTTATTTTACAGGCAACTTTGTATTTATTTTAACCAGGTACAATAGCTATTAAATAGTTAAGAACTATTTAATAGCTACCTAGTTAAAATAATTACAAAATTACCTGTAAAATAAATCCTAACCTAAGTTACAATTAAACCTAACACTACACTATCAATAAATTAATTAAATAAAATACCTACAATTATCTACAATTAAACCTAACACTACACTATCAATAAATTAATTAATTAAATAAAATACCTACAATTATCTACAATTAAACCTAACACTACACTATCAATAAATTAATTAAATAAAATACCTACAAATAAATACAATTAAATAAACTAACTAAAGTACAAAAAATAAAAAAAGAACTGTTACAAAAAATAAAAAAATAATTTACAAATATTAGAAAAAGATTACAACAATTTTAAGCTAATTACACCTACTCTAAGCCCCCTAATAAAATAACAAAGCCCCCAAAATAAAAAATGTCCTACCCTATTCTAAAATACAAATAGAAAAGCTCTTTTACCTTACCAGCCCTTAAAAGGGCCTTTTGCGGGGCATGCCCCAAAGAATTCAGCTCTTTTGCCTGTAAAAAAACCATACAATACCCGCCCAACATTACAACCCACCACCCACATACCCCTAATCTAACCCAAACCCCCCTTAAATAAACCTAACACTAAGCCCCTGAAGATCTCCCTACCTTATCTTCACCACGCCGGGTATCACCGATCCGTCCAGAGGAGCCTCCGAAGTCTTCATCCAAGCCCAAGCGGGGGCTGAAGAAGTCCATCATCGGGCTGAAGAGGTCCATCATCGGGCTGAAGTCTTGATCCAAGTGGGCGCTGAAGAAGTCCATCATCGGGCTGAAGAGGTCCATCATCGGGCTGAAGTCTTGATCCAAGCGGGCGTTGAAGAGGTCCATCATCGGGCTGAAGTCTTTTATCAAGCGGCATCTTCAATCTTCATCCATCCGGAACGGAGCGGAGCCATCTTCTTCCAGCCGATGCGGATCCATCCTCTTCTACCGACGCCTACTCGCCGAATGACGGTTCCTTTAAATGACGTCATCCAAGATGGCGTCCCTCTAATTCCGATTGGCTGATAGGATTCTATCAGCCAATCGGAATTAAGGTAGGAAAATTCTAATTGGCTGATGGAATCAGCCAATCAGATTCAAGTTCAATCCGATTGGCTGATCCAATCAGCCAATCAGATTGAGCTCGCATTCTATTGGCTGTTCCGATCAGCCAATAGAATGCGAGATCAATCTGATTGGCTGATTGGATCAGCCAATCCGATTGAACTTGAATCTGATTGGCTGATTCCATCAGCCAATCAGAATTACCCTACCTTAATTCCGATTGGCTGATAGAATCCTATCAGCCAATCGGAATTCGAGGGACGCCATCTTGGATGACATCATTTAAAGGAACCGTCATTCGGCGAGTAGGCGTCGGTAGAAGAGGATGGATCCGCGTTGGCTGGAAGAAGATGGCTCCGCTCTGCTCCGCTCTGGATGGATGAAGATTGAAGATGCCGCTTGATAGAAGACTTCAGCCCGATGTATCTCTTCAGTGCCCGCTTGGATCAAGACTTCAGCCCGATGATGGACCTCTTCATCCCGATGATGGACTTCTTCAGCACCCGCTTGGATCAAGACTTCAGCCCGATGATGGACCTCTTCAGCCCCGATGATGGACTTCTTCAGCCCTCGCTTGGGCTTGGATGAAGACTTCGGAGGCTCCTCTGGATGGATCGGTGATACCTGGCATGGTGAAGATAAGGTAGGGAGATATTCAGGGGCTTAGTGTTAGGTTTATTTAAGGGGGGTTTGGGTTAGATTAGGGTTATGTGGGTGGTGGGTTGTAATGTAGGGGTGGTATTGTATGTTTTTTTTTTACAGGCAAAAGAGCTGAATTCTTTGGGGCATGCCCCGCAAAAGGCCCTTTTAAGGGCTGGTAAGGTAAAAGAGCTTTTCTATTTGTATTTTAGAATAGGGTAGGGCATTTTTTTATTTTGGTGGGCTTTGTTATTTTATTAGGGGGCTTAGAGTAGATGTAATTAGCTTAAAATTGTTGTAATCTTTTTATAAAGTTTGTAAATTATTTTTTTATTTTTTGTAACTTAGTTCTTTTTTTATTTTCTGTACTTTAGTTAGTTTATTTTATTGTATTTATTTGTAGGTATTATATTTAATTAATGTATTGATAGTGTAGTGTTAGGTTTAATTGTAGATATTTGTAGGTATTTTATTCAATTAATTTATTGATAGTGTAGTGTTAGGTTTAATTGTAACTTAGGTTAGGATTTATTTTACAGGTAATTTTGTAATTATTTTAACTAGGTAGCTATTAAATAGTTCTTAACTATTTAATAGCTATTGTACCTGGTTAAAATAAATACAAAGTTGCCTGTAAAATAAATATTAATCCTAAAAGAGCTACAATATAATTATAATTTATATTGTAGCTATAGTAGGGTTTATTTTACAAGTAAGTATTTAGCTTTAAATAGGAATAATTTATTTAATAAGATTTAATTTATTTCGTTAGATAAAAATTATATTTAACTTAGGGGGTGTTAGTGTTAGGGTTAGACTTAGCTTTAGGGGTTAATAAATTTAATAGAGTAGCGGTGAGGTCCGGTCGGCAGATTAGGGGTTAATACTTGAAGTTAGGTGTCGGCGATGTTAGGGAGGGCAGATTAGGGGTTAATACTATTTATTATAGGGTTATTGAGGTGGGAGTGAGGCGGATTAGGGGTTAATAACTTTATTATAGTAGCGGTGAGGTCCGGTCGGCAGATTAGGGGTTAATAAGTGTAGGTAGTTGGCGGCGATGTTGGGGGCAGCAGATTAGGGGTTAATAAATATAATATAGGGGTCGACGGTGTTAGGGGTAGCAGATTAGGGGCACATAGGGATAACGTAAATTGCGGCAGTGTGCCGTCGGCAGATTAGGGGTTAAACATTTTTATTAGAGTGGCGGCGATGTGGGGGGACCTCGATTTAGGGGTACATAGGTTTTTTTATGGGTGTTAGTGTACTTTAGAGCACAGTAGTTAAGAGCTTTATGAACCGGCGTTAGCCCAGAAAGCTCTTAACTCCTGGCTTTTTGCTGTGGCTGGAATCTTGTCGTTAGATTTCTAACGCTCACTTCAACCAAGACTCTAAATACTGGCGTTAGAAAGATCCCATTGAAAAGATAGGATACGCAAATGGAGTAGGGGGATCTGCGGTATGGAAAAGTCGCGGCTGCAAAGTAAGCGTTAGACCCTTTCCTGACTGACTCTAAATACCAGCGGGCAGCCAAAACCAGCGTTAGGAGCCCCTAACGCTGGTTTTGAAGGCTAACGCAGAACTCTAAATCTAGGCGTATGTTATCTTTTTACCTTTGTGTAAATCAGATTCAGCATTTTTGATGTTACTCATGTGTTCACCTATTCTTTTCATGGGCCGGGTAGTCATACCCACATAGTACAGATCACAATTGCATTTCAGGGCATATATTACTCCATAAGTATTGCATGTAATGTGGTGCTTAATTGTGTGTGACTTGCCAAATCTGTCTTTGATTTGGTTGATTTGAATTATATGGGGGCAGTATGTGCAATTCTTTCATGAGTAATTGCCTGGGTATATGATTGAATATCTTTTTCTTACAAAGTGGCTTTGGACCAAGTGATCTTTAAGCTTCCTTGATCTCCTGTAACAAATTGATACTCTATCTCCTAGAGTTTTATTTAAGTCAGGGTCATTCAGGAAAATATTCCAGGACTTTTGGATAATATTAGAGACATCCTTTATCTGGGAATTGAAGGTAGTTATTAATCTTGTTTGTTCATCAACTTTTTTGTTTTTAGGATGTAAAAGTTCCATCCTAGGGGTATACAGGGCTCTGTGTTTGGCTCTTTTTAGGCTTCTGTTACTGTATACTCTGGCTTTCAATCTTATTTCTAATTCAGCAGCTCTTGTTTTAAAAATTTCCAAAGACGAGCAGTTTCAGCGTATGCGTAGAAATTCGCCATTTGGTAATGATCTTAGGGTACTTCTGGCATGTGCACTTTGACGATGTAAGATAGAATTAGTAGCAGTTTTTTGGCGAAATAGGTCCGATATTAAATTACCTTGATCATCTTTCAAGATTTTGAGATCCAACAAACTTATTTTGGTTAAATTGCATTCATATGTTAATTTAATATTGATGCTGTTCTGGTTGAGTTGATGTAAAAATGAATCCAAATCTATTTTGGATCCCTCCTAGATAAACAGGATATCATCAATATAACATATCCATAATGGTATATATTGCATATAAAGAGCATTGCTATTAGTGAACAACATCTCTTTTTCCCACCAGCCTAAAAAGAGGTTGGCATATATGGCGGCAGTCGCTGTACCCATTGCTGTTCCCCTGACTTGTAAGTAATGTTGATCATTAAATACAAAAAAGTTACGATTTAGGATGAATTTAACTAATTCTAAGATAAAGGTATTATGTGTAAAGTCTATTTCAACTATGTAAGTGGAACGCAACTGCAGATCAATTATTGTTTTGTATCACCAGGGTTTTTGGGCTATTTAGGTGAGCATAGACCAGTAAACCTGTGGTGAATTAATATTAAGTTAGAGGTTCAATGCTGTTAGTACTATCACAACATGAATCCTTCTAAGCACAATATTTCCAATACTGTTAGACTGGCACAGTATGGAAAAAATAATGAAAAAATGATAGAAGAAAAATATGCTTCTAATTTAAAGAACTTGAGAGAACAAAAATAATTTTTTAAGCTTACATTAAATAAACATGTAATGCAGGAGAGAGTTGGTTAATCCTTGTAAGAAGTAAGCTTGGTTTGCAAGAGATATACTTTTAACAAGTCACAGAGAATACTTCAGTTGTGTTGTAGCTGCTGCTTTGTAACTGTGTTTATTGAGAGCAGCTGCTGCAGAGTAAGAGAGGAATTTGGCAAGATGCCCAGACTTGCAGTTGCAAAACCAAGTAACAGTTTTTATTTTGAAATAGTTAAATCCTCTTCAGTTCAAGCTTGTAAACTTAGAGCTCAAAGTCTTGTTCTTAAAGCAGCATATATATTAATGAAGTGAGAAAGGAGACAGTGATTCCCCAGTATGAAATAGTGTGCAGAGTAATTTAGAAAACTGCAGTGCCTGTCAGCTCCAGTTAAATTAAGAGTGATGCTGTAAGTGTACAATAACAATTCAGCAGTTAAGTTCTCAAATAGTATGCAAGGAATAAAATTAAGAGGTAACTTAGCTGTAAGTCCAAGGATGCAAACAGGATATTTCAGGGGATGTAATCCTTGTAGAAAATAGTCCAGAGTAATCCAAGCAAACAGTCCTTTGTGAAAGCAGTTGGTTTGAGAAAAACAATGCAGCTCAGAGACTGTGTGTAAGCTGTTACTCCTGCTAATGAAAATAACTAAGCACCTGTTTGCTGACAGGTGGAGCCTTAAGTAACATGAAAGTGAGAGAACCATGTGATGAGAAGTGAGAGAAGTAAAACATGAAATGGAATCCTGACATAAGCCCCCCTTCAAGGAAGCTGATCCTCGGCTTGATGCCTGGGTCTATGTGGATAGCGTCTTTGGAAGCGGGAGAGCAACCGAGGGGCATTGATGTGGGTGTGCGGTTCCCAACTGTCGTCATCTGGCGAGAAACCCTTCCACCTCACAAGGTATTGCAACTGACCATTGTAGTATCTAGAGTCCAATAGGTCTTGGACCTCAAATATGTCAACATCCAAGGTCACCGGATCAGGGGGAAGAATAGTTTTAGTCGTTGAGGTAGAGGAAGCCGGTTTCAGGAGCGAGACATGGAAGGTGGGGTGAATAGGTAATGATGATGGAAGATCAAGAGTAACTGCATTGGCATTAACAATATTGCTTATGTAAAGTCTATTTCAACTATGTAAGTGGAACGCAACTGCAGATCAATTATTGTTTTGTATCACCAGGGTTTTTGGGCTATTTAGGTGAGCATAGACCAGTAAACCTGTGGTGAATTAATATTAAGTTAGAGGTTCAATGCTGTTAGTACTATCACAACATGAATCCTTCTAAGCACAATATTTCCAATACTGTTAGACTGGCACAGTATGGAAAAAATAATGAAAAAATGATAGAAGAAAAATATGCTTCTAATTTAAAGAACTTGAGAGAACAAAAATAATTTTTTAAGCTTACATTAAATAAACATGTAATGCAGGAGAGAGTTGGTTAATCCTTGTAAGAAGTAAGCTTGGTTTGCAAGAGATATACTTTTAACAAGTCACAGAGAATGCTTCAGTTGTCTTGTAGCTGCTGCTTTGTAACTGTGTTTATTGAGAGCAGCTGCTGCAGAGTAAGAGAGGAATTTGGCAAGATGCCCAGACTTGCAGTTGCAAAACCAAGTAACAGTTTTTATTTTGAAATAGTTAAATCCTCTTCAGTTCAAGCTTGTAAACTTAGAGCTCAAAGTCTTGTTCTTAAAGCAGCATATATATTAATGAAGTGAGAAAGGAGACAGTGATTCCCCAGTATGAAATAGTGTGCAGAGTAATTTAGAAAACTGCAGTGCCTGTCAGCTCCAGTTAAATTAAGAGTGATGCTGTAAGTGTACAATAACAATTCAGCAGTTAAGTTCTCAAATAGTATGCAAGGAATAAAATTAAGAGGTAACTTAGCTGTAAGTCCAAGGATGCAAACAGGATATTTCAGGGGATGTAATCCTTGTAGAAAATAGTCCAGAGTAATCCAAGCAAACAGTCCTTTGTGAAAGCAGTTGGTTTGAGAAAAACAATGCAGCTCAGAGACTGTGTGTAAGCTGTTACTCCTGCTAATGAAAATAACTAAGCACCTGTTTGCTGACAGGTGGAGCCTTAAGTAACATGAAAGTGAGAGAACCATGTGATGAGAAGTGAGAGAAGTAAAACATGAAATGGAATCCTGACATATGCCCCCTTCAAGGAAGCCGATCCTCGGCTTGATGCCTGGGTCTATGTGGATAGCGTCTATGGAAGCGGGAGAGCAACCGAGGGGCATTGATGTGGGTGTGCGGTTCCCAACTGTCGTCATCTGGCGAGAAACCCTTCCACCTCACAAGGTATTGCAACTGACCATTGTAGTATCTAGAGTCCAATAGGTCTTGGACCTCAAATATGTCAACATCCAAGGTCACCGGATCAGGGGGAAGAATAGTTTTAGTCGTTGAGGTAGAGGAAGCCGGTTTCAGGAGCGAGACATGGAAGGTGGGGTGAATAGGTAATGATGATGGAAGATCAAGAGTAACTGCATTGGCATTAACAATATTGCTTATGTAAAGTCTATTTCAACTATGTAAGTGGAACGCAACTGCAGATCAATTATTGTTTTGTATCACCAGGGTTTTTGGGCTATTTAGGTGAGCATAGACCAGTAAACCTGTGGTGAATTAATATTAAGTTAGAGGTTCAATGCTGTTAGTACTATCACAACATGAATCCTTCTAATCACAATATTTCCAATACTGTTAGACTGGCACAGTATGGAAAAAATAATGAAAAAATGATAGAAGAAAAATATGCTTCTAATTTAAAGAACTTGAGAGAACAAAAATAATTTTTTAAGCTTACATTAAATAAACATGTAATGCAGGAGAGAGTTGGTTAATCCTTGTAAGAAGTAAGCTTGGTTTGCAAGAGATATACTTTTAACAAGTCACAGAGAATGCTTCAGTTGTCTTGTAGCTGCTGCTTTGTAACTGTGTTTATTGAGAGCAGCTGCTGCAGAGTAAGAGAGGAATTTGGCAAGATGCCCAGACTTGCAGTTGCAAAACCAAGTAACAGTTTATATTTTGAAATAGTTAAATCCTCTTCAGTTCAAGCTTGTAAACTTAGAGCTCAAAGTCTTGTTCTTAAAGCAGCATATATATTAATGAAGTGAGAAAGGAGACAGTGATTCCCCAGTATGAAATAGTGTGCAGAGTAATTTAGAAAACGGCAGTGCCTGTCAGCTCCAGTTAAATTAAGAGTGATGCTGTAAGTGTACAATAACAATTCAGCAGTTAAGTTCTCAAATAGTATGCAAGGAATAAAATTAAGAGGTAACTTAGCTGTAAGTCCAAGGATGCAAACAGGATATTTCAGGGGATGTAATCCTTGTAGAAAATAGTCCAGAGTAATCCAAGCAAACAGTCCTTTGTGAAAGCAGTTGGTTTGAGAAAAACAA
This sequence comes from Bombina bombina, assembly GCF_027579735.1. Lineage (NCBI taxonomy): Eukaryota > Metazoa > Chordata > Amphibia > Anura > Bombinatoridae > Bombina > Bombina bombina. The sequence goes on from NC_069502.1 coordinate 1,067,733,212, forward strand.
TGCAGCTCAGAGACTGTGTGTAAGCTGTTACTCCTGCTAATGAAAATAACTAAGCACCTGTTTGCTGACAGGTGGAGCCTTAAGTAACATGAAAGTGAGAGAACCATGTGATGAGAAGTGAGAGAAGTAAAACATGAAATGGAATCCTGACATAAGCCCCCCTTCAAGGAAGCCGATCCTCGGCTTGATGCCTGGGTCTATGTGGATAGCGTCTATGGAAGCGGGAGAGCAACCGAGGGGCATTGATGTGGGTGTGCGGTTCCCAACTGTCGTCATCTGGCGAGAAACCCTTCCACCTCACAAGGTATTGCAACTGACCATTGTAGTATCTAGAGTCCAATAGGTCTTGGACCTCAAATATGTCAACATCCAAGGTCACCGGATCAGGGGGAAGAATAGTTTTAGTCGTTGAGGTAGAGGAAGCCGGTTTCAGGAGCGAGACATGGAAGGTGGGGTGAATAGGTAATGATGATGGAAGATCAAGAGTAACTGCATTGGCATTAACAATATTGCTTATGTAAAGTCTATTTCAACTATGTAAGTGGAACGCAATTGCAGATCAATTATTGTTTTGTATCACCAGGGTTTTTGGGCTATTTAGGTGAGCATAGACCAGTAAACCTGTGGTGAATTAATATTAAGTTAGAGGTTCAATGCTGTTAGTACTATCACAACATGAATCCTTCTAAGCACAATATTTCCAATACTGTTAGACTGGCACAGTATGGAAAAAATAATGAAAAAATGATAGAAGAAAAATATGCTTCTAATTTAAAGAACTTGAGAGAACAAAAATAATTTTTTAAGCTTACATTAAATAAACATGTAATGCAGGAGAGAGTTGGTTAATCCTTGTAAGAAGTAAGCTTGGTTTGCAAGAGATATACTTTTAACAAGTCACAGAGAATGCTTCAGTTGTCTTGTAGCTGCTGCTTTGTAACTGTGTTTATTGAGAGCAGCTGCTGCAGAGTAAGAGAGGAATTTGGCAAGATGCCCAGACTTGCAGTTGCAAAACCAAGTAACAGTTTTTATTTTGAAATAGTTAAATCCTCTTCAGTTCAAGCTTGTAAACTTAGAGCTCAAAGTCTTGTTCTTAAAGCAGCATATATATTAATGAAGTGAGAAAGGAGACAGTGATTCCCCAGTATGAAATAGTGTGCAGAGTAATTTAGAAAACTGCAGTGCCTGTCAGCTCCAGTTAAATTAAGAGTGATGCTGTAAGTGTACAATAACAATTCAGCAGTTAAGTTCTCAAATAGTATGCAAGGAATAAAATTAAGAGGTAACTTAGCTGTAAGTCCAAGGATGCAAACAGGATATTTCAGGGGATGTAATCCTTGTAGAAAATAGTCCAGAGTAATCCAAGCAAACAGTCCTTTGTGAAAGCAGTTGGTTTGAGAAAAACAATGCAGCTCAGAGACTGTGTGTAAGCTGTTACTCCTGCTAATGAAAATAACTAAGCACCTGTTTGCTGACAGGTGGAGCCTTAAGTAACATGAAAGTGAGAGAACCATGTGATGAGAAGTGAGAGAAGTAAAACATGAAATGGAATCCTGACATTATGTTCTGGAGATTCTGTTGGATCCAGATCTAGAAAATGTTGTACAGCTTGTATACCATAACAGTGCTCTATGCTGGTATATAATGATTCCACATCGGCCGTGACCAACCAAGTATTAGATGATAACTTAATGCCATCTAGACGTTCGAGTACTTAAGTTGTATCCCTTACATAGGAGGATAATTCTTCAACAAAACTTCTTAATCTTTTATCAACATATAAACTTGCCTTTTCTGTTAAACAGCCATTGCCAGATACTTTTGGCTGGCTTGGGGATTGGTGATATTTTTATGGACCTTTGAGATAAGATATAGTGTTGAGACTCTTGGATGTGTTACTTTTAGAAATTCATATTCTTTATTGCTGATAATATAATCCTCTTTAGCTTTGTCAATTAAATTGTTGTAGTGTTTACTGTATGAGGCTGCAGGATTAAATATCAGTTTCTTTTAACAATTGGGGTCATTTAGTTGTTTATTTGCTTCACATAGATATTTTTCTACTGGCCAGATGACTATATTTCACCCTTTATCAGATTCTTTAATCACCACATCTTCCCAGCTTTCGATTACCTTTAAGGCTTCTTTCTCTTGATGGGAGATGTTGTTAGCTGAGTTTTTGATAGAAAGTATGTTGATTTCATTACATACTATTTGATTAAAAGTTTGAAAGTTGTGGAACTGGGTTATATTATGTATTGGCATTTATTCTTTATTAGGTCACGCCATTTTTGAGTAGATAGTGGATCATTGCTCTCTTTTAGTAATTCTTCTAGATCTTTTATCGTATCAAGTTCTTCATTAGTCCACTGGATGTTATCTGGATTATTTCTCATAGAATGAATCTTTTTTAGCATTAATTTCCTTACAAAGAGATGAATATCTTTAATTAATTGAAATTTGTCAAGTTTGTTAATGGGGCAGAATGATAAGCCTTATGTTAAAACTCATAAGTGATGTTCAGATAAGATATGATTAGATAAATTAATAAAAGTTAGTTGTTCAGTCGAATGTGAGAGAATGGGCTCACAGTTCTTTTCCTCTGTTTGGCTCCTCTGGTTTCTCTCTTGTCTTCTTGAGGTTTCCGTTTTATTCTTGTTTTGGCCCCTCCCTCGCCTGGTGTGTCTGTTTCTGATCCTGAACTGGGATCTAAAAAACTGGAATGTGTTTGTGAGGGAGTATGGGTAATGATATTAGAGATAGTGTTGTTATTGTTCTCAGAGGTAGCTGTGTCAGATTCATCAACTTCTATGTCTGATATATCAGTGTGTACCACATATTTAGAGGTTGTTGGATTCCTAACAAACCCTTTTTGTCTGCATCTGTATATTTTGTGATTCAAGAAATCATTCTTATCTCTATTTAATTCCTGTGCCTTTGCTTTGGTTATTTCTTCTTCCAAGTTGTCCAATTCTTTTTGATATTGTTGATATAATTTTTGAAAGTCTTCTAATGGTTCAAACTGGACAAATTTGGATTCCCCCATATATTGGATTGTTTGTATAATGATTTATGCAGGTCCCAATGCTGCTTTTTAGCGCCCGCTGGTATTACAAGTCTGGCAGGTACAGGTATACCGCTCACTTTTCTTCCGCGACTCGAGCTTACCGCAAATCCCCTTACGTAAATTGCGTATCCTATCTTTTTAATGGGATTTGCCTAATGCCGGTATTATGAGTCTTGGAAGAAGTGAGCGGTAGACCCTCTCCTGTCAAGACTGATACCGCATTTAAAATTCAGTAGTTAAGAGTTTTCTGGGCTAACGCGGTAAAATAAAACTCTTAACTAAAGTGCTAAAAAGTAAACTAACACCTATAAACTAAAAATTAACCCCTAAACCAAGGCCCCCCCCCACATCGGAAACACTTAAATAAAGTTTTTAACCCCTAATCTGCCGACCGGACATCGCCGCCACTTTAATAAGTATATTAACCCCTAAACCGCAGCACTTCTGACTCGCAGACACTAGTTAAATTCTATTAACCCCTAATCTGCTGTCCCTAACATCGCTGACACCTACCTACATTTATGAACCACTAATCTGCCACCCCAACGTCACCGCTACTATATTAAATTTATTAACCCCTAAACCTAAGTCTAAACCTAAGTCTAACACCCCCCTAACTTAAAAATAATTTAAATAAAACGAAATAAAATAACGACAATTAAATAAATTAATCCTACTTAAAACTAAATACTTACCGATAAAATAAACCCTAAGATAGCTACAATATAACTAATAGTTATATTTGTATCTATCTTACGGCTAGATTTAGAGTTTTGTCGGTAAGGACCCGCGTAGCTAACGCCGGCTTTTTTCTGGCCGCACCATAAAAATAACTCTGGTATTGAGAGTCCACATAAAGGCTGCGTTAGGCTCCAAAAAAAGGAGCGTAGAGCATTTTTAACGCAACTTCAACTCTCGATATCAGAGTTGCTTACGGACGCGGCCAGCCTCAAAAACGTGCTCGTGCACGATTCCCCCATAGGAAACAATGGGGCTGTTTGAGCTAAAAAAAAAAACTAACACCTGCAAAAAAGCCGCGTTCACCACTTAACGCAGCCCCATTGTTTGCTATGCGTAAACACTTCCTACGTCTGCACCTAACACCCTAACATGAACCCCGAGTCTAAACACCCCTAACCTTACACTTATTAACCCCTATTCTGCCGCCACCGCTATCGCTGACCCCTGCATATATTTTTTAACCCCTACTCTGCCGCTCCGTAAACCGCCGCTACTTACATTATCCCTATGTACCCCTAATCTGCTGCCCCTAACACCGCCGACCCCTATATTATATTTATTAACCCCTAATCTGCTCCCCACAACGTCGCCTCCACCTGCCTACACTTATTAACCCCTAATCTGCTGACCGGACCTGAGCGCTACTATAATAAAGTTATTAACCCCTAATCCGCCTCACTAACCCTATAATAAATAGTATTAACCCCTAATCTGCCCTCCCTAACATCGCCGACACCTAACTTCAATTATTAACCCCTAATCTCCCGACCGGAGCTCACCGCTATTCTAATAAATGTATTAACCCCTAAAGCTAAGTCTAACCCTAACACTAACACCCCCCTAAATTAAATATAATTTTAATCTAACGAAATAAATTAACTCTTATTAAATAAATTATTCCTATTTAAAGCTAAATACTTACCTGTAAAATAAATCCTAATATAGCTACAATATAAATTATAATTACATTGTAGCTATTTTAGGATTAATATTTATTTTACAGGTAACTTTGTATTTATTTTAACCAGGTACAATAGCTATTAAATACTTAAGAACTATTTAATAGTTACCTAGTTAAAATAATTACAACATTACCTGTAAAATAAATCCTAACCTAAGTTACAATTAAACCTAACACTATACTATCATTAAATTAATTAAATAAAATACCTACAATTACCTACAATTAAACCTAACACTACACTATCAATAAATTAATTAAATACAATATCTACAAATAACTACAATGAAATAAACTAACTAAAGTACAAATAATAAAAAAGAACTAAGTTACAAAAAATAAAAAAATATCTACAAACATAAGAAAAATATTACAACAATTTTAAACTAATTACACCTACTCTAAGCCCCCTAATAAAATAACAAAGACCCCCAAAATAACAAAATGCCCTACCCTATTCTAAATTACTAAAGTTCAAAGCTCTTTTACCTTACCAGCCCTGAACAGGGCCCTTTGCGGTGCATGCCCCAAGAAGTTCAGCTCTTTTGCCTGTAAAAAAAACATACAATACCCCCCCCCAACATTACAACCCACCTCCCACATACCCCTAATCTAACCCAAACCACCCTTAAATAAACCTAACACTAAGCCCCTGAAGATCTTCCTACCTTATCTTCACCATACCAGGTTCACCGATCCGTCCTGAAGAGCTCCTCCGATGTCCTGATCCAAGCCCAAGCGGGGGGCTGAAGAGGTCCATGATCCGGCTGAAGTCTTCATCCAAGCGGGAGCTGAAGAGGTCCATGATCCGGATGAAGTCTTCATCCAAGCGGGAGCTGAAGAGGTCCATGATCCGGATGAAGTCTTCTATCAACGGCATCTTCAATCTTCTTTCTTCGGGAGCCATCATCTTCCATCCGACGCGGAACATCCTCTTCTCCCGACGCCTACTAGCCGAATGAAGGTTCCTTTAAGGGACGTCATCCAAGATGGCGTCCCTCGAATTCCGATTGGCTGATAGGATTCTATCAGCCAATCGGAATTAAGGTAGGAAAATTCTGATTGGCTGATGGAATCAGCCAATCAGAATCAAGTTCAATCCGATTGGCTGATCCGATCAGCCAATCAGATTGAGCTTGCATTCTATTGGCTGTTCTGAGCTCAATCTGATTGGCTGATTCCTACCTTAATTCCGATTGGCTGATAGAATCCTATCAGCCAATCGGAATTCGAGGGACGCCATCTTGGATGACGTCCCTTAAAGGAACCATCATTCTTCAGTTGGACGTTGCCGGATGAAGATGGGTCCGCGTCGGAGGTCTTCAGGATGGAGCTGGTCCTCATCGGATGAAGATAGAAGATGCCACTTGGAAGATGATGGTTGCGGGTCCGGATCTACTCTTCTTCCCGGATAGGATGAAGACTTTGGAGCCTCTTCTGGACCTCTTCAGCCACCGGATGATGGATCGCCAGCCCCCGCTTGGGTTGGATGAAGATTTTGGAGCCAGGACGGATCGGTGATACCTGGTGAGGTGAAGACAAGGTAGGATGATCTTCAGGGGCTTAGTGTTAGGTTTATTTAAGGGGGGTTTGGGTTAGATTAGGGGTATGTGGGTGGTGGGTTGTAATGTTGGGGGGGGTATTGTATGTTTTTTTTTACAGGAAAAAGAGCTGAACTTCTTGGGGCATGCCCCGCAAAGGGCCCTGTTCAGGGCTGGTAAGGTAAAAGAGCTTTGAACTTTAGTAATTTAGAATAGGGTAGGGCATTTTTTATTTTGGGGGTCTTTGTTATTTTATTAGGGGGCTTAGAGTAGGTGTAATTAGTTTAAAATTGTTGTAATATTTTTCTTATGTTTGTAAATATTTTTTTATTTTTTTATTTTTTGTAACTTAGTTCTTTTTTATTTTTTGTACTTTAGTTAGTTTATTTCATTGTAGTTATTTGTACATATTGTATTTAATTAATTTATTGATAGTGTAGTGTTAGGTTTAATTGTAGGTAATTGTAGGTATTTTATTTAATTAATTTAATGATAGTATAGTGTTAGGTTTAATTGTAACTTAGGTTAGGATTTATTTTACAGGTAATTTTGTAATTGTTTTAACTAGGTAACTATTAAATAGTTCTTAACTATTTAATAGCTATTGTACATGGTTAAAAAAATTACAAAGTTGATTGTAAAATAAATATTAATCCTAAAATAGCTACAATGTAATTATAATTTATATTGTAGCTATATTAGGATTTTTTTTACAGGTAAGTATTTAGTTTTAAATAGGAATAATTTATTTAATAAGAGTTAATTAATTTCGTTAGATTAAAAACAGAATTTATGCTTACCTGATAAATTATTTTCTCCAACGGTGTGTCCGGTCCACGGCGTCATCCTTACTTGTGGGATATTCTCTTCCCCAACAGGAAATGGCAAAGAGTCCCAGCAAAGCTGGTCACATGATCCCTCCTAGGCTCCGCCCACCCCAGTCATTCGACCGACGGACAGGAGGAAATATATATAGGAGAAACCATATGATACCGTGGTGACTGTAGTTAGAGAAAATAATTCATCAGACCTGATTAAAAAACCAGGGCGGGCCATGGACCGGACACACCGTTGGAGAAAGTAATTTATCAGGTAAACATAAATTCTTTTTTCTCCAACATTGGTGTGTCCGGTCCACGGCGTCATCCTTACTTGTGGGAACCAATACCAAAGCTTTAGGACAGGGATGAAGGGAGGGAGCAAATCAGGTCACCTAAATGGAAGGCACCACGGCTTGCAAAACCTTTCTCCCAAAAATAGCCTCCGAAGAAGCAAAAGTATCAAATTTGTAAAATTTGGCAAAAGTGTGCAGTGAAGACCAAGTCGCTGCCTTACATATCTGGTCAACAGAAGCCTCGTTCTTAAAGGCCCATGTGGAAGCCACAGCCCTAGTGGAGTGAGCTGTGATTCTTTCAGGAGGCTGCCGTCCGGCAGTCTCATAAGCCAATCGGATAATGCTTTTAAGCCAAAAGGAAAGAGAGGTAGAAGTCGCTTTTTGACCTCTCCTTTTACCAGAATAAACAAACAAGGAAGATGTTTGTCTGAAATCTTTAGTAGCCTCTAAATAGAATTTTAGAGCACGGACTACGTCCAAATTGTGTAACAAACGTTCCTTCTTTGAAACTGGATTCGGACACAAAGAAGGTACAACTATCTCCTGGTTAATATTTTTGTTGGAAACAACTTTCAGAAGAAAACCAGGCTTAGTACGCAAAACCACCTTATCTGCATGGAACACCAGATAGGGCGGAGAACACTGCAGAGCAGATAACTCTGAAACTCTTCTAGCAGAAGAAATTGCAACCAAAAACAAAACTTTCCAAGATAATAACTTAATATCTACAGAATGTAAGGGTTCAAACGGAACCCCTTGAAGAACTGAAAGAACTAGATTTAGACTCCAGGGAGGAGTCAAAGGTCTGTAAACAGGCTTGATCCTAACCAGAGCCTGAACAAATGCTTGAACATCTGGCACAGCTGCCAGTCTTTTGTGAAGTAAAACAGATAAAGCAGAGATCTGTCCCTTCAGAGAACTTGCAGATAATCCTTTCTCCAAACCTTCTTGTAGAAAGGATAGAATCTTAGGAATTTTTATCTTGTTCCATGGGAATCCTTTAGATTCACACCAACAGATATATTATTTCCATATTTTATGGTAAATTTTTCTAGTTACAGGCTTTCTAGCCTGAATCAGAGTATCTATTACAGAATCTGAAAACCCACGCTTTGATAAAATCAAGCGTTCAATCTCCAAGCCGTCAGTTGGAGGGAAACCAGATTTGGATGTTCGAATGGACCCTGAACAAGAAGGTCCTGTCTCAAAGGTAGCTTCCATGGTGGAGCCGATGACATATTCACCAGGTCTGCATACCAAGTCCTGCGTGGCCACGCAGGAGCTATCAAGATCACCGAGGCCCTCTCCTGATTGATCCTGGCTACCAGCCTGGGGATGAGAGGAAACGGTGGGAATACATAAGCTAGGTTGAAGGTCCAAGGTGCTACTAGTGCATCTACTAGGGTCGCCTTGGGATCCCTGGATCTGGACCCGTAGCAAGGAACCTTGAAGTTCTGACGAGACGCCATCAGATCCATGTCTGGAATGCCCCATAATTGAGTTATTTGGGCAAAGATCTCCGGATGGAGTTCCCACTCCCCCGGATGGAATGTCTGACGACTCAGAAAATCCGCTTCCCAATTTTCCACTCCTGGGATGTGGATCGCAGACAAGTGGCAGGAGTGATCCTCCGCCCATTGAATTATCTTGGTCACTTCTTTCATCGCCAGGGAAGTCCTTGTTCCCCCCTGATGATTGATATATGCAACGGTCGTCATGTTGTCTGACTGAAACCTTATGAATTTGGCCTTTGCTAGTTGAGGCCAAGCTCTGAGAGCATTGAATATCACTCTCAGTTCCAGAATGTTTATCGGGAGAAGAGACTCTTCCCGAGACCATAGACCCTGAGCTTTCAGGGATTCCCAGACCGCGCCCCAGCCCACTAGGCTGGCGTCGGTCGTGACAATGACCCACTCTGGTCTGCGGAAGCTCATTCCCTGTGACAGATTGTCCAGGGTCAGCCACCAACGGAGTGAATCTCTGGTCTTTTGATCTACTTGAATCGTCGGAGACAAGTCTGTATAATCCCCATTCCACTGTCTGAGCATGCACAGTTGTAATGGTCTTGGATGAATTCGTGCAAAAGGAACTATGTCCATTGTTGCAACCATCAATCCTATTACTTCCATGCACTGCGCTATGGAAGGACGAGGAACAGAATGAAGTACTTGACAAGAGCTTAGAAGTTTTGATTTTCTGACCTCTGTCAGAAAAATCCTCATTTCTAAGGAATCTATTATTGTTCCCAAGAAGGGAACTCTTGTTGACGGGGACAGAGAACTTTTTTCTTTGTTCACCTTCCATCCGTGAGATCTGAGAAAGGCTAGGACGATGTCCGTATGAGCCTTTGCTTTTGACAGGGACGACGCTTGAATCAGGATGTCGTCCAAGTAAGGTACTACTGCAATGCCCCTTGGTCTTAGAACCGCTAGAAGGGACCCTAGTACCTTTGTGAAAATCCTTGGAGCAGTGGCTAATCCAAATGGAAGTGCCACAAACTGGTAATGCTTGTCCAGAAAAGCGAACCTTAGGAACTGATGATGTTCCTTGTGGATAGGAATATGTAGGTACGCATCCATTAAATCCACGGTAGTCATAAATTGATTTTCCTGGATAGTAGGTAGGATCGTTCGAATAGTTTCCATTTTGAACGATGGTACCCTGAGAAATTTGTTTAGGATCTTTAGATCCAAAATTGGTCTGAATGTTCCCTCTTTTTTGGGAACTATGAACAGATTGGAATAAAATCCCATTCCTTGTTCTCTTATTGGAACTGGATGTATCACTCCCATCTTTAACAGGTCTTCTACACAATGTAAGAATGCCTGTCTCTTTATTTGGTTTGAAGATAATTGAGACCTGTGGAACCTTCCCCTTGGGGGTAGTTCCTTGAATTCCAGGAGATAACCTTGAGGAACTATTTCTAGCGCCCAAGGATCCTGAACATCTCTTGCCCAAGCCTGAGCAAAGAGAGAAAGTCTGCCCCCCACTAGATCCGGTCCTGGATCGGGGGCTATCCCTTCATGCTGTTTTGGTAGCAGTGGTAGGCTTCTTGGCCTGCTTACCCTTGTTCCAGCCTTGCATTGGTTTCCAGGCTGGTTTGGGTTGTGAAGTATTACCCTCTTGCTTAGAGGATACAGAATTAGAGACTGGTCCGTTTCTGCGAAAGGGATGAAAATTAGGCTTATTATTAGCCTTAAAAGGCCTATCCTGTGGGAGGGCGTGGCCCTTTCCCCCAGTGATGTCTGAAATAATCTCTTTCAAATCAGGTCCAAATAATGTTTTACCCTTGAAAGGAATGTTAAGCAATTTTGTCTTGGAAGACACATCCGCTGACCAAGACTTTAGCCAAAGCACTCTGCGCGCCACGACAGCAAACCCTGAATTTTTCGCCGCTAATCTAGCTAATTGCAAAGCGGCATCTAAAACAAAAGAGTTAGCCAATTTAAGTGCTTGAACTCTGTCCATAACCTCCTCATACGAAGATTCTTTACTGAGCGATTTTTCTAGTTCCTCGAACCAGAAACACGCTGCCGTAGTGACAGGAACAATGCATGAAATTGGTTGTAGAAGGTAACCTTGCTGTACAAAAATCTTTTTAAGCAAACCCTCTAATTTCTTATCCATAGGATCTTTGAAAGCACAACTATCTTCAATAGGAATAGTAGTGAGTTTGTTTAGAGTAGAAACCGCCCCCTCGACCTTGGGGACTGTCTGCCATAAGTCCTTTCTGGGGTCGACTATAGGAAATAATTTCTTAAATATAGGGGGGGAACAAAAGGTATGCCGGGCCTTTCCCACTCTTTATTTACTATGTCCGCCACCCGCTTGGGTATAGGAAAAGCGTCGGGGGGCACCGGAACCTCTAGGAACTTGTCCATCTTACATAATTTCTCTGGAATGACCAAATTGTCACAATCATCCAGAGTAGATAACACCTCCTTAAGCAGTGCGCGGAGATGTTCTAATTTAAATTTAAATGTCACAACATCAGGTTCAGCTTGATGAGAAATTTTTCCTGAATCTGAAATTTCTCCATCAGACAAAACCTCCCTCATGGCCCCTTGAGATTGGTGTGAGGGTATGTCAGAACAGTTATCATCAGCGTCCTCTTGCTCTTCAGTGTTTAAAACAGAGCAATCGCGCTTTCTCTGATAAGTAGGCATTTTGGATAAAAGATTTGCTATGGAGTTATCCATTACAGCCGTTAATTGTTGCATGGTAATAAGTATTGGCGCACTAGATGTACTAGGGGCCTCCTGTGTGGGCATAACTGGTGTAGACACAGTAGGGGATGATGTAGTATCATGTTTACTCCCCTCATTTGAGGAATCATCTTGGGCAATATCATTATCTGTTGCATTACTGTCCTTACTTTGTTTGGACACTATGGCACAATTATCACATAAATTTAAATGGGGAGACACATTGGCTTTCATACATATAGAACATAGCTTATCTGATGGTACAGACATGTTAAACAGGCTTAAACTTGTCAACAAAGCACAAAAAACGTTTTAAAATAAAACCGTTACTGTCACTTTAAATTTCAAACTGAAAACACTTTATTATTGAATATGTGAAAAAGTATGAAGGAATTGTTCACAATTCACCAAAATTTCACCACAGTGTCTTAAAGCATTAAAAGTATTGCACACCAAATTTCAGAGCTTTAACCCTTAAATTAACGGAACCGGAGCCGTTTTTACATTTAACCCCTATACAGTCCCAGAATGAGGCTCTGTCTATAACTAGAAAGGCCCCCATCTGAAAAAGGTGTCCAACACAGTGCCTGCCGTTTTTCTAAACGTTCCCCAAGATTATAATACCAATAATTAGTTAGAATCTGCATAATATGCCTAGTAAAGCAATTGTTTTAGCCAAGAAAAATGTCTACCAGTTTTTAAGCCCTTTTTGAAGCCCTTTATTCTTTTATGTTTAACTAAGAAAATGGCTTACCGGTCCCCATGAGGGGAAATGACAGCCTTCCAGCATTACATGGTCTTGTTAGAAATATGGCTAGTCATACCTTAAGCAGAAAAGACTGCTAACTGTTTCCCCCAACTGAAGTTACTTCATCTCAACAGTCCTGTGTGGAAACAGCAATCGATTTTAGTTACTGTCTGCTAAAATCATGTTCCTCTTACAAACAGAAATCTTCATCCTTTTCTGTTTCAGAGTAAATAGTACATACCAGCACTATTTTAAAATAACAAACACTTGATAGAAGAATAAAACTACATTTAAACACCAAAAAACTCTTAACCATCTCCGTGGAGATGTTGCCTGTGCAACGGCAAAGAGAATGACTAGGGTGGGCGGAGCCTAGGAGGGATCATGTGACCAGCTTTGCTGGGACTCTTTGCCATTTCCTGTTGGGGAAGAGAATATCCCACAAGTAAGGATGACGCCGTGGACCGGACACACCAATGTTGGAGAAATTATATTTAATTTAGGGGGTGTTAGTGTTAGGGTTAGACTTAGCTTTAGGGGTTAATACATTTATTAGAATAGCGGTGAGCTCCGGTCGGCAGATTAGGGGTTAATGTTTGAAGTTAGGTGTCGGCGATGTTAGGGAGGGCAGATTAGGGGTTAATACTATTTATTATAGGGTTAGTGATGCGGATTAGGGGTTAATAACTTTATTATAGTAGCGGTGCGGTCCGGTCGGCAGATTAGGGGTTAATAAGTGTAGGCAGGTGGAGGCGACGTTGTGGGGGGCAGATTAGGGGTTAATAAATATAATATAGAGGTCGGCGGTGTTAGGGGCAGCAGATTAGGGGTACATAGCTATAATGTAGGTGGCGGCGTTTTGCGGTCGGCAGATTAGGGGTTAATTATTGTAGGTAGTTGGCGGCGACGTTGTGGGGGGCAGATTAGGGGTTAATAAATATAATACAGGGGTCGGCGGTGTTAGGGTCAGCAGATTAGGGGTACATAAGTATAACGTAGGTGGCGGTCGGCAGATTAGGGGTTAAAAAAATTTAATCGAGTGGCGGCGATGTGGGGGGACCTTGGTTTAGGGGTACATAGGTAGTTTATGGGTGTTAGTGTACTTTAGAGTACAGTAGTTAAGAGCTTTATGAACCGGCGTTAGCCCAGAAAGCTCTTAACTACTGACTTTTTTCTGCGGCTGGAGTTTTGTCGTTAGAATTCTAACGCTCACTTCAGACACGACTCTAAATACCGGAGTTAGAAAGATCCCATTGAAAAGATAGGATACGCAAATGACGTAAGGGGATCTGCGGTATGGAAAAGTTGCGGCTGAAAAGTGAGCGTTAGACCCTTTTTTGAGTGACTCCAAATACCGGAGTTAGCCTAAAACCAGCGTTAGGAGCCTCTAACGCTAGTTTTCACGGCTAACGCCAAACTCCAAATCTAGGCCCTAGGGTTTATAATTATTTTACAGGCTACTTTGTATTTATTTTAACTAGGTACAATAGTTATTAAATTGTTATTAACTATTTAATAACTTCCTAGTTAAAATAAAGACAAATTTACCTGTAAAATAAATCCTAACCTAAGTTACAATTACACCTAACACTACGCTATAATTAAATAAATTACCTAAACTAACTACAATTAAATACAATTAAATTAAATAAACTAAAGTAAAAAAAAATAACACTAAATTACAGAAAATAAAAAAAATAATTACAAGAATTTTAAACTAATTACACCTAATCTAATCCACCTAATAAAATAAAAAAGCCCCCCAAAATAATAAAATTCCCTACCCTATACTAAATTACAAATTGCCCTTAAAAGGGCCTTTTGCGGGGCATTGCCCCAAAGTAATCAGCTCTTTTACCTGTAAAAAAAAAAATACAATACCCCCCCAACATTAAAACCCACCACCCACACACCCAACCCTACTCTAAAACCCACCCAATCCCCCTTAATAAAACCTAACACTACCCCCTTGAAGATCACCCTACATTGAGCCGTCTTCACCCAGCCAGGCACAAGTGGTCCTCCAGAGGGGCAGAAGTCTTCATCCGATCCGGGCAGAAGAGGACCTCCAGACGAGCAGAAGTCTTCATCCAGGAGTCATCTTCTATCTTCATCCATCCGGAGCAGAGCGGGTCCATCTTGAAGCCAGTCGACGTGGAGCATCCTCTTCTTCTGACGACTCCCAACAAATGAAGATTCCTTTAAATTATGTCATCCAAGATGGTGTCCCTTGAATTCGATTGGCTGATTCTATCAGCCAATCGGAATTAAGGTAGAAAAAATCCTATTGGCTGATTGGATCAGCCAATAGGATTGAACTTCAATCCTATTGGTTGATCCAATCAGCCAATAGGATTGAGCTTGCATTCTATTGTCTGTTCCAATCAGACAATAGAATGCGAGCTCAATTCTATTGGCTGATTGCATCAGCCAATAGGATTTTTTCTACCTTAATTCCGATTGGCTGATAGAATCCTATTAGTCAATCGGAATTCAAGGGATGCCATCTTGGATGACGTCATTTAAAGGAACCTTCATTCGTCGGGAGGCGTCAGAAGAAAAGGATGCTCCGCGTTGGCTGACTTCAAGATGGACCCGCTCCGCTCCGGATGGATGAAGATAGAAGATGCCGCCTGGATAAAGACTTCTGCTCGTCTGGAGGTCCTCTTCTGCCCGGATCGGATGAAGACTTCTGCCCCTCTGGAGGACCACTTGTGCCCGGCTGGGTGAAGACGATGTCAGAGATCTATACCTATTAAATACTGCTGTCTATAATAAGAGAGAAAGTGCTCTTATACAAGAGCCAAAATATAGCCTGTGTGTATTCTCAATAAATTGTTAATCTATGGAGATCAAAAATCTATACCAATGAGTTACCGTTATAAGTGGTATGAATATCTTCAAATTATAGCCTGTACATATTCTCTCTAAAATGTAGTTCTAAAGAGACCATGGACCTATACCTTATAAATTACCACTAAAAGTAGTTATAGCCTGTACATATTCACAAAGCCTATACCTATTAATTACCACTATGAGTGGTATAAATACTGAGGCAATTAGTGTGCAGGTGCTAAGTAAATAGTAAATTAACTTTCTGAAAATGCCAAGAAATTGTGCCTATTCAATATCACTATCATAAGTAGAAAGAACAGGATGTGCTCATATTGGAAAGCCAATCTCCGTGTATATCGCCAGAAGAGAATGTAATAATCATCAGAAAAATATTGTTAAATACCTATTAATACCATTTGCTATAGTCTATAAATGTTCTCAATAAATTGTGGCTCAAAGGACACCGGTACCTATACCTTTTGATTACTGTTAAATTACCGCTATGAGTGATAATAGATGCATGGCACTAGTATCTAGGTGCTGAATTAGTAGCAAATTACCGTTCTGGAGATACCAGATATACCTATTAATACCGTTTACTATGGTCTATAAATATTCTCAACAGATTATGGCTCAAAAGAGACTGATACCTATACTTTTAAATTACCGTTAAATTACCACTATGAGTGATAATAGATGCTATGGCACTAGTATCCAGGTGCTAAATTGTTAGTAAATTACCTTTCTGGAAATACCAGATATACCTATTAATACCGTTTACTGTAATTAATAAATGTTCTCAACAGATTGTGGCTCAAAGGAGACCGATACCTATACCTTTTAATTACCGTTAAATTGCCGCTATGAGTAATAATAGATGCTGTGGCACTAGTATCCAGGTACTGAATTTATAGCAGATTATCTTTCTGGAGATACCAGAGATCTATACCGTTTAAATATCGCTATCTTTAGTGAAAAAATAGGAGGTACTCATAGTCAGGAGCCAATCTCTGTGTAAAAAAAAACAAGTGAGAATATTGTAATACTCAGAAAATTATTCTAAAATACCTATTAATACCGTCTTTTAAAGTACATAAGTACAGGCATAGCGAGTTAAAAAAGGGGGGGGGGAAGAAGGGGAGCTGGGACGCCACTGATGCATTTTGCCGTGGTGACTGTATCAAAGGGCAATCTCGCAAACTTCTTGTCAGATTTTTATATCCTTAGCTATGATCAGATTGGTTGGTTAGACAACCTTTAATGATGCACTTAGAGGATTGGCTGGTATACCTTTCAATCATATGCTGCATATGAGGATTGGTCAATTTGGAGTTTGTTTACTCCCCAATGTTTAGCGTGACTAAAGAGAAACAAAAACACCTGTATTCTGACAGTAATGTAGCGTATTATAATAATATGTACTGATCTGACATCGTTGAAATATAAATTTTAGCTTAATGTTCTAATTTTTAATGACACTCGTTTCTATTACAATGTGTGGTGGTCTGTGTATCTATTGGTTTATATGTTTGTCAATCAAATATCCAAGTGTTATGTTTGGATGGAATGACACTCATTAAACCAAATGTGTGTTGGATTTTTTTAAAGTAACATAG
This sequence comes from Bombina bombina, assembly GCF_027579735.1. Taxonomy (NCBI): domain Eukaryota; kingdom Metazoa; phylum Chordata; class Amphibia; order Anura; family Bombinatoridae; genus Bombina; species Bombina bombina. The sequence continues at coordinate 1,067,750,040 of NC_069502.1, forward strand.
TGTTGATACAACAGACTGACATTCATACTTGATAGAAAACTGGTGACATAAATTCCTTTTGTGAAAAAATATAAATAAAAGAAAAAATGATTTGTCTTATGATGTTCAACTTTATTAGAAACTTATATACTCATTAATTCTTTATTATTTTTTATTTTTTTATATGTGGTGTAATGATCTATTAATTCATGTGCTTGTCAAATATATCATGACTATATTGTAATAAAATTACATGACATTCATTTTTTTGTCGAAGGTTTGACTAACCAACAATGTTAATTTGGATACTATATATCGATCTACACTTGATAAATAGTTTCATATATTGGCTAGAGAAACAGTATCTATTTAAATGTGAATTGTATTTAGGAATATTAGTGGATAAAATTGGATTTATGTTATTTTAATAGCAGAAAGTAACGGAGAGTTTTTTGGATACTATATATCAGTTGTGATCTACACTTGAGAAACAGTTTCATATGTTTGCTACAGAGACTGGCCTCTATTTAACAAAGTCTGTCTGACCTGATCCGACAGTGCGGTTCAGGTCCGACAGACCTCGCTGAATACGGAGAGCAATACGCTCTCCGTATTCAGCATTGCACCAGCAGCTCACAAGAGCTGCTTGTGCAACACCGCCCCCTGCAGACTCGTGGCCAATAGGCCGCTAGCAGGGAGGTGTCAATCAACCCGATCATACTTGATCGGGTTGAATTGTGGCAAAGTCTATCCGCCTGCTCAGAGCAGGCGGACAGGGTTATGGAGCAGCGGTCTTTGTGACCGCTGCTTTATAACTGCTATTTCTGGTGAGCCTGCAGGCTCGCCAGAAATACGGGGCGTCAAGCTCCATTCGGAGCTTGATAGATAGGCCCCACAGTATCTATTTAAGTGTAAATTGTATTGAAGAAAATTAGTGAATACAATTGAATTTATGTTATTTTGATGGCAAAGAGTGTTTTATATTTTCTTACAATTGAATGTAATATTAAATGTATTTAAAATTTAGATATGATTACTATAGAACAATAGGGACTGATCTTTCTTTACAAGCAGCTCCCTGATGTTAGACAGTATTTATACAGTACATGCAATTATAACTAAAGGTAGCGGTATTTAAACGGTATAGATCTCTGGTATCTCCAGAAAGATAATCTGCTATAAATTCAGAACCTGGATACTAGTGCCACAGCATCTATTATTACTCATAGCAGCAAGTTAATGGTAATTAAAAGGTATAGGTATCGGTCTCCTTTGAGCCACAATCTGTTGAGAACATTTATTAATTACAGTAAACGGTATTAATAGGTATATCTGGTATTTCCAAAAAGGTAATTTGCTAACAATTTAGCACCTGGATACTAGTGCCATAGCATCTATTATCACTCATAGTGGTAATTTAACGGTAATTTAAAAGTATAGGTATCAGTCTCTTTTGAGCCATAATCTGTTGAGAATATTTATAGACCATAGTAAACGGTATTAATAGGTATATCTGGTATCTCCAGAAAGGTAATTTGCTACTAATTCAGCACCTAGATACTAGTGCCATAGCATCTATTATCACTCATAGCCGTAATTTAATGCTAATCAAAAGGTATAGGTATCAGTGTCCTTTGAGCCACAATTAGTTGAGAACATTTATAGACTATAGCAAAAGGTATTAATAGGTATGTAACAATATTTTTCTGAGGATTAATACATTCTCTTCTGGTGATATACACTGAGATTGGCTTTCCAATATGAGCACATCCTGTTCTTTCTACTTATGATAGTGATATTGAATAGGCACAATTTCTTGGCATTTCCAGAAAGGTAATTTACTATTTACTTGGCACCTGCACACTAATTGCCTCAGTATTTATTCCACTCATAGTGGTAATTAATAGGTATAGTCTTTGTGAATATGTACAGGCTATAACTACTTTTAGTGGTAATTTATAAGGTATAGGTCCATGGTCTCGTTAGAACTACATTTTGGGAGAATATGTACAGGCTATAATTTGAAGATATTCATACCACCTATAACGGTAACTCATTGGTATAGATTTTTGATCTCCTTAGATTTACAATTTATTGAGAATACACACAGGCTATATTTTGGCTCTTGTATATGAGCACTTTCTCTCTTATTATAGACAGCAGTATTTAATAGGTATAGATCTCTGATATCTCCTGGGATCAAGTTTGCTGTTTTTACAAACTGAGCTCCTCTATACAAGTGTTTTAACACTCACAATCATCTCTAATGGTAACCCCTAGGTATAGGTGACTGGTCTACATTCCCTGCGTTAATCTAAAGGTATAGGTCACTGGTCTCTAAAGATCAACCAGTTACTGAGAATATGCTTAGGCCATAACTAGACAATACTCACATAACTCTCAGTGTCACAGAGTCTTTCTGACATGTAATTCACCAAGTAGTCCTAGACCTTTCCCCTACATCTTCCCAATTTTCATATTGGGGTAATTAGTTGATATACCGTAATTCTAGATTCATTTAAAACTCATAGGTTGCAGATGTATGCCTATACTTAAGTGTATTTATAGCCAGTGTATTACATTAATACCAATAAAATCACAGGGTTAATCACAGACAGGAATCCTAAGCAACACTATTTACAGGGAATATTTGAGCCGCGGATTTCATACTCTGTCTTATTTAACCACAAAACAGGCATATGCATATTTTAAAAATGTGTTATTTTTCCTATATTTTCCCCTTTTTTAAGTTAATATAATAAACACTAAGTTTTATTTATATTTCTCTGCTTAATGCCACCGTATTTATTCGAATATAACACGAAAACGTTATGAGTGCTACATTTGTACTCTTTTTTCAGTCTTTCTCTGATTAGTTTCAAGTTTTAATTTATTATAAGATAGGGATGAGTTAATATTTAATGTAAAGTTAGCTGGTTGTTAGGTTTAGGGATTTATAGCTTAATTTATTTTATGGCGATGTGGGGGGCTGGCGGTTTGGGAGTTAATAGGTTTAGTAAGTGTTAGTGATGTGGGAGGCCAGGGGTTTAGGGGTTAATATATTTATTTAGTGGTGGAGGGGTCCAGGAGCGGCAGGGTAGGGGTTAATACATTTATTTAGGTGGTGACGGGGTCCAGGAGCGGCGGGATAGGGGTTAATAACTTTATTAAAGTTGTGGTGGGGTTCGGCGAGTGGCGGGATAGGGGTTAATACATTTATTTAGTTGCGGATGGGTCCGGGAGCACTGGGATAGGGGTAATAACTTTATTAAAGTTGTGGTGGGGTCCAGGGGCAGCGGGATAGGGGTTAAACATTTTAGTATTGTGGCGGTGTTTAGTGACAGGGTATAAATAAAGTTGGGAAAAATCCGAAAAGCAGCAAGACTGTTAGTTAACAACAGTCTGCTGCTCATCGCCCTGGTGCGTGGCTTTTTGCCGGCTTTTTTTCTAAATATGGAGATCGTATTCTGGTCCGTGGCTGCGATGTTAGCTGATGTTAGGCGAGCGTATTGGTGCCGGCAAATGCAGCACAGGTGACAGCTTGATAATTTGGCCTCAGAGAATGTAATTTTAAACAATTTTCCAATTTACTTTGGTCACCAATTTTGCTTTGTTCTCTTGGTATTCTTAGTTGAAAGCTAAACCTAGAAGGTTCATATGCAAATTTCTAAGCCCTTGAAGGCCGCCTCTTCTCTCAGGGCATTTTAGCAGTTTTTCACCACTAGAAGGTGTTAGTTCATGTGTTACATATAGATAACACTGTGCTCACGCACGTGGAGATCCAGTGAGCCAGCTCTGATTGGCTAAAATGTATGTCTGTCAAAAGAACTGAAATAAGGGGGCAGATGCAGAGGCTTAGATACAAGGTAATCACAGAGAAAAAAAAAGTGTATTTATATAATTGTGTTGGTTATGCAGAACTAGGGAAAGGGTAATAAAGGGATTAACTATCTTTTTAAACAATAACAATTCTCGTGTAGACTGTCCCTTTAATGTCACCTGATTGGAAAACCTGTACTTACCATGGTTACTTAAAATCAAGTAGTACCGTTCCACTATGTTCTTTGATGTAATCTCTCCCTCTGTTTTTTTCTTCATTTGATTATCATTGTAACTGTAATATGTTCAGTCACTTTTCCTACCATATGAACATATTAAAAAAAATAATTTTAACCATTCATTATTTTGTGGTTGTCAGGAAAAATCTGTTTCCTATTGGGTTCATTGAATACCTATTGTTGAAGCCTAACAGAAAATATGCTTCCAATATACAGACTCAGCCATAAGAATTTGGTTTAGACAATTGGTTTAAATAAAATGCAATTTAGATAAACGCAAAGGACTAATTACCTAGGAAATTAGCCATTTAGGGATCACTGTCTGCAACTTATATTAACAGTAGAGTTCTTGGATCATTATTTACAATCTGTATAATGAAGACAGTATCTATATTTTTTCTTTTAATGACTGTGGTTGAAATACAAGTCTCATCAAATACTTTAATGAACAGTTTAGTGCTCTGCTAGTTATTTATGCATTTTTGTAGTATTGAAATGTGAACATTATTTTTATAGATTTCTGTATTTTAAACTATGTAATAAGATTACAAGATTAATAGTATTATACTATAAATAAAGACAAAATAAAGGTTAATGCAGCCTTTCATTAAATGTATTTCAACAATGGAGAAGTTTTGTAAAAGGAACACATAATGTTATCGTATTTATATGCCAGTAAGGATACAAATGTGTAGGCGTATTTAGTTAGAAGATATATAAATGCTTGCTTGCAAAATGGTTTGGAAAGTGATAAAGAAGATAAGGTTTTAGCCCATGTCATAGCAGTTACCAAGATTTTTTTAAATGGCTGCTAGAGAGAGGATATATCTGAGATGCCATAGATAACAATAGGAAATAAGGAGGTATATTTTTCTCTATCTATACTATAATTGCATTTGTAATGTCTGTCGCCGTCGGCAGTTGCGCACGCATTCCTCAATGGAATGTTGTCAGCGCGAGGACAAAAGAATTCACCTGGATGCAGCAAAGCTGCATCCAGGTGAATTCTGAAAATGGCAGGGTGGCATTTTCGGAATCCACCGGGATGCAGCAAAGGCAAACCGAGCATTACAAAAGCAACACCTAATCGCCCACATTAAAGTATTTTTAAAAAAAAGCCTGCATCAAGTATTAAAAAAAAAACTAATCGCCCACATCAAGTATTAAAAAAAAATAATAACCGCCCGCATCAAGTATTAAAAAAAAAAAAAAAAAAAAAACGCCCACATCAAGTATTAAAAAAAAATAATAACCGCCCGCATCAAGTATTAAAAAAAAACAAACAAAAAAACGCCCGCATCAAGTATTAAAACCCCCCCAAAATAAATGCCTGCATCAAGTATTAAAAAAAAAAACACTGCCCGCACGAAATATAACAAACAAATAATAAAGTATTAACTCCTAAACCGCAAAATGCCTATATCGCAATAAACCCATTTACCCTATTAACCCCTAAACCGCAAAACATCTACATCACAATAAACTTATTCACCCTATTAACCCCTAAACCGCAAAACCCCTACATCGCAATAAACCTATTTACCCTATTAACCCCTAAACCGCAAAACCCATATATCACAATAAACCTATTTAACTTATTAACCCTTTAAACCACAAAAACCCACAACGCAAAGGAACTATTTAAATAACTAAGGACAGTACATTAACCTAACACCCCCTAACCTAACAACCCCTAACCTAACACCCCCTAATCTAACAACTCCTAACCTAACACCTCATTAAATAAACCCAAACTACCTAAACTAATACATTCCAAAGTAAAAAAAAAAAATAAATAAGTTTAAAAAAAATAAAAAAGCTAACATTACAGAAAATAAAAAAATCAAATTACCAAATTTAACAAAATTAAACCTAATCCCTATGAAAATAAAAAAGACCCCCCAAAATAAAAACACCCCCAACTCTAATAATAAACTACCAGTAGCCCTTAAAAGGGCTTTTTGCAGGACATTGCCCCAAGATAATCAGCTCTTTTACAAAAAATATACAAAGTCCCACCTAACATTAAACCCCCCCACCCCCCAAAATAAAAGAACCTAACACTAAAAAACCTAAACTACCCATTGCCCTGAAAAGGGCATTTGTTTGGACATTGCCCTTAAAAGGGCATTTATCTCTTTTTCTGCCCATCCCTAATCTAAATAAAACAAATCCCCCCAAAAAAACCTTAAAAAATCCTAAATCTAACTCCCAGGTTGGTACTCACGGTTCCTGATAGACATGTGCACGGCTAAAAAATTTGGTTCGTTTTCGGTTCGGATCGATTCGGATTCGGCAAAATTTGAATGAATTTGTTTCGGATTTATTCGGATTCGAATAAATTCGTTTCGGATTTATTCAGATCCGAATAAATTCGTTTCGGATTTATTCGGATTCGGCTGAATTCGGTTCTATTCGGTTCCGAAATTCGGTATGTTTTAGTACACTAACACCCATTTAGTACACTAAGTCACTAACACCCATAAACTACCTATGAACCACTAAACCGAGGCCCCCCCACATTGCAAACCCTATAATAACATTATTTAACCCCTAATCTGCCAATCGGATATCGCCGCAACCTACATTATAACTATTAACCCCTAATCTGCTGTCCCTAACATCGCCGACCCCTACATTATAGTTATTAACCCCTAATCTGCCCCCCCCAACGTCGCCACAATCTAACTACAAGTATTAAGCCCTAATCTGCCTACCCGATATCGCCGCCACCTACATTATAGCTATTAACCCCTAATCTGCTGTCCCTAACACCGCCGACCCCTACATTATAGTTATTAACCCCTAATCTGCCCCCCCCAACGTCGCCGCAATCTAACTACAAGTTTTAACCCCTAATCTGCCAACCCGATATCGCTGCCGCCTACATTATAGCTATTAACCCCTAATCTGCTGTCCCTAACAACGCTGACCCCTACATTATAGTTATTAACCCCTAATCTGCCCCCCCAATGTCGCCGCAATCTAACTACAAGTATTAACCCCTAATCTGCCGACCCGATATCGCCGCCGCCTACATTATAGCTATTAACCCCTAATCTGCTGTCCCTAACACCGCCGACCCCTACATTATAGTTATTAACCCCTAATCTGCCCCCCCCAACGTCGCCGCAATCTAACTACAAGTATTAACCCCTAATCTGCCGACCTGATATCGCCGCAACCTAAAATTATAGCTATTAACCCCTAATCTGCCCCCCCAACGTCGCCGCAATCTAACTACAAGTATAAACCCCTAATCTGCCGACCGCAAATCGCCGCCACTATAATAAATGTATTAACCCCTAAACTGCTGCACTCCCGCCTCGCAAACACTATGATACATTTTATTAACCCCTAATCTGCCCTCCCTAACATCGCCGCCACCTACCTACAATTATTAAATCCTAATCTCCCGCCCCCAACGTCGCCGCTACTATAATAAGGTTATTAACCCCTAAACCTAAGTCTAACCCTAACACTAACACCCCCTAACTTAAATATAATTTAAATAAAACGAAATAAATTTACTATAGTTAAATAAATTAATCCTATTTTAAACTAAATACTTACCTGTAAAATAAACCCTAAGATAGCTGCAATATAACTAATAATTACATTGTAGCTATTTTCGCATTTATATTTATTTTACAGGCAACTTTGTATTTATTTTAACTAGGTACAATAGTTATTAAATAGTTATTAACTATTTAATAACTACCTAGCTAAAATAAATACAAATTTACCTGTAAAATAAATCCTAACCTAAGTTACAATTACACCTAACACTACACTATCATTAAATTAATTAAATAAATGAATCCTATTTAAAACTAAATACTTACCTGTAAAATAAACCCTAATATAGCTGCAATATAACTAATAGTTACATTGTAGCTATTTTAGCATTTATATTTATTTTACAGGCAACTTTGTATTTATTTTAACTAGGTACAATAGCTATTAAATAGTTATTGACTAATTAATAGCTACCTAGTTAAAATAATTACAAAATTACCTGTAAAATAAATCCTAACCTAAGTTACAATTAAACCTAACACTACACTATCATTAAATAAATTAACTACAAGTACCTACAATTATCTGCAATTAAATAAACTAAACTAAAGTACAAAAAAAACAAAACACTAAATTACAAAAAAAAAACAAACACTAAATTACAAAAAATAAAAAAATATTACAAGAATTTTAAACTAATTACAGCTAATCTAAGCCCCCTAATAAAATAACAAAGCCCCCCAAAATAAAAAAATGCCCTACCCTATACTAAATTACAAAAGTTAACAGCTCTATTACCTTACCAGCCCTTAAAAGGGCCTTTTGCGGGGGCATGCCCCAAAGAAAACAGCTCTTTTGCCTGTAATAAAAAACACAATATCCCCCCCACATTACAACCCACCACCCACATACCCCTACTCTAACCCAAACCCCCCTTAAATAAACCTAACACTACCCCCCTGAAGATCTCCCTACCTTGAGTCGTGTTCACCCAGCCGGGCCGAAGTCTTCATCCGATGGGGCAGAAGGGGACATCCAGACCGGCAGAAGTCTTCATCCAAGCGGGGCAAGAAGAGGTCTTCCATCCATCAGAAAAGTACCAAAAAACAAACAAACACTAAATTACCAAAAATAATAAAATATTACAAGAATTTTAAACTAATTACACCTAATCTAAGCCCCCTACTAGCTATTAATATAGCTACAATATAACTAATAGTTACATTGTAGCTATTTTAGGATTTATATTTATTTTACAGGCAACTTTGTATTTATTTTAACTAGGTACAATAGTTATTAAATAGTTAATAACTATTTAATAACTACCTAGCTAAAATAAATACAAATTTACCTGTAAAATAAATCCTAACCTAAGTTACAATTACACCTAACACTACACTATCATTAAATTAATTAAATAAATGAATCCTATATAAAACTAAATACTTACCTGTAAAATAAACCCTAATATAGCTGCAATATAACTAATAGTTACATTGTAGCTATTTTAGCATTTATATTTATTTTACAGGCAACTTTATATTTATTTTAACTAGGTACAATAGCTATTAAATAGTTATTGACTATTTAATAGCTACCTAGTTAAAATAATTACAAAATTACCTGTAAAATAAATCCTAACCTAAGTTACAATTAAACCTAACACAACACTATCATTAAATAAATTAACTACAAGTACCTACAATTAAATACAATTAAATAAACTAAACTAAAGTACAAAAAAACCCCCACTAAATTACAAAAAAATAAAAAAATATTACAAGAATTTTAAACTAATTACACTTAATCTAAGCCCCCTAATAAAATAACAAAGCCCCCCAAAATAAAAAAATGCCCTACCCTATACTAAATTACAAAAGTTAACAGCTCTATTACCTTACCAGCCCTTAAAAGGGCCTTTTACGGGGCATGCCCCAAAGAAAACAGCTCTTTTGCCTGTAAAAAAAAACACAATACCCCCACCCCACATTACAACCCACCACCCACATACCCCTACTCTAACCCAAACCCCACTTAAATAAACCTAACACTAAGCCCCTGAAGATCTCCCTACCTTGAGTTGTGTTCACTCAGCCAGGCCGAAGTCTTCATCTGATGGGGCAGAAGAGGACATCCAGACCGGCAGAAGTCTTCATCCAAGCGGGGCAAGAAGAGGTCTTCCATCCATCAGAAAAGTACCAAAAAACAAACAAAGACTAAATTACCAAAAATAATAAAATATTACAAGAATTTTAAACTAATTACACCTAATCTAAGCCCCCTACTAGCTATTAATATAGCTACAATATAACTAATAGTTACATTGTAGCTATTTTAGGATTTATATTTATTTTACAGGCAACTTTGTATTTATTTTAACTAGGTACAATAGTTATTAAATAGTTAATAACTATTTAATAACTACCTAGCTAAAATAAATACAAATTTACCTGTAAAATAAATCTTAACCTAAGTTACAATTACACCTAACACTACACTATCATGGGATCTTCCTGTTGGGGCGGAGCTACCAGGTGCTGCAGGTGCTACAGGTGCTGCAGGTGAACTGGAACTTCGTATGACTCCCGGGTGTGAGCATTTTCACCTCCCCACTACGCAGTGCTCCTTGCCTAGCCGAGAGAGTCGACCGGGCTGGAGCAAGTGGCTATCATAGCCGGCGAGACGGAAGATCCCCAAGACACCACTGCTTAGTGGTTCAAGCAACTCCACCGGTGTTTTTCTCCCCTGACTATTAGACCCCGTTACAGCTAAACGGAACAGGGCTCCGAGGTGAGGAGACGAGGAGGGGTCCTCCATAGCCGGTTTTGCCAGACGCTGTCACCGGTCTTTACTTACGCTGCCCGGACAGGTGACGGGCCGATATCGTGGCTCCCTGGCGGATGCTCCATTCCTTCCTTCAAACAGCAGGGAAGTTTGTTGGTGTTATCCCTGCAAGAATTCGACACTAAAGAGACCTCTACCCTGACCTGGTTTGGGGCACAAGTTACAAGCTTTGCAGTTGCCGACCTAAGCCGAGCTATGTGGGATAGCTACCCGCGCTGAAGAAATCAAGAGAGGTGCTCTCCCTGTGCCTGCCAAACTTGGTATACGGACCGTGTGCATACAACTGTTCAGAAGGGGGACGGATAAGTCCCGCGGCTCCCAGTGGCTAGTGTACTAAAAACCCGAATCAAACTGCACAAAAGACGTTTGGCGCTGCTTCTATTAAGACCACAGGATCTAAGTAAAGTACAGGTTACCCTGCGCTGGAAGTTAAGGTACAGACTGTGGGGTTTTGGGGAATAAAGGAGCCCTCCTAGGCGGATTGCCTGACCTCAAGTGAACTGTGGTAGATATCTAATCTCCATAAATCGTTAAAAACATAATGAAAACGGCTACAATTGGGGATATTGACTTACAATAACTCACAATAACTCTAACCAAGGGAACTGTTTTGTGGTATCTTTTCTTTGTCTACATTATCCAGTGACTGAAACACTCTTATATAGGGAAAAGACACCCTGCTCCCTCCCCGCTGCATATATATACCTTAGTCCGGGACTTTATGATATATGTATGTAATATATATTCAAGGTTTAAAATTGCATAAGAGCTAACCTTTTTTTCTTTCTTAAAAGGGAAAAGAAGGGGGAAAAAAAAGCCCTAAAAACCCTTAGAGTAATAAATGCATTGCTCTCTCTTTGGAAACACTGATAATAATGTATTATCTTTAGCATTTATTGTATAACATCGAATAAGTATGTATTGATATTGGACCTGTCTACCTGGGTATACTCAAACTAGTGCATGGCCCTACTTTTGTTTAATAGCACGAATTTCACATTTTTTGTTTCTATTTTTTTTTTTTCCTCTCCACTTGTAGTATACTAATTATAGTAACAGGAATATTTGCTAGTGCAGCAAACCTCCTTAGAAACACAACTAATTTAATTTTACCTTAAACTAGGTAACTGATTATCACGACACAACTCGCTAAAGACATATCAACAACACGTTTGTAGACTAACAGAGCTGTAAAATAAGTTATAGCTGTAAAATAAGTTAAATCACGCTTATAATTGCACTTTATCACGTTTTTTCTTTTTTTTTTTTAAAGGGCTGTGTCCATGGAGAGATTTATCTCCCAGGGAAAAGGTAGTTCTCCAATCATGCCCCCCAAACTTAGGGGAGATAGAAAAGGTATTAAACAAATAGAGGGATGTGCAGACACTTCCCAAGATAAAGCTGGTCTTAATATACCTAATTGTGACATGATGGAATTAGTTTCAGAAATATCTAAAATGGTCACTCCTCAATTTGACTCACTTAAACAAGAAATTAAACAAGAAATCAGCGGGTTAACAAATGAGGTTAGACAATTTTCTACACGACTAGATGAAGCTGAAGTTAGAATATCAGAACTAGAGGATAGGTTTAACTTACAAGATCCTATTGTAACATCCCATGTCAAATTAATATCTATATTACAAGCGAGAGTAGAAGATTTAGAGGATCGATCTAGACGCAATAACCTGAGGGTTATTGGCCTCCCTGAGATACCTGAGTATAAGGATTTAATGCAATTTGCTTCCTCTAGTCTTCCCCAATTATTGAATATCCAACAACTGCCTCAACCAGTGCATATTGAAAGGGTTCATAGAGTAGGCCCAATTCGTTCTAATTCTGATGGCAAGAGCAAACCCAGACCCATTATCATTAAGTTCCTAAATTTCCAAGATAAAATACTATATCTTAGGTACTATAAGAAACTTAATCCATTTCTAATTAATCAGCATAAAATCATGTTGTTTTCAGACTTCTCAAACGAAACATTAGTAAAAAGAAGAGAAATGTCACCTTTTTTTCTCAAACTTATGAACGCCAACTTCGATATAAGGCTAATATATCCAGCTAAACTTATTGTTTTAAGGGAGGGGAAGACTACAACTTTGAATAGTGTAGCGGAAGCTGAAATGTTTTGCAGAACAGTTGGTTTAGTATAGGTTAATTTAAACTGTACTTCAATAGAGTGAAGACACTGTGATGGAGTTTAAAAATGTATTGTTTTGTTTTTACACGTTTTACTTGTATGGTTTGGTGTTTCTTTTTCTTTTTTTTTTTTTTTTTTTTTTCTCTTTCTTCCTCCCCATAGTATTCAAATTTTCAGCCCTTTTTTAAGTTAATGGGAACCGAACCACTCAAATTTCTTTCTTGGAATGTGGGGGGCATCACCTCCCCGATTAAAAGGAAAATGATCATTAAACATCTTGGGCGATATAAACCCGATATTGTATTGATCCAAGAAACCCATTTAAAAGATCTGGAAACACCTAAACTTAAAATGAGATGGGTTGGGGAGGTTATTGCTGCCCCTTATGATGGTAGGAAGAGAGGGGTTGCGATCCTTTTTAATAAGAATCTAAACTATAAGATAGAAGCTTGTGAAATAGATCCGGAAGGCCGGTATCTGGTTCTTGAGATAATCATCAACAAAATAATGTTCGTCTTGTGTAATATATACGGTCCGAATAATTTAGATTTTAATTTCTGGAATACTCTGTCAATACAACTGTCAAAATATGCTGGCCAAAATTTAATAATTGCTGGTGATATGAATATAATATCTATGCCTAATCTTGATAGGTTAAGTCCCAAGACAGCTTCTAGAAGAGATAGGAAGCAACGTATATTGCAGAAATTTTGTTTTGAACTAGGGCTTCAGGACATATGGCGTGTGCACAATCCTGACACTAGAGCATACACGTGTGTCTCAAAAGGACATCAAACACTCTCTAGATTGGATATGTTTTTAGTATCAGAAGTACTTAGTGGAATGAACATGACACCAGATATTAAAGAAATTGCAATCTCAGACCACGCCATTATCTCCCTAGAATTTAATACTAGAGATCTCCAAACACGTAACCCTAATACGTTTTTTTCCCCTAAATATTTAATAAATAATGTTAAATTTCAGAACTGGCTTAAGAATAAGTGGGGGGAATTCTATAAATTTAATTTATCATATCTGGGAAAAATTGAAATATTTTGGGAATCGGCCAAAGCTGTGCTACGGGGGGATATTAAAGCATATCTTTGTTTGCTTAAAAAAAAAACACGATATAAAGAAACCCAACTATCTAATAACGTTAAAAATACTTATAATGCTTATGTAGCCAGTCAAACACAAGTATTATGGCAGAAATATATTGATGCCAAATCAGCTCGAGATGTTTTTCTGCAACAAAAAACAACACAAGAGGATATTAAGCAGAGGGCACTTTACGGAGGTCATACAGGCAGATCCGCAAAATTCCTAGCAAAGATTACTAAGATTACAAATAAGCATATCATCACTGCGATAAAAGTTGGCACAGACAGATTTACTAATAATGCAGATATTGAGAAGACTTTTTTTAAGTTCTTTCAGGATTTATATAAAGCAGATGAGTTAACACCAGATAAGAGAGAATCATTTTGGGATCAAATTACACTACCCAAACTTTCACCCGCCATTATACAACAATTAAATTCCCTGATATCTTTAGAAGAGGTTGTAGACGGAATTCAGTCGGCTAAACTGAATAAGGCTCCAGGACCTGATTTTCTTCCTGCGGAGTTTTATAGAATCCTGCAAGACCAGATTGCTCCTACAATTCATAAATTATTTAATTTTTATTATTCTTCTGATACTAAATGTTCATCTTTTTTTACAGCTTCAAACATCTCACTAATTCTCAAGAAAAATAAAGATCCCGAACTGCCGGGTTCATACAGGCCAATTTCACTCCTAAACTGTGATTACAAACTCTTAACTGCTATTCTAGCTAATAGACTTAAACCGCATCTTAATCAAATAATCCATGAAAACCAAACGGGATTCATGACTGGTAGAAATCCAATTAAAAATATACGTAAGTTGATGTTAACACTAGATTTTTTTTGGAATAAATTCAAACATCTTAAAAAAAAATCTACAACAGACCTAGCCATACTAACATTAGATGCGGAGAAAGCATTTGATTACATCAGCTGGGATCATCTTTTTTTTACTTTGGAGCAATTTGGTTTTGCAGGTCAGTTTGCTGATTGTATTAGATCGATATATAGTAAACCAGTATCTTCAATCATTGTCAATGGCTCATTAACTGAGCGATTCAGCTTACAGAGAGGAACTAGACAAGGCTGCCCAATCTCTCCGCTTCTCTTTAATCTTGCGATAGAACCCCTTGCGATCCTTCTACGTCAGAATTTAAGTGGTATAATGGTAGGTCGGGAGAAGTTTGTACTGTCACTTTATGCTGATGACTTACTGCTGTACCTTAGTAATCTTAGTGTGAGTCTCCCAAAAATATTATTAGATATTAAATTGTTCGGTATTATCTCAGGATATAGGATTAATCTCTCTAAATCGGAACTCTTATGGATTAATAAACTACCTGGGAATAAGATTAGCCATCCGTTTAGAGAGACAACGCAAATTACATATTTAGGGATAACTCTAAGTAAAAACCCACATGACTGGTATAACCTAAATTTTCCGGAAGTATTCAAAATTTGCAAAAAAAACCTCGAAGATTGGGCACATTTACCTATCTCTCTAACAGCTAGGGCAATGTTAATTAAAACCATTTTATTCCCTAAAATTTTGTATCTACTCCAAAATATCCCATTATTCTTATACCAATCTGATATTCGATTATTTAACGGTTTATGTTCACGGTTTATCTGGAAAGGTACTAAACCATGCATTGCATTAAAACGACTAATGAATCCTAGATTAGCGGCAGGTTTAGCATTTCCTAATCTTAAGCAATATAACATAGTAACATTAATAAAAATAGCGCTAGACTGGATCACGGAAAAAGAATATATTTCCTTTCTGCAATGTGAATCTAACTTAATAGCTCCTTTTAGTCTTAAAGCAATTTTACATTGTCCATTAACCCAGTTACCATCTACGGCTTGCAATTTAATAACTATTAAAAATATAGTTAGGGCTTGGCAAGAGTATTGTTTAGAATGTCATATACTCCCTTATGTTTCTGAATTCCTACCAATCAGGGGTAACCCCAAGTTTATTCCGGGATACTCTAATATTATTTTTTTAGAATGGGAAAATAAAGGCTTAAAATAGATCAGCCAACTTATTAGATCAGATTCTTACGTGGAATCCTTTACCGATATTTGTAGTAAGTTTGGTCTTACAAGGAGAGATTTCTACGCATACTTACAGATACGCCACTATATTGATGAACTGAAACAAACTTATAGCTTAAATTGGTCCCTAGGGGATCTTACCCCTAGAATTAAACTATATCAAAATGGCATATATTCCATCTCCCCATTGTATACTATGTTGAATGCCCTTTCTACAAAGGCACAATTAGAATTTCTTCAAATTAAGTGGCAATTGTACTTTCCAAATATTACAATAGATGATATATCTGACAGTTTTAAAATTACCGAAAATTTAGCGGTTATGACATCTTGGCGGGAGACGCATCTAAAATTATTATTCAACGTCTATATTACACCAGAAAAAAAATCCAAGTGGTATAAAACTAAGTACCTATGTACAAGGTGCAGTAGCAGTAATGCTAATATCTTTCATTGTTTCTGGTCTTGCCCGAAAATCGCCCAATTCTGGGCTAAAATTAATTATTGGATAAATATGGTACTCCATTTAAATTTCGAGATAACCTCAACAAACGTGTTTTTTTTGCTTAAATACTCAGAGTATCGTTTAAATCATAATTTGATCAATACTATGGTTTTTATTGCTCGCAATCTTATCCTAAGATCATGGAAGTCTCATAAAACCCCCAGTTTTGCACAATTTAAAAAAATAATAATAGCCCAAAGTACAATAGAACAGATGCAGATCCTTAATATAAAGAACGAGCAATTTGAAAATTATTTTAAAAAATGGTTAGTGGTTATTAAATCTATGCCAATTCAAGCCCAAAGACAATTAGTTAAGCCCTTGATAAACTTGGAGTTTGTTCAAATGAATATATATGCTGGATATTTTCCCGGTAACTGGCTGGACTAAAATTAAAATTAAAATTAATAACATGACCCTAGGTAATAGCATTACTCCCTTAGGTTATGTTATACCCCGGAGATAGATAGAAGATGTAGGACTCTCCCCTCTTCCCCCTTCCTTTTTTTTTTTTTTTTTTTTTCTTTCTTTTTTTTTATTATTTTATGATTACATACAAAATACCAGCATTGAGCATATATTATTATATTGAAGTTACTACAAAATTGTTTATTAGTTGTTTAAACTATGGATAACTCTTCTTCTTGTTTTTGTATCCGGATAACAGACTCTGTTAGGTATATTTTATTTCCTTATTATGTTTTTGATGCTCTGTATCCAATGTTGGTTCACAATAAAAGATTATAAAAAACAAACAAAAAAAAAAACACTACACTATCATTAAATTAATTAAATAAATGAATCCTATATAAAACTAAATACTTACCTGTAAAATAAACCCTAATATAGCTACACTATAACTAATAGTTACATTGTAGCTATTTTAGCATTTATATTTATTTTACAGGCAACTTTGTATTTATTTTAACTAGGTAAAATAGCTATTAAATAGATATTTACTGTTTAATAGCTACCTAGTTAAAATAATTACAAAATTACCTGTAAAATAAATCCTAACCTAAGTTACAATTAAACCTGACACTACACTATCATGAAATAAATTAAATAAATTAACTACAAGTACCTACAATTAAATACAATGAAATAAACTAAACTAAAGTACAAAAAAACAAACACTAAATTACAAAAAAATAAAAAAATATTACAAGAATTTTAAACTAATTACACCTAATCTAAGCCCCCTAATAAAATAACAAAGCCCCCCCCCCCAAAAAAAAATGCCCTACCCTATACTAAATTACAAAAGTTAACAGCTCTATTACCTTACCAGCCCTTAAAAGGGCCTTTTGCGGGGGCATGCCCCAAAGAAAACAGCTCTTTTGCCTGTAAAAAAAAACACAATACCCCCCCACACACATTACAACCCACCACCCACATACCCCTACTCTAACCCAAACCCCCTTTAAATAAACCTAACACTACCCCCTGAAGATCTCCCTACCTTGTCTTCACCCAGCCGGGCCGAAGTCTTCATCCGATGGGGCAGAAGAGGACATCCAGACCGGCAGAAGTCTTCATCCAAGCGGGGGGAAAGAAGAGGTCTTCCATCCATCAGAAGTCTTGATCCAGGCGG
This sequence comes from Bombina bombina, assembly GCF_027579735.1. Lineage (NCBI taxonomy): Eukaryota > Metazoa > Chordata > Amphibia > Anura > Bombinatoridae > Bombina > Bombina bombina. The sequence continues at coordinate 1,067,767,855 of NC_069502.1, forward strand.
CATCTTCTATGTTCATCCATCTGGAGCGGAGCGGCAGCATCCTGAATACATCCGACGCAGAGCATCCTCTTCTTTCTTGATCCGACGACTAAATGACTGTACCTTTAAGTGACGTCATCCAAGATGGCGTCCCTTGAATTCCGATTGGCTGATAGGATTCTATCAGCCAATCGGAATTAAGGTAGGAAAAATCTGATTGGCTGATTCAATCAGCCAATCAGATTCAAGTTCAATCCGATTGGCTGATCAAATCAGCCAATGAGATTGACCTCGCATTCTATTGGCTAATATAAATCCTAAAATAGCTACAATGTAACTATTAGTTATATTGTAGCTATATTAATAGCTAGTAGGGGGCTTAGATTATGTGTAATTAGTTTAAAATTATTGTAATATTTTATTATTTTTGGTAATTTAGTGTTTGTTTGTATTTTGGTACTTGTATGATGGATGGAAGACCTCTTCTTGCCCCGCTTGGATGAAGACTTCTGCCGGTTTTTATGTACTCTTCTGCCCCATCGGATGAAGACGTCAGCCCGGCTGGGTGAACACGACTCAAGGTAGGGAGATCTTCAGGGGGGTAGTGTTAGGTTTATTTAAGGGGGGTTTGGGTTAGAGTAGGGGTATGTGGGTGGTGGGTTGTAATGTGGGGGGGGGGTAGTGTGTTTTTTTTTACAGGCAAAAGAGCTGTTTTCTTTGGGGCATGCCCCGCAAAAGGCCCTTTTAAGGGTTGGTAAGGTAATAGAGCTGTTAACTTTTGTAATTTAGTATAGAGTAGGGCATTTTTTTATTTTGGGGGGCTTTGTTATTTTATTAGGGGGCTTAGATTAGGTGTAATTAGTTTAAAATTCTTGTAATATTTTTTTTATTTTTTGTAATTTAGTGTTTGGTTTTTTTTGTAATTTAGTGGGGGTTTTTTGTACTTTAGTTTATTTAATTGCAGATAATTGTAGGTACTTGTAGTTAATTTATTTAATGATAGTGTAGTGTTAGGTTTAATTGTAACTTAGGTTAGGATTTATTTTACAGGTAATTTTGTAATTATTTTAACTAGGTAGCTATTAATTAGTCAATAACTATTTAATAGCTATTGTACCTAGTTAAAATAAATACAAAGTTGCCTGTAAAATAAATATAAATGCTAAAATAGCTACAATGTAACTATTAGTTATATTGCAGCTATATTAGAGTTTATTTTACAGGTAAGTATTTAGTTTTAAATAGGATTCATTTATTTAATTAATTTAATGATAGTGTAGTGTTAGGTGTAATTGTAACTTAGGTTAGGATTTATTTTACAGGTAAATTTGTATTTATTTTAGCTAGGTAGTTATTAAATAGTTAATAACTATTTAATAACTATTGTACCTAGTTAAAATAAATACAAAGTTGCCTGTAAAATAAATATAAATGCTAAAATAGCTACAATGTAACTATTAGTTATATTGCAGCTATATTAGGGTTTATTTTACAGGTAAGCATTTAGTTTTAAATAGGATTCATTTATTTAACTATAGTAAATTTATTTCGTTTTATTTAAATTATATTTAAGTTAGGGGGTGTTAGTGTTAGGGTTAGACTTAGGTTTAGTTTAGCGGCGATGTTAGGGAGGGCAGATTAGGGGTTAATAAAATGTATTATAGTGTTTGCGAGGCGGGAGTGCGGCAGTTTAGGGGTTAATACATTTATTATAGTGGCGGCGATTTGCGGTCGGCATATTAGGGGTTAATACCTGTAGTTAGATTGCGGCGACGTTGGGGGGGGGGCAGATTAGGGGTTAATAACTATAATGTAGGGGTCGGCGATGTTAGGTACAGCAGATTAGGAGTTAATAGCTATAATTTAAGTTGCGGCGATATCAGGTCGGCAGATTAGGGGTTAATACTTGTAGTTAGATTGCGGCGACGTTGGGGGGGCAGATTAGGGGTTAATAACTATAATGTAGGGGTCGGTGATGTTAGGTACAGCAGATTAGGGGTTAATAGCTATAATGTAGGTGGCGGCGATATCGGGTCGGCAGATTAGGGGTTAATACTTGTAGTTAGATTGCGGCGACGTTGGGGGGGGCAGATTAGGGGTTAATAACTATAATGTAGGGGTTGGCGATGTTAGGGACAGCAGATTAGGGGTTAATAGCTATAATGTAGGTGGCGGCGATATCGGGTCGGCAGATTAGGGATTAATACTTGTAGTTAGATTGCGGTGACGTTGGGGGGGCACATTAGGGGTTAATAACTATAATGTAGGGGTTGGCGATGTTAGGGACAGCAGATTAGGGGTTAATAGCTATAATGTAGGTGGCGGCGATATTCGGTTGGCAGATTAGGGGTTAATAAAATAATGCAGGTGTCAGCGATAGCGGGGGCGGCAGATTAGGGGTTAATAAGTGTCAGATTAGGGGTGTTTAGAGACTCGGGGTACATGTTAGGGTGTTAGGTGCAGACTTAGTGTTTCCCCATAGGAAACAATGGGGCTGCGGTGTTAGGTTTTTTTTCAGCCGAAACTGCCCCATTGTTTCCTATGGGGAATGCCGAATTTTACCGAGCTAATTCAGATTTATTCGGAGATACGGCAGCTATTTCGGATTCATTCGGTAGATTCGGAAGTATTTTAATTCGGAAATCCGAATCGATCCGAATCTCTGAATTTACTGAATTTTCCGAATTTACGAATAAATCCGAAACGAACCGCACATGTCTAGTTCCTGAAGTCTGGCGGAGAAGGTGCTGTTCCAGGTGGTGAAGTTTTCTTCCAAGTGCAACCTCTTCTTCTTCCAGGAACATCCTGTGCGGAGCGGAGCTGAAGACTGAAAATGGTGGAGCTGAAGACAGGCGACCCTGGAACTGAAGACCGGCGACCGCGGAGCCATGGAGCGTGGAGGATCCTCTTTGTACAATCTCCGCCGTACACTGAATAGTGAATTCAAGGTACGCAATTAAAGATGGCGTCCCAGGCTTAAATTACTATTGGTTGATTTGATTCTTCCAATTCATATCAGCCAATGGGATGAAAGCTTCTCAAATTCTATTGGCTGATTTGAATAGCCAATAAAATTTCACTTGCTCTCATCCTATTGGCTGATTATTCAGATTGAATTTGCTCTATCTGCACAGAGAACTATACAAACTATTACATCACAATTCGTTTGCCTGCACCATATATTCAGCCTGTTGTTTGATACTTGGATTCAAACTTCGCTGTGATCTTACCTGTGACCTGAGAACTGGTCTCTACCTTGATACATGACCAGTATCCAGTTAGCTGACTAAAGTGTCAGCCTGCCTGTTTGCACTATCTAGTGCCTTCAAAAATTGTGAGTTTTACTATTTACCTTCTTTATTATATATCACATATGGATTTCACTATGAGGCGCCCATTTTCTTTCTAACCTAGAAAAAGAGCTAAATGCCCTTTTAAGGGCAATGCCCGAACAAATTCCCTTTTCAGGGCAATGGGTAGATTAGGTTTTTTAGTGTTAGGATCTTTTATTTTGGGGGGTGGCGGGTTTAATGTGACTTTGTATATTTTTTGTAAAAGAGCTGATTATCTTGGGACAATGCCCTGCAAAAATCAATTTTAAGGGCTACTGGTAGTTTATTATTAGAGCATGGGGTGTTTTTATTTGGGGGGGTCTTTTTATTTTAATAGGGATTAGGTTTAATTTAGTTAAATTTGGTAATTTGATTTTTTTATTTTCTGTAATGTTAGCTTTTTTTGTTTTTTGTAAACTTTTTTTTTTGTAACTTTAGAATGTATTAGTTTAGATAATTTGGGTTTATTTAAAGGGGTGTTAGGTTAGGGGTTGTTAGGTTAGGGGGTTTTAGGTTAGGGGGTGTTGGGTTAGTGTACTGTACTTAGTTATTTAAATAGTTATTTGCTTTGTGGGTTTTGGTGGTTTAAAGGGTTAATAAGTTAAATAGGTTTATTGCGATGTAGGGGTTTTGCGGTTTAGGAGTTAATAGGTTAAATAGGTTTATTGCGATGTAGGGGTTTTGCGGTTTAGGGGTTAATAGGGTAAATAGGTTTATAGCAATGTTGGGGTTTTGCGGTTTAGGGGTTAATAGGGTAAATAGGTTTATTGTGATGTAGGGGTTTTGTGGTGTAGGGGTTAATAAGTTAAATAGGTTTATTGCGATGTAGGGGTTTTGTGGTTTAGGGGTTAATAAGTTAAATAGGTTTATTGCGTTGTAGGGGTTTTACAGTTTAGGGGTTAATAGGGTAAATAGGTTTATTGCGATGTTGGGGTTTTGCGGTTTAGGGGTTAATAGGGTAAATAGGTTTATTGCGATGTAGGGGTTTTGTGGTTTAGGGGTTAATAGGGTAAATAGGTTTATTGCGATGTAGGGGTTTTGCGGTTTAGGGGTTAATAGGGTAAATAGGTTTATTGCGATGTAGGGGTTTTGCGGTTTAGGAATTAATAGGGTAAATAGGTTTATTGCAATGTAGGCATTTTGCGATTTAGGGGTTAATAGGGTAAATAGGTTTATTGCGATGTGGGGGTTTTGCGGTTTATGGGTTAATAGGGTAAATAGGTTTATTGCGATGTAGGCATTTTGCGATTTGGGGTTAATAGGCTAAATAGGTTTATTGCGATGTGGGGGTTTTGCGGTTTAGGGTTAATAGGGTAATTAGGTGTATTGTGATGTGGGTGATTGACGGTTAAGTGGTTATTAATTTTAGTTTTAATTGCGATTTTTTGGGGGGAAGGCGGAAATATAGGTTAAGAAATGTTAGGTTTATAGTATTGCTACACCTGTAGCTTTAATATTTATGTAAAAGAAGAGTTACAAAATACGTTGTTTCTACATCTGTAGTTTAAAAAATAATTAGACTGCCCTCTGGGCAGGCTTATCTACTAGTTTATTATAAATATATTCAACATTTAACTGTGCAAGCTGATGTAGTATATGATATGCAATGGTTCCGGCTTGAATTATGCTTTTGAGACGCAACTGATGAGTATTTAATTTCATTCTGAGTAAAAAACAGGAATCCCTATAAAATTAAATTAAATTAAACGATCTCTGCAAAAATTACTATAATTGATAACTTTAAAGGGACATGAAACTTTTTTTTTCATGATTCGGATACAGCGTACTATTTTAAACTTTCAAATTTACTTCTTTTAATCAAATTTACTTAATTCTCTTGGTGTCCTTTGTTGGAGCAGCAGTAATTAAATACTGGGAACTAGCTGAACACATCGAGTGAGCCAATGACAAGAGGCATATATGTGCAGCGACCAATTAGCAGCTAGCTCCCAGGAGGGTAATGTTGTTCATGACAACAAAGTAGTTTATTTACTTAACTAAATTGAAAAATGGTTTAAAATTGCATACTTTATCTGAATCATGAAAGCTTAATATTGACATTACTGAAACTTTAAGAGTATTTTTGGCATATACATATCGATTACCTGTACAGGCAACTTTAAAATAATTAAGCACTTATTTTCTATTTTGCAGGAAGAGAATAAAAAGGTAAACATTACTACTCCCTGCCCCTGTACATTTAGACCAGCAACATTCCACAACTGCCTAATCACATCTCCAGACCACCTAGCTCTGCCATCAGAACATCAGAAATTTATTGTGAGTAGTATTGCTTTGAGGACCAGCTCCCTTTCCTCAGGGCTGGAAATTGCAAATAATCCACTAGTCCCGGACGAGTAAAAAATTGAAGCGGATAAGTAAAAACGTTGGATGTTTTCATATCTTTAAAATTTAGTGGACTAGTAACATTTTCACTATATTATATATATTAATTTATAAAATATTTTACCAGGAAGGATACATTGAGATTTCTCTCATTTTCAAGTATATCCTGAGTCCACAAAACATTGCATTGATACAATAGGATAGAATACAAAAACAATATTAATACATAATATATGCAAAATATAACATAGAACAGGTAGGAGATATATAATCAACCATGACAGGTGCATTCTGTTTTGAGATATGTAGAGAGGGATCTCTTAAAGGATTTGATGCTTGGGGAAGGTTTGAAAGTGTGCGGGAGGTCGTTCCATAATTGTGGTGCTCTGTAGGAAAAGGAGGATCGAGCTGCTTTCTTTTTTGTATGGAGGCAGACTGGTACTGGTTCGGAGGTTATGGGAGGTGGGAACATCCAGAGAGAGTATTCTGTTCAGGTAGGGTGGGAGCTTCCCAGAAAAGCTCTTAAACACAAGGCTGGAAAGATGGAGGGTGCGTCTGAATTCCAGCGACAGCCAGTTTAATTCTTTTAGCACAAAGCGGCAGAACGAGTTATACAGTGAATTACGTTTATTAAGGTGAGTTTGCGGTGCAAGTGTATATATATTACATCTCCATAATCCTTGATTGGCATCCTCATTTGCTGTACAATCTTTTCCTTTACTGTAGGGTTGAGGCGTGATTTGATTCTGTACAGGTCACCTAGTTTTGGATAGAGTTTAGATGCAAGTTTTTTATGTGGAGGACAAAAGATAGAGAGGGGTCTAACAACATACCCAAGTATTTGAAAGAGTAGACTGCGGTCAGTTTGCCATTTGATTTGGTTTTGATGTGTAGATGGGAATTTTGTAGTTTGTGTAATTTAGGTACAGTTCCAAAGATCATTGTGACAGTTTTGTAAGTGTTTAGGAAGAGTTTGTTTTTTGACATCCATTTTTCTACCTCTGTGAACTAGTCTTGGAGCACTGTCTCAAGCTGCGGCAGATCAGATTTGTTTGCATAGATTACCTTGTCGTCTGCATATATGAGTACAGTTGAGGATTTGCAGACATTTGGCAGATCATTTATAAATAATGTGAATAGTAGGGGGCCGAGAATGGAACCTTGGGGAACACCACACGTGACTGGGAGAGGGAGGGAGTAGCTGTCAGAAATAGAGACATACTGTGATCGATCCGATACCTGAGTTTTTTAGTTTGAGCAGTAGTATGTCATGGTCTACTGTGTCAAATGCCTTTGCAAAATCAAGGAAAATAGCTCCAGTTAGGTCTCCTTGTTCCATGCCATTGTGGATGTTGTTGCAAATGTTTAGGAGGGCAGTTGTAGTGGAGTGATTCGGGCGAAAGTCTGATTGAACAGGGGTCAGATAGTTAGATTGTTGGTAATACTCACATAGTTGCATATGAACGCATTTTTCTAAGATTTTTGACAATACTGGGAGCAATGATATTGGGTGATAGTAACCAACTCACCCCTTTATGAATAGGCACTACTCTTGCAGTCTTCCAAAGTTTGAGTATGTATCCAGACACCAAGGATTTGTGAATTAGGTTTTTGACAGGTTTAGCAATTCCCGGCGCATTGAGCTTCAACAGGATTGCTGGGATTTGATCAGGTCTAGACTGGTTTTTCATTTTTAGATTATTAAAGTGTTTCTTAATGACATTGATGGGTACAGGTCTAAAATTGAACTTCTGTATATTGGGTCTGTGCAGATTTAGCGGGGCCTGATCCACATTTGTAGTTTCAGGATGTGTGTCATTTATTAGTTTGTCAATCAGGGTGGTGGCGCATCGGACAAAATAATTAATATATAATTAAAGGCATTTGTTACTTCTAAGGGAAGTTGCAGAGTTTGGTTGTCCACTTTGATAGTGTAGGGTTGGGAGTGGATTGGGGGAGCGTGTAAGTTATTTATGACTTTCCAAAACTTTCTAGGTTTGATATGTTATTGTTCAGATTTTCACAGAAATATTGGGCCTTGGCCAATTTTGTTTGTTTAGAGCATATATTTCCTATTGTCTATATACACAGTGGTTGTTCATAGAGCCAGTATGCTTGAACTTTGACCACAATGAATCCAGAAACACTCCTTTTACTCTCACCTTGCGCAGCGGGGCATGCAAATTCCAAACTTGTAGGAGTTCGGACTGAAAGAATTCAACTGCAGAATCTAAATCTGGAATTAGGTTTAATCTGTGCCAGGGGAGGTTCTTGATGTCATTTAGAAATGATTGAAGATTAAATTTTTGAAGGACCTGGTGATTTTAACCTTGGGAGGGGATTTAGTAGCCTTTATTTTACACCCGTAGTACACAAAGCAGTGGTCAGTGAAAACTGTTAGGTAGAACACCTGCCTCCTGGATTTGGTCAGGAGAAGTGGAGAGAATCCAATTGAGCAGGTTATGGTTATGGCTTTTAATGTTTATGCAAGTTGGGGAGGAGATTAATTGCGTTAGCTGCAAAGTCTTAAACGGTGAGCAAGAACTATTGTTTTTGGGATTCAGCCAATCAATATTAAATTAAAATCTCCAAAGACCAAAATTTTACTTTTTGGGTTTTGAGCTATGGTTTCACTAAGGAGATGGGCTATGTCAGAAAGGGAATGCACAGGGGAGCTAGGTGGGCAGTAGATTCCTGCAACAATGATTGATTTACTGCACGGGATATAAATTGTGCCAGAAATTAAATAGGTGGCAGGAGAGCTAAATTGTTGTAAGGGGGTTACTTTATGGAATTGTCAACATAAATTACAATGCCACCTCCTCTTTTTGCTCTGTCATTTCTATGGCATGAATACCCATGTATTGCAATGGCAGAGTTAGGTATTTTTGCAGTTAGCCATGATTCAGAGATAACAATGATTTTGGGCTTGTAATGTGAACACCATGCTTGCAGTGTATCGATTTTTGGTAGTAAGCTGCGGATATTACAGTGCACAAAGGAGAGGGCTTTAGTAGCTGAAAGGCTAGGAATGGAATTTGTTGGGGGAACAGGGTTAAACTCTACATCATTTGCAAGAGCAAATAACATAAGGAATAGGAATTTGTACATATTTTTTGTTTGGCCATAAAGTGAATGGGATACTTTATAATTTTGTGAGGTGGGGGTAGGGAGACTGTTTTTTATAACACTCCACCAGCACTCAGCAGATAAGTTATGGCAACAGAGCAGGCCATGGTGTATGATAATTTATTTTCCAGTTTGAGGTGTGTGCTTATGGCGGTAGTGATGTGAACGAAATTGGAGTGAGAAAAGGGTTATCACGAATAATAGTATGGTCATATTTGGATTCATGTTAGTGGTATGAGGTGTGTAGATGAAAATAAAACACAGAAAGTAAAAATTAAAAAAGAAATAAAAAGTATATAATATTGATGTGTGATATATAGCTACTTATAAGGAGAGAGGGTATGTATTCTACAGGGTTAAGTGAATGGAAGGATGTGCTGATCAGTGTTTGCAGCTGTCATTTCAGGAGAATGAAAGTTGTGTGGAAGACTATCTATAGATTAGGAAATAAGTCTGGGGTGGGTGGAGTGAGGGGTAGGGTGGGAAGGAAACTGTTTTCCAGAAGGCTACCTGTTAAGTTTGCAGAGGGCAGATTGAACAGCTGAGTGTAAAAATCTTTGTATTTTCTTGGAGTTCTGGGTCAGGAATATATTTTCAAATCAGGCTGAAGGAGAGAGAGATATTAAGGTCACGATGACCTGCAAAAATAGTTTTATAAATATATATTAGGGCTGCACGATTAATCGTGAACGCAACTTTAAACCTGCGATTAATCGCTGCCGTTTTAAAACCGCGAGAGTAAGAGATTTTAGCCCCGGCCTATTTGATGTCACCTATGACGTATAGGAGGGCCGCCAACTTGCCGTGCCTGCCTTGTGACATTGAGCCGACTTACCAGGGAGAACTAAGGCTGATGCAGGTTAGAGGGAGGGGGGTGTGCTGTGGCTGATGCGGGTTACAGGAAGGGGGGCCGACTTACTGGGGAGCGCAGTGGCTAATGCGGGTTACAGGGAGGGGGTGTGCTGTGGCTGATGTGGGTTACAGAGAGGGGGGGTACGCTGGGACTTATGTGGGTTGGGGGCTGTTGGTGGTTACAGGCGGGTGCTTATTAGGGGGTTACAGTGGGAGCTGATGGGACATATGTAGGTTACAGAGGGGGGCGTATGGGGGTTACAGGGGGTGCAGGGTTACAGTGGGAGTTGATAGGGCTTATGTAGGTTACAGAGGGGGGTTTATGGGGGTTACAGGGGGTGCAGGGTTACAGTGGGAGCTGATGGGGCTTATGTAGGTAACAGAGGAGGGCTTATCAGGGTTACAGGGGGCGCCTAGCCCTAATATATATATATATATATATATATATATATATATATTATATATATGAAACACACAGGGTCAGCACATCACCAAGGTATAGAAGATATGAATAATCATCTATAGTAGGTGCTTATCATCTTCTAGGCTTCCCTCCAACAGCCCAAAGAGTATATGAAAAAATTCAAGGAGAAGGTGGCACTCAAATGGAAAGCAATCCTTTATTACAGAGCAACGTTTCAGGGCTTCTGCCCCTTTCTCATGCTAGCAAACATTGAATAAATCACACCTTATAAACACTACAACTGTAAAGAGGTATCCAATCCACTTCACATGGGAGGGGCTATAACAAGAAGGGGAGGTTCAGCAAACACCTTAACCCTTAGCTCATCAAAAAAAAAACAAGTGGATGGGGTACCTATTAAAAACATGGAAGCAGCCATAGCTAGAGTATCAATGTACAATCATTATGTAGCCTGAAATATATACATGTTCTATTGACTATAAGGTATTTCCTAATTATTGAAGCCAATTTAAATAAACGGGAGTTAAACTCTCTATTTATATAAAGTTAAACTCTCTATTTATATATATATATATATATATATATATATATATATATATATATATATATATATATATATATATATATATATATATATATATGTGTGTGTGTGTGTGTGTTTTATTTTTGATGCATCATTATCATATAGATAATAGAAGTACAACGCAAAAAATAATTTCAGAAAAAAAATATTTATGGGGGCAGATTTATTAATGTGCAGGTGGACATGACCTGCTGTAGCGGATTATTTCCGCTGCACATTGATAAATGCCGCCAGCATACGCTGTCAGCATTTATCATTGCACAAGCATTTTTCGTGAAATGCTTGTGCAATGCCACCCCCTGCACATTCTCAGCCAATCACCCGCTAGCAGGGGGTGTCAATCCCGATCGTATCTGATTGGGATGATTACTGTCGGCCACCTCAGAGGTGACAGACGAGTTAAGGAGCAGCAGTCTTTAGATCACTGCTTCTTAACTTCAGTTTCAGGGGAACTTCTACGTGGGTAGATTGCAGCATCCGCTGTTTGATAAATTCCCCTGAGTATCAAATCATTGTTTTAACTCATCTGTTTATATTTAAAGTGAACCAAAAAATAAAAGGGTAGATAAGAACTTCAATCTTTCTTTGTAAAACAAGCTGCTAAATTTAAAATAGGAATATTGAATAATAGTAAAACAGTAACGTTTTAGTCCTAAACTAAATATCAGCAAATGTTTTTTTTTTTTTTAACTTTAACTGCCTGAATCTAATAAAGAATGTTTTTTATTAATCAGTCAGCTAAAATATTATTTATATTCAGTTGCCTGGGTAGTTCCAAAGTTAATACTCATATTCAAGCTGTTCTGTTTTGTATTGCTGCTAAAAAAGGATGCTTTTGTGATTTATATATTTTTTGTTGTTTGGCATATAATAAGGTTCTGGCATAAAGAACTAGACCAAAGTAATATTTTATTCAGGAAGAAATGCTGAAAACAGCTAGAGATTAATTCTTGGAAATTTATACATTACTATTCTACTGTGATACTGATCATTTTCTCAGATAAATGCTATCTAAGTTGTGAATTATTAGGTGTATTTGTGAAAACATTTCAAAACCATTAAATTAGAATGTCTTTTCAATTTGTTATCTGCGTAAGCTTTTTCTTTTGAAAAAATGCTGTATTTTTTACTTCTTCAGCCAATAGAAAATAGGCATATAGGGCTCCATGTACTAAACTGCAGACGGACAGTTTCTCAACTCGCGAAGCTGTCCGCCCGCCTTCGCTACACACCGGCAGCAGATCTGTTGATCTGCTTGCCCGTATGTATCATTACACACTCATCAGAGTGTGTAATGCCCGCCCCTTCATTCGCGTGACCAATTGCACGACTTAAGGGACTGTCAATCACAGAGAGCGAGCTCTCTGTGATTTTCCATTGCCACCTCAAATTTGGTGTAGGGTGTAAGAAGCAGTTGTCTAATGACTGCTGCTTTTTACATTGCGGGAAGCAGGCTTGCATATGCGAACCTGCACATATACATACATATATATTTATTTGTTTATATGTGCCTTTTTTTCTAACAAAACACAGAAAATATCCCGCTGGTCCTAGAATACTTAAAACACCACAACAATAAATATCCCTACCGAGATAAAATAAGGAAAACCAAGAGAAAAACAGGATGTAGTGGGTGGTATTAGAGTTTAAAGTATACAGTGAAAAATGAAGGTAAACTGACCTCAGCTAAAAATACATAAAACAGTTAAAACTATAGAATAACTCATAAGGAAGTAATATTTATTAAAATATAAGAACATTAATAATGCAAATCACTGATAAAAAGAGGACACCAATGTACATAGTATAAGGGACGTATCCCCAAAAATAGTCCAAATGTAACAGATAGCCGAACAACAATATTGGATAGTAGTAAATCTTTACTCATCTGAAGTAGGGCAATGAGTCACAAATCTTCATCAATGCGGTCAGCTATACTTCATAAGCAGATCCAGAAACTAAAGCTGGCAATATATGACTCAGAGCTGCAGTGAGTTACATTAGTTCATTAACTGATACTCTCACTTCGGGAGAGGGTTGACCAGGCAGTCCGACACTCCAAAGTGAAAACCCCACAAGATCAGAGTCCCACTGATATGGAGATTGAAGATAGAATGCCTCCGTCAGGTAAATGTGGGTATATTCCTTCAGCATGTGCACATGCAAAAATAACAGACCAGATCCACACAGGATAACGTCTATGCGTTTCACCCGATTGTCAGGCTTTCTTTTCTAGCACCCTACATACCCTCACTTTTACCCCTTTTAACTGCTTCGTGCAGTCTTCTTAAATTTATATTTTTAAATAAAGATGATCATATTTTTTTTAATATAAGGAACTGCCTTACCTTAGATTGAGCTGCAAATAGCCTCCTGCATACCTTTCTATATCATGGAGCAGGAACAGTAAACATTTTATTTTAAAACTAATATTGGGCTGCATATGGAGTCCAATAAAAAAAATTTACTAGTTGGATTCAACAGACTGTCAATGCTATGCAGCAGAGTGCCTAGATGCATCCCAGATTGTGATGTCATCAGTGGGTTGAGATGGGCAGCCATTTCAAAGAGGCCAGAAAAAATACTCCAGCCCAGTCATAATCTTAAAGAGGGACCTTTATTGGTACATATGGTCCAAAGTACAAAAAATGAGCAACATTTCGGACCTACATTAGATCCTTAATCATGATTAAGGATCTAATGTAGGTCCGAAACGTTGCTCATTTTTTGTACTTTGAACCATATGTACCATTAAAGGTCCTTTTTTTAAATTATGACTGGGCTAAAGTATACTTTCTTTTTCATTGGATCTGGTCAGAAATTATGCACTTGAACCAAGAACAAGTGATTACCAGAGATCGTAAACAAACACATACAGAGACTGCCCTAAATTTTATTACCACCTACACTCCTCAAAGTACCACCGTTAAGAGGGTCTTGGCCAAGAATTGTCCTTTAATAACAGGGGATCCATCCTTGCCATTCAAAAATTGTAGGCCCCCACGGATGGTAAGCAAACAACTTAGAAGCCTCAGTACTATGTTGGATAAAAATGATATTAGAACAGAGCACAGTATATAGTTCCCAAAGGTAAGGTAGGGTGCTTTAGGTGCGGTAATTGTGTGATATGCAATACACTTCAAACAGGTAGCACATTCAACCATCCTTACAAATCCCACAAGTATACCATCAGACACAGACTAACATGTACTTCTGATTATGTTATATATGTGATCATTTGTCCGTGTGGGAAATTTTATGTTGGCAAGACGTGTACGTCTTTCTGTAAAAGGTCAGCAAATCACAAAAACACTATCAGAACAGCAATTATAGACTGTCATAGTGAACAGCCAGTGGCCATACATTTTTTAAAGAGAAGACACACAGTTGCCATGTTAAAAACCATGCTAATTAATAGCATACCACCGTTAAAGAAAGGATGAAATAGGGATGATGAGCTCCTAAAAAAGGAGGCACAATGGATGCATAGATTGGGGTCCATAAAACCAAAAGGGTTAAATACCTATTTAGATTATGCTTTGTTTTATTGAAGTTGTCTTTTTCGGTTCCCTATTATAACTTAGGGGTAAAAAGTAGTGATTGTTTGTATTTAAACCATCATGCAGGTATCTATCTATAATCATATGGATCTCATAAAGAGAGACAATAGCGAAGATGGTCTTTGAGTATAACTAGTTATGATGGTTGCATGTATTGTCTTTATGCAGGGGCTGAGTGTGTCATTACTATATGGGATGTATAAAGACATACACTATTTTGACTGATTTAGTTTTGTTCAGTCCTAACATTTTACTCAACCCCTGGTCTCTTTATAGTTGAGCAGGTGGTTCATGTAATATGGATAAATATACGCCCTCCTATCAGTTCAGTACGATCTATTTGTTCATTATGTAGAAATTATTTACAAAAAACTTATGCAATTATGGCATAAATGGTTGTAAATGCTTCTCTGGGATCCCCTTTGTTCAGAAATAGCAGATTTATATGGCTTTGGCGTTGCTTTTTGGTAATTAGAAGGCTGATAAATGCTACTGCGCACCACACGTGTTTTATGCCCAGCAGTGAAGGGGTTAATTAAGGAGCATGTAGGGAGCTTGTAGAGTTAATTTTAGCTTAAGTGTAGTGTAGTAGACAACCCAAAGTATTGATCTAGGCCCATTTTGGTATATTTCATGCCACCATTTCACCGCCAAATGCGATCAAAAAAAAAAAAATGTTCACTTTTTCACAAACTTTAGGTTTCTCACAGAAATTATTTACAAACAACTTATGCAATTATGGCATAAATGGTTGTAAATGCTTATCTGGGATCCCCTTTGTTAAAAAATAGCAGACTTATATGGCTTTGGCGTTGCTTTTTGGTAACTAGAAGGCTGCTAAATGCCACTGCGCACCACGCGTGTTTTATGCCCAGCAGTGAAGGGGATAATTAGGGAGCATGTAGGCAGCTTGTAGAGTTAATTTTAGCTTAAGTGTAGTGTAGTAGACAACCCAAAGTATTGATCTAGGCCCATTTTGGTATATTTCATGCTACCATTTCACCGCCAAATGCGATCAAATAAAAAAAAATTGTTCACTTTTTCACAAACTTTAGGTTTCTCACAGAAATTATTTACAAACAACTTATGCAATTATGGCATAAATGGATGTAAATGCTTCTCTGGGATCCCCTTTGTTCAGAAATAGCAGACATATATGACTTTGGTGTTGCTTTCTGGTAATTAGAAGGCCGCTAAATGCTTCTGAGCATCACACTTGTATTATGGCTAGCAGTGAAGGGGTTAATTAGGTAGTTTGTAGGGAGCTTGCAGGGTTAATTTTAGCTTTAGTTTAGCTTTAGTGTAGAGATCAGCCTCCCACCTGACACATCAGACCCCCTGATCCCTCCCAAAAAGCTCCCTTCCCTCCCCCACCCCACAATTGCCCCCGCCATCTTAAGTACTGGCAGAAAGTCTGCCAGTACTAAAATAAAAGGTTTTTAAAAAATATATTTTTTTTTAGCATATTTACATATGCTGTGGTGTAGCATCCCCCTTAGCCCCCAACCTCCCTGATCCCCCCAAAACAGCTCTCTAACCCTCCCCATCTGCCTTATTGGCCGCCATCTTGGGTACTGGCAGCTGTCTGCTATTATTTCACAGTCACAAAAGTGTTTTTTTTTTTAAATGTACACTACCGTTACACCAGATATGAGTGGTGGCACTGGGCAAGTGGGCACAGTATACGCTGTGAGCCTGACACACACGCTGGCAGGCAGGCAACTGCAATTAGATTACACAGGAAAAAAAAAAAAAAGCAGACTGATGTTCTAGCCCTAAAAAGGGCTTTTTGGGGTGCTGTCCTTACAGCAGAGATCAGATGAGTCCTTCAGGACTGTAGTGGACACTGAATACACTAGCCTAGCTATCGATTTCCCTATTAAATCAGCAGCAGCTACACTGTCCCTCCTCTCACTAAGAATGCAGCTTCCAAATGAATCTAAAATGGATGCTGTCCAGGAGGTGGGAGGGTCTGGGAGGGAGGGTCTGCTGCTGATAGGCTGTAATGTGTCTTCTGACTGTGAGATACAGGGTCAAAGTTTACTCAATGTTGACGAATAGGGGTGGATCGAACATCGCATGTGTTTGCCGTCCGAGGCGAACGCGAACATACTATGTTCGCTGGGAACTATTCGCCGGCAAACTATTCGCGACATCACTACAGTAAATGCTTCTTTTTAAATTGGAATGCGTCTGTGCATATTTCAATTTTGACCTTTCTATCTAATACCGTTAAGGTATTTTTCCAAATTTTTTTGTCTGAATTTTTTTATTGACAATCATCGTAAAATACTTATTAGGTTAAATATACTGGCTAAGGTAGAAATAAAGTAATAACAACTGTACCAGCCAACTGCAGAGATCCCAAAGTGCCAATCTCCATTCATCTTCTTTATCAGATGACAATTTATTACATTTAATTAAGTTCAGTTGAATTTTTTGTTAAAGGAAAAAGATTAAAACATAAGACTAATATTTAAAATATTTATATACCTACTGTAGCTAGAGAGGCTATGGTAGGAAGATCAATTTTACCAAATTCCATATATTACATTTTAATTGCTTTTATGCACTTTTTTATTCCACATTAAAGTAAACTTGACATAAAACAAATTATTGTTCCAACCAATAGGGCATGTTAAAATGTATTATCTTTTTTTCATCTTGTGTGGTCTTTTTTCATGAATGGATATTAGCATTCTAAGGGGAAAAGAAATTCAACTCTTTATATACTTTTGGATATGTAATGGTTCATCTGTAGAGCCTACATCTATTTCAACTATTTTAATGGGGCATACAATTAATTCAATTTTAAGAGACTTTTTTTTAATTAATAGGGCATTATTACAAGAAGCGCTTTATGAGTTTTCCGTGTGCGATATGATCTTTTCACAATAATTTCCATTGCGCCGTTCTTACAAGTTTTGAAAAATTCCTCTTGCATTTGCCTTTTACACAATAATCCTATCCGGGCTCGAAGAGCTGTAGCTAAAGTTTCACAAAACACTTCAAAAATACATTACAAAGTACAGTTACATTAACACCGTCTAATAAAAAATATTTTGAAAAAAATAAAGCACACAAAAGTTATAAGGGTTCAAAGATAGGAGATCTCGGGTGTTAGAAGAAAAAAAGCAGATGCAGGGATTTTGCTTTGACATATATACACATACATAGAGAAATATGGATTTATATGTATAGACATATGTTTAACTATGGAGATAATGAAAAAAAAAATACATTACAATGTTATACACATTAAACAATATCTCAGAGGGATTTTCAAAGCGATATTCACATATACAGTAGATCTCAAGATATCTGCATATACTATATATATATCGCTTTAAATAGATATAACAGTCCAAACATATTTACATATATAGAGAAATATTTATTTACAAATAAATATAACATATTACGTTCTGAAAAGATTTTTGCAATTTGAAATATTGGCATTTTCATGTAGACTTTTCAAGAAGAATACGTCTTGGGCTTTGCGAAACATGTAAGGATTTTTGTGGGGGGGGGTTCCGTTTTTTCTTCTCCATTCACTTCTATGGGGAATACGTGAACTGCCCTTATTTCAGTTTAGCCAATTAGTGTCCTCTCATAACTAATAGATGTGAGCACAATGTTATCTATATGGCACACATTAACTAATGCCCTCAAGCTGTGAAAAACTATCAGATACTTTGAGATAAGAGGCGACCTTCAAGGGCTTAGAAATTAGCATATGAGCCTACCTAGGTTTAGCATTCAACTGAGAATTCCAAGAGAACAAAGCAAATTTGATTATAAAAGTGAAATGGAAAATTGTTAAAAATTGCATGCCCTATCTGAATCATGGAAGGTTAATTTTGACTTTACTATCCCTTTAATCCCTTTGCAACAGTTAAACACACAGTTATACGCAAGCAACAGTGCAATAATAGAATGTTCTAACACATTCTCTTTTGTATGTCCCTTTATCTTAACATTGTATTCTAGCGGTGCATAAATAAATTCATAAAAATGCTTAAATTGTGATGTTCTTTGGTATGAATTATATAAATATATATATATATATATATATATATATATATATATATATATATATATATATATATATATATATATATGTATATATAAAAAATATCCAGTAGGCCAGCACTCACGGTTCGAAGTAAACAGCTACCCAGGGTGCTTTAAACGGTGTAGATAGAATCAAGTGAAGAAAGGATGCACTCGCCAGGATTTTCAGTGTTACCATGTAATGTAACATTTTAAAGTTTTACCCCCTTCATCCGACAAAATAACAGTGTTAGACCTACTTACGCCCATGCCTTTTAAGCTATCTCAAGTGATACAGTTGCAGGTCATGAACTGAGGCACCACTCCCACTGGCTGATGTCATCAGGTGGAGCCCCACTAACTGTACTCCCAATGTGAAAAAACTAAACATAAATCACCTCTCAAAACCAAATATCATTGGAGAAAAAAGGAACCATATATGCACAGAGCTCATACCCAGAAGGAATCGTAACAATGAGCAATAGTGCCAAGAGCTAGAACGGCTGTCAGGTGGTTATCATAGCAACCAGGAAACACATACAGCCCACAAAAGCAGGAATGGCACTATGCAGCCAAACGGATTGTTCGATCCTAGAGGAACGCCCACCACCAACCTAACCTATTATATACAGAGTAACAGCAAAGAGCACAATGACAACATGTCAAAAATAACAATAGTAACACCAAACATCGCTTAACACAATCTGGTGAATAAAGAGAAAGAGAGACCGCATTGTATGTGGATTGCACAATCGCATCAATCTAGAGATCAGAATTATGCTCAATAAGAGAGGCGGAAACACCCGCAATGATCATAGCTAGAGGTGCGGCACTGCTGCCCAATAACAAGACAGTCAGGGGTAAGAAGGAGAAATGAATAGACAAGGCACTCCAAAATAAAGCTATTAACATATCGCAATGTGTGATAATACAGCATAATGACAGCAACACCGCAACCATCTAGGGGTAAAAATATACTCCTCATAGACAGAAGGGTGCGGTGCTACAGTCCAATAGAAAGACAGTCAAGAAATTAAACAAAATCCTCATAGGTAGATGCAAAGTACTAAAGTGTAAAGAGTCGTAACTTATCACATTACTGCAACCATCTGAGAGACAATGAGGCTCAAACGCCCTGACATACTCAAAAGTCGAGTAAAGATCAGAATCAGGTGGGTGCGGCACTGCCGTCCAATGGCTAATGAACAAGAAAAAGGCAACATAACTCAAATAAAATAAAATAAACAGCCCAAAATGCAATACACTAATGAAATTAAAGTATTGAAAATAGAAATGAAAAACAAAAATCCAAAATACACAATGTAAAATTCAAATAGTCCTACTGATGGCAGTAGTGATTATCATACAATGGATCAGTGGGTTAGACCAAACACTCACCCACACCCTATCCAGACTGGGAGAGCCTGGAATAATAAGACACTACAGACAACAGCAAGTCTATTTAGACACAGAATAAATAGCAGTGCCGCACCTCTAGTTATGATCATCGCGGATGTTTCTGCCTCTCTTATTGAGCATAATTCTGATCTCTAGATGGATGCGGTTGTGTCTCTCTTTCTCTTTATTCACCAGATTGTGTTAAGCGATGTTTGGTGTTACTATTGTTATTTTTGACATGTTGTCATTGTGCTCTTTGCTGTTACTCTGTATATAATAGGTTAGGTTGGTGGTTGGCGTTCCTCTAGGATCGAACAATCCGTTTGGCTGCATAGTGTCATACCTTCTTTTGTGGGCTGTATGTGTTTCCTGGTTGCTATGACAACCATCTGACAGCCGTTCTAGCTCTTGGCACTATTGCTCACTCACATTGTTACGATTTCTTCTGGGTCTGAGCTCTGTGCATATATGGCTCCTTTTTATTGTATGATATTTGTTTTTTAGAGGTGATTTATGTTTAGTTTTTTCACATTGGGATTACAGTTAGTGGGGCTCCATTTGATGATGTCAGCCAGTGGGAGTGGCGCCTCAGGTCGTGACCTGCAACTGTATCACTTGACATAGCTTAAAAGGCACAGGGGTAAGCAGGTCTAACACTGTTATTTTGTTTGTCTGACAAAGGAGGTAAAACCCTGAAATGTTACATTAAAAGGTAACACTAAAAATTCTGTCGAGTGCACCCTTTCTTTGCTTGATTCTATGTGTGTGTATATATATATATACAGGGAGTGCAGAATTATTAGGCAAATGAGTATTTTGACCACATCATCCTCTTTATGCATGTTGTCTTACTCCAAGCTGTATAGGCTCGAAAGCCTACTACCAATTAAGCATATTAGGTGATGTGCATCTCTGTAATGAGAAGGGGTGTGGTCTAATGACATCAACACCCTATATCAGGTGTGCATAATTATTAGGCAACTTCCTTTCCTTTGGCAAAATGGGTCAAAAGAAGGACTTGACAGGCTCAGAAAAGTAAAAAATAGTGAGATATCTTGCAGAGGGATGCAGCACTCTTAAAATTGCAAAACTTCTGAAGCGTGATCATCGAACAATCAAGCGTTTCATTCAAAATAGTCAACAGGGTCGCAAGAAGCGTGTGGAAAAACCAAGGCGCAAAATAACTGCCCATGAACTGAGAAAAGTCAAGCGTGCAGCTGCCAAGATGCCACTTGCCACCAGTTTGGCCATATTTCAGAGCTGCAACATCACTGGAGTGCCCAAAAGCACAAGGTGTGCAATACTCAGAGACATGGCCAAGGTAAGAAAGGCTGAAAGACGACCACCACTGAACAAGATACACAAGCTGAAACATCAAGACTGGGCCAAGAAATATCTCAAGACTGATTTTTCTAAGGTTTTATGGACTGATGAAATGAGAGTGAGTCTTGATGGGCCAGATGGATGGGCCCGTGGCTGGATTGGTAAAGGGCAGAGAGCTCCAGTCCGACTCAGACACCAGCAAGGTGGAGGTGGAGTACTGGTTTGGGCTGGTATCATCAAAGATGAGCTTGTGGGGCCTTTTCGGGTTGAGGATGGAGTCAAGCTCAACTCCCAGTCCTACTGCCAGTTTCTGGAAGACACCTTCTTCCAGCAGTGGTACAGGAAGAAATCTGCATCCTTCAAGAAAAACATGATTTTCATGCAGGACAATGCTCCATCACACGCGTCCAAGTACTCCACAGCGTGGCTGGCAAGAAAGGGTATAAAAGAAGAAAATCTAATGACATGGCCTCCTTGTTCACCTGATCTGAACCCCATTGAGAACCTGTGGTCCGTCATCAAATGTGAGATTTACAAGGAGGGAAAACAGTACACCTCTCTGAACAGTGTCTGGGAGGCTGTGGTTGCTGCTGCACGCAATGTTGATGGTGAACAGATCAAAACACTGACAGAATCCATGGATGGCAGGCTTTTGAGTGTCCTTGCAAAGAAAGGTGGCTATATTGGTCACTGATTTGTTTTTGTTTTGTTTTTGAATGTCAGAAATGTATATTTGTGAATGTTGAGATGTTATATTGGTTTCACTGGTAAAAATAAATAATTGAAATGGGTATATATTTGTTTTTTGTTAAGTTGCCTAATAATTATGCACAGTAATAGTCACCTGCACACACAGATATCCCCCTAAAATAGCTATAACTAAAAACAAACTAAAAACTACTTCCAAAACTATTCAGCTTTGATATTAATGAGTTTTTTGGGTTCATTGAGAACATGGTTGTTGTTCAATAATAAAATTAATCCTCAAAAATACAACTTGCCTAATAATTCTGCACTCCCTGTATATATATATATATATATATATATATATATATATATATATATATATATATATATATATATATATATATATATATATATATATATATATACAATATATATATATATATATATATATATATACTGTATATACTGTATATACTGTATATATATATATATATATATATATATATATATATATATATATACGAACACTGGATAATTCCCCCATTGACAAAGGCTCCTGTCAGAGTTGAAACGTTTGTTGTTTAGCCTTTGCTTGTCGATTAAAGGCGATTGTTAGAATCCTGCTTGTGCCTGCTTTGTGGAAATCCTGGGAGATACTGATGCAATCCGTGGGAATTATCCAGTGTTCGTGTATACTTAATAACTGCGGAGCACCAGGTGACTGAGTGGTTGGCGTGTGCTGTTTCCCTGCATTTCTGTATATATATATATATATATATATATATATATATATATATATATATATATATATATATATATAAAATCTCTGCAGTGTAGCCTAGTACTCACGGTCACCAGATTTGACAAGGGGATAATTTATTCCTTATTACGTAACATTTCAGAGTTTTACCCTGTTGTCAGTTTGAAAACGGGGGTAAAACTCCAAAATGTTACGTAATAAGGAATAAATTATCTCCTTGTCAAATCCAGCGAGTGCCTTCCTCTCTCTGAATTTATATATATATATATATATACCTCTCTCTCTCTCTCTCTCTCTCTCTCTATATATATATATATATATATATATATATATATACACACAGTATATAGATAGATAAGATAGATGATAGATAAAATGGATAGATAGATAGATAGATAGATAGATAGATAGATAGATAGATAGATAGATAGATGACAAAAGGGGAAGGAGCTGATATTGTTTGGTTATTAAGCTCCTTTGTTTGCATTAATCTACAGGGCGTCTGATCATTCATGTGTCCATTATCCCCTTCCCAACCCTGCCATAGTATTACTATTCTTGATGTTGGGGCAATAAGTCAGGCACTATTTTATTTGTCATACAGGCTTGTCCAGTCAAGCATAGGGAGGTGGGAGAAATTGGGAAGTTCAGCTATGTTTAGTCAATTTGACTTGAGCTTTTGGAACGTGCAGTTGTGTGTGAGACTCCTGTGCCTCCAAGAGCTAGTTAGTCATTGTCTAAAATACAATCAGCAACAACTATTGTATTTGGGGTTTTTCCGAGGTTTTGTAAATCATGTGAGATATAGGAGACTGTTGGTTTTATATTTATTTATTTTTTCTTCTACAGAGCCTGCATTTTGTGAGCTGCTGGGTACAGATCAGATTCAGAAGAAGTACTAATATTCCGTACTGCCATGCACTATACACACTAGTGTTAGTGAATTTACTGCATTACAAACAATATTTATATTCTTATTTTCTGCCAACATCATGGATTTGATTATTTATTTCTTCTTCTTTCAATTCTGAATCTGTTGACTCCTGTCTGAGCCCTGTCTTTGTGCTATAGGCTGGATTTATTTTTTGGGCTCTGTCTCCACCTTTTCCCTGGGTTACAATAAGATATAGGATAGTCTTGATAAAGGCCTCTACTGTGGGCCGAAACGCGTTGACAAAGTTATGGTGAGCTATTTTCCTTGATTTTTAAATTACAATACAGTATTATACTATGTTGTTATTTTTCATCTACAGGTATTGAAGATTTCCCAGAATTATTCTTATTTCTATTTTTGGCTATTTTTATTCCCTTTTCATTCTCATTTTTATTTTTCATATATATACGTTTTTATTTTTTCATCCTTTCACTTGGGACTACAACTTTAACATATCATTGTGTATATCCCCCTTTTTTCACACCCAGAATCGTTTTAGATGCTAATGACTTTTTTGCGATCACTCCCACTAGTTTGTGTACACACTAGTTGATTTAACTTTTGGATTTAATTTGTGGATTTAATTTTTTGGACTCATGTGTATCACCACTTTGGTTTGAATATTTGGACTAATTATTTTTTGAATTTTTTGAATTTCTTGAACTTTTTTGGTTTTGTTTGAATCACCACAGTGGATCACAACAAATTGGATGGTTTAACATTTTTTGGACTTATTAAGAGAATTCTCAGCCACTAATTTTTAGTTTTCACTTTTTGTACGTGATACTTCGATATCACCACTTTTATGCTAATTGTCAGTATTATTATTTTTTTATTATTTTTTCTGTTTATGTATTATTATTGTTTATGAGACATTATATATATGTGCCACAACTCTATATATAATACTGCTGGCGTTTCTGCATTAACATCATTTTGCACCTCCAACATCTAGTGCTTATCTTAGTATGAGGTTCACACTTTGACAACCCATTTTATGATATACCACTATCAATTCTAAGCAAACAAGCTATACACGTGTATTCCTGTTTTATATGGTTTTATATAACATTTCTTGCTGTTCAGGTCAATTACATTTGTTTTAATGATACTCATGTTTTAATGTTTAATATTAAATACTTTTATGTACCTTTTAGAATCTTGTGCAACATATATGTCTCAATCTATGTATATATATTGATACAATACAATCACCATAATTGTAGCTGAATCTCAGTATTATATTGTGAGATATATTATCCACACTCAACCTTATCGGACCTTGCCTTTATTGGCGCTCCTTTCTGACTAAACATTTTGTATATCTTTCCAATTGTGGGTATTTGGGGACCCACTCTAGACAGGAGCCATAGGTCCACATTTTTAGCGCTGAAAGACAAACACTACACCTGTTACAATAAGATATAGTTATACCTCCTGTGTATAAGTAAGAGAATGCGGTGAAAGAGTAAATAATCTTCTTTTTTTGCTGTTTTTAACGCTGATTGGACTAGTAACTTTTCTGCTACTGTGCATTTATTCACAACAATGTAGTCTCATATCATTTCAGTTTAGTCAAAAGGCCCCTAAAAGGATAATAGAGTTATAGAACATATTTCTCCAGTTCCCTCAAAGTATTTAAACATGCACACATGTAAGTGTAAATTTTATTAGCCCCCTTCATTAATTACATATTTATATCATAAAAATGCTAAATTAATTTTTATATGAAAATACTACATTCTGTACCTCTCCCTCGTGTACCTTTTCATTGTCTGTTCTTTTCTCTCTTCATCCTTTTTTGTCTATCGACACCCTTTGTCTTCCACTGTTCCCCTTTCCATCTTTCTCAATATTCATCTTTTTTAGTAATTTATAAACTATAAAGGTCAGACAATAGAACAGATAGCATATTATTACATGTGATCTATGCAAGATCCAAATCTAGCAGCTTGTGAAGAAGTCTACTAGGCTTTAGTTAAGGTATACAATAAATTACTATCGCTATAAACTAAACATAGTGAGAAAGCAATCTAGTCTTCCATTTGCAAGTATGCTACATCCCTTACTCATAGTTCTTCATATTGGTGAAAGCCTACCCCATACTGTCACACTGTCATCTGTGTCTTTTTGTAGCTATACATATTCTTCCAATGTACACAACAGATCACTGAACGTGACAATATACTCCCTATTAGAGACCACAGTTGCAATGTACTCTGAAGGCAGGGCTATGTAGAACACATCACTGAAGGTTACAATGCACTCTGAAAGCAGGACTCTGTATAACAGATCACCGGAGGTTACAATGTACACTGCAGGCAGGAATATATGGAGTTGCTTAACTTTGTATCTGAAGAGATATAGGGGCATATTTATCAAGCTCCATAGGCTTGCCAGAAACACAAGTTATAAAGCAGCGGTCTAAAGAGGGAGGCAGACAGAACTTGCAAGAAATCAACCCGATCCAATACGATCAGGTTGATTGACACCCCCTGCTAGCGGCTGATTGGCCGCGAATATGCAGGGGCGACATTGCTAGTGCAATGATAAATGCCGCAATATTGGATCATGTCCGTCCGCACCTTGTTAAATAGGCCCCATAGGCTGTGTTGGAGATACTGTGTAATAAAGACTATGATTCTCCACAATCCCCAGAAATGTGAAATGTCCCAAAGCCTGTTAAATTGTTTTGCTGAGGCTGAAACATACACAAAGTGTCTCCAGGCCAGCCTTATAACTTCTGTTATTGCACTTGTGAGTACTCACATAACACAGTATGATACAATTACAGATCCCGCTGCTAGGAATTGAAATTGACTTTCTTTCTGCACTTTAAATTCCCACCCTCGCTGAAACAGGAAGTGACATAATAAAGCTTCAGATTAGTGATAACTACAGGATATTGTTGGGCTACAATAAGAACAGCCCCTCAAGTATAATAAATTGCTGGTTAGCCTTCTAGCAATTCCTGCAATGAACTATTAAATCCACTATATGAAGCTGTTCTTGATACTAATTACAGTATAAGAAGAGAGAGAGAAAGGAAAAGTTAGAATTGCATTAAAAATTCTATGGACTAACCTCTATTGCTGAATGATGTTAATGATGCTGCTGTAATAAACGTATTTATTTGCTTAAAAATGTAAAGTGTATGGTAACAAAAATGTCCATATGGATGAGCCTCCACTGATACACAAACATACACACACATAGACAGTGAAGGACAAATAAATCACCAATACTAATAGCTACATGTACACATGTGCACATACAGTATATGCAACGGAGGACACATTGAAACAAAATTGTCATAAGAATGGATACAACTTTACAAATCATGTACATAAGGTAAGAAATATATATTTCTAAAACTTCCTGTCTGGCATTCCAAGTGAAGTAAAATGCATCATGGCCCAAAAAATAAAAAGATTTGGCACCTTTACAGAAATAAAGAAGACATTGCTTTTTTGATTAGTCGAATGTACATTATTAAACCACTATAATAGGGACCTAAGTCAGTTAACATATAAGGGCATACAATAGTCAATACAGAGGAGTGTAGTTGTAATTAAATTGATAGTAAAGTCAAGACTGCAATTTTCAAACATATCAAATAAACTTCTAAATTTGCTTAATTTTCTTGGTATCCTTTGTTGAAAAGCATACCTAAGTAAGTTTAGGAGCAGCAGTATAGTACTGGGAGATTGCTGTTAATGAGTGGCTACAAACATATACCTCTTGTAATTGGCTCACCAGATATGTCAGTTGGCACCCAGTAGAACATTGTTGCTTTTAAAATAGCATACCAAGGGAATAAAGCAGATTGATAATAGAAATATATTGGCACATTGTTTAAAATGGCATGCTCTATCTGAATCATTAAGGATAATTTTGACTTTACTGCCCCTTTAAAAATATCATATTACATTGACATTTGAATCACCCACATTGCTCAGTCAGTCTTTGGGAATAATAAAGAGGCAATGGCTTAAGGCGTTCTTCCAATGTTTACTTTTCAAAGTTCAATCACATGGTAAAGGGCAATGTGAATTCCAATGGAATTTCCAAAAAAACGGTATTGCAAATTCATATAGTTTGGATCACTTTCTAAAAACAGGAATACTAGAAATGTACAACAATATTAGCGAACAGATAAACAGCAGAATAAGTTTTATGAAACATTTGAAAAACAATAATAATAGAAACATACAGCAATGTTAGCGAACAGAAAAACAGCAATACAAGTTTGATGAAAATTTTGAGATGTGTTATTTTTATAGCATTCCATATATTAAAATTCACTGTATACAAAAAATATTCCTGAAGATGTATAGCAATAATCATGAGTCTAAACTTTTTATAATTAATCTAGCCCATTGACATCAAAACAGACAACATATTTTAAACTAAAGTACAAAAAATAATCATAATAACAAAAGTGAAATTATATTTTCATAAGAAAATAGTGAACTAGTCTCATACTATTTCATTATATAATTAATGTCCCATGAGATTTAGTGGGATGCGATCTATTGTGTTCATATTCGATAAACAGTATTCAAAACGAACAAAAATGAACAGATTCAGTTACTTGTAGTGCTTTAACCCTTTCGTGACAGGGTTAAAGTGCCTACATCGGAACAACTGCATACGATCGCGAGATTTCAATTATTGGATCGCATCTGGGGGGCGTCCCTACAATCCTAGGAACGCCCTCCAGACCGCGATTAAATCCTTGAAGCACAGAAGGCTTCAGGACAGCCGTTAGTTATGACGTTCTATTCCGTCATAACGGCTTTAAAGCCCAGTCTAATTATGACGGAATAGAACGGCATAACGGCTTTAAAAGGTTAATGTGTTATAGATCAGTGGCGTAGCGTGGGTTGTCAGCGCCCAGGGCAAGGTAAGAATTGTGCCCCCCTAACCCATTATAATTATTATATTATAACTTTTACATGCTATGGCAGTGGCTGATATATTGCAGTCAATAGGGTTGGCATCAGTTATCAGTATCTCTGCCACCTTCTAACACTGCGTTTTCCTGCATTGTACTTTCAGATCTTTTCTGTTATATCTTTTTTTAGAATTAAGCCTGCAATTGTTTTCCCTATAAAAGAAGGTATCATCTGTCTGTGTGTTTCTTTTGTTATTTTATTTGCTACTCTTTTTCTACATGTTTATTCTGCATACTTGCAGCTTGCTCCTGCTTATAATAAAATAAAAAAAGCACCAGACTTCTCTCTTCCCATGCGACAGACATACGATAAATGTTGCAAAGTTAGTTTATGAGTTCCTTATCACATGACCAAAGAACATTCCATGATTCCAGTCAGACCTTTGTTTCCCTTTTTTAGGGTTTTTTTTTTTTTGTGAGACAGTGAGACAAACTAAGCAGCAACAAACATACACATCGTAACATACACAGTGGCCGCTCAGCCACCGACATCCCTTTATCCTCCCACATTACTTACCTTAAAGTCAGGGGCGGCACAACACGCTAGAAGAGACAGTCTTCCTCCACTTCTTGCTCCCTCTTGAACTGCGCTCTGGGAGTGGGAGGAGACTGGACGGTGGACCCGCCATGCTAAGTGACGTAAACCAATGCTAGTCAGCAGGTAACAGTCTGACTACACTTACAGTTACAGACTCTCAGGCATCGCTTGACTGACAATTGAAGTTCACACTTGACTTGAGACTCAAGACAGAACAGCAGGGCGCCTGTTAGAATGTTTATCCTCCCTCCCTGTTCCCTTTGCTTGCCAAAGCACCGCTGGAGTCTGGGACTGTCTAATGTCTGGTGGAGGCTGTGAACCAAGCGCTTTGCGCCCCCCATAATTATGCGCCCCTGTAGCCCCCCCCACGCTACGCCACTGTTATAGATATTGTGCAAAAAGTGCTTGCTAGTGTTATTTGTGCAATTACATAAAGGCTGTGACCCTAATGTCTTTATTCAGACCCCAATAGCCATACGTCCTCAGTGTATGGATCCACCATAATTCTCTCTTATTTAGTTCTTTATCTATTTGAACACCTCTCCAATGCAAGGTCACATTTTCTATTTCTATCCATGTTAGATTGTCTTGTTAAAAAATTTAGACTCATGATTATTGCTATACATCTTCAGGAATATTTTTTTGTATACAGTGAATTTTAATATATGGAACGCTATAAAAATAACACATCTCAAAATTTTCATCAAACTTGTATTGCTGTTTATCTGTTGGCTATCATTGCTGTATGTTTCTATTATTCTTGTTTTTCAAATGTTTCATCAAACTTGTTTTGCTGTTTATCTGTTCGCTAATATTGTTGTACATTTCTAGTATTCCTGATTTTAGAAAGTGATCCAAACTAGATGAATTTGCAATACCGTTTTTTCGGAAATTCTATTGGAATCCACATTGCCCTTTACCATGTGATTGAATTTTGAAAAGTAAACATTGGATTTGACAAGCCATGATATGATTGGTTGCACGGACAACAACAGACTGTAACGATGATGGTCCGGACCTGATTGAGGACTTTATACCTAAGGACTACTTGAATGGGAACTACATTTTTGAATTTTTTGGGGGGGTTTTGTGATGGGTTAATGAGTTTCATTTTCACCCAATGAGAATGCTGTATTATCGGAAAACACTATTTTGCCCTCCTTTAATAATAATCTAAAGATTTTTAAGAAAAATATTATTCATTGGTTGGAAATAAAACTTTTTTGTTTTTCATATGGGAAAACAAGTTTAATCTGTGAGTCCATCGTACGTTAGACCAGAAGTTGGAACATATCGAATGTGTATTT
Organism: Bombina bombina; assembly: GCF_027579735.1. Taxonomy (NCBI): domain Eukaryota; kingdom Metazoa; phylum Chordata; class Amphibia; order Anura; family Bombinatoridae; genus Bombina; species Bombina bombina. Next base: position 1,067,798,017 of record NC_069502.1, read on the forward strand.
AAAACTGTTGGTGTCAGCAAGATGTCAACTGATTTTAAGCCTTTTATTTTGTTTTTGAGAAAGACACATTATAGCGTTGAAACGCGTTGAGCTGTTTTTATGAGCTGTTTTATATTAAACACTGTTCCTTAGACCTAAGGACTGCTGTTTTTCCCCCTTTTCAACATCGCTGACACTAGACATTTATACTTGTGAGTATGCTGCACTTATACACCTGCATTTTGTGTATATACATCATGGAAGTTTTCTACTCCTAGTGCACCTGTGAAATTCTACTACCTCAAGGGTCGTGAGGATCTTATCTGCAAAGAAAGAACCCCATAAACCTGCGCCACCTACTAACGAATCCATATCCTACTTACTGTCTCATTGGGAGAGACTGAGGGAAGGCAGCAGTTGTACTTTAAGGGGAGTATTTTTTTTCTACCATTTCTTTCAGTCAGTTTTGTTATACCATCTTAAAACTGTCTGTATATTATATATACTGTATATATATATATATATATATATATATATATATACAGTATATATATATATATATATATATATATATATATGTGTGTGTGCTTTTATATTTATATTAACACATGTGTATCTACACGTACACACATGTATATGTTATTAAAGTAAAAAAAAAAAAATTGTGAAAAATAGCAGGCAATTTTCTAACATGACCACTCAGGGTATAACACTAAGAAGCATTAAAGAAAATTGTGTTACATGGAGAGATTAATCAAGGATTTAAAGAGCACAATCATTTTGTTTGCCCTGCTTGATTAACTGTTCTGTGGGAATTCGCTGCAGGGATTTTTGCCTCATACAAGTCTCAGCAACATACTTACCTACTTTATATTTCCTATTTTGTTATGATGCGGTTTAGATCTGGAGAAAATGTTTTGCGATTCTTTTGTTCTTTTTTAAGCCATGAAATGTAAATTGCTAATGCTATAACAACAATATAGTAAATGTAATATTTTTATAGATACAATTAGGTATTTTCACATATTACAAGAAAACTTTGCTAAACCCAGAAATAAATTAATGAATTCTGTGCCAGAATTTTTGGCAGGTGAGATTGTTTTAGGTGACATTAAATTACCATAGGATATGAAGCATAATTTGTTTCTGGGTTTCTGAGTCCTGCTGTGCAGGAGAAAGAATAATGGTAATTTATGAGTGCACTGAAAAATCAGACCTGCCATTCATACTGTTCTAGGCAGCATGGTATAAGGGAAAAATGAACTTCCACAATCTGTAGATCAACCACGTTGACATATAACTGATTTGTTTTATCAATAACTATTTCATGTGCCTCTAAGCATGGACATGCAGTCATATTTTACTGCCTGTGCACTGAATTCTTCAATCATGTATAAACCATGAACAAATATATATGTTTAGACAATGAAAGTTCCTTACAATTGTATCTACAATCTTTTCTATTTTAAACAAAATAGTTTCTAAAGTACGTATTGGTATTGATATTGATTCAAACTATGGTGCCCAGCTTTTCCATTTTTTTTTTGGTCTGAAATTCATGGATTCTCTCCTGTCCTATACTAATTTGACAAATGGTTTATTTACTAACATAGGGCTAGATTACAAGCGGTGCTGTATTTTGTTTTTGCGTAATCAAAAACTCCACTAGGATTTTCATTTTTGTGCTTGTTGGCTTCTGTGCATATTACAAGTTCTAAAGAAATCTTATTTTGCATTAGGGTTAACCAGAATAGTGCGAAAAAACTAACTTAAGTTTTCATGCGTGTATGTATTCCCCTATAGAGAAAAAAAAAGTGGAATAAAAACTAACACACGAGATCGCGCAAATGCCATCGCCTTTTCGCATTCCCCAGAGAAGTCAATGGAGAGAAAAAAATTGTTGAAAAAAATAGCCCATTGCGCATTAGCAAATGTGAAATATTTACAGTAAATACATAATTAAAATTCTTTATTAAATATGAATATTGCATAAATGTTTTATCTTGTTGTTATCCACTTAATGGCAAAAGGATATAATGCATATATATGTTTATATATGTGTACATATATATTAATGTTTTTATATGTGTATATATGACTTTAAATACATATATACACATATAAATACATTAATATATATAAAAAATATGGAGAAACAAAGGGAGATAGAAAAAAGAAAAGTTAAAGAATCAAGTATGCCCTAGCCAGCACATCCCTTTAGTACAAATAATACAATATAAGACTGGAGGCACTGTGTGTGATGATAGCCACTAGTGATGTCGCGAATAGTTCGCCGGTAAATAGTTCCCGGCGAATATAGCTTGTTCGCGTTTGCCGCGGCGGGCGAACATATGCGATGTTCGATCCGCCCCCTATTTGTCATCATTGAGTAAACTTTGACCCTGTACCTCACAGTCAGCAGACACATTCCAGCCAATCAGCGGCAGACCCTCCCTCCCAGACCCTCCCACCTCCTGGACAGCATCCATTTTAGATTCATTCGGAAGCTGTATTCTTAGTGAGAGGAGGGACAGTGTAGCTGCTGCTGATTTAATAGGGAAATCGATAGCTAGGCTAGTGTATTCAGTGTCCACTACAGTCCTGAAGGACTCATCTGATCTCTTTTTAGGGCTAGAACATAAGTCTGCTTTTTTTTTTTCCTGTGTAATCTAATTGCAGTTGCCTGCCTGCCAGCGTGTGTGTCAGGCTCACAGTGTATACTGTGCCCACTTGCCAGTGCCACCACTCATATCTGGTGTAACAGTAGTGTACATTTAAAAAAAAAAAAACACTTTTTTGACTGTGAAATAATAGCAGACAGCTGCCAGTACCCAAGATGGCCGCCAATAAGGCAGATGGGGAGGGTTAGAGAGCTGTTTTGGGGGGGATCAGGGAGGTTGGGGGCTAAGGGGGATGCTACACCACAGCATATGTAAATATGCTAAAAAAATGTAAACAAATTTAAAAACCTTTTATTTTAGTACTGGCAGACTTTCTGCCAGTACTTAAGATGGCGGGGACAATTGTGGGGTGGGGGAGGGAAGGGAGCTGTTTGGGAGAGATCAGGGGGTCTGATGTGTCAGGTGGGAGGCTGATCTCTACACTAAAGCTAAAATTAACCCTGCAAGCTCCCTACAAACTACCTAATTAACCCCTTCACTGCTAGCCATAATATACGTGTGATGCGCAGCAGCATTTAGCGGCCTTCTAATTAACAGAAAGCAACGCCAAAGTCATATATGTCTGCTATTTATGAACAAAGGGGATCCCAGAGAAGCATTTACAACCATTTGTGCCATAATTGTACAAGCTGTTTGTAAATAATTTCAGTGAGAAACCTAAAATTGCAAAAAAATGTTGTTTTGTTTTTTAAATTTGATCGCATTTGGCGGTGAAATGGTGGCATTAAATATACCAAAATGGGCCTAGATCAATACTTTGGGTTGTCTACTACACTACACTTAAGCTAAAATTAACTCTACAAGCTCCCTACATGCTCCCTAATTAACCCCTTCACTGCTGGGCATAAAACACGTGTGGTGCGCAGTGGCATTTAGCAGCCTTCTAATTACCAAAAAGCAACACCAAAGCCATATAAGTCTGCTATTTCTGAACAAAGGGGATCCCAGAGAAGCATTTACAACCATTTATGCCATCATTGCATAAGTTGTTTGTAAATAATTTCTGTGAGAAACCTAAAGTTTGTGAAAAAGTGAACAATTTATTTTTTATTTGATCGCATTTGGCGGTGAAATGGTGGCATGAAATATACCAAAATGGGCCTAGATCAATACTTTGGGATGTCTTCTAAAAAAAAAATATGTACATGTCAAGGGATATTCAGGTATTACTGACAGATATCAGGGTTCCAATGTTACTAGCGCTCATTTTGAAAAAAAGTGGTTTTGAAATAGCAAAGTGTTTTTTGTATTTATTTCCCTATAACTTGCAAAAAAGCAAAGAACATTTTAACATTGGGTATTTCTAAACTCAGGACAAAATTTAGAAACTATTTAGCATGGTTGTTTTTTGGTGGTTGTAGATGTTTGGGGGTCAAAGTTAGAAAAAAGTGTGTTTTTTTCCATTTTTTCCTCATATTTTATAATGTTAGGTGATTTATGCCCTTTATGGATTAAAACCAGACTCTGCATCAACTATGTAATTTTCCATGGGAGTTTTGCCATGGATCCTCCTCCGGCATGCCACACTCCAGGTGTTAGTCCCCTTGAAACAACTTTTCCATCACTATTGTGGCCAGAAAGAGTCCCTGTGGGTTTTAAAATTTGCCTGCCTATTGAAGTCTATGGCGGTTCACCCGGTTCGCCCATTCACGAACATTTGTGGAAGTTTGCGTTCGCCGTTCGCGAACCCAAATTCTTATGTTCGCGACATCACTAATAGCCACATCAAAGGTGACAGGCTCCTCTCCCATAAATATACACTGTGTATTAGGGTATGCAAAATTTAATCATTAAATAGCAAAATTTATACATACCTGGTTACAAAAATATAAAAACAAAGATGTAATTTAAAACAACCTTTCTTGCGAACATGTGCAAGTCTTTTTTATAATGGTAAATTTATCCACTTTATAAGTGGGTGAAAAGGACAATCCCTTTTTTAAGACTTCTCATGTTCCCCCAAAAGGGTTTTCCTGGATAAATTAACAATTTTAAGATCCTGCTTTGGAACTTTTTCTATACCTTCCATATCCCTTATTATAGTTGATGTTATTTTCGTTCTTGTTGGCTCCTCAGATTGTAGCTTTTCTAGGCTATATCTTCCTCCCCTGTGCTTTCTCCCTGCTCTCCGTTTTTTAATTCTGTTGTATTCTTTTTGGTCTTGTCTCAAAAAAGGCTTTTGATTTCTCCTTCTATTTCTATTCCTTGACCTGTTTCCTTCACTTGCTGACGATTTGTCGGTATCTGATGATGTATCTGTGTTATCACCCCTAGCAAAATCATAGACTTTGTTGGTCTGGTAATCCTGATAATCCCTTTGCAATTGTCTTTTTTTCCTAAAATTTGTATCTTCCTGGACTTTTCTCATTTCTAATTTTGCCCCATTCATTAACCTTTCATGTTCTGGATTATTTATCCATTTTTCTTATATATTTTTATTGATTAAGTATCCAATGGCCATTGATGTATATACAGTATGTTTTTTAGTAGATATAGGCACCATTTCGCTTGCAGTTTCTAATTGTATATATGTATCAATTTTGCTATTTAATGATTACATTTTGCATACCCTAATACACAGTGTATATTTATGGGAGAGGAGCCTGTCACCTTCGATGTGGCTATCATCACACACAGTGCCTCGAGCCTTATATTCTATTATTTGTACTAAAGGAACGTTCTGGCTAAGGCATACTTGATTCTTTTACTTTTCTTTTTTCTATTTCCCTTTTTTCTCCATATCTTTTATACATTTTCTTATGCCTCCTTGCACCCCTGGATACAATATAATTAGCTATCCATGGTATCCCATACAATATTTATTAAATTAGGTGAGCTGGTGTACCGCTTGTTTATATTTACATTAATATATATGTACACATATATAAACATTGCTAAAGATGTATTTATATGTACAGTATCTCACAAAAATGAGTTCACCCCTCATATTTTTGTAAATATTTTATTATATTTTTTCATGTGACAACAGTGAAGAAATGACACTTTGCTACAATATAAAGTAGTGAGTGTACAGCCTGTATAACAGTGTACATTTGCTGTTCCCTCAAAATAACTCAACACACAGCCATTAATGTCTAAACCGTTGGCAACAAAAGTGAGTACACTTTGCTAATTTACATTGTAGCAAAGTGTAATTTCTTCAGTGTTGTAGTTCAACATGTATATATAAAGCGTCCCCCTCTGCAACTCCAAACACATCCACTGTCACTGCTGATAATGGGAATTGAAACTCACCCGACAAACGGTCATATACGGCTGAGGCTCAAACGTGGTGGCAACGGATCATTCTCCTTATACCCCTGTGTAATCTTTAACACAGGTCCGGGTCTCCGTGTCGCAGCCCTCCAGTCTTGCCAAAAGTAACTGCAGCTCCTATCAGGGTGAGAGTGATCCCAAAGCAGGGCTGGTGTCCAGCCCGCCGTCAATGCAAACGGCACATCCAGATGATGCATCACAGTGACATGGACCTATGGAAATCCTCAATTGGTCCGAAAAGTGCTGAGACTCCGCTAGACAATTAGGCAATGTATCGAATAGCAGAAACCAGAGAGTCTCAAAAGTGCTTGTAAATCAGCAACGTTCTTTATTGTGGAGATATTTTAAAAGTATCAGCATAAAAGCCAATAACCCCTCACAGCCAGGAAAAAACGTCCTACGCATTTTGGCAGCCCTCTGCCTTATTCATGGACATAACTACAGTGATTTAGATGCTATTTAAATACACCTGAGTCCTCAGGTGTAATCAGGCCCTGGCTGTGATCTTAAAGGGACATGACCATATAATATAGAGAGAACAAACAGCATGGAAGTGCTTACATATTTGAAAATAAAAACATTCGGCTAGATTACTAGTTTTGTCGGTAAAGACTTGCGTTGCTAACGCTCCTTTTTTTTCCAGCGCTCACTTTAAACAACGCTGGTATTACAAGTTTTCTGAATGGCTGCGTTAGCCTCAGACAAGTGAGCATTGAGCAAATTTAGCGCCACTTCTCCCTGTAATACCAGCGTTGCTTACGGTAGCGGAAAGCTGGCTAAAACGTGCTCGTGCACAATTTCCCCATAGGAAACAATGGGGCTGAGATGGCTAAAAAGCAGCGTTCAGCTCCTAATGCAGCCCCATTGTTTCCTATGGGAAAATACTTTCTAAGTCTACACCTAACACCCTAACATGAACCCTGAGTCTAAACACCCCTAACCTTACACTTATTAACCCCTAATCTGCCGCCCCCGACATCCTCGCCACATGCATTATATTATTAACCCCTAATATGTTGCTCCGGACACCGCTGCCACCTACATTATACTTATAAACCCCTAATCTGATGCCCCCAACATCGCCGACACCTACATTATATTTATTAACCCCTAATCTGCCGCCCCCAACATCGCCGCCACCTACCTACAATTATTAACCCCTAATATGTCGCCCCCAACATCGCTGCTACTATATTAAATGTATTAACCCCTAAACCTAAGTCTAACCCTAACCCTAACACCCCCCTAACTTAAATCTATTTTTAATAAATCTAAATAACATTTCTATAATTAAATAAATTATTCCTATTTAAAACTAAATACTTACCTATAAAATAAACCTAAATATAGCTACAATATAACTAACAGTAACATTGTAGCTATTTTAGGATTTATATTTATTTTACAGGCAACTTTGTATTTATTTTGGCAGAAAGAGAAAGAAGGCAGCGCGACTCCAAAGCAGTCTCTAGGAACAGCGGCAAACCCAAACTGAACACAAAGACTTCACAAGCAGCTGGAGTTAGAGAGGTGCTCACCGAAAAATGGAAAAGTCAATCCAGCAAGTCACAAAGAAAGAAGTAGGCGGTACACTTGGTATTTGAAAAACAAAATCGGAGGTTTATTCCATGTTTTCAGTTGCTACACAAACTACCAACAGTCAACTGAAGAAGGGGGCATGTCCTTTGTATTTATTTTAACTAGGTACAATAGCTATTAAATAGTTAATAACTATTTAATAGCTACCTAGTTAAAATAATTACAAAATTACCTGTAAAATAAATCCTAACCTAAGTTACAAATACACCTAACACTACACTATCAATAAATTAATTAAATAAATTAACTACAATTGTCTAACATAAAATACAATTAAATAAATTAAACTATATTAAAAAAAAAAATACTAAATTACAAAAAATAAAAAAATATTACAAGAAGTTTAATCTAATTACACCTAATCTAAGCCCCCTAATAAAATAAAAAAGCCCCCCAAAATAATAAAATTCCCTATCCTATTGGCTGATTTTATCAGCTAATAGAATTGACCTTGCATTCTATTGGCTGATCCAATCAGCCAATCGGATTGAACTTCAATCTGATTGGCTGATTAAATCAACCAATCAGATTTTTCCTACCTTAATTCCGATTGGCTGATAGAATCCTATCAGCCAATCGGAATTCGAGGGACGCCATCTTGTATGACGTCATTTAAAGGAACCTTCATTCTTTGTTAGGACTTCGATTGAAGAGGATGGCTCCGCGTTGTCTGGATAGAAGATGGCTCCGCTCCGGAAGGATGAAGATAGAAGATGCCGCCTGGATGAAGATGTCTGCCGGTCCGGATGTCCTCTTCTGCCCCATCGGTGCCCGGCTGGGTGAACACGGCTCAAGGTAGGGTGATCTTCAATGGGGTAGTGTTAGGTTTTTTTAAGGGGGGATCGGGTGGGTTTTAGAGTAGGGGTGTGTAAGTGTTGGGTTGTATTGTTGGGGGGTATTGTATTTCTTTTTTTTACAGGTAAAAGAGCTGATTACTTTGGGGCAATGCCCCGCAAAAAGCCCTTTTAAGGGCTGGTAAAAGAGATGATTACTTTGGGGCAATGCCCCTCAAAAGGCCCTTTTAAGGACTATTTGTAATTTAGTTTAGGATAGATAATTTTTTTATTTTGGGGGGCTTTTTATTTTATTAGGCTATTGTACCTAGTTAAAATAAATACAAAGTTGCCTGTAAAATAAATATAAATCCTAAAATAGCTACAATGTAACTATTAGTTATATTGTAGCTATATTAGGGTTTATTTTATAGGTAAGTATTTAGTTTTAAATAGGAATTATTTATTTAATTATAGAAATTTTATTTAGATTTATTAAAAATAGATTTAAGTTAGGGGGGTGTTAGGGTTAGATTTAGGTTTAGGGGTTAATACATTTAATATAGTAGCGGCGACGTTGGGGGCGGCAGATTAGGGGTTAATAATTGTAGGTAGGTGGCGGCGATGTTAGGGGCGGCAGATTAGGGGTTAATAATTGTAGGTAGGTGGCGGCGATGTTAGGGACGGCAGATCAGGGGTTAATAATAAATTTTATAGTGTTTGCAAGGCGGGAGTGCGGCGGTTTAGGGGTTAATACATTTATTATAGTGGCGGCGATGTCCGGTTGGCAGATTAGGGGTTAATAATTGTAGTTAGGTGGTGGCGACGTTGGGGGCAGAAGATTAGGGGTTAATAAATATAATATAGGTGTCGGCGATGTTAGGGGCAGCAGATTAGGGGTTCATAGGTATAATGTAGGTGGCGGCGATGTTCGGTCGGCAGATTATGGGTTAAATAATTTTATTTTAGTGTTTGCGATGTGGAGGGGCCTCGGTTTAGGAGTTCATAGGTAGTTTATGGGTGTTAGTGTACTTTATAGCACTGTAGTTAAGAGCTTTATGTTCCGGCGTTAGCCCATAAAACTCTTAACTACTGACTTTTATATGCGGTAGGAGTCTTGGAGGTAGAGGCTGTACCGCTCACTTTCTCCAAGACTTGTAATACCAGCGTTAGGTAAATCCCATTAAAAGGATAGGATACGGGGCGGAGCTTGGAGCCGCACTAAGATGGAGCTGTAATCTCAGAGCTCCATTACATACTGCTCAAATTAACTGCTATAGAGGGCAAACGAAATTTTTCTGCTAGAGGAATTAATCAGTGAAGGAGAGGTGAGCACGGACGATGAAGGCTGGAGGGTGAATCGAGCACTCACAAGCTGTACGGCACCTAAAATTAATCGCAACGGTGAGGTGTGAGACGCCAGCTTAGCCACGTGGCGCAACTCCCGACACAGTGGGGACACCGGCAGACAAGCAACAAGAGGTACTAAAGCATAAGATGCATCGGACACAGGGACATGATCCGACATGCAAGTAAGCAAAACCGGGTCACCCTGGTCATGACTACATGGATATACAAATGTTGAGGGGTGAATGAAACATCAGGAGGGAAAGTAATCTAACAGGGATGTGTATAATAATAGGCTACAAGTCAATGTGGAGTCCCAGATCACAGCATGATAATAAAGGTGCTGCACGTAAGGCAGATCTCAAGTAACTGATAGAAGATGACCCACTTTATAAGAATACAAGCTACTTTTTTTTTTTTTAAAAAAGGGGGAAAAAAACGGTACTGTTGACTCTTGTTCCTATCTCATCTGTAATTGATTCAAACAGCAGACTGATGACACACTAACATAATATGACTCCTTTAGCAAAAACTAAGATAGCATAAGAAATGTTATAAGAAAATGAAACTGCAATACTACAAAGACACAGAATAAGGAAAGCAGGGAGAGAGACACATTGCTGGAAACACAATACAAATAAAAGTACTAAATTACACAGATCTCCAACACCACTGTTCAAAAGGCCTGATTTATTGGGAAGACAAATATAAAAAAAAGAGGAAGAACAGATTCTACTTCTACCATTCACATTACTATGATATCTCTGGCTTGAATGTTAATTGGGATACTGAACTATTATTTATAGGAGTGCATATAAGCAGAGAACCCAGGAGCTATACTTAACCTGGTAGTGAATATATTATTAAAGAAGCTACTGTCTGGAAGCTTAAGTGCATCGCTACAGCAAAGCAATAATTTTACGCCAAATCCCTGTATGCAACATACACACCCCTTAACACGCACGTGTTTAAAAGCAATACCCACAAACCAACATATACCTCAAAACCTACATAGGAAACGTTGTAACCTGCCACTCAACAAACGACTTTAAATATGTCGGCCAGGAAGCAACATAAATTCTTGCAAGGGCCCAAAACATCGGCAGCTGCCTTATTTTTTAAACCAGTAAGGGGAGAAAAAATGACAGAAAACGCCAACAATATCATAGAGGAAGATGTAGATTCAGAAACAGACTCTCAGATTAATGAAGATGAAACTACCCCAGTCACGAGAGCTGATCTAAAGACTCTAGTGTCCAAACAGAACATCAACAAGAACTTTGACAAGCTTTGGGACAAATTTGATTCTTTTCAGAATATGGTCACCAATAGTCTCACAGAAATTAAGCAGGACATCATAGAACTTGGCTCTAGAGTGGCGGCGTTAGAGGAAACAGAAAGCACCACAACAGAAGATTTAACTACCCTTACTCACACTCTAACTACACAACAACAAGAAATGAACGACATCCAAGATAAGTTGGAAGATCTTGAAAATAGAAGCCGACGGTGCAATCTACGGCTAAAAGGGATCCCAGAAGTGGTGTCTGCAGACGAGTTACCCACCTATCTACAACAACATTTTCAAGCAATCACAGGGGAGGTAGATGATGGAAAATTTCAATTGGAAAGAGCACACAGAGCTTTAAGGGCCAAACCAAAAGAAGATGCACCACCAAGAGATGTGATTATCAAGTTCTTTAGATTCCCAGAAAAGGAGGCAATCCTGGCAGCCGCAAGGAAAAACCCAACATTTAAATTTCAGGGGAAAGTAATTCAATTTTTTCAGGACCTCTGTGTCAAAACTCTCCAGAGAAGAAGCCAACTGAAGCCGCTCACTACACTCCTGAGGAAACACCAAATAGTGTACCGATGGGGATTCCCCTTCAATCTGCATATCCTACACAAAGGCAGAACGCTAAGCCTAAAAGACCCAACAGAGATTCCAGCAATTTGCAACATTATCCAAATAGAAGCGCCAGAATTGCCGCAGATGACAAATGGGACAGAGGCACCACAGCACTCTTTGGAAGCAGGTCAGACTCAGAGGCAAAAATGGATGAAAGTGTCAAAAAGAAAAGCCAAGACATGAGGAACAGCAACATGCAGCTCATCACAAGAGGTGCTGTATATGTTTTGTAGCTGATAAAGGAGATAAAGCGGGATACCACTTTTTAATATCTTTCCGCTTTCATAAGCCGGAAGGTGGAGATACATTGGTGTCTATTAGTGTCACCCTTAGCTTCACCTACTAGAGACTAAGATAAGGGATTATCTAGGTAAGAACACAGAACGCAAGACTGATGGTCCAGATGAGAGTAATTGAACACTGACAGATCAAGGACATGGCCAAATAGACCTAGATAACTGAAAATATGTTTAGTATGTTAATTTAAAATATTATTCTTTGCTAGTTATAAGCTACCTAGCAGTAGGGGCATAAAGTACTCACTTGTTGTTTATAGGTGAGGGGGGGAGGGGATTCTCTTTTTTGTTATGTTGAAAAGGTTATTGTCTATTGACAAATTTGTTTTTGTTTTTCATACCTGTTCTCTAATACTACTAAACCTGCCCATCCGGGTGGGACGGATATTGAAACACCTATGTGTAATGTCTCCAGTTCGAAGTAATGAAAATGACGGCAGAGCCGGGGGGGAAGCCCTCACTTCAGTAATGTAAGTAATGACGGGTGACATCAGACTTATTTCACACAATGTACGGGGCCTTAACACAGACCTTAAACGCAGGATGGCTTTGAATCAATACTCTAAGTTAAGGGCAAATGTTATTTACCTACAAGAAACACATTTTACTAAGGAAGTAGTGCCGAAGTATTGGTCAAAGAGCTATACCCAACACTATCATTCCACCACAGATACAAAAAAAGGGGGTGTCAATTCTATTGCATCACTCTTTGGGTTTTGTAATGGAACAGTCAATTGTAGACCCAGAGGGAAGGTTCCTAATTCTGAGAGGAAGATTAAGGGATAAACAAATAATTTTATGCAACATATATGCCCCAAATGAGACACAAATCTCCTTCTTTTCCCACATCGCTTACTTATTGACTCAATGGTCACAAGCCAGGATCATATTAGGGGGTGATTTTAATATATCAATGTATACATTTCAGGACACAAAAAGACTAAAACTAACTCAGAAGCAGATGAGACACAACTCATTGGTTAAAAAGATTAAGGAGACCCTTTTATCACACAACTTAATAGATTCCTGGGACACTTTATATGGTAAAAACACAGACTACACCTACTACTCTCATGCACACAAGACTTATTCCAAATTAGACTATGTATATTTGAGTCAGATATGGATCCCAGACTTGATAGCCTCTTCCATACACGCATGCGCTTGGTCAGGCCATTCCATAATCCATGTACATATCAAAGAGACATTCCAAGTTAGCTCGGCTCGCTCCTGGACCTATGACCCTTATGTACTACAAAACCCAACTGTACATAACTCCATAACTTTAGCTCTATCTGAATATTGGTAATTAAATGTAGGATCCACTACCAACCCAATTAATACCTGGACAGCACACAAGCCCTTTATTCAGGGATTACTCATTAAAGAGATATCGGCCATTACCAAAGCAAACAGACAGAAAATTGACTCTCTTCAGTCCCAGATAGACACACTCACCAAACTCCATCAACAGAACTTAGCGACAGAAGTCTTTCAGGAACTACAGACTAAAAGATCAGAATTAGCAAGCATCATGAACAAAGCAGCGGTTAGAGGAGCGCATAGGCTGAAAGCACAATACTTCCTCTACTCTAATAAACCTGACAGATTCTTGGCGCATAGACTTAGAGAAAAGACTAAATCTTTTACAATTCCACATCTTCTAAAAATGGACGGCACATGTACCTCGAATCCTCTGGAAATAGCGGATAGTTTTGCTCTATATTACACACAATTATATGACGGAGAAAAAACGGCACACACTGACCACACTAAGCAAATGACGGGCACATTTTTAGATAATGCGAAACTCAAACCCATAGATGATAAGGTTAGGGACGAATTGAATGCGAAGGTGTCTGCCAGGGAAGTACTCAATGCTATCAGGGACCTGAAACCTGGCAAGGCAGCTGGCCCAGATGGCTTCCCAGGAGAGTATTACCAACTTTTTAAAACAACATTAATCCCACATATAGTGACACTTTGCAACAACATATTACAAGGCAAGGAAATCCCAGACGAAATTCTTCAAGCTAAGATAGTAGTGATTCCCAAACCGGGAAGAAACCCAAAATTGTGCCAAAATTATAGACCCATATCACTAATCAACCAATATATAAAAATACCCATATCACTAATCAACCAAGATATAAAAATATTCACGAAAATCTTAGCAAACCGGCTTAAGATACACCTACCTGGCCTGGTTCATCCAGATCAGGTGGGATTCATTATAGATAGGGAAGCCCCGGACAATACTAGGCGTATGATCTCCCTGGTGGATTACCTGAACAAAACACGGACGCCTTCTCTGGTCCTGTCTTTGGACGCGGAGAAGGCGTTCGATAGGATAGACTGGGATTCCGGGGTCCATTTATACAAGCTATTAGAAGCTTATATTCACATCCCACAGCACACATCAGGGCAGCAGGTTACCAATCCAAGCGTATTAACATTCGGAACGGGACAAGACAAGGCTGTCCGCTGTCACCACTACTGTTTGCGCTCTGTATAGAGCCGTTGGCAGCGACAATCCGTTTGGCTCCAGAGGTACATGGTATCAGGATAGGGGGGGAAGAATTCAAAATATCTCTGTTTGCTGACGATGTCCTCCTCACCCTGACCAGACCGTTAACATCTCTCCCTCATTTGTATCAAATTATCCAAGACTACTCGGACATTTCTGGATACAAAATCAACTTAGACAAGAGTGAAGCGCTGCCTATCGCACTTCCAAATCACACTAAAAAGTTAATTGACACTAACTTTGCAGTTAAATGGGTAAAAGAGGCATTGAAGTACCTAGGTATTAAACTATCAAGTGATATGACAGAACTATATAAATTGAATTATGTTCCACTATACAAAACAATCAGGCGGGAGATAAAAACATGGAAAGCCTGTGGTTTCTCGTGGTATGGTCGATTATCGGCTGTTAAAATGAACACTCTCCCAAGACTACTATACCTATTTAGGACCTTATCAATCAAAATTTAGTAGACCTTAATAGACTCCAGACGGACTTGATTGGCTTTATAAGGGGCAGTAAGAAAGCTAGAATCCCATCCCATACACTACTTCGCCATCGGCAACTGGGAGGGGTAGGGGTTCCCAATCTCATAAACTACTACCAGGCGGCGAGACTAGTGCAAACCACTTTACTAGGCAAAAGACCAAACGACCTTAGATGGGTAAAAGTGGAGACACTGATGGCAGGTTACAAACACTCAGATGATATTCTTTGGGAAAAATCGGGACATATCTCTAACAAATCGCAGGCTTCTAAACTAACAGGGGAGATGATGGCACTATGGCATTCACTGTCTTCTTCTCTAAATTTATTACCTACAGACTCACTAAAAAAACCAATTAGGACTCTTATACACCAGGACTTTCACAATCAGATAGGAAAATGGGAAAACAAAGGACTTTATAGAGTTGCGGACTTCTTACATAACGGTAAAATAGCTACATTCCAACAACTACAAGACAAATTACAGCCAGAAAAGCTACATTGGTTTTTATACTTACAGATGGCATCAGCCATATCAAGTGCTATAACTCGCAACCCCAGACAACATCTGACTACACTAGAACGATACACCAGTTCAAGTATTAGACACAAAAAACTTATTTCTCACATATACATTTCAATACAAATGGCCAAAAACATCTCTAAGACACCATTAATGGAAAAATGGGAATCAGACACAAATAAAATCCAATCAAAAGAGTATTGGGAAGAAATCTTCTATATGACAGGGAGGGGTCTGATCAGTGCAGACTTTAAAGAGAATTGTATTAAGACCACCTTCAGATGGTATCTCACACCAGTAATTACAGCGCACTATAACCAGAAGGACAACAAAAATTGCTACAGAGGATGTATTGAGACGGGGACTTACATACACATGTGGTGGGAATGCCCCCAGATACAACGGATATGGTCTAGGTTATCTGCACTACTAAGTGATGTCCCAGATGAAAATATAACTTTAACAATGTCCCAAGCGTTATTAAACGAACATGTTAAACCCTTTAACAAAAGGTATTTATGTGTAGTGTGATAGGAGCGCCTAAAGGTGGATTCCTGCTGCTAAAAAAGTTCTTCCCTCAAAGAGAACTAAATGGTGGATAAGAAGAAAAAATGGGGTTTATTTAGCAGCGCTAAAAAAAGCTAGGAAATGATGATACCAATCTAATTTATGTTTTATACAATCTAGTTTATTTAAAAATTCTTATAACACATAAAAACAACAGCAAATGCTTATCCTAATTAATAAAGGGACGTCTCCCTTATACAACACTTATAAAAACAGACTAGAACCATATAATCCTAGAATTCCAGGTATAAAGGAATTAATTCTATAGATAACATATGGCAAGCAAAAAATTTCTAAGATAAATGGTGAATTGAATATTTAAAAGGCACAAATGTATCAGTCCTAACAGCTTTACAGTTCTTCAGTAACAAATACAGTTATAAAGTTACACAGTTACTTTCCTTGGACATATAATTGACTCAGGTGTGCTGGATAGTTAAAAAGGCAAAAAACAGCCAATATTCTGATTTAGGTGCCAAAGCAATCGTGGTTAATGGAAATGGTTAATTTAACAGATGAATACCTTGATGTCTTTAAAGTTCAGTTTGCGTTTTTAAAAAAACGTAGTGCAAATTAGTGCAGAGGTACCTTAATCTGTCCTGGTTGCAACCGCTGATATTCTTCACTGTGAGGGATTCACAGACTGTTCCTGGTGCTTCTGATAAGTCACCTGACCTTCTCTTTGATTCAGAGGTCAGGGGTGATGTTCTGTTCTGGTGATGTAGTTATCCTTTTTTTTGTTTTCCTTTCTTCTTATAGCCCAAATATTGTTTTCATCTGGGTTCCCTCAGACTTCTTAAGGTTTGAAGAAATCTTTGGTCAGTGTTTAGCAGTAACACCGTATTCCCTGAAGTTACCAAAGGTAGATTTTAACTTGCAGGGTCAGGAGAAAAGTTTAAAGTTGCAGGGTCACACAGCTTTGTGACAGTAGTAAATGAAGTTTAGTAGAGTGTAGCAGGTCCCATTCAACGCGTTTCACCCTTCTGGGCTTTATCAAGAACCTTAAGAAGTCTGAGGGAACCCAGATGAAAACAATATTTGGGCTATAAGAAGAAAGGAAAACAAAAAAAAGGATAACTACATCACCAGAACGGAACATCACCCCTGACCTCTGAATCAAAGAGAAGGTCAGGTGACTTATCAGAAGCACCAGGAACAGTCTGTGAATCCCTCACAGTGAAGAATATCAGCGGTTGCAACCAGGACAGATTAAGGTACCTCTACACTAATTTGCACTACGTTTTTTAAAACACGCAAACTGAACTTTAAAGACATCAAGGTATTCATCTGTTAAATTAACCATTTCCATTAACCACGATTGCTTTGGCACCTAAATCAGAATATTGGCTGTTTTTTGCCTTTTTAACTATCCAGCACACCTGAGCCAATTATATGTCCAAGGAAAGTAACTGTGTAACTTTATAACTGTATTTGTTACTGAAGAACTGTAAAGCTGTTAGGACTGATACATTTGTGCCTTTTAAATATTCAATTCACCATTTATCTTAGAAATTTGTTGCTTGCCATATGTTATCTATAGAATTAATTCCTTTATACCTGGAATTCTAGGATTATATGGTTCTAGTCTGTTTTTATAAGTGTTGTATAAGGGAGACGTCCCTTTATTAATTAGGATAAGCATTTGCTGTTGTTTTTATGTGTTATAAGAATTTTTAAATAAAATAGATTGTATAAAACATAAATTAGATTGGTATCATCATTTCCTAGCTTTTTTTAGCGCTGCTAAATAAACCCCATTTTTTCTTCAAACCCTTTAACAAAGCCATCAACACATTTATACGTACACTATGCACAGCTACTAGGATATGTGTGGCCAGATACTGTAAGATAGGGACCCCCACATGGGAAGAAATAATAGAGAAGATCAAAGCTACATATAAGTTGTCCGAATCAGCCTCCTTTATACAAGCAACTCATGATCAATTTCTAAAGATATGGAATTACTGGATCTTGAAGGGGTATTGAAACATTACTGTTAAAGAACTAGAACACACAAACACTACAAGACACAGACATTAATTTTAAGGTACAAGGGGACATAGGACACTGACTGTTTATAAGAAACCCTTGTAGGGTAAGGAGGGGGGCTTCCTCCCTGGATCTCCGAAAGAAGATTGATTGAGACAGGCAAGTTACAGTTAAAGTTTTGTTTTATTGTTTAATATTTATTGTTATTATCTACAGTTGGGGGGGTAAGAGGTTCAATTTATGCATTAGAGAGCTATAGAGGGAGGGAAATGGTTGTACAGTTACAAGGACTTTTCTGCATCTTGGATGATGTACACCCCTCTCGCTTTTGGATGCTATAATAATATATGCAGATGCATGGACATACAGAATGCTCTGGTTGAAGCTACATTATAATCTTATTTCCACAATTTTGACATCACATAAACTCAAGCCTACCAGACAAGGAACTGAAGATTTCTCTTTGAAAGGTGGGAAGGGCAAGGGATCTTACCTGAATAAATAATATATGATGTAAGATTTATATGTTCTGCAATAATAATAATAATAAAAATAATTTCAACTAAAAAGATAGGATACGCAATTGACGTAAGAGGATTTGCGGTATGGAAAAGTCGCAAACAAAAAGTGAGCGGTACACCTGTACCTGCCTGACTCATAATACCATCGGGCGTTAAAAAGCAGCGTTAGGACCCCTTAATGCTGCTTTTTAAGGCTAACACCAAACTCGTAATTGTTATTATCTACAGTTGGGGGGGTAAGAGGTTCAATTTATGCATTAGAGAGCTATAGAGGGAGGGAAATGGTTGTACAGTTACAAGGACTTTTCTGCATCTTGGATGATGTACACCCCTCTCGCTTTTGGATGCTATAATAATATATGCAGATGCATGGACATACAGAATGCTCTGGTTGAAGCTACATTATAATCTTATTTCCACAATTTTGACATCACATAAACTCAAGCCTACCAGACAAGGAACTGAAGATTTCTCTTTGAAAGGTGGGAAGGGCAAGGGATCTTACCTGAATAAATAATATATGATGTAAGATTTATATGTTCTGCAATAATAATAATAATAAAAATAATTTCAACTAAAAAGATAGGATACGCAATTGACGTAAGAGGATTTGCGGTATGGAAAAGTCGCAAACAAAAAGTGAGCGGTACACCTGTACCTGCCTGACTCATAATACCATCGGGCGTTAAAAAGCAGCGTTAGGACCCCTTAATGCTGCTTTTTAAGGCTAACACCAAACTCGTAATCTAGCCGATAGGTATTTGAACAAACCATAAACAATCACCATACATAATGTGTCATCATTGTAAATGTGCATATACCTAATAAGAACTCTATTTAATAATTAACAAAAATAGAAAGGATAACAAAGAAAAAAAGGGGGAGGCATCAACTATTTTAAGTCACAGCCCATGTCAAATGAACTAGTGCCAAGTGCCAAGTATATACCCTTAGTTTTAAATCAAATGACATAACCAAATTAGTAAAGCAACCTACATGGATATGCGAACTGATAGATCTAAATGCTACTAAGCTAGATGGTATAAATATTCGTAAGGGCCCCTGCACTGAATACAAAAATTGTATTAATCGCAGTGTTGTCTTCAAAATTATGTGCAAAGCACACAAACGTATATATTCTAAAATATAAGTTAAAAACGTACCCATATACTTAGTGAGCTGAACCCTAGGATAATTAAATCATGCAAAATATATTTCATCGTGTGAATCTCAGTTTAGCTAGTTATGGAAGGAAAACAAATATGGATAAGGTGGAATTGACAAAAAGCACATGTCCTTCCTAAATATACCATCAGGAGTACCCCTAGTCTAATATGTTAGGAGAGTGCCTCATAAAAACAATGGGATCATGCATTTAAATACCACATAGCCTAACCTCAGTTATTAGCTATGGGATATGCAAAAAAAGACCTAACATATAAAAACAAGGGGCAAACACACAGACTTCATCAATTTAAAAATATAGGCTTTAACTATTGGTTATGGATCCGGGTCCCTATATAGGCTGGACCTAACAATTGGATCCAAACTACAGTGCCCCTATTCAGTTCTGTCGGCACCAGAAGATAATGATGTTACCATATATGTTGAAGCCATTAGGTCTTCTAGTCTTCAATTGGAAGATCCAGAAAGCCTCCCTTTATAGTAGATTGGATGTTCTATCACCTCCACGAATAGAAGGCCTGATATGATCAATCATCTGCCATTTGAATGAGGTGACTATCTTATCATGAACATGTATGAAGTGTCTGGCCTGATCAGAACATTCAATGCCATGTTCTATATTTTTCAAATGTTCCCTAATCCTACTTCTTGTCTCCCTAGTAGTGCACCCCACATACTGTTTTCCACACTGGGTGCAATCCACCATATAGATAACAAAAGTGGAGCGGCAGTTGGTGTAGGAGTTAAGGTCAAAGACTTTCTGAGTAACAGGTGACTGGAAATTCCTTGAAGTCTGAGTATATCCACACATTATACAGTTACCAAAGTGGCAATTAAAATGTCCCTTCACTTCCAACCAACTGCTCCTATTAGTAGGGGAAGGACACAACAAACTAGGAGATAATGTGTTACCTAGTGTACAGCCCCTCCTCGAAAAGAAATTACAGCCTTTAGACACAAAGGCCTAGATTTGGAGTTCGGCGGTAGATGGGTTGTTAACGCCACGCGTGTTTATGTCTAATGCACGGCATTGTTTGACTCCGGTATTTAGAGTTAAAATAAGACCATCTAATGATGCTCCTAACGCGTGTATGTCACACGCGTAATACTGCCCGCGTTAGACAGTCTCCCATAGAGATCAATGGGAAATGCAAAAAATTGCTTTTTTCACCTAACACTCGATCTCGCGAGAATACGTACAGCTCGGTCATATGACGCATACCACATCATGCACAACAATAACACGTCGCAAATGTCACAACAACAATCAATCAACAAAGCACACAAGCATTACACATTCACAAGCGGGGGATGTTTTAATACAATTTTATACGGGGAATACGCATATACTTTAAGATGCGGAAAATCGCAAAATAACAACAAGGATTAAAAAAGATATACATACACTCGAAACAAAATCGCATTCAATATCACTATATATTATGACAAACATACATATACAACACTTCACGAAGAACACACCATCGCAAATTCACATTTAAAAAGAATACTTTTGGACAATGAAAGCTAAAACGAACACTGACATCATCGCATTCTACACATTCCACAAATACCAACTCTAAAGGAGCATGCGCAAATTCACACACTTAATACACATTGCAATAATATTAATTGCTAATAAAGCACACCTGAACACTATTTACAACGGAAATTGGGACATCATTAAACATTTACACAGGGTATATAAGCACCACACAAGCAGGGCTTCTTTGACTGTGTTGCTGTTGGGTCTTTGGAGATTGGAGGTTTAAGAATAGAGAGTTTGAGAATTTTTGAGAGTGAGTTAGTGTTAGCGTGAGAGAGTGAGTGAGTTAGTGGGAATTAGTGGGAGTGGGAGAGAGTCTGTTAGTGGGAGCGTGAGTGAGTTAGTGGGAGTTATTAGTGAGAGTTGTTAGTGGGAGCGTCAGTTAGTGGTAGTTAGTGAGCGTTAGTGGGAGTGTTTGTTAGTGATAATTAGAAGTAGTGTGAGTTAGCGAGCGAGTGATTTTTCTGTACACTTAACACATTTACACGCAAACACATTCAATACATACATACACTTATCAATAACACTACATACACTCCATACCCCCTACCCCCTCATACTACACTCCATACCCCATTCCTTGTAGTCCCATTCCCTTTCATCCCATTTACTCTTATCCCATACCCCATACCCATCCCATACCCATCCCCTAGTTACATTTAGTTTACATATCCTCCTTTTAGTCTTATTCTTTTCATTTATTTAAATACTCCTTACCCTCTTTGTTTTTTACATCCCTCTCACACTTTAAGCACCTTTTTTGTCTTTTTAGTTCTTTATTTTGCCCCCCTTTAATTTCATCACACTCACTTTTTGTTTGATTATTTGGGGTTTAGTTTAGGGAAGAGATGGAGGCCAGGCAGGGGACAGGTAGAGGGGGGAGTAGAGGGAGGGGGAGAGGAACAGGGCAGGAAGGGGGGCAGGAAGCGGGGGTGGAAGCGGTGGGTGGACCCAGCCACTTGGTTCAAGATGACCAAGTGGCTGGGCCCAGTGGCGGTCAGAGTAGGGCTTCACAGTCCGGGAAACAGAGGGCATCGTCACAGGGGAAGGCCAAGGCGACTAGGGAGGCGAGGTTTACGATGGAGGAGAAGGAGGCCCTCGTAGAGGCCTATATGGCCAGGCATAGGATGCTGCAGCACCAAAAGACCACCCTGACTGAGAAGAGGAGGCTCTGGAACGAGATCAGGAATGCAGCCAATGCAGTGGGTGGCCGGAACCGAGATATGGATTCGATCAAACATCGCTACCGGGACTGTAAACTGGAACTGAAAAAAAAGTTAAGCCTGGAGGCCCGACATGCCGCAGGAACCGGTGGCGACCCTGCCATTGAAATCGAGTACTGCCGATGGGAGGAAATGTTGCGGCCCAGCATCTCCGAGGTGGAAGTAGTCGGTATCGGAGGAATCGATACCGGGAACCTGCCACTCTCATCTGACGGTAAGCTCATTGAACAAT
Organism: Bombina bombina; assembly: GCF_027579735.1. Classification (NCBI taxonomy): domain Eukaryota; kingdom Metazoa; phylum Chordata; class Amphibia; order Anura; family Bombinatoridae; genus Bombina; species Bombina bombina. The sequence goes on from NC_069502.1 coordinate 1,067,820,676, forward strand.
AATTTCACATACGAATGTATTTCAATGGACACTATACGCAAACATTTACTTTCATGATTGAGGTAGCGAATACAATTTGACAAAACATTCAAATGTACTTAAATTACCTAATTTGATTCATTCTTGAGATATATTTTAATGAAGAAATAGCCATGCACACGGTAAAACAATCACAGGAGGCAGCTATATTCAGCTAACAATCAGCATCTTAGAAGCATATTTAGATATGCTTTTCAGCAAAGAATATCCAGAGAATTAAGCGAATTAGATAAGAAAAGTACATTCGAAAGTTGATACAAAATGTATGCTTCTAAATCATGAAAGATAAAACATTGGGTTTCATGTGTTAAGGATCAGATTAATGCTATAACATTGTTTACACGCATTCAATTACTTTGCGGTTACATCAGTATCTAGGCTATAGGTTAGGTGTGCATTTAAACAGACTGAAAACAAACGCAAAAACATTCACATTGACCACAGATATCACAAACACGGTTTAGAAAAAGCGGAAATCGTATTGATTGTTTGTTAGATTTCAAAGTGGATTAATGATTCTGCATTTGTAATTGTATCGTAAGCTAAGTCATTTAAACCTTTATTTGCAAATATGCTAATATATACATTTCTTTTTTTCTTTTTTTTTTAATATACAGAGTCTGGGGACGAGGCAGCACAGCCTCCTGCATCTCCCCGGGATGAGAGTGGTGGTGAGGAATTTCCACTTCGGAGGGAAGAGGCCCCCCGTGACGAACAGCGCACGGGAGATGATGAAGAGGCCCCGGAAGCACAGGAGGATCCCGCGGAACCCGCGGAACCCGAGGTCCCTCAAAGACCCGCACTCCGCCGTGCACGGGCACCCCGCCGTGCACGGGTACAACAAGCACAACAAGAGGAAATAGCGGAGGTGCGGGTTCTACTGGACTACATAGACCAGATGCGTACCTCCCGGATAGAAAATATAGAAGGACGCAACAGAATACTTGATGGCCAAAATCAAATTATTCAAGGACAAAATGAAATCATCAACATACTGAATCGAATAGAAGAAGGACAAACCAGAATGTTTCAGCTTCACCAAGAAATGTTCACTTTTTTCCGGGAGGCGCATGCTGGTCTACCTCCTGTTGCTGGGCCTCTTGTTGCTGGGCCTCTTGCTGCTGGGCCATCTCCTTCTGCCGGCCCATCTCATCCTCCTCAGCCATCTACTCCTCCTCCTCAGCCATCTACTCATCCTCCTCAGCCATCTACTCCTCCTCAGCCATCTACTCCTCCTCAGCCATCTTCTCCTCCTCATCCATCTTCTCCTCCTCAGCCATCTACTCCTCACCTTGGTCGTCCCAGTACTCTTCCTTCCACTCTTCCCACAACAGCTCCAAGGAGGACTCTTCGGAGTCGGCAGTTGCCTCTCCCAGAGCCTCAGCCCCGTGGGAAGAGGGGAAGGAAGAGGAAGTAAGTATTTTTTTTCATCTTCACTGTTTTTTTTAATTTAATGTGTAATGGATAGGTATGTGATGATGTGGTTTTCATACACTTGTGGACCACACTCTGTATATAATCTACTTCTATGGGACCGGGTCCATGGAGGCAGATTGTTTGCAGAGTGTGGGTTATAAGTGTGTGAAAACCACATCATCACATACCTATCCTTGTTCATGATATTGATTGGTTTCTGTGATGTGATGTCCAAACTGTTTCCCGAATCGCTAACTAAATTACCATAACAATTATCCATGATGGCATATTACTGTTTGAATGCCAATAACACAGCTTAAAGGGACAGTCAGAAAATTATTGATTACAAAGAAAACACTGTATTACGTATTATAAAGTTTGAAACAACAAAACATGGAGAAATACATGTGTGACTTATGTGCTTACCCTTGTATCTATGACTATGAAAAATGACCACTTATTTGTTGTTCATACATAACAACATTTTAGATATCAATGATCAATACATGGTCAATAATATGCTGTATGAGCACAAGGTTTTACATATACAAATGCTATCCAAATGCCCTCTAGTGCTCAAATTGTATAATGATTACAAGCACTCTTCAAGATTGAAGAAATGAGCACACCAACCTCATAGGTTTAGATAGCAAATTTAAATAAACCCAGACAAATGTTCAATTGTTGAGAAACATTTGATATCCTTGATATTACATAATTGACTTTTAGAATAATGAAAATCATTATTTTTTTTCTAAACTATCCCTTTAACAACATTACATATGCTAACACATATTTTAAGCTTGTTGGTATATCTACATGTACTTTGTTAAAAAATAAATATTGAAATCACATTTATATTGACGTGTTAAATAAAGTCTATTTTCTTTAAGAGACATTATTGTGTTAATATTTTATTGTAAAGACATTTTTTTTTAACAATGAATATGGTTTAAAGTCCTTTTAGGAGTGTGGGGGGGGTGAAAATATGCTAACAATAATATATTTGAAGATTAAACTATGTGGATCTCATACATGATACAAAAAACAACATTTGCATTCAAGGGACAGTATCCTATATTTTTAACATAACTGTATGTAATAGACACTACTACAAACAACAAGATTAACATATACTGATATCAATATTAAAAAGCTTCAAACACTTGAAAATAAAATAGGGTTAGCTATATTGAAAATATAGATGAACCCCCATTACAACCGTAAAACAACACAATACCCCATCATTAACATATGAAAAGACCCTTTACACAAACTGGAGAAAGCTGGAGATGGTACTCACATGAAACTCAGAGGCTTTGCGAGGAGTCAGAAAATTACTTACATTTTCTTAGAACAGAAGAAAAAATAAACGTATTGGTTAAACAATGGGCTATCTAACTAGAGACAAAATCAAAGCTTTTGATTTATAATGTGAGTGTCTAATGAACCTTTAATAAAATATACAACGAAATTACATTTAGAAGAAGTCGGCATCATATATTTAGCATATGATAAAGATAAATGCATATTGATTACTTTATTCAAACACAATAGCGCATATTTATTAATTAGATATATTCAACATTAAACACAACATTAATTTTTCAGAAAAAGGAACATATTGTTGACAAACATATTAAACATGGACTATAGAGATTTGCACTTGCCTAGAAATATCCTATGCATGAAAACATTTTGCTTTCGTTCGTTGATTCAACCAGACATCCAGCAAAAGAGAATGTGGTGGTCTTTATCAGCTACGGGTCAACAATGTAACATGATGCAAATAATACATATTCGCAAGCTTTTTAAAATTGGCTGCAGTCACAAACGTTTTTAACGTGCACAAATATTGCGGGACTACGTAATCCAATCAGACGTTTTTTTACCTTTACATGTGCCGTCTTAACATGGCGCTTCCTTGATCACGTAAGAACGCCATCCAATGAAAGGCACATTATTGATCACGTAAGAACGCCCAAAAAAAAAGGCGCATCCTTGATCGCGTCAAAACGCAATCCAATAAAAGGCATATTCCTGATCACGTAAGAACGTCAGTCAATACAAGGAATCATTGGACAGCCTGGCAGGTGACGTCTTAAGCAACATGGTGCATCCGAGATCGCTGAAAAACCGCAGACAATACAAGGACTCAGTGACATCTTGGCATATCACTAAGAAACGTATTTATATTTTAGGAACTAGTATGTGTGTAGATTGCTATCTAGGAATGACAACAAATCATGAATCATCTTTTCGGACTTGACTGTCCCTTGAACTATAGCTATGGTGTATATCTTTAACATTTAAAAGATACACATGAGAAATACATATGCCATTGATGTTTTAAGATATGTTTGGATTGTTGTTGAATAACAATAGTTATACATGTATTGATTAAACGTGTCATTTATTCAAGTTTAATTATTGTCAGCCTACCTATAGCCATATATGGGAGGAGATGTATTTTGTTAACATATTAGTTAACTAATATTCATCATCTAAATTATTTGCATTACACACAGAGATTTATTTGGTTACACTTTTACAATAATATAGATTTGAAAATGAAATACAGGTGCTGTCAACATTACAATAAGATTGTTTATTAATAAAATTATATGTCCTTGTTCTTGTAAAAAGGACAAAAACGCTTTACAAATGGAAATACATTCATTAACAATTGTGATCAACATCACTTAAAGGGACATTATTTTGATTTTTAAAAAGAGCATACACATAGACAATACTATTTCAATAAAATTAACACTTTACAGGGATTATATCATTGTATCAATACTCAGATCATTTGGTAAAGGTGCATCAATTCATGCAGAGTTTCTAAATACACACATGGATCTGAACATTGAAATATACATATATACACAAATACCAATCTATATATACATATATAAAGAAATTACTATGCTAATCATAATCAGGCAATGATAAAGCTAAGAGAAAATAATATAAAGACAAATAATAAGATTACATTGGAGATGTTAATCTTAAAGTCATTTACTATTGTCTTACATATATGATTTTATTATAACAAATATATTTGGTAGGTCCCTTTAAGGATCAACAACATAAACTAGAGCTTTCAAAAAATAACAGGAAGAATGAGGACAAAGATTTGTGAAATAAAATGTATTTTATTAGTATGTAAGAAAACATACACAACGTTTATAAATAATCTTGTAAAAATAAGGAATATATGAGCCATATGACAAGGTAACACAGTGCATCACAGTCCATGAAGAGAGTTGCCAAGGGCCAGCATAGCCCCATTGGAGACATATGACAAGGTAACACAGTGCATCACAGTCCATGAAGAGAGTTGCCAAGGGCCAGCATAGCCCCATTGGAGACATATGACAAGGTAACACAGTGCATCACAGTCCATGAAGAGAGTTGCCAAGGGCCAGCATAGCCCCATTGGAGACACATGGCAAGGTAACACAGTGCATCACAGTCCATGAAGAGAGTTGCCAAGGGCCAGCATAGCGCCATTGGAGACATATGACAAGGTAACACAGTGCATCACAGTCCATGAAGAGAGTTGCCAAGGGCCAGCATAGCCCCATTGGAGACATATGACAAGGTAACACAGTGCATCACAGTCCATGAAGAGAGTTGCCAAGGGCCAGCATAGCCCCATTGGAGACATATGACAAGGTAACACAGTGCATCACAGTCCATGAAGAGAGTTGCCAAGGGCCAGCATAGCCCCATTGGAGACACATGGCAAGGTAACACAGTGCATCACAGTCCATGAAGAGAGTTGCCAAGGGCCAGCATAGCCCCATTGGAGACATATGACAAGGTAACACAGTGCATCACAGTCCATGAAGAGAGTTGCCAAGGGCCAGCATAGCCCCATTGGAGACATATGACAAGGTAACACAGTGCATCACAGTCCATGAAGAGAGTTGCCAAGGGCCAGCATAGCCCCATTGGAGACATATGACAAGGTAACACAGTGCATCACAGTCCATGAAGAGAGTTGCCAAGGGCCAGCATAGCCCCATTGGAGACACATGGCAAGGTAACACAGTGCATCACAGTCCATGAAGAGAGTTGCCAAGGGCCAGCATAGCCCCATTGGAGACATATGACAAGGTAACACAGTGCATCACAGTCCATGAAGAGAGTTGCCAAGGGCCAGCATAGCCCCATTGGAGACATATGACAAGGTAACACAGTGCATCACAGTCCATGAAGAGAGTTGCCAAGGGCCAGCATAGCCCCATTGGAGACATATGACAAGGTAACACAGTGCATCACAGTCCATGAAGAGAGTTGCCAAGGGCCAGCATAGCCCCATTGGAGACACATGGCAAGGTAACACAGTGCATCACAGTCCATGAAGAGAGTTTCCAAGGGCCAGCATAGCCCCATTGGAGACATATGACAAGGTAACACAGTGCATCACAGTCCATGAAGAGAGTTGCCAAGGGCCAGCATAGCCCCATTGGAGACATATGACAAGGTAACACAGTGCATCACAGTCCATGAAGAGAGTTGCCAAGGGCCAGCATAGCCCCATTGGAGACATATGACAAGGTAACACAGTGCATCACAGTCCATGAAGAGAGTTGCCAAGGGCCAGCATAGCCCCATTGGAGACACATGGCAAGGTAACACAGTGCATCACAGTCCATGAAGAGAGTTGCCAAGGGCCAGCATAGCCCCATTGGAGACATATGACAAGGTAAAAGAGTGCAACAGGCACAACAATAAACTTTTAAAAAGGCCAAATGGCAACAATAAAAATACAAATTCAACATGTGGACGGAGGATTCTTATCTGCCACCATGGAGCATATCCAGATCCTCCACTTACTGGTCATCCTCTTCATTGTCCTGTGCATATCCAGCTCCAGATTCAGGCCTTGAACTTAATCGCATAATTGCACGCAGAGTCAAGTCCTGAACCCGGAGCTGGGCCTGCATGGTGTCGTTCATCCCTCTCAGGACAGCTGCGTTCCTCAACACGGCCTGCTCTACTCTTGCTATACCTTCTAGCATGAGCCATGCTGAGTCACAGCCTAAAATAAAATAAAATTAAATATTAAGGATTATTACACAACAGACTAAAAATTTATACTACATACATTGTCATCATAAAGACAAATAATTCTTTACATCAATTAGTTTACATTTATTCTTTACACATGAATTAGGTTATTCATACAGACAGAAATCATTAAAGGGACATGTTACTCAAACATGTTGTCCCCTTTAATTGGTTTTAGATGATCCACTTATACAGCTTGAGTGTATCAAATCTTGTTAAAGGATTTACATTGTACTTACATCAGCAATTTAAAAATTAAATTTAGACTGTGGTAGGCACACCTATCCTTAAACATTTTGGCATTGAGGACAAGCTGTGTAAACATAGCAACCTGAAGAAATTACATTCCCACTGGGTTAGACAAGAGATAATGTATCAACATTTGTACATAAATAGTTGGATCCAAGTAGTGGTGTTTGGTATATGTAGTGATATCCAATTAAAGGGACACTGAACCTAAATATTTAATGGACTGATTCAGATAGAGCATGACATGACAAATCTTTATAAATTACACATATTCATTATATGTTTTAATTCTCAAGCTATATTTTGAATGCAAGAATGTTGCTTTTTATGGAAGCCAATATTTGTTTATCAACTTTGTTTGTGCCTGCTGGTTGATGGATACATTCATCCAACAATAAAGAAATGATGGCCAGATTTATTTTATTGTTTAAACTAATTATAGGAATTACTTTGTTTCAAAAAATATATCAAGAGAATGACGAATAATTCATAAGAGTATTAAATTATAAATTTGATTAACATTGCATGCTGGATTTGAATCACAATTTAACAAATTTAACTTCACTGTACCTTTAAGTATCTTATAACGTGTATTTAGAATGATACTTACAGCTGTGCCTGGGAAGGACAATCCGACACCCAGGACAATGAAGGTTGAGACAGGGGGGAGGGATGGGATTGGCTTGGGGAGGGATGGGAGTGGCTTGGGGAGGGATGTTAATGGCTTGGGGAGTGGTGAGCTGCCGCTCCGGGGTAGGCCGTACAGCTGGGGAGTGGGGAGTTTGGGTCTGGGCAGCTGTACGGGCCAGAATACAGGGAGAGCGGCGAAGGGGGGTGTATGGGCGTTTTTTGGGAGGGACAGGATATGAACTATGGGAAGGGCTGGCAGTGGTCTGGGCATGGTCAGGAGTTTGGTCATGGGAAGGGCTCTGGGTCTGTGCAGGGGTCTGGCCATGGTCAGGGGTGTGTGCATGGGGAGGGGTCTGTGACTGGGCAGGGGCGGAAACCAGATGACCAGAAGTGGTGGATCCATCTGAAAATGTAAAGAAAATATATTAACATCTCATACATCCTGACATCAAATCAACGCATTTCAAATTGATTATGTTTTCAATATACTTTGAAGTGTGTTTGAATTTGTAAACAATTCTGAAATGAGGATATGGTATGTATATAGGCACTCAGATGAATATCAATGACTGTCTGTACAATTTTAACCTTATTATTGTGTTTTGGCCTGGAATATGCATGTGACATAATGATGGCATGAATTATAAATTTTTTAAAAAAAATATACAAGCAGATTTTCATGCTGCCTGATATAGAAAGGGGGCAGTAGTGTATTTGAACAGACAAATAATATTCCTTTTTAAAGGGCAAAAGCTGTAGACTTCGAATGTCTTCAATAAAATGATTTCCAAAAAAGAAACATGTTGGAAACATGATAGATATATTTCACATACCATCAGACTCCAAGGCAGCCTCTTCCTCCTCCATCCCACATGTGACATCAATCTCTGTAAAACATAACATGTTGTGTACACGTTAAGATCAGATATTATAACATATGTTACTGTTGCTCAAATACGCACATCAATGTTGCATTAAAGATATACACACACAAAGTTATGATTTACATCATTTTGATGGAGCATACAAATGACAATAGATTTGTTATTGTCAATGAATCTGATTTTAAATGTATTGTTTGTATTAATGTTAAATTCATAAAAGCATAGTACATAGAACATTTAAGATTTCTCATGTGTGTATCACTTGATGACTGTTGTCAAAAAATCAAATGGAAACAAACATATGTTATACATCTTATGAATAACAAATGTGTAGACTAATAAAGTTGAAATTATTAATCGTTCAATATTAAAAGAAAATTAATATATAATCAGAAGAGAAATATTTTGAATTTTTATAATGTTATGCTTCATCAGAATCATGATCATAATATTGATTAGCAATACACCTTCAATTACATATAAATGAGTCAATGGACTTACCAGGAGACCGCAAAGGCGGCTCTATGTCACTGCTGGATTCCTGTGGGCTCACCACACCAACTCTCTCTATGAATGATATAGATATATATTATTAAACACATTTGGGATATCACTAAATCACATCTGTCTCGAATTTTAACATTAATCAACTTTAAAATGTGAAGAATAGAGCAGTCATTACACCAGAAAATGCTTGATTGAATCAAGGGGATTCTGTTAAAATATCTGTATTGAACATATGTTTAATGTCAGACTACATTAGACATCAAATTCATCTCAGATGCTGCTATTGCATATCTAAATATACCCATTGATCAATGTTCTTAACCCTTTAAGGACACAGCTTTCACTTTGCTCAATTGTTTTATGACGGAATAATTCCGTCATATGTCCTTAAGAAGTTAAAAGAATACACACAAACCACATATTGAAGAGCATCTGTTGACAAATCTAAACAAACACATGTGTCACATCGAGCCATTTGTGCAATGTACAGTAATCTTGTTTAGGACACAACACATATTTATCACAATACAAAACAAAATTGATTATTACAAATATGTAATCATGGTGCTGTTAGAGTATGCAGATATCTATAAAGTAACTCCAACAGAGAATGTGAATTATATATCAATAGTTTTTAATAAAAATAATGTAAAGATTAATGAATCTATTTTGTCTTAAAGGGACACTGACATGATTAATTTAAATAATTGATTTCTATGTTCAAACTGTTCAAAATGATTTAACATTGACTCCTATTATAATTAGAATGTTGCTCGATTTTAATCTTAAAGGCAGATAAGCAATATTGGATTCAATAAATATTGTTTGTTGAAGGTATCCACCAATCATCAATAAAAACCCAGGTTGGTCAACCAAAATTTAGATGCACATAAACGTACTTTCTTGATTTTAAAATACATTTAGCAATAGAATATGTCACATATGATGATAGTATTATATTTTTATGTTTATTAATATTGCATACTGTATCTGAATGACAATATTAATAATTGTAGCTCAGTATCCCTTTAATCTAAAATTAAATTGATTCCACAATGTTGTTGTTAATGAATTATCTACTCCATATGTTGATGTAATGAATGGTATTGAGCATGCAATTCAAATCTAATATGTTATTTAAGGATATCCGAATAATTATTTAATTTTCATCTATTAAATAGACATTACATATAAATATTGAACAATGTGTATTTAGTATGTAATGTTCAGTCCATGTTTCTAAGACAAATGTCAATTAAAAAGAGACATACCATACTGTGACAAGCCCTGGCTTGAGGATCCAGCAGCCACATCCATATCTGTAATATATTAAATGAGGATTGCATATCATTAATACTAATCATGCCATGTTAAAAAACTTTACATTAATAACAAATCAATTGAAAAATATTAATCCTTTGGTAGTCCCATGAGTTAATTGTTTCCTCAATTAAATTAATTATAAATATATCCTGGACTCTTATTTTCAATCAGTTGTGTTGTTTACTGTATCTTTAATAATATCTGCTTGTTATTTCATAATCATCAATTGATGGCCATATGTTATAATTTATTTGTATTCTTCGTTTTTTATTAGCTATAATATTGAAAATAAGAATACTGTATTCTTCACTAATCTAAGAATTCCCATTTAATTTTGAACAACATGTATAAAGCAATGCCACTTTCCGCAAACCCATGTTAACGTGGATGAGAAATTACATTTCCGCTCTGTGACGCATATTCTGTAGAGCGCAAGAAACATCATTCCTATTTCATGTGTCAATAATCTAAAATAAGATATCTAAACATCATATGTAGTGTATGTTGTGAGATCTGTATAGGTTTAGTATCTGACTATATACACATTTTTTGATTAAAAAAAAATATTAAGATATTATATGAAGTTGGATAATTACCTGGTTCAGATTCTCCATCTCCTCCCAGGCCACCGGACGGAGAAGCATCTGCCCTGGCCCCCGCGTCAGGACTTTCAGATCCCGCAGCTGGGAGGGAAGAAGAGGAGGCCGAGGATGGCGAGGATCTAAATCTTTTGGGGACCCGGAGATTGAGGAGCTCGCATAAAGTCACCTCATAAGGGAGTAGGTACAGTTTCCGCTGGGCCTTTCTTTGGCCCCCTCTTTTAGGGGCTTGTACCCAGTCCCTTATGAGGTTGACTTTTTTCGATAAACGCAACCTCATATCTCCGAATCTCCTCATGATCTGATCCTGGGTCCTCTGGACGTCACACACCAATCTAACTGCATTGGTGATAGACTCCCAGAGGGCCTTCTTAACAGGCGCATCTGTCGAGCTCCTCTTGTTCCCAAACAGCTGGGGATAAAAGTCCTTGACGGCGTGGACCAGTGCAGCGCTCTCCTCCTTGGTGAACCTGGGAACTGACATGCCTGCCGAGTTGCGTATATATAATATATATTTAATATATAAAAACAAATACACCAGCAGGCATTAGAGAACTGACAAAGATGGCAACGTGTAATGGACTTTTATATGGTGAAGTAAACATGAGATGCACCATGGGACAATTTATCTGTACATCTGATTGGATAAAAGTTTGAAATATTGTTATAATGTCTGTGAGACCATCCTGACTCAAGTTGTGTTTGTGTGATGAACTCTGATTGGCCGTTCCTTAATGTTTCATATCTTAGTAACTTCCTTACACATACCGCTTGGTGGTGCTGTGACTTCATTTTTCATGTAGACTTATTTGTAACTCATGGGCCTGTCATGCGGATATGTGTGACGCAGATTTAATATCCGTGATCCGTTAAATATTAATGATTAAATACTCTTTAAAATCTAATACTGTCACATTATTAAATGTTGTCGACATTTCTCGGTTTAATAACGGTCTGTTTCTTTAATACAAATACACATTTAATATTGTATGTCTTTATTGTTCTTTAAATAAATTTATTGTGAAGTATTGACATTGCTCTATTAAATGTCTTTATAATGCACATTGATTGTGTGCTATTGCGTGACATTAGACTAATGTTTAAAGATGCTAATCTGGTGTTTCAAGATGCGTTTCCCACGCAATATTTCTTAATGTTAAAATTCAGGTTAGAATGTCAGTAACTTGGATAATCTGTTTATAAATATTAAACTACAGCTTTGTTATTAGCAAATAAACCTCGAGCTTGTATTTGTCTGAAGTGCTCATATATGTTATTGTGCAATGGCGTCTTTAGTTTTAAAGAGACATTACAAACAATTGTATCAAATGATCTGTAGAGATAGAAGATTGTTTAGACTTTAAAATGTAAATCATTTTCTCTTAGTATTTATATATCCTCAACAGAAGAAATTTAAATGCACATGGTTGAGACAATCACATAAGGCATCTCTGTGCATCCACCAATCTTCATCTACTGAGCCGATCTCGATATGCTTTTCAAGCAAAGTATGTCAAGATAGGAAGATAAGTAAATACCCTCTTTAAATATCTTAAAGGGACACTGTCCAAACAAATTTAGCATTGGTGATTGAGCATGAAATGTTAATGAACTTTATTATTTAATCCGATTATCAAATGTTAACAGTTATCTTGTTATGTTTCTTTGCAAATCAATAATGATATTTTATATTACGGACAATTGTTTAATAAAAACCTGGGTTGTCCTTGACGATTGTTGTATCAATTATTCCAAACAATCAAGTTCTGTCCAGAGTACTGAAGCAAATAAATTAGCTATTTACTGCCTTATTTTTAAAGTAATGATAGCAACATCACAAGGAGCATTCATAATATGAGACAAGTTTTAAAGTTGATTAAAATAGTATACTCATTCAGAATGTATAAATCAGTATTTTTTTAACTGTCTACCTTTAAGTATATTTTGAGTTCATGCCCCTTTAAAGAAACATTTCACAATAATGCTTAAAATATCATAAACCTAGGCACCTTCCTTTTGCTAAATTAGTCTAACATCTGAGTAAAGCAAATTTAGATTAACTTCTAGATTGTTTTACACACTGACTGAAATATATTTATTAAATGATGTCTTTTTGAGCCTTCAGCTTAGAGGGACATTAAGCTATATGTTATGTATGCATTTTGTATAATATTCTTATATTTGACCAACTTAATATGTTTTGTTATTCAATCATTATATTGTAATTATATATATTCTTGGATTAAATACATCTCTACATAGGCTATTTTGATGCTGATTGTTGTTTGCATATAGATGCCTTATATAATTGACTAAGATATGTGCATTGTTGTTTTTTTTAACAAGTATATTTAAAGACTGAATGTAATTCTATAGTACTTTCTAAATATGTTTAAATTCTTGTATGATATTTGTAAAAATCTATACACAATATACTTTGTGAATGTCCCTTTAAGGACCCAAACATTTTGTATTTTGATTTAACATTGACAAAATAAACAAAAGGCGAATTTACATTCTATATAGATATTTGATGTCTAACCCAAGAGGTAAGATTGTAATAAATACATAATATTACTAAGTATAGTTAAATGACTCCACTAGAAAATTACATAGATTAACCTGGCATCCAATAACTAGTTTTGGAAAAATATCAAGTTAAATGACCTACCATTTATAAATGTAATAATTTAAATAATTTTTCTAATAATGTTTTGAGATACCTAAGGAAGATACAAGATCTTATACAATTATTTTTACATTCAACAACACTGTCACTTTCATGTAATTGAACCACTTCACCTTATTAAAAGTTTAAAAAAAAATTTTTTTACTACATATCCAAAATAATTTTAATATCTACATTTTCAATAGAAAAGCATTGAAGAATCTGACTCCCCAATTAATGTTATAACATATATTTTAATTTAATATTCTCGGAAGCATTTTATTTTCTAATATTAATGCATTATTTTATCTTATGCATGTGCTTGTCAAATAGCCAACTACCAGTCATGGGAGTCCAAGTTTTATTTATTTACAGATTATATTGATATTTAGTAGAATCTGTTCAAAATAATGTATTTAATAATAAAATGTTTAGTATTAACATCTAAAAATAAATTTAATAGAAAATAATTAAATATTCCTGGAAGTCATCAGATGCCAATCTGAAATGACAAATAATAAAAATGGAACAAAGTTAATACACACGTTGTCAAATATTCATAAAATACATTTAAAATCATATGGTGTCTATGCTCTAACTTTGATCAACATTTTTTAAAGATAATTCTTAAATTGATTTAAAATTAATGAAATACATACACCATTATATTGTTGATTCAAAATTCTATTTAAATATCCAAAATTCAAATTATACATAATAATGTATATCACATTTCAACAATATATGTATGCTGAACATAAATGTAATATTTCATGTCCATTCAAATACCTCTATATCAACTATAATATGTATTCATTTTTCGGATTGTGATCCCTAAATATCTAATGATGAAATAAGTATGACTAATGTATGTAAGCTAACAATAATCAACATTCTTCATGTGATTCTTAACTAGCATGCACCAACCTGGACAATGCATGGTCTTTGAAAGTCAATTCAGGGGTAAACAGTTGATCTTCAATAGGTGTCTTATTCATCAGTTCATTAAATAGAGGACTGGGAAATACCATCTACAAAATAGAAAATCATCTAAGTGTCTCCAATAGGATGTCTCCACAGCCTTATTCTATCAAATAGTTTGCACTTACCATGTGAACATGCCTTTGTATGGTTTTCAAGGTCAGCAGAATTGAAAGATAATGCCAGACATGATCCCATTGGTATACTTCAATTTCAATCTTGGCTTTTTCCCCACTGTCAGTCTGGGCAATCTTCACTGTCAGGCTTCAAATTGTTCCCTTTCAGTCTTTAGATTAAGTCATCTCCCTAATGGAAGAAATATTTTCAAAAGAATTCATACAAGTGTGTGAATCAGTTCTGTACCCCTCTCCCACCCCCCATTTCATAATAAATTTCTGTCACTAGCTTACTAAGCCTGTGTATGAACCTGTGTTATTTTCTATCAAGTGTGAAGATGAGTCATATTGAGCAGAACAAACCTCTGTGTGACATTGAACCATAGTCATTCTAGAGTATCCCTTTCTGATTATGTACATTTTAAGTAATGTGTAAACAAAATTATATTTTTGAAAATGTATGTCATATGATGTATTTGTGTACAATTCATGCCAGCAACAGTCCATACATTTCTACTTACCATCTGATGTCCTCTTTAAAAACCAGGTGGCAAAGACTCGCTATAGGACCCAATGCCCAGAGCATCACCTATATTAATAAAATTAAAAATTATTCTAACATTTGATCAATCCTAACATGTTTGCACAATTCTCTACTTGTCATTTCCATAGAGTTCACATCTATTGAAAATACTCCAGTGTAACTTCTATTCTTTACCGTCTAAAGTGGCGGTTGATGACGTCTGCTCTGACATCAAGTCCCTCGTCCTGGAATTCCCCCTCTAGAACAGGATCATCCTCCTCATCTCTGAGGAGGTCTCTGTCCACCGGGACGGCCTGCAGTATCCCAGCCCGCTGTGCAATATTATGCAGGACGCTACAGGCTACAACGATCTTAGCCACCTTCTTTGGGTTGTACTGGAGTGCTCCTCCAGAACGGTCCAGGCACCTGAATCTCATCTTCAGGAGCCCGAACATCCTTTCAACCACCGCCCTGGTTCTCTTATGAGCCCTATTGTAGCGCTCCTCAGACACATCAGTCGGGCTACGCAAGGGGGTAATGAGCCAAGGCCGGCTCATGTACCCAGAATCACCTATAAATTTTGAACAGAACATAATTCAAACAGAATCCTTAAACTAGTATATTGTTTTATAAATATTTTTTGGAAAAACGATAATCCATATTAAAAGTTGTCAGAAACATCCAAAAAATAACTTTCTATATTATTCTGTATCTTCCCATTTCAGCTAAGACATGCTACATATGCGTATTTTTCTGAAAACAAACCTTGTGTAAAATGCTAACTACATGGTTACATTGCATTCTCTATCTGAACACTTAAGGTAAGACATGCTACATATCTGCATTTAAATAAAACTAGACATTAGCGGAAAGAGACAATGACAGGGTTAAATTGCATGAGATAATATCTTCCCATTTCAGCTAAGACATGCTACATATGCGTATTGTTCTGAAAACAAACCTTGTGTAAAATGCTAACTACATGGTTACATTGCATTCTCTATCTGAACACTTAAGGTAAGACATGCTACATATCTGCATTTAAATAAAACTAGACATTAGCGGAAAGAGACAATGACAGGGTTAAATTGCATGAGATAATATCTTCCCATTTCAGCTAAGACATGCTACATATGCGTATTGTTCTGAAAACAAACCTTGTGTAAAATGCTAACTACATGGTTACATTGCATTCTCTATCTGAACACTTAAGGTAAGACATGCTACATATCTGCATTTAAATAAAACTAGACATTAGCGGAAAGAGACAATGACAGGGTTAAATTGCATGAGATAATATCTTCCCATTTCAGCTAAGACATGCTACATATGCGTATTTTTCTGAAAACAAACCTTGTGTAAAATGCTAACTACATGGTTACATTGCATTCTCTATCTGAGCACTTAAGGTAAGACATGCTACATATCTGCATTTAAATAAAACTAGACATTAGCGGAAAGAGACAATGACAGGGTTAAATTGCATGAGATAATATCTTCCCATTTCAGCTAAGACATGCTACATATGCGTATTTTTCTGAAAACAAACCTTGTGTAAAATGCTAACTACATGGTTACATTGCATTCTCTATCTGAGCACTTAAGGTAAGACATGCTACATATCTGCATTTAAATAAAATTAAACATTAGCGTCGGTAAATAACAAATGGTTAAATTGCATCCTATAGCTGAACATGACGCTAACAGTTAAAAAATACCGGGGCAATTGTCAAACTAATTAACCATGTTGTGCACAAATACTCACCAACGAGATAACCAGGGGGCATTTGTCTTTCCTCAAACTGTCTCCACAGGGACGACAGAGAGAGGATGCGGGCATCATGACAAGCCCCTCCAAAATTCGCATACACATGCATAATCCTCATCCGTGCGTCACAAACATACTGCACGTTGAGGCTATGAAAATGTTTGCGATTTCTGAAGGGCAAGTCATCAATTGGAGCACGCAGCGCAATGTGGGTACAATCTATGGCTCCCAAGACATTGGGCAATTGAGCAATATCAAAGAATTCCCGCTTCAGGCGCCTCCAATCACCATCATTCTGTGGGAATCCTATGTATTGCTTACTGATACGTACCATGGCGTCCAGAAAGTTATCAAACACCACAGAGAATGTACCTTGAGCCAGGCCATGCATGTACAGTTCTCCGGATTGAAAACTCCCGGAGGCCAGGACGTATAGACAGCTTAGCATCTTACTCATGGGGGGAACAGCAGTCCTTATTTGTATACGTGGCTCCAAATGAGGTTTAAGAAGCTCGTAAAGGCCAATGAGCTGTTCGCGATCGAGCCGATACTTATCAAAAACCTCAAAGTCGCTCATTTTTTCCAAGGTGGGTCTCACCCTGTAGACAGGAGGACCTCAAACCAGACGACCCCTTCGTCTCGGTCTGAGCCGCCGAGGCTGCCTGATTCGACCAACAGCTAGTTCGCCAATAGCAGCACCAGCAGCGTCTACCATGTCATCGTCATCCATCTTTCAAAACAGCGTAACAAGGTAAGCACTTGATCTGATGTGGATCACAAGTGATGCTTTGGCCATGTTGTTTGGGGGATTTATAGTACGATTAGTCCAATGGTAGTGAGTTTGTAATGATTGCTGATTGTATTCACCTGTTTGTATGTGAGCGGTGCGAATGCTTTCACAGTGGGCGTTTTTTTGTTGTTTGCTGAAATGTTGTTTTCCCCAAATGAATCTCAATGTGAAAGTGTCAAATATCACACATACAGTGCATGTTTGTAATGTTTGATCATATGCGTAATCAATATTTCTTAAACGCGATGTTATAATAACAAGCACACGTCCAGGCTAACATGAATGAAAGTGCATAGTTGTGTATAATGTGCATATAATGTGATCGATCAATGTTGCTGCAATATTGTTTGTAAACGATAAAGTAACAGCTGCCATCTGTAGTATTGTATATATAAGTGATTGCCGAGCTGTCAATATTGTATGCGTCCCTTTAAAATCGCAATAATAATTCCGAACTTCCCGTCTGCCATCTGTAGTATTGTATATATAAGTGATTGCCGAGATGTCAATATTGTATGCGTCCCTTTAAAATCGCAATAATAATTCCGAACTTCCCGTCTGCCATCTGTAGTATTGTATATATAAGTGATTGCCGAGATGTCAATATTGTATGCGTCCCTTTCAAATCGCAATAATAATTCCGAACTTCCCGTCTGCCATCTGTAGTATTGTATATATAAGTGATTGCCGAGCAGTCAATATTGTATGCGTCCCTTTCAAATCGCACTAATACTGAATAACTTCCGGCTGTCATCTGTAGTATTCTATATATAAGTGATTGCCGAGATGTGAATATTGTATGCGTCCCTTTAAAATCGCACTAATAATTCCGAACTTCCGGCTGTCATCTGTAGTATTATATATATAAGTGATTGCCGAGCTGTCAATATTGTATGCGTCCCTTTCAAATCGCACTAATACTGAATAACTTCCGGCTGTCATCTGTAGTATTATATATATAAGTGATTGCCGAGATGTGAATATTGTATGCGTCCCTTTCAAATCGCAATAATAATTCCGAACTTCCGGCTGTCATCTGTAGTATTGTGTATATAAGTGATTTTAGATCTGACAATATTGTATGCGTCCCATAAAAATTGCACTAATACTGAATAACTTCCGGCTGCCATCTGTAGTATTATATATATATAATTGATTTGCGATCTGACAATATTTCTTAATTGTCCCATTGAAATCTCCATAATAATGCTGTTCAAAAGTGTGGTTTACGTATATGTTGTATTGTAGTATTGAGTGTTAAAGTTCCTAAAGGGGCGGTACAGTGGTGAATCTGTGATGTGTATGGTTGAATCTTCTAATGACGTCATGATATTATTAACCTGCCTATGTAGTTGTGAAATCCTCATTGTGTTGTTGTATTGTGCTACATTGTTATTGTGTGCTGAATAAAATCTAAATGTGTGCTTTGTGGTTGCGTCATGGGTGATACGTGTTATGTACATGTAGGTATATATTGTGATTGTGTCCCACATATGCTGACTTCTATATAGCGGTCTGGCATTGTTGTTCCTTCCCATAAAGTGACATCTGTAATCTGGTGTAATGATGTATTTTTTGTAGGTAATTCCTAATGGTTTATTGTGATGGAATCATGATGTTAAAAGTACAGTCAAATCCATATGTTGTGTTTTGTGATTCCTGTAGAGAATGTAATGTGTTTTTCCCCCATCATTTGAATGCACATGTATGAGTGAATGTTAAAAGTAATATATGTGCATCCATGAGTGATTATGTGTTAAGCCTATGTAGATATGCTGTTGCTGCAAGCATATGAGTTGAATAACTGAAATGCAATAATAAAGGTAAATGAGAGGTGTTTCCCATTGTGTAGTGTTTGTGAATCCAGAAATGTTTATTGAATTTTATTTTAATTTTAAATGTAATTTTATTGAAATAATAATGTGTTACTAGTGATGTGGATTTGTAGTTGATGTAATATAAAAGTGTGAAACAATTTTATGGTGTTGTGAATATTTAATAATTAAAAAACATAAGTCCACCATAGGGAAATAGTCATTTCTTAATCTATTTATCATAGCTGGGTCTAACGCATGAAATCATGTATTTTCTAGCGCTGGTATTTGGAGTTTTTCTGTCTACGCTATTTGCGTGCGTTAGGGAAATGAGGGTTTCGCGTGCACGAGCACGTCTTCCCAATAGAAGTCAATGGAGGCTCTAAAGATTTCTAATTTTTTTTTTCTAAGACTGGTTTTCCTCGTAAAGTGAGTGACGTCATGAGCTTGTGTGAAAAAGTAACTAAATCGTGTTCTTTTTGTAATAAATAAATATTTTGTGTATGTCATGTGGTGTATATTGTTTGTATGCATCGATGAGTGTATGTTTGTGATAATGTTATTAGTTAGATGTAGGTATATGAGGGTCTTTTCCCGTATGTCCATGTAAGTCAATGGGAAAATGGATTTGTGTGGATTTTTTTCAAACACCCGAGATCTCGCAACTTTAATCCTTTGTATTTTGCAGAAAAAAAATTAAATATGAAAAATAAATATAGTGTAGTGTTTGTATGAGTGTAAGTGTACTTTGTGTAATATTTGTTTTGTGATTCGTGGATGTTTTTTTTGTCGGTATATGTTTACTACTGGGTCTGAGGTGGCGGTAGAAATGTGAGCGTTAGGTGTATTTTGAGTGGCGGTAAATAAACTCCAAATACCGGAGTGCGTAAGAAACCCGCGTTAGGAGCCTCTAACGCTGGTTTTCACGGCTAACGCCGAACTCCAAATCTAGGCCAAAGTCTTTAAGGCTGTCTTCCGCTGTAAGAATCGGAAGATGCTTTTTAACTATTTTGCAGATTCTGTCATATTGTGCACTGTAGGCTGTTATGAAGGTGGGCTTGGACACATCAAAAATCTTGTTCCTTCTTGTTGTACTCTGTTCCACAAGTAGCTGGTCCCTATCCATACGATTAACTTCTAGGAGGGCTCGATTAACAACTTTCTTGAAGTAGCCACTGTCCAATAGCTGTGATGCCAATGCCAAACTTTCATTGGTATAGTCACGTGCATCTGTGCAATTCCTTTTTACATGGATGAACTGCCCTTTCGCCACCCCAAAACCCATATGTCTCGGGTGGTTGCTGCGTGCATGAAGGATGGCATTGGTGGCAATGGGTATAAAGTAGTTTTTATGCTACTTGTTAAAATAAGATCCAAATATGGAATTGAATGTGAATCACAGACATATGTAAACTGGAGGTTGATATTATTAATGTTCAAATAATGAACAAACTGAATCAATTCTTGACTACCCCCTGTCCAAATGAACAGGAGGTTGTCAATGTATCTCTTATACAGCTGTATGTGTGATTTAAAAGGGTTTCTATCTCCAAAGACGTGGCACAACTCCCACCAACCCATACATTTTGCTCCCATGGACATGCCACGCCTCTAGAGATAGAAAATCCCAATTGAATTGGAATAAATTGTGGGAAAGCAAGAAATCCAATGTTTGTACCAAAAACCTCTTAAGTGTCTCATCATAATTGCTCAGAGTATTCAGCATATGTGCAACAGCCTCAAGGCCACTTGAGTGTGGGATGGCCGAGTATAACCCGACCACATCAACCGTTAACCATACAGAATGGTTACTCCAAGTGGCTTGTTGCAAACAGTTAAGAAGGTGCTTAGTGTCCCTCAGGTATGATGGAAGTTTATAAGCTAAAGGCTGGAGCAGAGATTCCACCCAGCTTGACATATTCTCAAACAGGGAGCCAATCCAGGCCACTGTGGGCCTACCCTTCACCTCCTTCAAGGACTTGTGTACCTTGGGGAGGTGATGAAAAATAGGAGTAATGTGATTTGAAACAAAAAGGAAATCTACTGTTTCCTGATCAAGGACCCCCAATTCGAGACCATCATCCAGGAGTGACATAAGCTCCTTCTTAAAGCTTTCAGTAGGATTACATCTCAATTTTTGGTATACATCTGTATCACTTAACTGCCTATTAGCTTCTTGTATATAGGCTATCTTATCCTGTACAACAACCACCACCCATGTCTGACTGTTTAATTATTATATCATCCCTACCTTTAAGGGTTTCCATAGCCAATGTCTGGGCAGCAGTGAGATTAGGGTGGGACTGTCTGCTCTCAAGGGATTGCTGAATCAAAGCTTCCTCAATCCTTCCGATTCTTACAGAGGAAGACAGCCTTAAAGACATTGGGGGGTAGTTATCAACGTGTCTACTTTTCCTGCCTTCGCCGGCCCAATACGCCCGCCTAAGCTCGCCTCACATAGCCACCGCAGACCTGCAAAAATTTGCCTAAGTTATCAAAAAAGCTGTCAAAAAGCCGTGCACCTAGTACGGGGCAATGAGCAGCGGACTGTGAGAGTTATCACTCATCCGATCTTGCTGCTCTTCGGTTTTTTTACAGCTTTCTTGCTAGCCTGTCACTAAGCACTAACACTAACTACACTGTTCTACCCCCTATACCGGCACCCCGGAGCCCCCCGCAACTAAATAAAGTTAGTAACCCCTAAACCGCCGCTCCTAGACCCCGCCGCAACTCTTATAAATGTATTAACCCCTAAACCGCTGCTCCCGGACACCGCCGCAACCTACATTATACCTAGTAACCCCTATCCTGCCCCCCCTATACAGTCGCCCTCTATAATAAAGTTATTAACCCCTATCCTGCTGATCCCACACCTTGCCACAACTAAATAAATAGTTTAACCCCTAAACCGCCGCTCCCTGACCCCGCCACAACCTATATTACATTTATTAACCCCTATCCAGCCCCCCCTACACCGTCACCACCTATAATAAATTAACCCCTATCCTGCCCCCCCACTACACCACCGCCACTGTAATAAAATTATTAACCCCTAAACCTAAGTCTAACACTAACCCTAATACCCCCTAACTTAAATATTGATTAAATAAATATAAATAATATTTCTATTATGAACTAAATTAATCCTATTTAAAACTATTTTGTTAGTTATTTGTAGGTAATTTATGTAATTAATTTAATGATAGTGTAGTGTTAGGTTTAATTGTAACTTAGGTTAGGATTTATTTTACAGGTAATTTTGTATTTCTTTTAGCTAGGTAGTTATTAAATAGTTAATAACTATTTAATAACTATTCTAACTAGCTAAAATAAATACAAAGTTACCTGTAAAATAAATATAAATCCTAAGATAGCTACACTGTAATTATTAATTATATTGTAGCTATCTTAGGGTTTATTTTACAGGTAAGTATTTAGTTTTAAATAAGAATAATTTATTAAAGTATAGTGTAGTGTTAGGTGTAATTGTAACTTAGGTTAGTTTTTATTTTACAGGTAAATTTCTCTTTATTTTAGCTAGGTAGCTATTAAATAGTCATTAACTATTAAATAGCTATTGTACCTAGTTAAAATAAATTGAAATTTGCCTGTAAAATAAAAATAAATCCTAAGATAGCTACAATATAATTATTGTAACTATATTAGGGTTTATTTTAAAGGTAAGTATTTAGTTTTAAATAGGATTAATTTAGTTCATAATAGAAATATTATTTTGATTTATTTAATTAATATTTAAGTTAGGTGGTGTTAGGGTTAGTGTTAGACTTAGGTTTAGGGGTTAATAATTTATTACAGTGGCGGCAGTGTAGTGGGGGCAGGATAGGGGTTAATAAATTTATAATAGTGGCGACGGTGTAGGGGGGCAGGATAGGGGTTAATAAATTTAATATAGGTTGCGGCGGGGTCTGGGAGCGGCGGTTTAGGGGTTAATACATATATTATAGTTGCGGCGGGGTCAGGGAGTGGCGGTTTAGGGGTTAATACATATATTATAGTTGCGGCGGGGTCAGGGAGCGGCGGTTTAGGGGTTAATACATATATTATAGCTTGCGGTGGGCTCCGGGAGCGGCGGTTTAGGGGGTAAACACTTTATTTACTTGCGGCGGTGTAGGGGGGACAGATTAGGGGTGTTTAGACTCAGGGTACATGTTAGGGTGTTAGGTGCAGACATCTCCCATAGGAATCAATGGGATGTCTGGCAGCAGCGAACATGAACTTTCGCTATGGTCAGACTCCCATTGATTCCTATGGGATCCGCCGCCTCCAGGGCGGCGGATTGAAAACCAGGTACGCTGGGCCATAAAAGTGCCGAGCGTACCTGCTAGTTTTTTGATAACTAGCAAAAGTAGTCAAATTGTGCCGCACACAATCTGGAGTGACGTAAGAATCGATCTGTGTCAGACTGAGTCCGGCGGATCGAAGCTTACGTCACAAAATTCTACTTTTGCCGGTATCTAGTGCTTGATAACTAAGGCGAATCAGCCTCGCCACAAATACGCTGTGGAATTCCAGCGTATTTGAGGTTGACGGCTTGATAACTACCCCCCTTTGTGTCTCAAGGCTGTAATTTCATTTAGAGGAGGGGCTGTATACTAGGTAACACATTATCTCCTAGTTTGTTGCGTCCTTCTCCTACTAATAGGAGCAGTTGGTTGGAAGTGAAGGGACATTTTAAGTGCCACTTTGGTAACTGTATATTGTGTGGATATACTTCAAGGAATTTCAAGTCACATGTTACTCAGAAAGTCTTTGACCTTAACTCCTATACCAACTGCCTCTCCACTTTTGTTATCTATATGGTGGATTGCATCCAATGTGGAAAACAGTATGTGGGGTGCACTACTAGGGGGACAAGAAGTAGGATTAGGGAACATTTGAAAAATATACAACATGGCATTGAATGTTCTGATCTAGCCAGACACTTCATACATGTTCATGATAAGATAGTCACCTCATTCAAATGGCAGGTGATTGATCATATCAGACCTTCTGTTCATGGAGGTGATAGAACATCTAAACTACTATACAGGGAGGCTTTCTGGGTCATCCAATTGAAGACTAGAAGACCTAATGGCTTCAACATAGATGGTGACATCATTAACTTCTGGTGCTGACAGAACAGAATAGGGGCACTGTAGTTTGGATCCAGTTGTTAGGTCCAGTCTATATAGGGACCCAGATTCAAAATCAATAGTTAGAGCCTATATGTTTAAATAGATTAAGTCTGTGTGTTTGTCCCTTGTCTTTATATGTTGGGTGTTTTCTTTTGCATATCCCATAGCTAATAACTGAGGTTAGGCTATGTGGTATTTAACTGCATGATCCCATTTTTTTTATGAGGCACTCTCCTAACATATTAGACATGGGGTACTCTTGACGGTATATTTAGGAAGTACATGAGCTGTTTGTCAATTCCACCTTATCTATATTTGTTTTCCTTCCACAAATTTTGCATGATTTTATTATCCTAGGGTTTAGCTCACTAAGTATATGGGTACATTTTTAACTTACATTTTAGTATATACATTCTGTGCTTTTTATATAGAGGATTAAGATATGCTGTTCACATAGGTAGTCATCTCTCCGTTAATGAATAGTAAGTTATTTGTGTCCACATACATAATTTTGAAGACAACTCTGCGATTAACACAATTTATGTTTTCAGTGCAGGGGCCCTTACGAAGATCTATACCATCTAGCTTAGTAGCATTTAGATCTATGAGTTTGCATATCCATGTAGGTTGCTTTACTAATTTGGTTATGTCTTTTGATTTAACAATAGGGGTATACACTTAGCACTTAGTAGCACACATGGCACTAGTTCATTTGATATGGGCTGTGACTTAAAATAGTTGATGTCTCCCCCTTTTTCCTTTGTTATCTTTTCCATTTTTGTTAATTATTAAATAGAGTTGTTATTAGGTTTATGCACATTTACAATGATGACACATTATGTATGGTGATTGTTTATGGTTTGTTCAAATACCTATGTTTTTATTTTCAAATACATAAACACTTCCATGCTGTTTGTTCTCTCTATATAATATAGTCATGTCCCTTTAAGATCACAGCCAGGGCCTGATTACACCTGAGGACTCAGGTGTATTTAAGTAGCATCTACAATCATTGTAGTTATGTCCATGAATAAGGCAGAGGGCTGCCGAAACGCATAGGATGTTTTGACTGTGAGGGGTTATTGGCTTTTATGCTGATACTTTTAAAATATCTTCACAATAAAGAACTTTGCTTATTTACAAGCTGTCAGGGTGCCAGGAATCAGACTGAGACAAGAAGTGCAAAAATAATCACACCTTTATTAAAAAAAATAATAATAATAAAATAATAAAAAGTCCACAAGTCTAACAAGCCAGGAGTCAAAACCGGAGCTGGTAATCAGACAAGCCGAGTCAGGAACCAAAGCGAGTAGTCAGACAGGCCAGAATCAGGAACTAGGAGAACAGCAAAGTCAGGAACAAGCCAGGGATCAGGAACCAGAAGAGACATTAGACTAGCCATGTAATACACAGGAAATGGAACACAGGAACTCACAAACAGGTCTGAGACAACGCAAGAGCAAAGCATACCGAACAGAGGCCCTTTAAATAATAAGTGATGACATCACAATTCTGAGACTGCAAGCTGTCTCACACGGATGATGTACAACAGTCTGGCCATAAGAGGATGTGCAGGAAATGAGCAGCATCACACACTCTGCACCAGATTCAACAAGAAAATGTGAGCAAAATGGCTGCCAGCAGCACATGGCAAACAAAGCAGGGAAAAAACCCTGAGAGTACCCTCCCCTCAATGACCCCTCCCCCGTGGGAGGACAAAAGGCTTATTGGGGAAATGGGCATGGAAGGAACGGAGAAGGGAGGGATCATGAACATCAGAGGGGGGAACCCATGAACGCTCCTCAGGACCGTAGCCCCTCCAGTGAACCAAATACTGTACGCAACCCCTGGACATACGGGAGTCAATAATGCTGCTGACCTCATATTCTTCATGGTTGTCAACAGAGATAGGATGGGGACGAGACAACACAGTGGTAAACTGATTAAAAGCCAGCCCAGGCTGGTAAGTTAGTTTTCAATATTAGTTTTTTCACTTAGCAATCTACACTATTATACTCTTTTTTTTCGGCAGAAGGACTCAATCCTAAAGC
Organism: Bombina bombina; assembly: GCF_027579735.1. Classification (NCBI taxonomy): domain Eukaryota; kingdom Metazoa; phylum Chordata; class Amphibia; order Anura; family Bombinatoridae; genus Bombina; species Bombina bombina. Next base: position 1,067,847,251 of record NC_069502.1, read on the forward strand.
AAGATTGAACACTATCAGTTTTGGCTTAAAGAAAAACAACCACACATAAACTCTGCGAGTAGGATAAGCGACAGACACCACTGACTTTGGGATCGTTTACACACGTTGGAGCTAAGGTCCTTTTCTAAGCTGTTTTGGGCTACATATATCCGTGAACCTCACATTCTGAAAGGCTGTTCTGAAGGATTAGGCACTAAAGTGTTTGAACTGTTTTATATCACCCTGTTGACTTTTGTATTTATATCAGCTGCATCCTGTGACAGTTGAGTCACTGTACTAGCAAGACACTATTATCAATCGTTTTAACACTTGAATTATTTTTCATCTTAGCATTGTATTTTATATTTTTCACAAACCACATTGGATATCATTGCACATTTTCTACACTAACACATTTGCATACTATTGCACATTTTTCACTTCTCACACACTAGGGACACCATCCCCAGCACCACCTTATTAAAGAAGCATATTATATCTTATTGGTAATCGTCGTTATCGGGAACAATAGTCCCGGTCTGACCAAAGTAAGATATAGATATTTGATCATTTTAACTCCCCATTTTAGGGTTACTTTTTTCCAGTCCAACAAGTTTGGTATTTGAACATATCTTATTTGAGGTTGTTTATTTGTTTCAGTCTCAAGAGCTGAGTGTCAGCTCACAGGCAGGCACAAGTTGAAGAATTTATCTTTGTATCAGCAAGATATACCTGTCATATGAGTCACTGTGGATTAGCATAATCTTTTGTAACATCTACTGTAACCGAGGTCGACAAATCTGTTTATTGCATCTACTAGCATTGTTATTACATGGATCCATGAGGCACTAACTGTTTGCAACCTTTTTTACATTGTATATTTTATTTGTCATTTTAATTGTCATTTATTGTTATTGTACAATATCAGGTTTTAATTAACCAGCTGTTCATATTTTAATATATTTTAAATAATATATTGTAATAAATTTTCTTGAAAAATATCTTGGAGAGATTACATTTGGTTTATTAGGACCCTGCCTCCACTAGTTGGTGCTCTGATATATCTTTGATTTTTCACCACTTATAATCTGGGCCATAATGTACTATTTTTCAGTATATTACATATATAACACACTATATACACATACACAGTATACCCACAACCCCCCAGCGCATATAGATTTCACAATTGTATTTTAACAGAAAATTTTCAGTTTCAGTTTGCATATGTAGATCTTATTGTCATTCAATACTATCTAAATGGATCATTTAAACACTCATTGCACATGGCAATAATGTTTTGAACATTCCAAAGTGCACTAAAATGCTTGTTCTAATATACAAGGCTACCTTCAAACAATTGATTCAATGTCTATTTCACCTGCAATTTCAATTAGATACAGATACCTTTAGAACATATCTCTATTGAGACAAAGCTTTAAACATCTGGCCCTAAGTGTAATATCTTTCTCACTCAAACCAATAACCACAAAGACAGTCTTGCTAATAATTGCAGCTTGATTGGGAACTAAATGCTGTGATATATAATATTTAGTTTTTATGTGTTTTGTGAGAGAGCATTTTATGACAGAATTGTTTTTGAGTACAGTTGATTTCTTCTTTAAGGAAAACTTTAGAGAACAATTCTTAAACTGTTTTATTTTACTCATTCATATGAGGGCAATAAAACATTGTATTAAAATGCCCTTTAGATACCTGTATGAAAATAAAGTAAGCAATCCCAAGATATAATGTAAATTTGTTTTCAGACTGCTGCTTTTTGTTGCAGATGTGTAGAATACTTGAAAGTAAATTCTGTGCTCATTAAATCAATTACACATCTTAATTTGTTTTTTTTATTGCATCAGCATGTAAGCTCTGTTGTTACCATTTTAGCATTCATATTAAATGCAAATCCCTAAACTAATCTTTTTAATCTTTTGCATCAAATCTATCATCAATAAAGAGAAAGTAGATTTAAAAAATATCCCATCTAGCACCCACTGTGCAAAAAAAAAACCACTACTGTGGGGAAATATAGATAAAGAAACAAAGTGTCATAATAAAAATACAAAGCAAATGCATTATAAAACATAATTGTAACTAGATGCAAATGTTATTTTACTAGGTATGAATTCTTCAGAATAAAAAAATAAAGGTCAAACATCACACCTGAATATTTGTTTTGTGTCATAATTATTATCATTAAAGGGACAGTATACACTCATTTTCATATAACTGCATGTAATAGACACTACTATAAAGAAGCTCTGTTGAAAAAGCAGTTGGGCTTTATGTTGAACGCCCACTGCAAGTGGTAAATAAGACACTCCCCCCTCCTCCTTCTTTTGCATATGAAAAGACCCTTTATACAAACAGGAGCAAGCTGGAGAAGGTAGCTGACGGTATTCACATAAAACTTTGGGGCTTGGTTAGGAGTCTGAAAATGAGAGCAATGTTATTTAAAAATAAGCAAAATTATACATTTAAAAAAAAAAAAAAAACCTTTATGGGCTATATAAATAGATCATCTCCAAAACATTTATGCAAAGAAAAAATGAGTTTATAATGGCCCTTTAATATTATGATAATAGTGAAGAGGAAGAGTTTAACCCTTTGCTGTTATGCTTATTTCACACCCTGTACTAAGCAAAATTTGAGCTTGTTTTGCTACTTTAATAGAAACACTATTGTAAATCAAATTTCTGTGAGTATATATATATATATATATATATTTGATGGCATGTAAGATCACTGTGACAAAAAAACTGTAAAAAAAAAAAGTATATTTTTGTTTAAATTTTAGTAAATAATGAGCTAGAATGTGAATGGCGCATCTGTAGCAGTTATATTTTATATATCTGAGAGGGAACAAAATCAATGCAAAATGTCAATGTTAATGCTATTAAATCGTATACTAACGGAAACACAGATACAATTGCTGAGCTATGGTTTGAACTTTGCTCCTACCAATAGCTTTGATTTATTCAAAACTATGCTAGATATTAACAAACTTCTTAGACAAATTACATTACAAAAACACTATCATGATGTGGGCAGGAATAGAGTAACTGACAATACACATAATCAGGGTAGTCCTCAGCTTGATGACACTACAGGAATGAGCTTTAGGGAAGTATGTGATCTTACTACTTTAAACTCTTTATCCTATGAAGGGTGTAATGATCTTGACCAACACTCTGTAAATAGCTTCAGTGGTTTCAGAAAAGCTTCTATCCACAGTAGAGGTCCGATACTGGAGACAGTTTACAAGATAGTGGAGCAGGATCTTACAACACTGGCTTTGAACAAAAACCTCCTAAACATAATCTATCTAAAAAAGAGAGACAAGCATTGGAGGACCTGAAGAGAATGAATGACATACATTTATGTGCCGTTGATAAAGGGGGCTCGATTGTGGTGTTGAACAGATCAGACTATGTGAGTGAAGCCTTACTTCAGTTACAGGATGTGAATAACAATGTGTGTTTGCACTCAGATCCTACTATAGCTTATCAGAAAGAAGTCTTTTTTGGATGATGGTTGGAAGATGGATATTTTGACTTAGCTACCTTTGAGTATATACATATAGAACATCCAGCCGTTCCAATCTTCCACCATCTTCCAAAGGTGCACAAGACTTTATCCAAGGTACAGGGATGTCCTATTGTGAGTGCAATTGGTTAATTATTTGAACACTTATCCCAATGGTTGGACTCCATCCTACACCCTATCAGAGTGCAATACTATTTAAGAGACATGAAATATGTGATCAATCAAATATGTGAACTTTAATGGGATAAAGAGTGGCTGACAGTGGACGTGGTGGTGCTATACTCTTCAATGCCTCATAATGAGGGTATTGAAGCAATATGTTTCTTTTTGGATAACTTTACTAACTATCGCCTAGATTTAGAGTTCTGCGGTAGCCATCAAAAGCAGCGTTAAGGGCTCCTAAAGCTGCTTTTGGCCGCCTGCTGGTATTTAGAGTTAGCCAGCAAAGGGTCTAACGCTCACTTTCAAGCCGCAACTTTTCCATACCGCAGATCCCCTTACGCCAATTGCGTATCCTATCTTTTCAATGGGATCTTCCTAACGCCGGTATTTAGAGTCTTGGCTGAAGTGAGCAGTAGACCCTCTACCGACAAGACTCCAGCCGCAGAAAAAAGTCAGTAGTTAAGAGCTTTCTGGGCTAACGCCGGTTTATAAAGCTCTTAACTACTGTGCTATAAAGTACACTAACACCCATAAACTACCTATGTACCCCTAAACTGAGGTCCCCCCACATCGCCGCCACTATAATAAACATTTTTAACCCCTAATCTGCCAACCGCACACACCGCCACCACCTACATTATCCCTATGAACCCCTAATCTGCTGCCCCTAACACCGCCGACCCCTACATAATATTTATTAACCCCTAATCTGCCCCCCCAACATCGCCGCTACCTTACCTACACTTATTAATCCCTAATCTGCCGACTGGACCTCGCTGATACTCTAATAAAGTTATTAACCCCTAAACCGCCACACTCCCACCTCGCAAACCCTATAATAAATAGTATTAACCACTAATCTGCCCTCCCTAACATCGCTGCCACCTAACTTCAAGTATTAAACCCTAATCTGCCAACCGGACCTCGCCGTTACTCTAATAAATGTATTAACCCCTAAAGCTAAGTCTAACCCTAACCCTAACACCCCCCTAAATTAAATATAATTTAAATCTAACAAAATAAATTAAATCTTATTAACTAAAGTATTCCTATTTAAAACTAAATACTTACCTGTAAAATAAACCCTAATATAGCTACAATATAACGAAAAATTATATTGTAGCTATTTTAGGATTTATATTTATTTTACAGGCAACTTTATATTTATTTTAACTAGGTACAATAGCTATTAAATAGTTATTTACTATTTAATAGCTACCTAGTTAAAATAATTACAAAATTACTACATGTAAAATAAATCCTAACCTAAGTTACAATTAAACCTAACACTACACTAAAATTAAATAAATTAAATAAATTACCTACAATTACCTACAATTAACTAAACTAAACTACAAAAAAACCCCACTAAATTTAAACAAATAAAAAAAGATTACAAGAATTTTAAGCTAATTACACCTACTCTAAGCCCCCTAATAAAATAACAAAGCCCCCCAAAATAAAAAAATGTCCCTACCTTAATCTAAATTACAAAAGTTAACAGCTCTATTACCAGACCTTAAAAGTGTTTTTTGCGGGGCATGCCCCAAAGTAATCAGCTCTTTTGCCTGTAAAAAAAAACACAATACCACCCCCCAACATTAAAACCCACCACCCCCATCCCCCTACTCTAACCCAATCCCCCCTTAAATAAACCTAACACTACCCCCCTGAAGATCTCCCTACCTGGAGTCGTCTTCACCCAACCGGGCAAAAGTCTTTATCCAATGGGGCAGAAGAGGACATCCAGACCAGCAGAAGTCTTCATCCTATCCGGGCAGAAGAGGATATCCGGATCGGCAGACATCTTCATCCAAGCGGCATCTTCTATCTTCATCCATCCGACGAGGAGCGGCTCCATCTTCAAGACCTCCGGCGCGGAACATCCTCCTTCCCAGACGACTACCCGACGAATGAAGGTTCCTTTAAGTGACGTCATCCAAGATGGCGTCCCTCGAATTCTGATTGGCTGATAGGATTCTATCAGCCAATCGGAATTAAGGTAGTAAAAATCTGATTGGCTGACTGAATCAGCCAATCAGATTCAAGTTCAATCCGATTGGCTGATCCAATCAGCCAATCAGATTGAGCTCGCATTCTATTGGCTGATCGGAACAGCCAATAGAATGCGAGCTCAATCTGATTGGCTGATTGGATCAGCCAATCAGATTTTTCCTACCTTAATTCCGATTGGCTGATAGAATCCTATCAGCCAATCGGAATTCAAGGGACGCCATCTTGGATGATGTCACTTAAAGGAACCGAGTAGTCGTCGTGGAAAGAGGATGTTCCGCGCTGGAGGTCTTAAAGATGGAGCCGCTCCTTGTCGGATGGATGAAGATAGAAGATGCCGCTTGGATGAAGATGTCTGCCGGTCCGGATGTCCTCTTCTGCCCGGATAGGATGAAGACTTCTGCCGGTCTGGATGTCCTCTTCTGCACCATCGGATGAAGACTTCAGTCCGGTTGGGTGAAGACGACTCAAGGTAGGGAGATCTTCAGGGGGTTAGTGTTAGGTTTATTTAAGGGGGGTTTGAGTTAGAGTAGGGGTATGTGGGTGGTGGGTTTTAATGTTGGGGGTGGTATTGTGTTTTTTTTTTACAGGCAAAAGAGCTGATTACTTTGGGGCAAGCCCCGCAAAAAGCCCTTTTAAGGGCTGGTAATAGAGCTGTTAACTTTTGTAATTTAGATTAGGGTAGGGAATTTTTTTTATTTTGGGGGGCTTTGTTATTTTATTAGGGGGCTTAGAGTAGGTCTAATTAGCTTAAAATTCTTGTAATCTTTTTTTATTTTTTGTAATTTAGTGTTTGTTTGTTTTTGTAATTTAATTTAGTTTAGTTAATTGTAGGTAATTGTAGGTGATTTATTTAATTTATTTAATTTTAGTGTAGTGTTTAATTTATTTAATTTTACTGTAGTAGCTTGTAAGTAAAACTTTAAAATACGAACCACATCCAAATTGTGTAATAGACGTTCCTTCTTTGAAGAAGGATTAGGATACAAGAATGGAACAACAATCTCTTGAGTGATATTCTTGTTAGATACCACCTTAGGTAAAAACCCAGGTTGGTACACAGGACTACCTTATCCGTACGGAGAACCAGATAAGGAGAATCACATTGCAACGCAGATAACTCGGAGACTCTATGAGCCGAGGAAATAGCTACCAAAAAGGAACTTTCCAAGATAGAAGTTTGATATCTATGGAATGAAAAGCTTCAAATGGAACTCCTTGAAGAACCTTAAGAACCAGCTTTAAGCTCCATGGCGGAGCAACATTTTTAACCACAGGCTTGGTTCTAACCAAAGCCTGACCAAATGCCTGAACGTCTAGAATACCTGCCAGACGCTTGTGCAAAAGAATAGACAGAGTAGAAATCTGTACTTTTAAAGAACTAGCTGACAACCCTTTTCTCAAAATCATCTTGGAGAAAAGATAATATCCTGGGAATCCAGACTTTACTCCATGAGTAACCCTTGGATTCATAACAATAAGATATTTACACCATATCTTATGTTAAATTTTCCTAGAGACAGGCTTTTATGCCTGTATTAAGGTATCAATTACTGACTCGGAGAAGCCATGCTTTGATAACATCAAGCGTTCTGTCTCCAGGCAGTCCATCTCAGATTAATTATATTTAGATGGTTGAAAAGACCCTGAGGTAGAGGGTCCTGTCTCAGAAGCAGAGACCGTGGTGGAAAGGATGACATGTCCACCAGATCTGCATACCAGGTCCTGCGTGGCCACGCAGGCGCTGTCAAAAGCACCAAAGCACTCTCCTGCTTGATCTTGTGCAAACCCCTCCGGAGGGAATTCCCACTCCCCCGGATGAAAAGTCTGACGACTTAGAAAATCTGCCTCCCAGTTCTCAACACCTGGGATAGGGATAGCTTTTAGACAAGAGTGAGTCTCTGTCCAGTGAATTATTTTAAGACTTCTAACATTGCTAGGGAACTTCTGTTCCCCCTTGATGGTTGATGTAAGCCACAGTCGTGATATTGTCCGACTGAAATATGATGTACCTCAGAGTTGCTAACTGAGGCCAAGTCTGAAGAGCATGGAATATCGCTCCCAGTTCCAGAATATTCATTAGAAGGAGGGTCTCCTCCTGAGTCCACTATCCCTGAGCCTTCAGGGAGTTCCAGACTGTATCCCAACCTAAAAGGCTGGCATCTGTTGTAACAATTGTCCCATCTGACCTGCGGAAGGTCATACCCTTGGACAGATGGTCCCGAGATAGTCACCAGAGAAGAGAATCTCTGGTTTCTTGGTCCGGATTTAACAGGAGAACAAATCTGTGTAATCCCCGTTCCTCTGGCTGAGCATGCATAGTTGCAGTGGTCTGAAATGTAGGCGTGCAAACGGTACTATGTCCCTTGCCGCTACCATTAAGCCGATTACATTCATGTACTGAGCCACCAAAGGGCGCGGATGGAATGAAGAACACGGCAGAAATTTAGAAACTTTGACAACCTGGACTCCGTCAGGTAAATTTAAATTTCTACAAAATCTATCAGAATCCCTAGGAGGGAAACCCTTGATATTGGGGATAGAGAACTCTTTCCTTGTTCACTTTCCACCCATGCAATCTCAGAAATGCCAGTACTACGTCCGTATGAGACTTGGCAACTTGGATGTTTGACGCCTGTATCAGGATGTCGTCTAAATAAGGGGCCACTTCTATGCCCCGCGGCCTAAGGACCGCCAAAGTGACCCCAGAACCTCCATAAAGATTCTAGGGGCTGTAGTTAACCCAAAGGAAAGAGCTACAAACTGGTAATGCCTGTCTAGAAAGGCAAACCTGAAAAAACGATGGTGATCTTTATGCATCGTAATGTGAGGATAAGCATCCTTCAAATCCATTGTAGTCCTCTATTGACTCTCCTGGATCATAGTTAAGATGGTACGAATAGTTTCCATCTTAAATGATAGTATTCTAAAGAATTTGTTTAAGATCTTTTATATCCAAAATTGGTCTGAAGGTTTCCTTTCCTTGGGAACCACAAACCGATTTGAGGAAAACTGTGTCCCTGTTCCTCTATTGGAACTGAATGGGTCACGTACACAATGCAAGAATGTCTCTTTCTTTACCTGGTTTGCAGATAAATGTGAAAGGCAAAAACTCCCCTTTTTTGGGGGGGAAAGCTTTGAAATCCAGAAGATATCTCTTTTGTATAATTTCCAATTCCCAGGGATCCTGGGCATCTCTTGCCCACGCCTGGGCGAAGAATGAAGTCTGCCCCCTATAGGATCCGTTACCAGATAGGGGTCCGTTCCTCATGCTGTTTTAGAGGCAGCAGCAGGCTCCTTGACCTGCTTATCTTTGTTCCAGGTCCGGTTGTCTCCAGACCGCCTTGGACTGAGCAAAAGTTCCCTCTTATTTTGCCTTAGAGGAAGTTGATGCCACACCTGCCTTGAATTTTCGAAAGGCACGAAAATTAGGCCTTTTTTGTCGCTTGATTTGGACCTGTCCTGAGGAAGGGCATGATCTTTTCCTCCAGTGATATAAGTAATAATCTCCTTCAAACTAGGCCTGAATAGGGTCTGCCCCTTGAAGGGAAGTTAAGTAGCTTATTTATTAAAGTCACGACAGCTGACCATGATATAAGCCATAGCGCTCTGTGCGCCAGTATAGTAAAAAACAGAATTCTTAGCCGTTAGTCTAGTCAAAGGAACAAAGGCATCAGAAAACAAAGGAATTGGCTAGCTTAAGTGCTCTAAGCTTGTCAAATATATTCATCCAATGGAGCCTGTAAAGCCTCATCAAGAGACTCAAACCAGAACGCCGCAGCAGCAGTGACAGGAGCAATGCGTGCAAGGGGCTGCAGGATAAAACCTTGTTGAATAAACATTTTTTATCCATTGGATCTAAAAAAGCACAACAGTCCTCGCCAGAGGTAGTGGTACGCTTAGCTAGAGTAGAAACTCTTCTCTCCACCTTAGGAACTGTCTGCCATAAGTCCCGTGTGGTGGCAACTATTAGAAAACAATCTTCTAAAAAATAGGAGGGGAAGAGAACGGCACACCTGGTCTATCCCATTCCTTATGAAAAATTTTAGTAAACCTCTTTAGGTATTGGAAAAACATAAGTACACACCGGCACTGCATATTATTTATCCAGTCTACACAATTTCTCTGGCACTGCGATTGTACACATTCATTCAGAGCAGCTAAAGCCTCCCTGAGCAACAAGTGGAGGTTCTCAAGCATAAATTTTAAATGTAGAAATATCAGAATCAGGTTAAATCATCTTCCCTGAGTCACAAATATCCCCCACAGACTAAGCATATTGTGAGGTAGTATCAGACATGGTTCTTAAAGCGTCTGTATGCTCTGTATCTACCCCCAGAGCTGTTTTGCTTTCCTTTAATTTCAGGTAGTCTGACTAATACTGCTGCCAGTGTATTATACACAACCTTTGCCATGTCTTGTAAAATAAACGCTATGGGCGCCATTGATATACTTGGCGCCATTTGAGCGTGAGTCCCTGGAGCGGGAGTCAAAGGGTCTGACACGTGGGGAGAGTTAGTCGGCATAACTTCCCCCTCGACAGAATCCTCTGGTAAAATAAACGCTATGGGTGCCCTTGATGTACTTGGCGCCATTTGAGCGTGAGTCCCTAAAGCGGGAGTCAAAGGGTCTGACACGTGGGGAGAGTTAGTCGGCATAACTTCCCCCTCGACAGAATCCTCTGGTGATAATGTTTTTAAATACAAAAAATGATCTTTATTGTTTAACATGAAATCAGTACATCTGGTACACATTCTAAAATGGGGTTCCACCATGGCTTTAAACATAATAAACACAGAGCCTCCTCTATGTTAGACATGTTAGAACTAATAAAGAGACTAGTAAGCTTGGAAAACACTTTAAATCAAGTTAACAAGCAAATATAACAAACATTACTGTGCCTTTAAGAGAAACAAATTTTGTCAAAATTTGAAAAACAGTGAAAAAAGGCAGTAATGTAATAAGTTAACAGAGCATTGCACCCACTTGCAAATGGATGATTAACCCCTTAATGCAAAAAACAGATAAAAAAAAAAAAAAAAAAAAAAAAAAAACGACATTTTTTTTTAAACAGACACAACAAAACTGCCACAGCTGAGCTGTGGATTACCTTCCCTATAACTGTTTCTATGCAAAATTTAAGCCAGCCATGTGGAAAAATTAGGCCCCAATAAGTTTTATCACCAAACATATGTTAAAAAACGATTAAACATGCCAGCAAACGTTTTAAAACACATTCTTATAAGAGTATGTATGTCTATTAATAAGCCTGATCCAGTCGCTATCACTGCATTTAAGGCTTTACTTACATTACTTCGGTATCAGCAGTATTTTCTTAGTCAATTCCATTCCTTAGAAAAATATATTACTGCACATACCTTAGCATATATCTCTATCAATCAGCCTGGTACCAGTCGCTTTCACTGCATTTAAAGGCTGTACTTACATTACTTCGGTATCAGCAGTATTTTCTTAGTCAATTCCATTCCTTAGAAAAATATTTTACTGCACATACCTTATTTGCAGGAAAACCTGCACGCCATTCCCCCTCTGAAGTACCTTACTCCTCAGAATGTGTGAGAACAGCAACTGGATCTTAGTTACGTCTGCTAAGATCATAGAAAAAACGCAGGCAGATTCTTCTTCCAAATACTGCCTGAGATAAACAGCACACTCCGGTGCCATTTAAAAATAACAAACTTTTGAATGAAGAAATAAACTAAGTATAAAAAACCACAGACTCTCACGACCTCCTATCTATGTTGAGACTTGCAAGAGAATGACTGGTAATGGCAGTTAGGGGAGGAGCTATATAGCAGCTTTGCTGTGGGTGGACTCTTGCAGCTTCCTGTTGGGAAGGAGAATGTATCCCATAAGTAATGGATGATCCGTGGACTGGATACACTTAACAAGAGAAAAAGGACGCGGAGCTAACGCACCCCTTTGGCTGCAAAACTCTAAATCTAGGTGTATTTAAGCAAATTCAAGCACTTTATATTGAGAGTCAATAGGCATCTGTTGACACAAAACTATTTCAAATTTGAGGGACTCTTTTACCTCCAAAAATATGGGACAGTGATGGGGGCCAAGTTTGCCCCCTCATTTGCCAACCTGTTCATGTTTTGGTGGGAGCTGTCCCACATCTATGGAGAAAAGAATCCCTTTAAAGAATGCATAGTTGTTTATCGAAGGTTCATTGGCAACCTGCTGTTCATCTGGCATGGAACTAGGCTCCTTTATTCATGGTTTGAATGATAACTAAATAGGACTTAAATTCAGATTTGAGAAAAAGGAAAGTAAGATCAACTTTTAAGACCTAGCATTCACCAAGATCACAAGTTGTGCACTAAACCGGGTGCGTAAATAATGCAAAACAATGAGCGGTATAGCACTCTCCATAGCGCTGCCATTGCAAGTTACTGAAAAACCTTCTTTTGTTGTTTGATATGGTGCGATAAGCTCCATACTGCAAAAAACCCAAGGCCTGACTCTACGTGCTCATGCACGTTTTCCCCCATAGACAAGAGGAAGTGTTAGAAACAAACTAACACCTGTGATCACCAAATGGTGATCGCTATAATGCAATCCCCATTGATGTCAACATAAACCCCTAGTTTAAAGTGACAGTCTACCATAGAATTGTTATTGTTTTAAAAGATACATAATCCCTTTATTACCCATTCCCCAGTTTTGCATAAACAACACAGTTATATTAATTTACCTCTGTGGTTACCTTGTATTTAGGAACCTTCTTCCAGCCCCCTGATCACATGACTGTGACTTTTTATTATCTATTGTCTTAAATTTAGCATTGTTTTGTGCTAAATCTTAAATAACCCCTGTTCCTGAACACAGTCGGCTAGATTTAGAGTTTTGTCGGTAACGACCCGCGTAGCTAACGCTGGCTTTTTTCTGGCCGCACCTTTAAAATAACTCTGGTATTGAGAGTCCACAGAATGGCTGCGTTAGGCTCCAAAAAAGGAGCGTAGAGCATATTTAACGCAACTTCAACTCTCGATACCAGAGTTGCTTACGGACGCGGCCAGACTCAAAAACGTGCTCGTGCACAATTCCCCCATAGGAAACAATGGGGCTGTTTGAGCTGAAAAAAAACCTAACACCTGCAAAAAAGCCGCGTTCAGCTCCTAACGCAGCCCCATTGTTTGCTATGGGGAAACACTTCCTACGTCTGCACCTAACACTCTAACATGTACCCCGAGTCTAAACACCCCTAACCTTACACTTATTAACCCCTATTCTGCCGCCCCCGATATCGCTGACCCCTGCATATTATTATTAACTCCTAATCTGCCGCTCAGTAAACCGCCGCTACTTACATTATCCCTATGTACTCCTAATCTGCTGTCCCTAACACCGCCGACCCCTATATTATATTTATTAACCCCTAATCTGCCCTCCCTAACATCGCCAACACCTAACTTCAAACATTAACCCCTAATCTGCCGACTGGAGCTCACCGCTATTCTAATAAATTTTTTAACCCCTAAAGCTAAGTCTAACCCTAACACTAACACCCCCCTAAGTTAAATATAATTTAAATCTAACTAAATAAATTAACTCTTATTAAATAAATTATTCCTATTTAAAGCTAAATACTTACCTGTAAAATAAACCCTAATATAGCTACAATATAAATTATAATTATATTATAGCTATTTTAGGATTAATATTTATTTTACAGGTAACTTTGTATTTATTTTAACCAGGTACAATAGCTATTAAATAGTTAAGAACTATTTAATAGCTAAAATAGTTACAATAATTACAAAATTACCTGTAAAATAAATCCTAACCTAAGTTACAATTAAACCTAACACTACACTATCAATAAATTAATTAAATAAAATACCAACAATTACCTACAATTAAACCTTACACTACACTATCAATAAATTATTTAAATACAATATCTACAAATAAATACAATGAAATAAACTAACTAAAGTACAAAAAATAAAAAAATATTACAACAATTTTAAACTAATTACATCTACTCTAAGCCCCCTAATAAAATAACAAAGCCCCCCAAAATAAAAAAATACCCTACCCTATTCTAAATTACAAAAGTTCAAAGCTCTTTTACCTTACCAGCCCTGAACAGGGCCCTTTGCGGGGCATGCCCCAAAGAATTCAGCTCTTTTGCCTGTAAAAAGAAACATAAAATACCCCCCCCCCAACATTACAACCCACCACCCACATACCCCTAATCTAACCCAAACCCCCAGTGTTATCTATATGGCCCACGTGTACTTTCTATCTCTTTGTGTTGAAAAGAGATTTAAAAAGCATGTGATAAGAGGCAGCCCTCAAAGGCTTAGAAATTAGCATATGAGCCTACCTATGTTTAGTTTAAACTAAGAATACCAAGAGAAAAAAGTACATTTGATGATAAAAATAAATTGGAAAGTTGAATAAAATTAAAAGTCCTATCTAAATAATGGAAGTTTAATTTATACTAGACTGTTCCTTTAAATACCCCTAATCCACCGAGCTCGACATCACAACACTAAATAAACCTATTAACCCCTAAACTGCCAGCCCCCACATCACTACTACTATAATAAAGTTATTATTAACCCCTTAACCGCTGGCCCCCACATTGCTACTACAATAAAATGATTAACCCCTTAACTGCCACCCCCACATCGCTACTACTATAATAAAGTTATTAACCCCTAAACCGCCGACCCCATATCGCTACTACTATAATAAAGTTATTAACCCCTAAACCGCCAGCCCCTTACATTGCTACTACTATAATAAAACTATTAACCTCTAAATCACCACCCCCACAACGCTACTACTATAATAAAGTTATTAACCCTTAAACCGCTGCCCCCCACATCGCTACTACTATAATAAAGTTATTAACCCCTAACCCGCGGCCCCCCATATTGCAATACACTAAATTAAACTATTAACACGTAAACCTAACTATCCCATATACTTTAAATTAAAATATAACTATCTTAAAATAAATAAAAAATGTAAAAATCCTAACACTACATTTTTTTAAAAAAAAAAACCCTAACATTACAAAAAATACTCTAAAATTATGCAAAATAAAAAAACACTAACGCCTAGATTTAGAGTTTGGCGTTAGCCGTCAAAACCAGCGTTAGGGGCTCCTAACGCTGGTTTTGGGCTACCGCTGGTATTTAGAGTCAGTCAGGAAAGGGTCTAACGCTCACTTTCCAGCCGCGACTTTTCCATACCGCAGATCCCCCTACGCCATTTGCGTATCCTATCTTTTCAATGGGATCTTTCTAACGCTGGTATTTAGAGTCTTGGCTGAAGTGAGCGTTAGAAATCTAACGACAAAACTCCAGCCGCAGCAAAAAGCCAGAAGTTAAGAGCTTTCTGGGCTAACGCCGGTTCATAAAGCTCTTAACTACTGTGCTCTAAAGTACACTAACACCCATAAACTACCTATGTACCCCTAAACCGAGGCCCCCCCACATCGCCACCACTCTATTAAAATTTTTAACCCCTAATCTGCCGACCGCACACCGCCGCCACCTACGTTATCCCTATGTACCCCTAATCTGCTGCCCCTAACACCGCCGACCCCTATATTATATTTATTAACCCCTAATCTGCCACCCCAAACGTCGCCGCCACCTACCTACACTTATTAACCCCTAATCTGCCGACCGGACCTCACCGCTACTATAATAAAGTTATTAACCCCTAATCTGCCTCACTCCCGCCTCAATAACCCTATAATAAATAGTATTAAACCCCTAATCTGCCCTCCCTAACATCACCGACACCTAATCTGCCGACCGGACCTCACCGCTACTCTATTAAATTTATTAACCCCTAAAGCTAAGCCTAACCCTAACACTAACACCCCCCTAAATTAAATATAATTTAAATCTAACAAAATAAATTAACTCTTATTAACTAAATTATTCCTATTTAAAGCTAAATACTTACCTGTAAAATAAATCCTAATATAGCTATAATATAACTTATAATTATATTGTATCTATTTTAGGATTAATATTTATTTTACAGGTAACTTTGTATTTATTTTAACCAGGTACAATAGCTATTAAATAGTTAATAACTATTTAATAGTTACCTAGTTAAAATAATTACAAAATTACCTGTAAAATAAATCCTAACCTAAGTTACAATTAAACCTAACACTACACTATCAATAAATTAATTAAATAAAATACCTACAATTATCTAAAATTAAACCTAACACTACACTATCAATACATTAATTAAATAAAATACCTACAATTATCTACAATTAAACCTAACACTACATTATCAATAAATTAATTAAATAAAATACCTGCAAATAAATACAATTACATAAACTAACTAAAGTACAAAAAATAAAAAAAGAACTAAGTAAAAAAATTCTTTACAAACATTAGAAAAAGATTACAACAATTTTAAGCTAATTAAACCTACTCTAAGCCCCCTAATAAAATAACAAAGCCCCCCAAAATT
Source organism: Bombina bombina (assembly GCF_027579735.1). Classification (NCBI taxonomy): domain Eukaryota; kingdom Metazoa; phylum Chordata; class Amphibia; order Anura; family Bombinatoridae; genus Bombina; species Bombina bombina. Next base: position 1,067,863,451 of record NC_069502.1, read on the forward strand.
AAAAAATTCCCTAACCTATTCTAAAATAAAAATAGAAAAGCTCTTTTACCTTACCAGCCCTTAAAAGGGCCTTTTGCGGGGCATGCCCCAAAGAATTCTGCTTTTTTGCCTGTAAAAAAAACATACAATACCCCCCAACATTACAACCCACCACCCACATACCCCTAATCTAACCCAAACCCCCCTTAAATAAACCTAACACTAAGCCCCTGAAGATCTTCCTACCTTATCTTCACCACGCCGGGTATCACCGATCGGTCCAGAAGAGCCTCCGAAGTCTTCAACCAAGCCCAAGCAGGGGCTGAAGACGTCCATCATCGGGCTGAAGTCTTGATCCAAGCGGCGGCTGAAGAGCTCCATCATCGGGCAGAAGTCTTCATCCTATCCGGGCAGAAGAGGAGATCCGGTAGACATCTTCATCCAAGCGGCATCTTCTATCTTCTTCCATCCGACGACGAGCGGCTCCATCTTCAAGACCTCCGGCGCGGATCCATCCTCTTCTTCCGACGTCCTAACACAGAATGAAGGTTCCTTTAAGGGACGTCATCCAAGATGGCGTCCCTCGAATTCCGATTGGCTGATAGGATTCTATCAGCCAATCGGAATTAAGGTAGGAAAAATCTGATTGGCTGATTGAATCAGCCAATCAGATTCAAGTTCAATCCGCTTGACTAATCCAATCAGCCAATCAGATTGAGCTTGCATTCTATTGGCTGTTCCGATCAGAGCAGAATTCTTTTGGGCATGCCCCGCAAAAGGCCCTTTTAAGGGCTGGTAAGGTAAAAGAGCTTTTCTATTTTTATTTTAGAATAGGGTAGGGCATTTTTTTATTTTGGGGGGCTTTGTTATTTTATTAGGGGGCTTAGAGTAGGTGTAATTAGCTTAAAATTGTTGTAATGTTGGTGATGTTAGGGAGGGCAGATTAGGGGTTAATACTATTTATTATAGGATTATTGAGGCGGGAGTGAGGCGGATTAGGGGTTAATAACTTTATTATAGTAGCGGTGAGGTCCGGTCGGCAGATTAGGGGTTAATAATTGTAGGTAGGTGGAGGCGACGTTGGGGGTGGCAGATTAGGGGTTAATAAATATAATGTAGGGGTCGGCGGTGTTAGGGGCAGCAGATTAGGGGTACATAGGGAGCGGCAGATTAGGGGTTAAAAAAATTATGCAGGGGTCAGCGATAGCAGGGGCGGCAGATTAAGGGTTAATAAGTGTAAAGTTAGGGGTGTTTAGACTCGGGGTACATGTTAGGGTGTTAGGTGCAGACTTAGGAAGTGTTTCCCCATAGGAAACAATGGGGCTGCGTTAGGAGCTGAACGCTGCTTTTTTGCAGGTGTTAGGTTTTTTTTAAGCTCAAACGGCTCCATTGTTTTCTATGGGGGAATCGTGCACAAGCACGTTTTTGAAGCTGGCCGCGTCCGTAAGCACCGCTGGTATTGAGAGTTGCAGTGGCAGTAAATTATGCTCTACACTCCCTTTTTGAAGCCTAATGCAGAGCTTCTGTGAACTCTCAATACCAGCGGTATTTAAAAGGTGCGGGGGAAAAAAAGCCAGCGTTAGCTACGCGGGTCGTTACCGACAAAACTCTAAATCTAGCCGTAAGATTACAAAAAATAATAAATGAAATTATCCAAAATAATAAAAATTAAACCTAATCTAATATACCTATAAAAACAAAAATTAAAAATAAAATAAAAACACCCCCAAATCTATTAATAAACTACCAATAGCCCTTAAAAGGGCCTTTTGTAGGTCATTGCCCTAAGTTAAACAGCTCTTTTACCTACAAAAATTACCAATCCCCCTCCTAAAATACCCCCCCCACACCCAAACAACCCCCAAAAATAAAAAATCTAAGTCTAAAAAAACCCTAAAATACCTATTGCCCCTAAAGGGCTCAAAGATATGAGGTCGCAGGCAAAGGGCTTAACATGGACATACATACATATACATGTCTAAAGATGGATATTTTTATATATATATATATATATATATATATATATATATATATATATATGTGTGTGTGTGTACATATGTATTTATGTATTAATATGTGTATTTATGTATTACAGACATATATAAGCATATAAACACATAAATACATATGTGCACATATATATAGTCATATATATATGTGCATTTGAGCCCTTTGCAGTTAAGTAGATGAAAACATGTAAAAGCATATTTATGCAATATTCATATTTAATAAAGGTTTTAACAATGTATTTACTGTAAATATTTCACATTACAATATTATGCACATAGGGGAATATGTTCTAAGTAGTTTAGTGCACATGAGAATATACAATCGGTTTAGCTCTATTGACTTCTATTGCGGAATACATGAACATGCTTTTTGTGCTCGTAGGGTTTATGCACAAGCAAAAACAGTTTACTTTCAACTCTTACTTCTTGCACTGTTAATGCTCGAGCAAGAGCAATAAATACCGCTCCACTCGTAATCTGGACCTCATTTATTATTAAGGGTAGCCACATGTGAAATAGGGGCCCATACACCCTTTTGGGGTTATAATATAAACTGCAATAGAGGTCCCTTTTTGCAGTACTTAAGTAAAAGCACTTTTTTTCTTGCAAGTTACCACAGTAGTCACCAAGCTATACAGACAAAAATCATGTATCTTTGTAAGACAGGGAAAGGGATCTTTCAACATAACAGATTTCTTTTCTATTGAGCCTATAAAGTCCCATTCCCTCGCAAAAAAATGACCTGGGTATGTGTAGATATTTGTGGGGATGTGTGGCTTTCCAAGACAACCAACATTTGTAGTCACAAAACACATAAAAAATACATTACACAGTACACTCATAATAACACCATCTAATAAAAATTATTAAAAAAAAAAAAATTGCACACAAAAGTTATAAGGTCTCAAATGTATGAGATCTTAGGTGCTAGGAAAAAAAGGCTTTAACATAGGGATATATACATATATATGTCTACAGATGTATAAGTATATATATATATATATATATATATATATATATATGTCTATATATGTGTACATATGTATTTATATGTGTATGTATGTATTTACAGACATATATACACATATAAACACATAAATACATATGAAATGTTTTTACTAACAAGAGAAATCATCCAGAATAAATCAACCAGGATGAAAAAAGACAGGGATTTCAGCACTCTTTTTGAAAAAAATATTTTTTACTAGCGTTATAGTAAAGATAGAAAACAAGGGTGTTGGCAGTGTAGGCCCGTCCCCCCACACAATGTGAACAATGGAATATATACAAAACAGTTATTTAGGTAAATTGCAACATATACACATTATGACAGTAGTATTAGCTATGTCATACATAATACACTGAACCTGACCGGTCAGGGGATGTGCGAGTAAAATACTTGAGAAATTCTTATATCTACAAGTAATGTGATAGCAACATTGGTATTAAGAGGCATGTCATTCTTTCTACACCCTGCTGCACACAGCACCCCATGTTAGAGGTCACAGCTGGGCAGGTTAAAGGATAGTGGGATCTAAGAGAGAAATGACAGTCTTAAAGATACGGTAAAGTTTTATCAGGCATTCAAGGTGTCTGTGTACAAAAAACTACACCCTGCTGCTACCGACACCTCATAGGCTGAGGTATGTGTTGCCGGGCAGGTTAGAAAAGTGGGATCTAAGTGATCAATGCAGTCAAGCCCTCAGGATATGCACAATAATGTGTGAGCATAACAATCAGTTTTTTATATATATATATATATATAGCATGTGCAGTTTATCACACGCAATCTGGATACAGTACTGTAGGTGGTCATATACATGAAGTTGGGCAATGAATTTCAAGCAATGGTGTAAACATGAGCAGTTAGTAGCAAGCAAGCAAGCGTATTAATGCCCAAGTTAAAGCTGCTCAATTAGTATGCAGGCTCACATTTCAGTTCTTTTAAGTCATTATTACCAAATAAGCCAAGACGCCCCCTCAACATTGCAGCGTTTTCCAAGTATTAGTGCACAGTATAATAGCCGATTTGCACAGTTGAAGCAAGTTGATAATAAGGGACCATACGACCTGAGAAGTACAGTGAATGTCGGGATATCCGTTCAGCCGTTCTTGACCTCTTTGTGGCAATGGCGAATATTTCCAAGAGTGATTCCAAGCTTCTTTGAAATGCCTGAAAGGAACCGTAAAGACGTGTTGAAAGTCGCTTTCATCAAGGCACAAACACGTACATCACGTGAACCGATCGGCTGGACCTATGCATATGTATACATATATAAACATATATATATATATTTTATCATGATTAAGCAAGAGGAGAGAGAAATCTAGGAGTGTAATCCTAGTTAAGAAAAGACAGGGATTTCAGCACTCTTTTTGGAAAATAAAGCTCATTAGACCAAAATGTGTTTTTAAACAGTGAATTCTTTAATCCAATTATGAACAGAGAAAACTTCCAGCTATATATACACCACTCCCCCTGAGGAAAGGACTCAATACTTATTGTATTAGTAAAAGGGAGTTTCGAAAAGAAAACAAAATTTAGTTCAAAATATACTAGAGTTAATGTTATAAACCTGACCGGTCAGGGGTGCACATTTAGTACATGGATACACAGCCAAACCCTACATGGATTTGTAGATTGACACCTGTATATAACCTCTACACCCTGCTGCTCACAGAACCCCTTTAAAAGAGGTATAGCCTGGGCAGGTTTTAAAAAGAATGGGATCTAAGAGGTTAATTAGGGGTATCAAAGACAGAAGCAAGTCACAGTTTGTTATCGCAATTACAATATGGTATGCAATTAATAGCGTATATTGGTATACAGACATGAAATGTAAAGCCTGAAATTCGAGATTCACTACACCTAGCTGCTCACAGTACTCCAGTTAAGGAGAGTATAATACCGGGCAGTACAACAAGTGGTAATATCTACCAGGATCTAAGTGATCTCTAAGTTAGGCTTTGTTTACACTTAACAAAACACATTTGAGCGACTTTTTGCAATAAATACAGACAGTATGTGCCCTTATTATGCTTTTTTGTATTTTGTTAGTTTGTCATGCAAAGCTTTGCTGTAGAAAGAAATAAGCAGAAGTGTAGAATTGTAGCATAGAGCACAATGCAAAATATCTTCTTAATAGTGCTGTAATCGTGGAGGTGCTGACACATAAAGCTGCATTAAAGGAAACATTGTAGCAAGCAGAAGAGAGAGCAATTCAGATGCTGTTAGTTAAAAGTTCAGCTTAGCGTATGTAAAACAATGTTGCAATTCTTGGCAGCTATTGTAGCAATATCCGTGAATTTCTTTTGTAAACGTATTCCTCACAAAGCAATCAAACATTGCAGTTTTCACTGGTAACCATATTGTTATATTCGACCGTATTACAGTTCATATCAGTGAACCTTACTGTGACACATACGACCTTGTTTAGTTCATTCAGACGTATCTCCGATCCTCAGAGTGCCGTTATTACACTTCTGTAAATTTCACCGCAGGTACCTTCAACCATGCGGTTTAGGAGGCTGTGTTTGTGGCGTGCACCACGTAGGCCGGTCGGCTTAGCCAATGCCGACGCGCGTTTCACCAGCAGGGCTGTTAGACACACCGGGCTTCGTCAGGGCGGTATACTCATATACATCTGTAGACATGTATATGTATGTATCTGTATATAAGTGCATAGGAGACCTTTGCATTTAAGTAGATGAAAACATGAAAAGGCATATTTATGCAATATTTTCATGTCGAGCTTGCCCATATTAGAATATGCGATCGAGCTTGCGCATATGAAAATATGCGATTGGGTTAGATCAAATGTGAATATGTGTTCGTGTTTGCTTGAGAGTGACTTTTTCCATTATTTTGTCTTCATTGACTTCTATGTTCTAATATTCTACTTTCGGATTTTTGCACTCATTGGGTTACCGCTAGACTAAAACAGTTTACTTTCAACTCGTAATACGAGCACAACCTGACGATTGCAAAAATCTTAATTCTAGCGCAATTAATGCTCTAGCAGAAGTGCAAAATACTGCTCCACTTGTAATCAAGCCCATAGTTTATTAAAACATTAAAACTATGGGGCCAATGTATCAATGTCTGTCCGACATGATACGCTGTAGCTGTCAATATTTAACATTGCACAAGCAGTTCACCAGAACTGCTTGTGCAATGTCGCGCCCTGCAGATTCTCAGCCAATTAGCCACTAGCAGGGGGTGTCTATCAACCCGATCGTATACGATCGGGCGGATTGCAGACTGCAGCCTCAGAGGCAGCAAACCAGTTATGGAGCAGTTGTCTTTAGACCGCTGCTTTATAACTGCTGTTTCCGGTGAGCCTGAAGGCTCGTGCGGAAACAGGGGCATCAAGCTCCATTAGGAGCTTGATAATTCGGACCCTATAACTCAGACCACACTTTCAAACATTAAAATGCATGCACATATTAAGAATAATTACTTGAAGGTTTATTTATTATTGCAATCATGTTGGGACTTAAAATACGTGTGAAAATCTGTGCAGTAAACAATTTAAACACCATTATTTATAGTGAACCAATTAGCGGTCATGTTTTATTTTCTGATTGGTCACATACATTTTTTTTTTATGTAGTTATGTTCAAACTCCCCCAAACATTCTGTAAAAAAGCCTGATAAAGGCTTGTGTCTTATAGCTTTTCAATTACAGTATTTACCCAATACCTAGTTCAAGTATAAGAAAAAAAGATTTTCTGGTTATATCATATTTTTTAAGTTAGGTGTATTATCTTATCTAAAATGACAAACTTCTAATAGACTGGAATGTCATATAATAGAAGCCAAAACAAGTCCCAATTGAAATTGTCCTGAATTTAAAGTTTAGCAGAGCAAACTCTTTTTGTCATTACCACTCCATTAAAGCTTACAATAAAAAAAAAATACAGATTATATTCAGATTGATGTCAAATTAATGCTTTGGACTAGAAAATGAGGTGTGCCTATGTAAATAATACTAATTTCTTTCTGCTCCATATAAAAGAGAATTTTTAAATATATTAAAGTTTGATAAATTGATTTTCCTTGGAAATACCAAGCAATTTTCCACTGAACAAGGAACATGGCAACCCCAGACGATGATTTTCATCCTTTTTGGGGCTCATCAATGAGGTGCAACCATATTCCTCTAAGCACATTGGGAAAGGAGTCCATGTCTCGTTCCCCCATCATCCTTATAGAGACTTTCCCAAGGTAATTTAACAAATACATACAGAAAGAAAAGAGCTTTCTCAGGAATGAAAAACAGCTTAGCAGTTTGTTCTATGGCAACTTACCAACTGGGAGCAGTCTCTTTTAGCTCCAGTTGGTATATGGCTGCACCTCACTGCCCAAGCCCACAGTAATGATCATCTGGGGTCATTCCTTGTTCAGAAGAGGATTGCCTGGTATTTTGTGGCTGGACTGACCTTGTTAAGTGGGATCAGACTGATGTAATTCAGGAAAGTTCTCCTCTGTAAAAAGCACAATTGCGCTAAAAGAGGCTACTCCTAAGTAGAAACTCACCATAGAACAAGCTACTGAGCTGTTGTTCGTTCCTGGTAGAGTGCTTTCCTTTCTGTATACATATCATCAATATGTCAGTGTTTCTATTTGCTTTTATATCCTGATGAGGTGCTGGAGGAGGCATACATGGGATATCAGCAAAAACACTAGAAACTTGACAAAGAAGGTACAAGTGGGTCTAGAGGATATAATGCCTTTATAGAGAACCTATTCTGACCTTGTATAATGAGATCAGTGAGTCTCTGTAGCCAACCACACAAGGACACAGGATATATTTGGTTTGCTAACTCTGCTACATGTGCAGCCTTTCATATCTGTTGTCTGTTGTCCAAACTGGTGTACAGCATGGTTGTGGGAAAGGTCCAGCCAACCTTTTCCTGGTTATCAAACAATGAGGCTTGCAATATTTTCACATTATGGTCAAGATTACTAGTAGAACTTAATCAAAGGTACACGGTGCAGTATCTTTTGTGTGACCTCACACACAAAAAAACACACAATCTGATATTACTAGTGGATGGTTAAATATTTTAACGACAGCATCTCAATGCAGCCAAAACTTTTTAGCGCTCTCTTTACTTTTAATGGATAGTGCAGGGATTGCTATTAGTGAATATTGTGCTGATATTACAAATGGCGAGTTAAGTGTAGCGATTAAGCCCAATCCAAAATACTGCTGTAAAATGTATCACTTTTTAAAACCTGAAGAAAACCATTATCAAGGTGTTGTATTTGCAAGAACTGGCAACAAAATCTGTACTATGTGAATACAGAAGATCCCTCCACCCTCAGGAGACCAGGTGTGTGGAAAAACACTCAAGTCACTAACATGTCACTAATATACCCTTGATATCACATTTATCACACATATGAAAAAAATCACACCTATGCACACAAAACAACATACACCTGAAATAGACATCAGACATACAAAAGTTCACAATTAAAAATCTCACGCAATTCTAAATACTAAGGCCTAGATTTGGAGTTCGGCGGTAGCCGTCAAAACCAGCGTTAGAGGCTCCTAACGCTGGTTTTGGCCGCCCGCTGGTATTTGGAGTCAGTGATTAAAGGGTCTAACGCTCACTTTTCAGCCGCGACTTTTCCATACCGCAGATCCCCCTACGCCATTTGCGTAGCCTATCTTTTCAATGGGATCTTTCTAACGCTGGTATTTAGAGTCGTTTCTGAAGTGAGCGTTAGAGCTCTAACGACAAGATTCCAGCCGCCTGAAAATAGCAGGAGTTAAGAGCTTTCTGGCTAACGCCGGTTCATAAAGCTCTTAACTACTGTACCCTAAAGTACACTAACACCCATAAACTACCTATGTACCCCTAAACCGAGGTCCCCCCACACCGCCGCCACTCGATTAAAAATTTTAACCCCTAATCTGCCGACCGCCACCTACGTTATACTTATGTACCCCTAATCTGCTGCCCCTAACCCCGCCGACCCCTGTATTACATTTATTAACCCCTAACCTGCCCCCCACAACGTCGCCGCCAGCTACTTAAAATAATTAACCCCTAATCTTCCGACCGCAAAGCGCCGCCACCTACGTTATCCCTATGTACCCCTAATCTGCTACCCCTAACACCGCCGACCCCTATATTATATTTATTAACCCCTAATCTGCCCCCCTCAACGTCGCCGACACCTGCCTACACTTATTAACCCCTAATCTGCCGAGCGGACCTGAGCGCTACTATAATAAATTTATTAACCCCTAACCCGCCTCACTAACCCTATCATAAATAGTATTAACCCCTAATCTGCCCTCCCTAACATCGCCAACACCTAACTTCAATTATTAACCCCTAATCTGACGACCGGAGCTCACCGCTATTCTAATAAATTGATTAACCCCTAAAGCTAAGTCTAACCCTAACACTAACACCCCCCTAAGTTAAATATAATTTAAATCTAACGAAATTAATTAACTCTTATTAAATAAATGATTCCTATTTAAAGCTAAATACTTACCTGTAAAATAAATCCTAATATAGCTACAATATAAATTATAATTATATTATAGCTATTTTAGGATTAATATTTATTTTACAGGCAACTTTGTAATTATTTTAACCAGGTACAATAGCTATTAAATAGTTAAGAACTATTTAATAGTTACCTAGTTAAAATAATAACAAATTTACCTGTAAAATAAATCCTAACCTAAGATATAATTAAACCTAACACTACCCTATCAATAAAATAATTAAATAAACTACCTACAATTACCTACAATTAACCTAACACTACACTATCAATAAATTAATTAAACACAATTGCTACAAATAAATACAATTAAATAAACTAGCTAAAGTACAAAAAATAAAAAAGAACTAAGTTACAAAAAATAATAAAATATTTACAAACATAAGAAAAATCTTACAACAATTTTAAACTAATTACACCTACTCTAAGCCCCCTAATAAAATAACAAAGCCCCCCAAAATAAAAAATGCCCTACCCTATTCTAAATTAAAAAAGTTACAAGCTCTTTTACCTTACCAGCCCTGAACAGGGCCCTTTGCGGGGCATGCCCCAAGGATTTCAGCTCTTTTGCCTGTAAAAAAAAACATACCATACCCCCCCCCAACATTACAACCCACCACCCACATACCCCTAATCTAACCCAAACCCCCCTTAAATAAACCTAACACTAAGCCCCTGAAGATCTTCCTACCTTGTCTTCACCATACCAGGTTCACCGATCCGTCCTGGCTCCAACATCTTCATCCAACCCAAGCGGGGGTTGGCGATCCATCATCCGGTGCTGAAGAGGTCCAGAAGACGCTCCAAAGTCTTCCTCCTATCCGGCAAGAAGAGGACATCCGGACCGGCAAACATCTTCTCCAAGCGGCATCTTCAATCTTCTTCCATCCGGTGCGGAGCGGGTCCATCTTGAAGCAGGCGACGCGGATCCATCCTCTTCTTCCGTTGTCTCCCGACGAATGACGGTTCCTTTAAGGGACGTCATCCAAGATGGCGTCCCTCGAATTCCGATTGGCTGATAGGATTCTATCAGCCAATCGGAATTAAGGTTGGAATTTTCTGATTGGCTGATGGAATCAGCCAATCAGAATCAAGTTCAATCCGATTGGCTGATCCAATCAGCCAATCAGATTGAGCTCGCATTCTATTGGCTGTTCCGATCAGCCAATAGAATGCGAGCTCAATCTGATTGGCTGATTGGATCAGCCAATCGGATTGAACTTGATTCTGATTGGCTGATTCCATCAGCCAATCAGAAAATTCCTACCTTAATTCCGATTGGCTGATAGAATCCTATCAGCCAATCGGAATTCGAGGGACGCCATCTTGGATGACGTCCCTTAAAGGAACCGTCATTCGTCGGGAGACAACGGAAGAAGAGGATGGATCCGCGTCGCCTGCTTCAAGATGGACCCGCTCCGCACCGGATGGAAGAAGATTGAAGATGCCGCTTGGAGAAGATGTTTGCCGGTCCGGATGTCCTCTTCTTGCCGGATAGGAGGAAGACTTTGGAGCCTCTTCTGGACCTCTTCAGCACCGGATGATGGATCGCCAACCCCCGCTTGGGTTGGATGAAGATGTTGGAGCCAGGACGGATCGGTGAACCTGGTATGGTGAAGACAAGGTAGGAAGATCTTCAGGGGCTTAGTGTTAGGTTTATTTAAGGGGGGTTTGGGTTAGATTAGGGGTATGTGGGTGGTGGGTTGTAATGTTGGGGGGGGGTATGGTATGTTTTTTTTTACAGGCAAAAGAGCTGAAATCCTTGGGGCATGCCCCGCAAAGGGCCCTGTTCAGGGCTGGTAAGGTAAAAGAGCTTGTAACTTTTTTAATTTAGAATAGGGTAGGGCATTTTTTATTTTGGGGGGCTTTGTTATTTTATTAGGGGGCTTAGAGTAGGTGTAATTAGTTTAAAATTGTTGTAAGATTTTTCTTATGTTTGTAAATATTTTATTATTTTTTGTAACTTAGTTCTTTTTTATTTTTTGTACTTTAGCTAGTTTATTTAATTGTATTTATTTGTAGCAATTGTGTTTAATTAATTTATTGATAGTGTAGTGTTAGGTTAATTGTAGGTAATTGTAGGTAGTTTATTTAATTATTTTATTGATAGGGTAGTGTTAGGTTTAATTATATCTTAGGTTAGGATTTATTTTACAGGTAAATTTGTTATTATTTTAACTAGGTAACTATTAAATAGTTCTTAACTATTTAATAGCTATTGTACCTGGTTAAAATAATTACAAAGTTGCCTGTAAAATAAATATTAATCCTAAAATAGCTATAATATAATTATAATTTATATTGTAGCTATATTAGGATTTATTTTACAGGTAAGTATTTAGCTTTAAATAGGAATAAGTTATTTAATAAGAGTTAATTTATTTCGTTAGATGTAAATTATATTTAAATTAGGGGGGTGTTAGTATTAGGGTTAGACTTAGCTTTAGGAGTTAATACATTTATTATAGTAGCGGTGAGGTCCGCTCGGCAGATTAGGGGTTAATAATTGAAGGTAGGTGTCGGCGATGTTAGGGAGGGCAGATTAGGGGTTAATACTATTTATGATAGGGTTAGTGAGGCGGATTAGGGGTTAATAACTTTATTATAGTAGCGCTCAGGTCCGCTCGGCAGATTAGGGGTTAATAAGTGTAGGCAGGTGTCGGCGCCGTTGAGGGGGGCAGATTAGGGGTTAATAAATATAATATAGGGGTCGGCGATGTTAGGGCAGCAGATTAGGGGTACATAGGGATAACGTAGGTTGCGGCGGTTTACGGAGCGGCAGATTAGGGGTTAAAAAAAATATGCAGGGGTCAGCGATAGCGGGGGCGGCAGATTAGGGGTTAGTAAGTGTAAGGTTAGGGGTGTTTAGACTCGGGGTACATGTTAGGGTGTTAGGTGCAGACGTAGGAAGTGTTTCCCCATAGGAAACAATGGGGCTGCGTTAGGAGCTGAACGCTGCTTTTTTGCAGGTGTTAGGTTTTTTTTCAGCTCAAACAGCTCCATTGTTTCCTATGGGAGAATCGTGCACGAGCACGTTTTTGAGGCCGGCCGCGTCCGTAAGCAACTCTGGTATCGAGAGTTGCATTTGCGGTAAAAATGCTCTACGCTCCTTTTTTGGAGCCTAACGCAGCATTTGATTAAACTCTCGATACCAGAGTTAAATTTATGGTGCGGCCAGAAAAAAGCCTGCGGAGCGTTAACAGCCCTTTTACCGCCGAACTCCAAATCTAGGCCTATGTACATATCAATGAATAGAGACCACGTGAGTTGATCACTAAAATGCAATGTAGACTACATGCTTCTTCAAATCTGCATACAGGTCCAAGGACCACGGGGACAATCTGCATTAACAAGCCTAAACACACTCTTAATACTGAATGTCAGCCTGATATCTGACAAAAGAATATTCAAAGACAGGAGATCTTACTCACAAAGGTGCAGAAATACAATAGGCAGAGGATAATGCACAGTCTCTGTGTTGTACGCATCATTAGGCCAACGCTAAGTAGTCCAGTGGTATGTTTAAGGTGCAGTACATGTCACTGAAAATCATTTGGAGCATCATGTGCCTTTAAACAAGCAATGTAACATAATAAACACAAATACACATGACTACATTTGACAGTTATGTTTACCCTCTGTTACCATGTTTTACAGATAAGAAAAAATCAGAAAAGAAATCAGCTCCATGCCTGCATTCCAAAATAACTGTTTGTTACGTATAAAGAACATATAAAAAAAGGCCAGTCTATGGGCCCCATCTATGAACCAGTGAAAGCAGATTTGGGGCCGCAGTGTTTCATCCTTGAACAAGCGAGCTTGAAACATTAGTTCAGTAGCAGTGGTCTTAAGTGTGGGGGAGTAAAATCATCAATCCTGGATACAGTTTGAAGCTTAGTAGAGTATTGAGTACTTTGTTTGCTAACACCTGCTCTGACACTGGTAGGTATGCACTTTGGAAGAGTAAGTGATATATAGTATTGCGCTAGGACAAATAGATATCAGACTCCTCACAATAAACAACTACCTCAAATTGTTTTAAAATACAAATTATTACACAGATAAAAGAAGTGAGGGCGCTAGATGTAGCTGAAGATATCAGATTACTCGTTAGGTGTAAATCAAAAAACAAAAATGTATTAAACGTTCTTAAGTAACTCTAATAATCTATATAAAAAAGGGACATCTCCCTTAAGCATTAGTAAATGGTTAAAAAGATTTTTCACGACTTCCGGTGGGCGGGCAAAGAGTGAGGACGCAGGTAGAAGGAGCTCCGGAGACATAGACTGATAAACTCCTAAATCCTACACCTCAATAGCCCACAAAGCTCGCCAACCTTGACAGGTGACCTACTGGACCTGTCCGGACATTATTGCAGCACGGAGTCAAAGCCAACGGCTCCCCCACCGGAACGAGATATCGCTAATAAGAAAAGTCGCGGCCGCGACGAAACAACTGCTAACACCTCACTGCTGCTCAGATTTCACCGCACTCAGATAACCTACCGTACCGGTCTTATAAGCTGCCAAGACAAACGCTATTAAGACCGAGGAGTGGCGGAGTGAGAGACCGGAGAAAAGCATAGAGGGGAGCCGCCATCTTGGAAACACCGCGGGTAAGAAACCGGGGCACTTAACATACAGCAAAACACATTTAAGGGCTGCGAACTGAACATAGCCAGACTCCCCTGCTGTGTGGTACACATAAACTCTGGCATTGCTACCCGTACAGCCATACGACAGGCCAATCTTAAACACTTTTAGGCGAACTCTAAGCCACGTGGGCTGGCCTGCACTGAGTACAGAGACGCTCCAAATACATGCACCGACCCGGTGTTACTACACATTGGGGAAATAGAAGTCCTATCACTGAGGAATGACAAGCGGGAATAAAAGTTTAAAAGCAGACACCCTCAGGCGTAGGGATCGACTATAAGCCACCTCCGAATGGACAATAAGACAAATAAAGAGAGAAGAGGGCTGACTATGCCGATTTTTTATATGGCTCTGAAAGATACTGAGAATAATGCACGATTTCTGGTTATGAAATAAGCCTTTCACACTGCGCTGCACCCCCCGCAATCCATACCTTTATACGGCACCTAGAGCCACTTACAGCGCAAACCACTTTCCCTGAGTGGAGGCACATTGCATGCAGAGGTACTACTCCAGTTTTGTGAAGACCACTGGTACAATGTCGAGCAGACAGAAACACCAAGACAGAAAAACCAAGGCTGTAGCAGAAATTCATACTGCTGAGGTTATGGCCACAGATGCTGCAGATGAAGAGACATTGGAAACCCACCCTATAGTGTCCCAAATATCAGCCCTGTTCCTGCCTAAAATAGAACAACTACAAACGGGAATGGATACTCTGTCATCTGAGTTTAAATCGTTCTCCTCAAGGCTCCAACATGTGGAACAAAGGGTGGGAGATGGAGAAATTAGGCAGCGAGAAAACTCCAGCAAAATAATAGCGCTTGAGGCCCAAAACAAGTTATTAACTGACAAACTCGACGACCTCGAAAACCGCTCAAGGCGGAACAACCTGCGCATTGTGGGACTGCCAGAAACTATCTCAAGCACTGACCTCCTAGAATTTGCAGAAAAAACCTTGCCCACTCTCTTGCACCTCTCATCTGAGGATATACCATTTGGAGCTGAGAGAGCCCACAGAATAGGGATCATTAACCAAGACCCAAAGACAAGCAGGGGACCCAGACAAGTGATGATACGCTATCTTAATTTCAAAGATAAAATCACGATCTTGAGAGCCTATCGTCAATGTTCCCCACTGCTGTTTGAGGGGAAGAAAATCCTCATCTTCCAAGATTACTCTGCCGAGATCTCCAGGAGAAGAAGGGAGTTCTCTCCCTACTGCAAATCGCTGATTGAGGCAGGGAGATCTGTGTCCCTGCTGTTCCCAGCAAAACTTAAACTACAGACCCAGCAGGGAATTAAGTTTTTCGATGACCCTAAACATCTGCGAAAGTTCCTGAGACTTGAACAAGAGCTAGCTGACAAGGAAGCCTGAAAGGATGGAGAACCCAATCTGAGGGACTGGTAACATGCTAAGACCTGTTGATAAGCACTGAGAGGGAGGAAAATTAGAAAAATTTACTATTGAGACACCCACATTTACATGAGTCTGCCTCACTAAAAGACTTTATGGAAGGGAACACCCCTCTCCCTCATTATGTTAATAGCTTTTGTTGTCTTTCAGTGGTTAATATGGTAACATGAACGCCTTTGGGAATATGTTTGTTCATTTGTTCTGTTTCATACTGCAAATACCTTTTAGCTTATAATTTTGGTGAGCAGCCAGTAGAAAAGTATTAGAGGCTACCGAATGACATGATTGATTACCTAGCTCTAGCTCCCAAGCTCCCCCACTATGAAGGTCATTCACCTAAGGAGAGGGTACCCTCCAGCACACTACTAGTACCAGTGCCCCTATACATTATACTCCCCTCCTATGCTGGCCCCCGCTGGCAGGCGGGCGGAGAGGATCACATGCTAGAACTGATAGGCTGACTTCCACCAATACAAATTACACATACGGGAGACACGTACTCTGAGGAGAGGTGACCCTTTCTGGCCCTAGATAATAGAGGGATGCGAAACACGAAGGTAGTCACAACCACATCATTAAGGTAGAGACCTGACCTGAACAACTGAGGGGAAAATCATTCTCAACATACCAAAGTAGAACAACTAAAGGGGATAAAGTGCAGCAAAGTAATGAATAAGTTTATACACAGTTATTGATTTTGACGCTAAGTGATTGCTATTTCAATGGAAAGAAAAAACCAATTGGTTCTGTTTTCTAAAAGCTATCTGTTGAAATGTCTGTTTAATTTGTTTTCAATGTTGTTAATCGTGTTGTTTTTATTTTTAGTTAGCTGGCAGGATGCTCTCCTCTTCCCCCGGGACTCTCCGACAAAGGGAAATGTTCTTAGTCTGAAATCTGGTGGTAAAGTACAAACAAGACACCTAAAATGTTTCTTACACATTGTGTTATCGGACCTACGTGTAGTCAATTTCTTACCCTACATCCCATCCACAAACCGAGTTACAGATGACACATAACCTACATATTATGAGCTGGAATGTGGGAGGCATAACCTCTCCGCAAAAACGCAGATCTATCCTGCGTTACCTAAGATCTAGAAAAGTTGACATAGCCATATTAGAGGAAACACATTTGACGAACCTTGAACACAAAAAATTGCAACAGGGCTGGGTGGGAGAAGTTATATATACCCCATACGAACTGAGACGAGCTAGAGGTGTGGCTATACTACTTAGAAAACACCTGACGTACACTATCACTAAGACCGACATAGATCAGGAGGGGAGATTTGTAATGCTTCAATTAGAGGTCATGGGAGTCCCCTTTGCTCTGGTAGGAGTGTATGGGCCACAAAGACAGAAACAACATTTCTGGAGGGGATTGCACGCTAAGATAATGCAGTTTACCACGCTGCCCACTGTTGTCGGAGGAGATTTCAATATTGCTCCTCAGGTCCCTGCCGATAGATTCTATAACCCAGATAAGAAAGCCGTTACCCCTCAGAGTTTTAGAAACTCCAAAAAAGAATCCCTAATACTTCATAATTTCAAGAAAACCTTAGGGCTACAAGATATCTGGAGAGCCAGATACCCGGAGCAGAGGGATTTTACCTGAATGTCAGTAGCAAAGGACACCATGGCCAGACTTGATTATTTTCTGATATCCACAGAGCTATGCCCCAGAGTGTTGGGAGCTGAGATAGACCCAATAACGATCTCAGATCATGCCCCAGTAACAGTCAAGATCCAACTTAGTCCCGGGAGGGGGAAAACCAATAGGTGGGTGTTCCCAGCGTATTTATGTAAAGACCCCAACTTCTATAGACACATCTTAGGGGAATGGCTGGCATTTGCAGAGACCAATCAATTGCATGCAGGTGACCCTATACTGTTCTGGGAAACAGCTAAGGCTGTCTTGAGGGGGGTTATCTCGGCTTACGCCGCAAACATCAAGAAAAAGAGCAGGGCACAGTCAGAGCTCCTACTAGCACAGATCTTAAATGCGAGGAATAAATATCTTAGGAACCCAAACACAATCAACAGACTCAAATACAAGGACATTAAGCGAGCAAGAGATGACTATATACTCCAACAAACTAACAAAACTCACTCTAAAATACAGGCTAGGTACTATAGGTTCGGAGGCAAGACGGGAAGACTGCTAGCGAGAATGACGAAATTGTCGACAAAAAGAAATCCTATACTGGCTATTAAGCGGGGCGACGTAGTTTTGAATAGGGAGGAAGACATCCAAAGGGCATTTACTGACTTTTACAAAGATCTCTACTCACCACAGGAGGTACTGCCAAGGGATATAGACAGATTCTGGGAACAGTTGCGGATACCAACGATTGACAGAGCCCAACTTGACAGCCTCAACAGCCCCGTTACTTTGAACGAAATTCTGACCATAATTAAGGATCTAACATTAGAGAAAACTCCAGGGCCTGATGGCTTGCCAGCAGAGTTTTATAAAATAATGGGAACCGATATAGGCCCGACTTTGACGCAGCTGTTCAATGGTCTCCTCAGTGGTGAAGTTAGACCCTCCCCCAGGTTTGCGGAAGCCAATATCAGTATTATTCCAAAGGAGGGTAGAGACCCCCTTTTAACACAGTCATACCGTCCTATTGTCCTAGATGCAGTCTGATAGACGCGGATATTGAACACATGGTGTGGAACTGTCCTAAACTAGTCAGATTCTGGAAGATGACGGCACACTGGGTAAAGACAAAAATACAGTGTCCCTGTGGGGATTGGACATTTCAGAATGTAGTATTCCTTGACTTCTTAGGCCTACCCAAACATATTAAACTACTTATCTCTAATATAGTATTGATGGCGAGACATCTGATCTTCCAAAATTGGCTCAAACGAAATCCACCCACTGTTACACAGCTAAAGCAGGCGTTGCTAAAACAACTTTTTATTGAGCAAGCAGACGGCTTAGGAGACATGAATGCTAGGGTTCGGTCCTTCTTTAACAAATGGGGACCCTTTATTCACACACTACCAGATACTTTGCGTACTATAATCATTGCACCATTTAAGAACACAGAATACGTTTTAGAGGCAACATTGCGAGGAGACTGGTAGACTAGTTCGGAGAAGTTCCCGGGGGGGGGGGGGGGAGGAGGTTGTCGGAGAGTGAACTATGCCAGCTGAGAGTTAGGAAGTTAATATTATTTTGTGTTTAAGGTAAAAAGAAAAATTGTGCACGATGGAAATTTGTTTTTTTTTTTTTTTTTCTTTTGCTCCTTTCTTTTATCACTTTTCAAGATCCAGGCTACAGTATTGACATGACAACTGTTTTATAATTGATGTTATCATTTGCCATGTAATCATATACTACGTAAATACTACCGAATGTAATTACCTCCATCTGTCTGTTGCACTTGAAAAATAAAGATATTTAAAAAAAAAAAAAGATTTTTCACAATAACAATGCATCAATGTACATGTTAGAAGTATCAATTGTACAAAAAACAGTTATGCATGTAACATTAGTGCCCCATGGCAGGGAAAAAAAGTGCAAGAAAGAAATTATATATTGTATAATAATAATTAAGCAGAGTCTTTGTGTTGCTGTATGCTCAGATCCGCTGTTATAGCATACTCTTATGTTATTATTGTGTATACCACCAATATTTTGTATATTTGCACTGGATTAATACCAATCTCAGCAGTATTCAGTTCTGGGAGGAAGGAAACCAAGAAAACGGATATCTATAGAGCAGCTTAACTCCTTTTAGAAGGGGATTTCTTTCAATATAGTCTCTGTATGGAGAAAAGGTACCTGTATTCCTGTTGTTTTCATGTAGAACCAGGAGCATATGTGGTTGATTACTCACACAGAGGTCCGTTCTTTTACCCTCTCGAAGAAACTTTTCCACATGTGAGTTCACCCCACGTGACCGATGGCATCTGATGTCACGGGTGACACTCACAGGGCGGTATTATTGATGTTCACTGATCTCAGGCTTACACAGTGTATCAATATGTAACAATGTATCCAAACTGTCAGCAATTGCCAATATCCATTCGCTCCTGCACTTAGTGCTGTGCACGCAGGAAAAGAGCCTTAGCAATGGTACTTGAGATATAGCAAATGGCTGAGTCTTTAGTAGCTTAACACAGCAAAAAATTGTTAAAAGAGAAATGATAAAATCAAAGCGTTGTGCTATCACACAACATTGTATACCACAGATGTGACGCATTTCGCCCTTCTCAGGGCTTTATCAAGATACCTGTGGTATGTCAAAAGCCTCCTTTTAAATAATGCTCTTGTGTGTTTATTGGTTGAAAGTTCATTGGTGGATTCCTGATTATCTAGAATTAAGGTGGTATTAGCACTTTCTAAGTTAAGGTGGTATACACATATTGTTAAATGATCTGCTTGCATGTTAATACTAGAAAGTTTATTGATGTAATCCTGGTTCTTTCAAATTAAGGTGGTATTTGAGCTTTCTAAATTAAGGTGGTATACACATGATTTTCAATGGCACACTGTAAGTTTCTGCCTATCTCAGATAACATACATAAGTTTGCATATTAGAATAACACTTATGTCATAACAGTAATATTCAAATACAAGTACAGAAAAAGGGTGCAAAAAACAGATATATAATACCAAAAAAAAAAAATTTGGGGAATTAATCCTATTAAAACAGTGAAAAAAAACTTTTTTTATTATTGAAACAAAAAAGGTGAAAGGTCTAATTCCGAGTTTAGACCCTTGGGAAATAGAGTGTCAAATTTGTAGATCAGCTCTGCCTCTTTAATAAATAGTGTTTTTTCTATATCCCCTCCTCTCCAGTGACCTTTGACCCTATGGATTCCCCATTATAGGATGTATTTGGTCCTCCCCTGGTGTACTTAAACATTTAAAATGTTTATATAAGTGTGTGTCCTTTATATTGTTTTCTATGTGCCACAAGTGTTCTCTAATATGTTCTCTAAAACAGTCTCTCCAATATAAAATAAATCACAAGTGCATTTTAAAATGTAAATGACATTTTTCTGTGTGCATCTGACTATTTCTTTAATGACATATTCTTCTTCAGAATTTATTTTTACATTCTTGATTTTATAACTGTGTTTGCAAGCTTTGCAGGTATAGCATGAATAAAAACCAGCTATTTTGTTCCCATCCAAATCTATTTGTGCTTTTGTTTTTACTTTTCTTCTTAACTCACTAGGGGCCAATATTATTTTAAAATTCCTTGCCTTTTTAAAGATAAAGTTAGGGTTTGGTGATAGTTTCTTTCCTATAATTGTATCTTCCTTTAAAAGGTGCCAATATTTGTTTATGATCCTTTTTATAGTGCTATAGTCTGCACTATAAGTAGTTATAAATGGCCTTAATAATATGTGCTTCATCATAACCCCTCACATTAAATTTATCTGCCAATAGAGTTACTTGGTTCTCAAAGTCTTTAATCCTAGAACAGTTTTTTCTTATATGTAGGCATTGCCCATTTCAGATATTATCATTCCATACCTTAAGATTACAACTTCCAGCATGTATAAAATTGTTATAATCCACTTTCTTAAAGTGTGTTTTTGTCTCCAATTTTGTAATTATCACCATTATCTCGAGATCCAAGAAGATAGCCTGACTTTTACTAAAATTAGAGGTAAAATGAAGACCATATTAATCTCTATTCATATTTCCAAACATTTGTGTAAATTCAGATTCGGGGCCTTTCCAGATTATTAGTAGATCATCTATGTATCTCCTTATAGAGTACGAGGTTTGCACCATAGCCACCATCTCTGAGAAACTCCTCTTTCCAGACAAGCATAAAAAGATTGGCATAGCTAGGTGCAAACCTCATACCCATAGCGGTCCCTTCTACTTGCAAGAAAAATTTGTCATCGAATGAGAAATAATTATGTTCCAGTATATATTTGATACTGCTCAAGATACATTTTTTTGTGTATTTGTTTCACCTCCCTGTCTTTTTGTAAAAATTGATCTATTGCTTGAATTCCCTGTTTATGATTAATCACAGTATATAGCGATGACACATCACATGTGGCTAAAATCATGTCATCCTGACATTCCAATGTGTTCAGAATATTTAGAACTTGTATGTTGAGTCTTTTAAGTGTGAATCTAATTTTACTACATGTGGTTGTAGGAATCTATCTACATATTGCGATAGATTAGCAGATATGGAATTAATGCCTGAAATTATCAGCCTACCAGGTGGATTGGTGAGACATTTATGGATTTTAGGGAGAAAATAAAAAATGGGAATTTTAGTGAATTTGGGAGTTAAATAGGCAAATTCCTTGTCGTTGAGAACTCCTGCTTTTTTACCATCAATTAAAATTTTATTTAGTATACTTATAAATCTACTGGTGATAATCCAAAATGACCTTTATTGTGCATACAGGGTCCAAAATCAGCAACTTTTGGGCAAACACTTAGCCCTTTATCAAGCTCAACATCAAGTGATTATTCAAGTGTTTAAATAGCCATAATGGCGCCAAACAATACAAATCAGCATCTCAATATTGCCATCTAGTGGTACAAAAAGTGAACATTTCCACCAACATTATTGCAGTATAAAAAAATATATCCATTAACATAATAGTGCCACCTAATGGTCAACAAACATAGGCCTAGATTTGGAGTTTGGCGGTAGATGGGCTGTTAACGATACGCGGGCTTTTTTCTGGCCACACCATAAAATTAACTCTGGTATCGAGAGTCCAAAAAAATGCTGCGTTAGGCTCCAAAAAAGGAGCGTAGAGCATTTTTACCGCAAATGCAACTCTCGATACCAGAGTTGCTTACGGACGCGGCCAGCCTCAAAAACGTGCTCGTGCACGATTCTCCCATAGGAAACAATGGGGCTGTTTGAGCTGAAAAAAAACCTAACACCTGCAAAAAAGCAGCGTTCAGCTCCTAACGCAGCCCCATTGTTTCCTATGGGGAAACACTTCCTACGTCTGCACCTAACAACCTAACATGTACCCCGAGTCTAAACACCCCTACCCTTACACTTATTAACCCCTAATCTTCCGCCCCCGCTATCGCTGACCCCTGCATATTATTATTAACCCCTAATCTGCCGCTCCATACACCGCCGCAACCTACGTTATCCCTATGTACCCCTAATCTGCTGCCCCTAACACCGCCGACCCCTATATTATATTTATTAACCCCTAACCTGCCCCCCACAACGTCGCCGCCAGCTACTTACAATAATTAACCCCTAATCTGCCGACCGCAAAGCGCCGCCACCTACTTTATACTTATGTACCCCTAATCTGCTGCCCCTAACACCGCCGACCCCTATATTATATTTATTAACCCCTAACCTGCCCCCCACAACGTCGCCGCCAGCTACTTACAATAATTAACCCCTAATCTGCTGACCGCAAAGCGCCGCCACCTACGTTATCCTTATGTACCCCTAATCTGCTGCCCCTAACACCGCCGACCCCTATATTATATTTATTAACCCCTAATCTGCCCCCTTCAACGTCGCCGACACCTGCCTACACTTATTAACCCCTAATCTGCCGAGCGGACCTGAGCGCTACTATAATAAAGTTATTAACCCCTAATCCGCCTCACTAACCCTATCATAAATAGTATTAACCCCTAATCTGCCCTCCCTAACATCGCCGACACCTAACTTCAATTATTAACCCCTAATCTGCCGACTGGAGCTCATCGCTACTATAATAAATGGATTAACCCCTAAAGCTAAGTCTAACCCTAACACTAACACCCCCCTAACTTAAATATAATTTACATCTAACGAAATTAATTAACTCTTATTAAATAAATCATTCCTATTTAAAGCTAAATACTTACCTGTAAAATACATCCTAATATAGCTACAATATAAATTATAATTACATTGTAGCTATTTTAGGATTAATATTTATTTTACAGGCAACTTTGTAATTATTTTAACCAGGTACAATAGCTATTAAATAGTTAAGAACTATTTAATAGTTACCTAGTTAAAATAATAACAAAATTACCTGTAAAATAAGTCCTAACCTAAGTTATAATTAAACCTAACACTACCCTATCAATAAATTAATTAAATAAAATACCTACAATTACCTACAATAAAACCTAACACTACACTATCAATAAATAAATTAAATACAATTTCTACAAATAACTACAATTACATAAACTAACTAAAGTACAAAAAATAAAAAAGAACTAAGTTACAAAAAATAAAAAAATATTTACAAACATAAGAAAAATATTACAACAATTTTAAACTAATTACACCTACTCTAAGCCCCCTAATAAAATAACAAAGACCCCCAAAATAAAAAATTCCCTACCCTATTCTAAATTAATAAATTTAAAAGCTCTTTTACCTTACCAGCCCTGAACAGGGCCCTTTGCGGGGCATGCCCCAAGAAAATCAGCTCTTTTGCCTGTAAAAAAAAACATACAATACCCCCCCCAACATTACAACCCACCACCCACATACCCCTAATCTAACCCAAACCCCCCTTAAATAAACCTAACACTAAGCCCCTGAAGATCTTCCTACCTTGTCTTCACCTCAACAGGTATCACCGATCCGTCCTGGCATCCGGTGCTGAAGAGGTCCAGAAGAGGCTCCAAAGTCTTCCTCCTATCCGGCAAGAAGAGGACATCCGGACCGGCAAACATCTTCATCCAAGCGGCATCTTCGATCTTCTTCCATCCGGTGCGGAGCGGGTCCATGTTGAAGCATCCGACGCGGATCCATCCTCTTCTTCCGGCGTCTCCCGACGAATGACGGTTCCTTTAAGGGACGTCATCCAAGATGGCGTCCCTCGAATTCCGATTGGCTGATAGGATTCTATCAGCCAATCGGAATTAAGGTAGGAATATTCTGATTGGCTGATGGAATCAGCCAATCAGAATCAAGTTCAATCCGATTGGCTGATCCAATCAACCAATCAGATTGAGCTCGCATTCTATTGGCTGTTCCGATCAGCCAATAGAATGCGAGCTCAATCTGATTGGCTGATTGGATCAGCCAATCGGATTGAACTTGATTCTGATTGGCTGATTCCATCAGCCAATCAGAATATTCCTACCTTAATTCCGATTGGCTGATAGAATCCTATCAGCCAATCGGAATTCGAGGGACGCCATCTTGGATGACGTCCCTTAAAGGAACCGTCATTTCTTCGGGAGACGCCAGAAGAAGAGGATGGATCCGCGTCGGATGCTTCAACATGGACCCGCTCCGCACCGGATGGAAGAAGATCGAAGATGCCGCTTGGATGAAGATGTTTGCCGGTCTGGATGTCCTCTTCTTGCCGGATAGGAGGAAGACTTTGGAGCCTCTTCTGGACCTCTTCAGCACCAGATGCCAGGACGGATTGGTGATACCTGTTGAGGTGAAGACAAGGTAGGAAGATCTTCAGGGGCTTAGTGTTAGGTTTATTTAAGGGGGGTTTGGGTTAGATTAGGGGTATGTGGGTGGTGGGTTGTAATGTTGGGGGGGGGGTATTGTATGTTTTTTTTTACAGGCAAAAGAGCTGATTTTCTTGGGGCATGCCCCGCAAAGGGCCCTGTTCAGGGCTGGTAAGGTAAAAGAGCTTTTAAATTTATTAATTTAGAATAGGGTAGGGAATTTTTTATTTTGGGGGTCTTTGTTATTTTATTAGGGGGCTTAGAGTAGGTGTAATTAGTTTAAAATTGTTGTAATATTTTTCTTATGTTTGTAAATATTTTTTTATTTTTTGTAACTTAGTTCTTTTTTATTTTTTGTACTTTAGTTAGTTTATGTAATTGTAGTTATTTGTAGAAATTGTATTTAATTTATTTATTGATAGTGTAGTGTTAGGTTTTATTGTAGGTAATTGTAGGTATTTTATTTAATTAATTTATTGATAGGGTAGTGTTAGGTTTAATTATAACTTAGGTTAGGACTTATTTTACAGGTAATTTTGTTATTATTTTAACTAGGTAACTATTAAATAGTTCTTAACTATTTAATAGCTATTGTACCTGGTTAAAATAATTACAAAGTTGCCTGTAAAATAAATATTAATCCTAAAATAGCTACAATGTAATTATAATTTATATTGTAGCTATATTAGGATTTATTTTACAGGTAAGTATTTAGCTTTAAATAGGAATAATTTATTTAATAAGAGTTAATTAATTTCGTTAGATTTAAATTATATTTAACTTAGGGGGGTGTTAGTATTAGGGTTAGACTTAGCTTTAGGGGTTAATACATTTATTAGAATAGCGGCGAGATTCGGTCGGCAAATTAGGGGTTAATAATTGAAGTTAGGTGTCGGCAATGTTAGGGAGGGCAGATTAGGGGTTAATACTATTTATGATAGGGTTAGTGAGGCGGATTATGGGTTAATACATTTATTATAGTAGCGCTCAGGTCCGCTCGGCAGATTAGGGGTTAATAAGTGTAGGCAGGTGTCGGCGACGTTGAGGGGGGCAGATTAGGGGTTAATAAATATAATATAGGGGTCGGCGGTGTTAGGGGCAGCAGATTAGGGGTACATAAAGATAACGTAGGTGGCGGCGCTTTGCGGTCGGCAGATTAGGGGTTAATTATTGTAAGTAGCTGGCGGCGACGTTGTGGGGGGCAGGTTAGGGGTTAATAAATATAATACAGGGGTCGGCGGGGTTAGGGGCAGCAGATTAGGGGTACATAAGTATAACGTAGGTGGCGGTCGGCAGATTAGGGGTTAAAAAAATTTAATCGAGTTGCGGCGATGTGGGGGGACCTCAGTTTAGGGGTACATAGGTAGTTTATGGGTGTTAGTGTACTTTAGAGTACAGTAGTTTAGAGCTTTATAAACCGGCGTTAGCCCATAAAGCTCTTAACTCCTGCTTTTTTCCTGCGGCTGGAGTTTTGTCGTTAGATTTCTAACGCTCACTTCAGCCACGACTCTAAATACCGGCGTTAGAAAGATCCCATTGAAAAGATAGGATACGCAAATGGCGTAGGGGGATCTGCGGTATGGAAAAGTCGCGGCTGAAAAGTGAGCGTTAGACCCTTACCTACACGACTCCAAATACCGGCGGTAGCCTAAAACCAGCGTTAGGAGCCTCTAACGCTGGTTTTCACGGCTAACGCCAAACTCTAAATCTAGGCCATAGTGTATCAACAATAATACATATTAAAAAAAATAATATATTAAACAATAATATAAAAAAGTTTAATTAATTTTAATACAAAAATTTAGAAAATACACAAAATGCATATGCTAAAAATTTCATAAAAAATAATTGTTTATTAAATTTAAAAACAATTTATATATGAAGATAATCAATTTCCACATATCACTCAATCTAACAATGGATACTCAAAAAAGGATAACATGATCATATAACACGAAAATCCCTACCTAAATATTAGCAGAATAATTAATTTACATCTCAATATATCTTTTGAATTTACACATTTAATATATGTTTCTGAATCATGAAAGAAAAAATTTGGGTTCAGTGTCCCTTTAATAAATCCCTTGATGTGCCCTCCTTTAGAGTTCTCAACGACAAGGAGTTTGCCTATTTAACTCCCAAATTCCCTAAAATTCCCATTTTTTTATTTACTCCCTAAAATCCATAAATGTCTCACCAATCCCCCTGGTAGGCCGATAATTTAAGGCATTAATTTCATATCTTCTAATCTCTCCCAGTATGTAGATGATTCCTACAACCACATGTAGTAAAATTAGATTCACACTTAAAAGAATCCACATACAAGTTCTAAATATTCTGAACGCATTGGAATGGCAGCATGACATGATTTTAGCCACATGTGATGTGTCATCGCTATATACTGTGATTAATCATAAACAGGGAAATAAAGAAATAGATCACTTTTTACAAAGAGACAGGGAGATGAAACAAATACACAAAAAATGTATCTTGAGCAGTATCAAATATATACTGGAACATAATTATTTCTCATTCGATGACAAAAAATTTTTGCAAGTAGAAGGGACCACTATTGGTATGAGGTTTCACCTAGCTATGCCAATCTTTTTATGGGTGTCTGGAAAGAGGCATTTCTCAGACATGGCGGCTATGGTGCAAACCTCATACTCTATAAGAGATACATAGATGATCTACTAATAATCTGGGAAGGCCCCGAATCTGAACTTACACAAATGTTTGAAAATATGAATAGAAATGATTATGGTCTTCATTTTACCTCTAATTTTATTAAAATTCAGTCTACCTTATTGGATCTCGAGATAATGGTGATAAATAAAAAATTGGAGACAAAATCACACTTTAAGAAAGTGGATTGTAACAATTTTATACATGCTGGAAGTTGTCATCTTAAGGTATGGAAGGATATTATCCCAGTTGGGCAATACCTACGTATAAGAAAAAACTGTTCTAGGATTATAGACTTTGAAAACCAAGTAACTTTATTGGCAGACAGATTTAACGTAAGGGGTTATGATGAAGCACATATTATTAAGGTCATAACAAAAGACAAAAATGTAGAGAGAGAAACTCTTCTCGAATATAAAACAAAAGTTAAAGAGTAAACAGACATAATTAAGGTCCCATTTATAACTGATTATAGTGCAGACTATGGCACTATAAAAAGGATCATAAACAAATATTGGCACCTTTTAAAGGAAGATACAATAATAGGAGAGAAACTATCACCAAACCCTAACTTTATCTTTAAAAAGGCAAGTTATTTTAAAATAATATTGGCCCCTAGTGAGTTAAGAAGAAAAGTAAAAACAAAAGCACAAATAGATTTGGATGGGAACAAAATAGCTGGTTTTTATCCATGCTATACCTGCAAAGCTTGCAAACACAGTTATAAAATCAAGAATGTAAAAATAAATTCTGAAGAAGAATATGTCATTAAAGAAATAGTCAAATGCACACAGAAAAATGTCATTTATATTTTAAAATGCACTTGTGATTTATTTTATGTTCGAGAGACTAAAATATGTTTTAGAGAACATATTAGAGAACACGTGTGGCACATAGAAAACAATAAAAAGGACACACACTTATATAAACATTTTTAAGAAGTACACCAGGGGAGGACCAAACACATCCTATATTGGGGTATCCATAGGGTC
The DNA here is from genome assembly GCF_027579735.1 of Bombina bombina. NCBI lineage: Eukaryota > Metazoa > Chordata > Amphibia > Anura > Bombinatoridae > Bombina > Bombina bombina. The sequence continues at coordinate 1,067,892,124 of NC_069502.1, forward strand.
AAAGGTCACTGGAGAGGAGGAAATATAGAAAAACACTACTTATTGTAGAGGCAGAGCTGATCTACAAATGTGACACTCTATTTCCCAAGGGTCTAAACTCAGAATTAGACCTTTCACCTTTTTTGTTTGAATAATTAAAAAAGTTTTTTTTCACTGTTTTAATAGGATTAATTAAAAAAAAATTGGTACTATAAATGTTTTTTGAACCCTTTTTTTCTGTACTTGTATTTAAATATCTCTGTTATGACATGAGTGTTATTCTAAAAGGCAAACTTATGTATGTTATCTGAGATAGGCAGAAACTTATACTGTAGTGTGCCATTGAAAAACATGTGTATACCACCTTAATTTAGAAAGCTCAAATACCACCTTAATTTGAAACAACTAGGATTACATCAATAAACTTTCTAGTATTAACACACAAGCAGATCATTTAACTATATGTGTATACCACCTTAACTTAGAAAGTGCTAATACCACCTTAATTCTAGATAATCAGGAATCCACCAATGAACTTTCCACCAATAAACACACAAGAGAATAATTTAAAAGAAGGCTTCTGATATACCACAGGTATCTTGATAAAGCCCTGAGAAGGGCAAAACGCGTCGCATTTGTTGATACAGCGTTGTGTGACCGCACAACTCTTTAATTTTATCATTTCTCTTTTAACAATTTTTTACCCGTGTTAAGCTACTAAAGACTCAGCCATTTGCTATATCTCAAGTACCATTGCTAATGTTGTTTTCCTGCGTGCACAGCACTAAGTGCAGGAGCAAATGGATATTGGCAATTGCTGACAGTTTGGATACATCGTTACATATTGATACAATGAAGTTCAGTGAACATCCACCATACCGCCCTGTGAGTGTCACCCGTGATGTCAGACTCCATCGGTCACGTGGGGTGAACTCACATGTGGAAAAGTTTCTTCGAGAGAGTAGCGAAACGAACCACTGTGTAAGTAATCAATCACATATGCTCCTGGTTCTACACGAAAACAACAGGAACACAGGTACATTTTCTCCATACAGAGACTGTATTGAAAGAAATCCCTTTCTAAAAGGAGTTAAGCTGCTTTATAGATATCCGTTTTCTTGGTATCCTTCCTCCCAGAACTGAATACTGCTGAAATTGGTATTAATCCAGTGCAAATATACACAATATTGGTGGTATACACAATAATAACATAAGAGTATGCTATAACAGCGGATCTGAGCATACAGCAACACAAAGACTCTGCTTAACCAGTATTCGATTATACGATATATAATTTCTTTCTGGCACTTTGTTTCCCTGCCATGGGGCACTAATGTTACATGCATAACTGTTTTTTGTACAATTGATACCTCTAACATATACATTGATACACTGTTATTGTGAAAAATCTTTTTAACCATTTACTAATGCTTAAGGGAGACGTCCCTTTTTTTTATAGATTATTAGAGTTACTTAAGAACTTTTAATACATTTGTATTTTTTGATTTACACCTAACAAGTAATCTGATATCTTCAGCTACATCTAGCGCCCTCACTTCTTTTATCTGTGTAATAATAGGTATGCACTTTGCATACTTCAATGGGATGTAACAAATTCCTGTGCAATGCTTAGCAGCCCTTTGTAGCCCAGACACACACACATGTTCTAAAACACATTGCTACTATCACTTGAAATGGGACACACGGGTCATTATGCAATTACCTGTAGTAATGGATAAGTGGAATATTTAGTATTATTACTTTTTATGTATTGTAGTATTATTATTTTGAACATATGGCTTTAAGTTATGTTTTATACTTTGATGTACACATGTCCCCTATATTTATTTTTATATGTATCTTGACATTTTTTCTTATTATGGTCTACTATATATTATATATTTTTTGCCTGAAACTTCTTTTGTCAGATATTGATGTTTTTTTTACTTTAATACAATGTTACAGTACGTTAACCTTTAAGATTTTACATTACAAATTATAATTTGTATAATACCCCTAATAATCACCTAGATTCTGAGTAATAAACACTAAATTACAAAAAATAAAAAACTCTAAGATTACAAAAATTATAAACGAAATTATCAATAATAAAAACAATTACACCTAATCTAATAGCTCTATATAAATAAAAAAGCCCCCAAAAATAAAAACACCCCCTAACCTACAATAAACTACCAATAAAAATTAAATAAAACAATTTAAAATGGCCTTTTGTAGGGCATTGCCTTAAGTTCTTTTACCTTAAAAAATTACTAAGTCCCCCCTAAAAGTAAACCCCCCAACACCCAACCAACCCCCCAAAATAAAAAACCTAACTCTAAAAAATCCTTAACTACCCATTGCCCCTAAATTGGCATTTGTATGGGCATTGCCCTTAAAAGGGTATTCAGCTCTTTTACTGCTCTTAAAAGGGCATTCAGTGCCCATCCCTAATCTAAAAAAAGCAAAACACCCTAAAAAAAAAAATCCTAACACTAACCCCATAAAATCTGCTCACGGTTCCTGAAGTCCGGACATCCATCTTCATCCAGACGGCGACACCATCATCCATCTCGGGGGCGTCTTCTATCTTCATCCCGGCGATGACATCCTGCGTGGAGCGTCCTCTTCATACGATCAATGCGGTAGACTGAAGTTGAATGCAAGGTACCTGTTTCAAAATGGCGTACCTTGAATTATTATTGGCTGATTTGAAACGGTACCTTTCATTCAACTTCAGTGTACATCGTTGATCGTATGAAGAGGACGCTCCACGCAGGATGTCATTGCCCTCCAGGATAGCTCTGCTCCATGCCGCCAGGATGAAGAAAGAAGACATCACCGAGATGGATGAAGGTGTCGCCGCCTGGATGAAGACTTCTCGCCGCTTGGATGAAGATGGATGTCTGGACTTCAGGAACAGTGAGTAGATTTTATGGGGTTAGTGCTAGGTTTTTTTTTTTTTTTTTGGGCAGGTATTTTTTTAGATTAGGGATGGGCACTTGTAAAAAAGATGAATGCCCTATAGGGTCAATGGTTAGCTTAGGATCTTTTAGAGTTAGGATTTTTTATTTTGGGGGGTTGGTTGGGTGGGAGGGGTTACTTTTAGGGGGGCTTAGTGATTTTTAAGGTAAAAGAGCTGTTTAACTTAGGGCAATGCCCTACAAAATGCCCTTTTAAGGGCTATTGGTAGTTTATTGTAAGTTAGTGGTTGTTTTTATTTTGGGAGGCTTTTTTATTTAAGTGTATTTGTTTTTATTTTTGATCATTTTGTTTGTTATTTTTTGTAATCTTAAAGTTTTTTATTTTTCGCAATTTAATGTTTATTATGTTTTGTAGTGTGTGCCTCTCCATTCTTCCTCCATACTCTGAGTCCTTGGTTTCCAAATGAGATGCAAAATTTGCTCTCATCAGAAAAGAGGACTTTGGACCACTGAGCAAAAAACCAGGTCTGTTTTGCTTTAGCCCAGGTAAGACGCTTATGACATTGTTTATTGTTCAGGAGTGGCTTGACAAGAGGAATACGACATTTGAAGCCCATGTCCAGGATCCATCTATGTAATGGCTCTTGATGCACTGACTCCAGCCTCAGTCCACTCCTTGGGAAAGTCCCCAACACTTTTGAATGCCCTTTTCCTGACAATCCTCTCCAAGATGCGGCCATCCCTGCTGCTTGTGCACCTTTTTCTTCCACACTTTTCCCTTCCACATATTTTTCTATTAATGTGCTTTGATATAGCACTTTGGGAACATCCAACTTCTTTTGCAATTACCATCTGAGGCTTTCCCTCCTTATGGAGGGTGGCAATGATGTTTTTCTGCATAACTGTCAGGTGTGAAGTCTTTTTCATGATTGTGATTCCTACTGAACCAGACTGAAAAGCCATTTAAAGGCTCAGAAACCCTTTGCAGGTGTTATGGCTTAATTAGCTGATTAGAGTGGGACACTTTGACACTAGAATATTGCACCTTTTCACAATATTCTAATTTTCTGAGATTGTGGACTTGGGGTTTTCATGAGCTGTAAGCCATAATCATTACAATTATGGCAAATCACGGCTTGAACTATCTTTCTTTGCATGTAATGAGTCTATCTCATATATTAGTTTCACCTTTTAAGTTTCATTAGTGAAATAAATGAACTTTTGCACAATATTCTAATTTTTCGAGTTTCACCTGTATTGCTCTGAAGTATGTGAGTATATGACCTTATCAAGACATTAATGAATTTTTGTTTTGTACTTTCTAAGCTGATGGGTAGTGCCATATGTATTCTGATCATTTGAAGATCAGCTAATGTCTAATTTTCTTCAATTTCTATACTGATTATAAAGTCTTATTTGTTGCTCTTTAGTTGGGTCACTCCTTTGTATTGCATTTTCTTTAACATTTACCTTTGCCTGTTTCCTCTATTACAGATACAGCTTTTCCTAAAGTGCAAAAAAAATCCCACCAAAGCAAGACATTCCACAATAGCATATTATATCTGAAGATTCAAATGAATCACTGCTTGCAGACTGGCATACAAGAAAACAACAATATGCTTCTGGGGGTAACACTCCCACTTTCTTTAAAAAGAGGACATTCCATCCACTCCATCTGTAATATTCTCACCAGCTGACTGAAACCCTAATATTAGCAATGATCCTACCTGTGGACAGCCTCATCAAAATGCTACATATACTCAGCCTGCCAACACTACACATGCTAACACCCATGCCACTGTCTAAATATGCAAACATTGAACCCTGGGTTGTATCAGCACAAGCAGTTGTTCAATAAACATTACAAATCCTGGGCAAGAAGCTCCTAAGTTACAAACCCACATTTGGTACACCTCATAAAAGCTGAAGAGGAGGAAAAAAAAATTTGGAAAATGTTTAAAGTGTACAAGCATGTAAAAATAGTTTACCTACAATAAAAGCCAATAGTAAAAACTATTGCTAAGACAAAACTATTGCTATCTTTACTTTAAAATTAAGAAGAGCTGCACACTACCCAACCCCCCACCAACATCCACTCACCCTAACACCCTAACCCCCATTTTTACAACCATTCACCACCACACACCCCACCCCCATCCCCCACACTCACTCATACCCACAAACATACACACACACACCTGAAACACAAATGTCCTTTAATGACAGAAATAAACACATATGTCACAAACTATTCTTCCTCAGCTGCAAAACTGTACTTGCATTAAAATGCTTATGACCATATGGTCACTTACAGTGAAACAAGCATACTCTTGTGTTGTGGTTCTTTATCTGCTAGTGTAGTATGACCAGCCACTCCATTTTACATATAGTGATATAGTGATTTTTTTCTCAATAACCATTAAAAGAGCAAAAGCAACTTTTCAGGTTGTTACTAGAAACATACATCATAAGATACTAGTGTGGCATATATGAGCTGTATTGTATACAAGTGTTTACACTGTTGGTAATAATAAAAAGATATAAAAAAAAATACTGGTGAGATTAGGTTAGTATTTGTGCACAGCGGTGAGGAAAGTGTTCCTGGCCTTCCAGCAAACAAAAGATAAGCTACTGAACTGCTCTGGTATCAAGAAAGATGCCTGACACTTAAGCATTTGTCCAAGCATGGACATTCATGGTCATCAAGGAAATATTTGCTCTATCGCACAGTGATCACTGCTAGAATTAAGTTTAAGCCTGACGAAACAGCCACTGGGTGGCTGAGAAACATGTTGCTAGTGTTGTTATATATTTTAATAAAGTAAGTTTTATACACTTACCACTTGCTGCCGTACTTTCTTCATCTCGTCACACTCCACCTCTGGATTGCTGTGAGTTCCTGATTGCCGGATATCAGTCTACTGGGTGACTGTTTTGATCCCAGTCTGCCTCTATTGCACCAAGGGAGGTGCTCTACCAAATGTGAGTGTATTTTCACCATATTATACCACGCTTGTTTAAACAATACTAGGCCATATAGGCACCCTTGTTTTCTGTATACATCATCTACAGATTACTGAACACCTACCAGAGGTAAGTCTTCTGGGTGACTGCTTTTGATCCCAGATTGCCACTTCTGCACCACTAGGGATGCCACACCAAATGTGAGTGGATATATCACATTCTGTATCTTCATTGCATCAAACAATGTTGGGCCTTGTGGCGCTTCTGTCTTTTTATACTGCTAGAATTAAGTCTGGAGAACAGTGGCAGAGCGATATGCTGTATGTACCTCTAGCTACACTCCAGGCTTTTGGCAGTTAAATGGAATGTTGTGATTGTCACACAAATGTGTGTCACATGAAAACAAACAAAGGGATTATATAGTTCTCTGCAACATTAGCAGCATGAAAACTAGATGGAGATCAGAGACCTCATCAACACAAGGTAGTGCTGCTCATTAAAGGTTATCAGTGTACTGCAGTAACAGGTATTTCACGTATGATTTTTTTATGTCTGTGAGTGAAACCTTCCCCACCTTATTTTATAACTGCATAATGAATATCAAGATCATTGGTGATTCTTTCAATCCTGCACTCCTCTACCCCCGTGCTATTCCCTTTTGTACTGTCCCCAGGTTTGCATGTAGCCTGCTTATCCCCCGGTGCCTTCAAATCTTGTGTGGTCCCCAGGTCTGTGAGTAGCCTGCTTATCCCCTGCCGCCAGAAATAACTGGAAAGACCAGCACTTCTGGAAGCTGCTGAAGTCACTTTACTGAGAGAGGAAGTTGTGCCATTCCCATGGCTACAAGAACTGAATGAAGAGGGAGGTGTAGGCACTCTCTCACTCACCTCATTACTATGCCAACAACATTTGCAAAGTATGCCTATCACATTTTCCCACATCTCTGCTGAAAAAACACCATTCTCACTTGATTAAATGTGTAGTTGTGGTAGTAGCTCAGTAGGGATATGGGACAGTGTGAGGTGCATAATCTGCAAATTTGGGACAATGTGGTACATAAAAAAAATAATAATTCAAGACAGAGTTCCCAAATTCTGGACTGTGTCAGAAAGATTGGTACAGGGGGGGCGGAGCCAACTAGCGACCAAGATGGTCTCATCTCATGGGAGCTCTGTGCTACAAGCCACTCATTTGGCCTTATTGCTACATATAGCTTGGGGAAAATTACTTATGGAGGTCTGGAAATAGCTCAGGGGCAACTGGTGTGCCCTAAGCAGTGATTGCTGACACCGGAGGTATATTGAACATTCATTCTGGAGCAGATCACAACGCACAGCGAGGTGTCGCCATGGCCTGCTGATTGCCTGCGCACCTAACACAATCACGGAAGGTGTTGCTCTTGAGCAGCCACTACTCACAACCCACTTCATGCTGATGACAATGCAGGCGACTACTGTGCCGCTTACTGCGATGGAGAAGAGTATTACTCAGATGTTGCAGGCTCACTTTGCGAGACTGGAGGTTTCACTATTGGAGGCCTTTGGGAAGGTGCGCGGAAAAGGGGATCTAGGTATATTACCTACATCTCCGTCATGTACAGCTCCTCTGCATGGTCCTATAGTATCTCATACAATAGTTAGCGATGACCACATGGCGACTTTCTGCAATGGGGACAATCCTGATGCGCACCATAACCCGACACTCACTTCCAAAGCAACCACATGGCGCACCTATGAAACAGATTTTGGGTCTTGCTTAGCTTCACACTTTGGCCTGACCCTGTTACCGGATCATTGCAACGTGGTGAGAACCGTTAGCCTGTCGTTACAAGCCCTTAAACTCTTTCTATTGATCTACCCTTCTATGGATCCTCCAGCCCGAACAGCGCGATTGGGAGTAGGCTGAGCTGGTAACTCGTGGTGTATCTTGAGCAGACCCCTCACGATACGTTTATGGCATAGACTCTGGTACGCTACTCTCATCTCATTTCGGCTCTCTCTTCTGGCACTGTTCTCAGCCTTACTTTCGTTAGGGGATATTAATGTCACAAGCCTTTACTTTTATTGACAGTTCACTGTAAACCTCAGCCCCATGTGTTTTTATAACGCTTCATTGACACCAATTAAATATGGATGCAAATGCTCCTTCCTTCTTGAAGGCATACAACAATCATTCAGGATCTGTGGGATTCAATAGACCCCAGACGAGGAATTGGTTAAATGGGTGATAGAACTGTATGCCGGACAGTTAACAACATTTTCTGCCTCTACCCCACTGGACTCTTCCACTATAACCCATTTCAGAGAACTCTAAAGTTATATTTTATTGTTTCCTACAGCTTTTATTAGGTACCAGGTGTTATGCTATATTTTTTATGTTTTAGTTAATGGTTTTATTGGGTTTATTATATTTCTAGTCATACTATGGTTAGCTCCTAAATTAGCTTTACGAAATAGCTATACTTCTGTTCTCAATGGTTTACTTGTATACCGCACTTCTCAATTTTTCACTAAGACACCTAGAAAATATAATTCAGCTATGATAGGCAAGCACACCTTCCCTATGCATAGATCTTATACCCTGCAACCCAAGAATATTGTCTTGTTAATGCTCATTGACCCAGTTTCACCGTGTTGCTAGCGATAGCAATGACATGTCCTAAATATTTTATTGTTTGATTCAAGTGGTTTGTGTATGTGTTTTTGCTGAACTATATGTTTACCTAATTTTTTTTTTTTTTTGTCTCCTTCGCCCACATATGTGTACTTCCTTATCTTTGCAGGCTCCTTACTGCTTACTGGTACCCATAATGATATAAACATATTAATATTTTCATGTCTGCAGATCTATATATCTTACGCATCTGTTTGGAGTTTAGGTGTAGTTTCTACTTATGGCTCATTGCTGCCAGCGGCCGGGGCAGCTTGATGTCTATAATCTACAAATATATAGCTCCATAGAAATGTTTCAGACACAGTCTCTCTAGGCATGTTTCTACTGCTACATTTATAATTGTTAGATAGCCATAGCAAATACAAGAGATTTAAATGTTAACTCTATGTGAACTTATGTATAGGAGCGCTGTAATTATGCTACCAATTTACGTTTATGTGATATGCAGACCCCAAGCATTACAAGATGACCTGTTTTCTAGCGCAGGCTGGACCTGCACTAGTACCTTGATACTTAACTTCTCGCCCTTACACTATATGACAGAGCTGCATAACCCTTATTAAAAATATCCTGAATTCTTGGGTTTCACTGAGCAGAATATTGTTGGGAGAGATACAATTCTCTGATATTCTCCGCTAAACACAATTAAATAACCACCTCCTTCAACCCCATATCTCGTATTCCACATTCCATATCCCATATTCCACACTCCATATTCCAATATACCTCCTTTGTTGGGAGATTTGGTTGCACGGTTTTTCTTGTTTACACCGTACTCTACTTGTCCCTTACTTGGGAAACTCTTGCAGGTTACCATAATATTTAGCTTGGTGTCCCTCTTGAGCTTTACAGGATTATCTAGTATATATATATTTAGTTCTATATTATCATATAACTACCCAGTGTCGAAGCTATTACCTTAAGTTCTCTAAGCTTCTTTATGCAGGACATGGCATTGACCTATCTTATAAATAACCTGCTCCTATTTACCCTCTAACAACCCATGTGCCCTCGCAACTCTCACCACAGACTCTGAGCTCTGTTCATATATTTAGATTATCATCCTCATTCTACCACCTCCTCCCCCCCCCCCCACCTTAATATACCTCCTAGTTTAGGAGGGCTAAATATGCGACTTATCTTTCCAATGCCGCACTGCCTCACTTTTACAACTCTTAATATACATATACGGTTTTTCTTGCACATACCACACCCTATTTCCCTTCTTTACTAGCAAAACTTTGCAGTTTATTGGCTACCTTATAACTAACCATGCGCCCTAGAAACCCCCATCGCAGATTTAGTGCTCTGTTTATACATCTTGCCTATCACCTCCATATTACCACCTCCTCCTCCCCCCCCGACTAAAAAATTACCCCCTCTTCCCCCCCAGTTATAATATAATGCACCCTCTATACTAAGAGGGACAACTATGCAGCTTTTCTTGTCTATGCTGCACCTCACCCAACCCCCTATGGTTACAGAATCTCTTGTATCATTCATATGTATATTACCGTATTACCTATGCATAAGAATGTATTTGTTATAAAAAGAGGTTTTAGCTTGGTTTTGTATATTAATACACCTACTGATCTCAATTCCTTTCTGTTTAATTAATCTCGTGATATAGCAGCCAGTGTAGTGTTATTTATATTACCTGATGTACATGGGAATATATTTGAACCTCTCTTACCCATATTGTACCCAAACAATTCCCCTCATAAGTACACCCCACTGCATAGCTGTCTATTACTATGTTTACTTTTCCCGCCTAGTCTAGCAGGATTGCTCGATTTCATAACAGTTCTCTTTATATTATTCACAGCTACTACTGTTATTTTGAATTTATCACAACGTACTTATGTTTTCTTGTTGCTAAATGTTATAAAAATAAGGTTCACTGTTGAGATCCATAGTTGGTCTCATGTTTATAAATTTCTTCTCTAGCTTTATTACTACCTTTTATCTATAGAGGTCCAAAAGCGACCTATGGTGTCATTTAGAAGGTTTCCAGAAGTTTGGCACCCTATTCTTATTATGTCTTCATAATGTGTAAAATGTTGACTTTATATTCTTCATCCTTGCATTTTACAGTTTATGCCTTTTGTAACTCTGAAGTTTTATTCCATGTGATGTAAGACTTGCTTTTGTGACCCTGTATGCCTTCGATTGAACCTCAAATAAAAATTATTAAAAAAAAAAAAAAAAAAAAAAAAAAAAAGAAAGATTGGTACAGATTGTGACCTTAGTAATATATAATGAGACACTTGCAGTTTAAATAAATACACATATGCATCTGAATTTGTTAAATCTGAGTTATGTCATTTGCATATTTAGCTTATTGAGATTTTTTTTTTGCGAATATGCCAAAGAGATTGTCTATGTAAAGTGACACACATTTGTCATTGTTACTTATATGTTGAAATATCTGACAATCACTGTTTAATTTCCTTAATCATGAAAAGAAATGTAAAAAATAGCAATAATTATTTAACCTGTGTGTTGTTTCATTTACACTATATGATAGCCTAGTTATCATCATTATGATGTGAGGGTTTGATGTGGCCTATAAAGTATTCAAGCCTTGCAGCCGCATTGAGTTGTATTGTTATTCCACAAGGCATGTGTGTTCGTACAATACCTATAGTCATGTATCCCTTGGTGAGATGTGTGTTTAATATATGTTTATTATGAAGGTGAGGGTGAAGATGCCAGGTGACATTGTGGTGAAGCAAAGAAGCTGAGGGCATGCGTAGTAGTACTAGTGAAAAAACTCACATGCTCTATAGCCTGCAGAACCACTCTCACTAATATGGCAGGCTTTCCATGCACTCTTAGCCAGCTTCACCCTCATGCACTCTTTCCTGGTCAGCTGCTCTCACCAACTGACCAGGCCATTCATCCTCATTCTGCAGGTCTAGCATTATTTCCTTCTTTGACACTCTTTCCTCCCTATACAAAATCAAATCCTCCAAAGTCACATGTCCCCTGTTAGTGAAAGCTTCCTTTTATTGTGGGTTAATGGGATTATTTGAATCTATTTATATGTGTTGTAATTGGATAAAGCAGTGTTAGTTTTTAATAACAATTCATTTTAATGTCAATTGCTGATAAGTATACATTGATATTGCTAATTGCACCAGTTTTACAAGTGTTAATATATTATACATATTGTGTTTTTACATTTAATTGATGATGATGACGTATTCTGCTTGGTTTGATTTTTGATGCATTCAGAATGGATTTAATGGCTGCAGCCTTTGTTGGCAGGAGCACCGCCACCTTGTTTTTTGAGTCTAAATATACACAGATTGGTGACCAATATCTTTAATGTTTTTGGATGTGTGTTATCTGTTGATCTGTGGGTAACGAAAACATATCAAGTGCCTTTGGCTGCTGAATTTGAAGTGCCCATTTTTGACTAGATTACAAGTGGAGCGCTATTTAATGCTCCCAATCAAGTGTTAACTGTGCTTATCAGTTTGCAATTGTATTGTGAGTTGTTTGCACGCTAACCTGGCGAGCACAAAATGCCGAACTTAGAATATCGTGTGCACATTCACATATTCCCCCATAAAAGTCAATGGAGAAAAAAAAGAGGAAAAAAACACCCAACTTGCGTGAAAACAAGATCACATATTCTCAAGTGCGCTAACCCAACATGAAAATATGAATATTTAACATTCCAATGTTCTTTACATAGCAGAATATGTTCTATTTATTCTTAAATACAGTATCTCACAAAAGTGAGTACCATTCACAACAAAAGTAAGTACATCCCTAAGTGGAAATGTCCAAATTGGGCCCAAAGTATCAATATTTTGTGTGGCCACTATTATTTGCCAGCACTGCCTTAAACCTCTTGGGCATGGAGTTCACCAGAGCTTTACAGGATGCCTCTGGAGTCTTCTTCCACTCCTGCATGATGACATCAAGGAGCTGTTGGATGTTAGAGACCTTGCGATCCACCACATTCAATTTGAGAATGCCCCACAGATGCTCTATAGGGGTTAGGTCTGGAGACATGCTTGGCCAGTCCATCACCTTTATCCTCAGTTTCTTTAGCAAGGCAGTGGTCATCTTGGAGGTGTGTTTAGGGTCATTTTCATGTTGAAAACCTGCCCTGCGGCCCAGTCTCCGAAGGGAGGGGATCATGCTCTGCTTCAGTATGTCACAGTACATGTTGTCATTTGTGGTACCCTCAATTAACTGTAGCTCCCCAGTGCCAGAAGCACTTATGCAGGCCCAGACCATGACAATCCCACCACCATGCTTGACTGCAGACAAGACACACTTGTCTTTGTACTCCTCACCTGGTTGCTGCCACACACGCTTGACACCATCTGAACCAAATAAGTTTATCTTGGTCTCATCGGACCACAGGACATGGTTCCAGTAATTCATTTCCTTAGTCTGCTTGTCTTCAGCAAACTGTTTGCAGGCTTTCTTGTGCATCATCTTTAGAAGAGGATTACTTCTGGGACGACAGCCATGCAGACCAATTTGATGCAGGGTGTGGCGTGTGATCTGAGCACTGACAGGCTGACCCCCCACGCCTTCAACCTCTCCAACAATGCTGGCGGCACTCATACATTTATTTCCCAAAGACAACCTCTGGATATGATGCTGAGCACGTGCACTCAACTTCTTTGGTCGACCATGGTGAGGCCTGTTCTGTGTGGAACCTGTCCTGTGAAACCACTGTATGGTCTTGCCAGCCGTGCTCAGTTTCAGGGTCTTGGCAATCTTCTTATAGCCTGGGCCATCTTTATGTAGAGCAAACATTCTTTTTTTCAGATCCTCAGAGAGTTATTTGCCATGAGGTGCCATGTTGAACTTCCAGTGACCAGTATTTGAGAGTGTGAGAGCGATAACACCAAATTTAACACATCTTCTTCCATTCACACCTGAGACCTTGTAACACTAGCGAGTCACATGACACCAGGGAGGGAAAATGGCTAATTGTGCCCAAGTTGGACATTTCCACTTAGGGGTGTACTGAGCTTTGTTGCCAATGGTTTAGACATTAACGGCTGTTTGTTGAGTTATTTTGAGGGGACAGCAAATGTACACTGTTATACAGGCTGTACATTCACTACTTTACATTGTAGCAAAGTGTCATTTCTTCAGTGTTGTCACATGAAAAGATTTAATAAATTATTTACAAAAAATGTGAGGGGTGTACTCACTTTTGTGAGATACTGTACATATTTCTACATATATCTGATAGTGTTTGGTACAAAATATATCTATGCCTATATATACATGATAATATATAGGTACAGACATATACAGATGCTTAAATCTATTTCAAAACACTTAGAACATATTCTGCTATGTGCAAAACATTGGAATGTGAAATATTTACAGTATCACACTACAATAAAAATGAATATTGCATAAATATGCTTCTTCATGTTTTCATCTACTTAACTGCAAAGGGCTCCAAAGCACTTACACAGTATATATATATATATATATATAGTTCCAGACACCATAGAGAAGAAAGCATGGTAGAGCTATATGAGATACCATGACTAAAGTAGGGGACTTCAGCACTCAAATTATTACCTAAAAGTGCCTAAAAAAATTTTGGCAGCTTCAAGAAATATTCATCAAGTCTAAAAGATACCACTGCAGTGGGTAAAAACTATGCATCTTAAACATATCAATCATCAACAAAAGCATATTGAAAACACATGCAGCAAACAATAGTTGGATGGGCAAGACCTAATATCGCTTTAAGAAAGCTGTTAAACAGAACTGACATTCATTATATTGGATACACCAAAATAACAAAATTAATATGTCCTTTGAACAGCCAGATATTAGTCCCGATGATAAGAGATCAGGTTCCTCAATTCGTTGCAATATAAACCAACTTTGTAATCCAACATGTTAACATAGGATAGTCCTGCAATATATATTTTTCAATGTATGAGTTAACCGTGGTAAAGACGTCCTCAAATGTTAACTTGTGTAATGACTTTGGCAGATAAATTGCATAATAACCATATCTCAGTAGTGCAAATAGATGTAATGAAATAAACTGCTTGTAGACACTGCAGCGTCATACGGGAATCAAAATCACAGGGCTGATAAATAAAGGACCGGGACATGAGCCTCAGACATCCTAATCTCACCTATCTCGACAGCCAACCGTATCTCCTTGCTCATTAGGGACAAAGACTATGCAGGTGAGCTCTCCGCCTCTGTGCGTGAACAATATCCAGGCGGCTTGGTATAACCGTTTGATTACCGCAAGATCCAGGCTTGCTTCTTCAGTTTGAATTTCCCGGGCAGATCAAACCAGCTGCTTACACTGCAGGTGTCCAGCAAGTAGGACACCTGCAGTGTAAGCAGCTGGTTTGATCTGCCCGGGAAATTCAAACTGAAGAAGCAAGCCTGGTTCTATCCACAGTTATTGAAGTCCGCTTGAAGGATCCATCCAGCTGTCAAGAAGTCTTCTTCCGGCAAGTAGGACACCTGCAGTGTAAGCAGCTGGTTTGATCTGCCCGGGAAATTCAAACTGAAGAAGCAAGCCTGGTTCTATCCACAGTTATTAAGTCCCGCTTGAAGGATCCATCCAGCTGTCAAGAAGTCTTCATCCGGGCGGCAAGAAGTATTCATCTGGGCGGCAAGAAGTCTTCATCTGGGCGGCCTCTTCCATCTACATCCAGCCGGCGAAGTCCTCATCCAGGCGGCAAGAAATCTTCATCCAGAGGCCTCTTCTATCTTCATCCATCCGGCGTGGAGCGGGTCCATCTGGAAGACAACCAGCACGGAGCTCCTCTTCATACAGTCGCCCCCGTAAACTGGAACTTCAGTGCAAGTGACAACATCCAAGATAGCATCCCTTGCATTTCTATTGGCTGAAAGATTTAAATAAGCCAATAGGATTAGAGCTGCTAAAATCCTATTAGCTGTTCCAATCAGCCAATAGGATTTGAGCAGTTCTCATCCTATTGGCTGTTCCAATCAGCCAATAGGATGAGAACTCAATCCTATTGGCTGATTGGAACAGCAAATAGGATGAGAGCTGCTCAAATCCTATTGGCTGATTGGAACAGCCAATAGGATTTTAGCAGCTCTAATCTTGGATTACGTCACTTGCATTGAAGTTCCAGTTTATGGCGGCGACCATATGAAGAGGAGCTCCACGTCGGATGTCTTCAGGATAGACCTCCTCCACGCTGGATGGATGAAGATAGAAGATGCCGTCTGGATGAAGACTTCTTACCGCCTGGATGAAGACTTCTTGCCGGCTGGATGGATCTTCAAGCAGGACTTCAATAACTGTAAGGGAGTCGTCGGGGGTTAGTGTTAGGTTTATTTAAGAGTATTTTGGGTGGGAATTATTTTTATATTAGGGTCTGGGCAGTAAAATAGCTAAATACCCTTTTAAGGGCAATGCCTATACAAATGCCCCTTTCAGGGCAATGGGGAGCTTAGGTTATTTTAGTTTTTTTATTTGGGGGGTTGCTTGGTTGGGTGGGGGGTTTTACTGTTGGGGGTGTTTGTATTTTTTTTTAAAAGGTAAAAGAGCTGATTTCTTTGGGGCAATGCCCTAAAAAAGGCCCTTTTATGGGCCATTGGTAGTTTATTGTAGGCTAGGGTTTTTTTTATTTTGGGGGGACTTTTTATTTTGATAGGGCTATTAAATTAGGTGTAATATTTTTGGTTGGTTGTTAAGACCACAGGATTAACTATATATGAGACTAGTTTCATCAGTTTTATTTACTGTAGATTGCAGTCCTCTCTGCCAGATGGTCTTGGCTGAATAAAACAACCCCCACTTATTTTGGTTAAATAGGATACATCACAGGCCTTTGTCCCAATTCTTAAAAATAAATTGTTTTCACAGTAATCTTAGAAAGGTCACTTCAAAAGAAACACTACCTGGAAATGTGTAATAACATTTCTTATCAGATCACTAGACTTCCTTATGAGAAGAAGGGAGCCTAGCAGTTTGATACAAGTGACAAGTTTTGTGGGAAAGTGACCATTCACACTTCAATGCAAATTGATGCCTGCTGTGTCAGATAAACATGTGCTGAACCAAACAGGAACACATGTTTGTATTGCAGTTTTAAAATTCATTTTTAAAATACAGCCTGTATAATTTTAAATACTGTATAAAAATGTGTAGCTGTAAACCTAAGAAGCAGTGAGTAATAGTATCAGATTAGATAAATATTTGCTGAGCTGATAAATAGATGTATACATGTTTGAATACAATTGTTTCCCTTTGTTTTACAGACAACAAGATGTCCTTAGCCATAAACATAGATATCTTCTATTTTATCATAGAAATTGATAAAATACTCACATTTGGTGTCAAATTATACATTTTCTGTTATGCTAAATGAAATATATATGATGAAAAGAGAGATTTATTATTAATGCAAAAAGTTATGGTATGTTAAATAATCACTAAATAGGGAGATATTTGGATTGTAGCAGTAATTAATGGTGAGACTGTATTTGCTGGTTGCCTGATGCCCCCCTAGGGGATTAAAACTGGTATGACATCCAAATGAATTATCTATTAAAACACATGCAAATCCAAATAGCCAATTAAATGTTTCAACTCTAAGAGCGAACCAGGGACAAGCTCCGTTAGAGCAATCCAAGACAAGAAGCGTGAGCATAACCAAAAACAAATCACCAATGATTAGATATAAGAAAAGGTGAATGCAAGGAAGAGTGTCTTTGGTCTGTGATACTGGTCTGTGATACTGGTGATTGAATAACTGGTTGCCATACTTAGGACACAATCACTTAAGCGAAAAGCTGAGACTAACTTCTTAATAACCTTTCTTCATATGAGGTGATCTGAAAATACTTGGAAAATATTGAAATCCTAAATTGGCTCATGTTGGTAATGTAATTCTATAATTTGATATTTTAAAGCAAATACATTCATTATTGCTACAATCAAACTGCAGTTAATAGATTTAAGAGAGCACTTTGTATTTTAGCTTCCATTCATAATCCTGTGTAGTCTTAATTAGTCAATATTGCTAAATAATTTATTTACTAGAAAGGGTTTTATACTCCAGATTTATAAATCAGTTATTATAGTGAACTCTTTCTGAACTGTACATAAACTGGTTATTGTGATTATATCCCTGGTAGTTATTAATTAAGCATAGTAAGTGGGTAATCCATATTGAGCATTGAACTAGAGTTATTGGTTAATAACAGAAGATTCTGGTGTTTCATTGTGATATTTAAATGCAACTCTGATTTGGGAGATTATTGTGAATAAGGTCATTTTTATAATCTTTGTATAGCATATTATAACAGTTTACACTGGTATAGTTTGATTCATATCTGGTTTCCTATAAATATAATTCAATGTATCTATAAATTTTAACTAATATAAAGAATTTAAGTATTTACATTAATTTTATTGTTTTGCATATGCATTTTATTGGGGGTTTGTTTTTAAAGAATAATTATTAAACATATTGTATTATAACCCGGCCATATACTGACACAATTGTGCATTTAGTGCAGGAAGTGTAATCCTATAATAACCCCCTTTGAGTTTGGTAAATTTTAATGCAATTGCAAGGCACTCTATTAATCATTGTGGTTCATCAGAATGCCTTAAAACATTGTGGCATTGGTGAGTTTTCAGTCCCGTGGACTCCTTAAGGGTGGTATCCCCTTCCTCCTGAAGTTTAGTCACTGGCAGGACCTCCGCTGTCATCTGGTGTTCTTCTGGTGGGATCCTGCTGTCATCTGATGGGCTTCTGCTGTCATCTGGTGGGTTCCTGCTGTCATCTGGTGGGCTCCTGCTGTCATCTGATGGGATCCTGCCGACATCTGGTGGGATTACTGCTGTCATCTGGGCTGTCTTCCTGTAGATTTCTGGATTAAAGCGTAGTCCTCATCTGTGCTCACAAGGTAGCCATTCGATCTGGGCTCACAACGTCTGTTCCTCCTCTGATGGTATCATTCTCATCATCATCAGGTCTGGATTGGATCTTGTTCTTACTAGGAAGAGACAACTGAGATGAGTGTCTGAAATTCATCTTTAAAACATATCATCAAGAATTTAAATTCTTTACCCACTGAACTAGATACTTTATTTCTACCGGATCTGTTACACTTCACTACTGTGATAGGGGTATATAACTTAATTCTCCTTCTATGGCTTGTAATTGGGATCTAGGATGGCATGCCCGCAACTGTTTAATGTGGAACCATTTATCTATAGAACTATCATTTTTAGGGATCCTTATTTTATAGGCAACTGGGGATATTTTGTCAGTAATGACAAAAGGACCCTTCCATGATGGAAGTAACTTCCTCTCCTTAACCTGATCTCTTCCAAAATTGTAAAGGAAGACTTTATCATTGATTTCATATTCCTTTTTGGAAGTCTTGAGATCATAATATGTTTTAGCCGCAGTTGGGGTCTTCTCTATGTTCCTTCGAGCAAATGCAAAAGAATATTGCAGATGCTTCCTTAAGTTCTCTGCATACTGATAGTATGTAGTGGCAGCATTTATTAAGTTCTGGTCTGATGTACGGTACAGTAAATGCTGAGGTAGAACCATTCTTCTACCAGCCATCAATTCAAAAGGTGACAGCTTAGTAGCACTACTTGGGGTTGCTCTCAATACCATTAGAACCAGAGGCAATTTTACATCCCAGTCCTTACCTGTTTAACTCACAAACTTTTTGAGGATTTTCACAATGGACTGGTTGTAAAGCTCTACACCACCGCTAGATGCTTCTCTATATGCTATGTGGAGCTTTCTTTTAACCCATAGTATTTTACACATCTTGGTCATCACTTCACTAGTGAAGTGAGTTCTCTGATTGGAATAGATTCTCTGGGGTAAACCAAATCTGGAAAAACACGTGGTTATTGAGCAATGCTGCACATGTTTCAGCACTATTGTTCGGTGCACTGATGCATTCTACCCATTTAGTGAAAAGGCATGTTACTGTCAACATGTATCTGTTACCTCTTGATGACCTAATTACTGGACCAATAAAATCAATTTGTATATCTGACCATGGCTTACCATCCCCATTTTCTGCAATGGCGCTCTATGCGTTGATGCAGTGGGTTGGAACTGTGGACAGATTAAACAACCTTGACAGTAGGTTTGAACATCCTTCAACATATGTGGACAAAAGGTGTAATCATGCAATATTTCATATGTGAGTTTGGCACCACGATGGCCAGACGTGGAAGCATCATGGGCATGTTGAAGCATAAGCCCTTGGAACTTGGTAGGTACCACCCATTGTTGGATACCTGCTTTGGAGGTTCTAATTAACAAACCATCCTGTAACTTGAATTGTGATTTGGATTTCATTAAGATTCCTTACCAATACAATCGTCTTTTGAGATGGGGTTGTTTTCAGGACTTTCTATGTGTTTATAGAAAATACATCTAATAGGGTCTTCCTTTTGACTAGTGATCAGGTCCTCACTAGGAGAATCCTGACTCCATTGTACCAGGTTAGGCTCATTTTGTTTTTGGCCTGGTTTCTCGTAATGGCCTCTACCTGAATTGCACTCATTAAGGCGTCAATATTAAGGGGCTCTCCAGTTATGGCTCCTTGTTTGGCTAATGAATCTGCAAGATCATTGCATTCCTTATCAGGACCTTGAATTCTGGAATGACCCTTGGTCTTTTTCCAGTGTATGGTTAACCCATTTTAAACTACTAGATTATCAATCTCACGGAACAACTTGCCATGTTTGACTGGTTTGTTAGTTTTCTGCATGCCATTTCTTTTCCAAGATGGCAGGTATTCAACAAAACTGTCACGCACATAATTTGAGTCAGTAATGATAACAAATTCATGAATACCTTGTTCAATAGCCATTTCAATGGTTTTTAGAACAGCAGTGAGTTCTGCAACTTGACTGGGTCTTGGTCCAATGTTTAAACCTACAGAAATATTTGGGAATCCATTTTCCCAAGTTATACCAATGCCAGCAACTAGTCTGCGCTCATTATCAATAGTGGCATGGTAAGAACAACCATCAACATATACCCAAGGTAATATTTGACACTGGTCCTCATTATATATTTTATATGGGGAAAAAAATGTTCCTCCAGGAAATCATCTTCTAATAACTCTTCCCCATGATCCTTAGCAGTACAGTCAAGGAGCTCGGCAAGTCCCTGTGTGACTGGATTCTTTTTGTTTTGCTTATAGTGAATTTCTAAAGGCCAGCCTAGTAAGGAAAGAGACCAAGCTGGTATGTGGCTATTAGACAGGTTCCCATCTCTTATTCTCTCACTTTGCAGATATAGCAAAGGCTGGTGGGTCGTTTCTACAATACTTTTCTTGCCCTGTATATAGCTGTGGAAATTTTGTAGTACAGTATATGAGGGCTTTTTCGCAATCACTACGTTTTATTTCTACTGGGGATAAAGTTTTGCTCGCATAAGCAATGGCTTAAATTATCCTGTTTTTGGTATAAAACAGCACTCATGCTTATATCGGTGTAACCTGCCTCTAAGTAGAAAGGTTTACCGCCTTCAGGGTAAGCTAAGCAAGGTGCTTGAGTGAGTTTTCTCTTCAGCTCTCCTATGGCTGTCTCTTGAGTCTCACTCCAGTGCCATTTCACATCTTTTTTTAGAAGATGTAGCAGTGGTTTAGTTAATTCTGCATAATTATCAATACATTTGTGAGAATCATTTTTCATACCCTGGAATGATCTTAATTCCTTTAAGTTAGTAGGGTTCTTAGAATTTATTATAGCTTCCACCCTTTTTTTCTGAGGATTTAACCCTTCAGAAGTAACTTCATGTCCCAAGTTCACACAGTTATGGCACCATTGGGCTTTTTGTAGGGATAGTTTGACACCTGCCCTTTTAATTTGGCTGAGGACATGTTTAAGTTCTTTGATGTGTCTCTCAAAGTCTGTGCTTTTGATTAACACATCATCAACATAAGATAATGTCCCCCTTTCCAGTGCATCAGGCATAGCTTTAAGCATGAATACAGCAAATTCATGTCCTGAATTTATGTATCCAAACGGAAGTCTTTGAAATGCATATTGGACCTTTTGGAAGGAGAATGCAAGCTTATACTGGTCTTCCTCATGTCCCTTTATGGTCCAATATCCCTGCGCGCAATCAATGGCAGTGAATATTTTAGATCCCTGCATCTGCGCTAGGCACTGGCAAATGTATGGTGCAGGCCAGCCAGACATATATACTCATTTGTTTAGCTGTCTTAAAGGGACACTGAACCCAAATTTTTTCTTTCATGATTCAGATAGAACATGCAATTTTAAGCAACTTCTAATTTACCCCTATTATCAATTTTTCTTTGTTCTCTTGCTATCTTTATTTGAAAAAGAAGGCATCTAAGCTTTTTATTTGTTCAGACTCTGGATGGCACTTTTTTATCGGTGGATGAATGTATCCACCAATAAGCAAGGACAACCCAGGTTGTTCACCAAAAATGGGCCGGCATCTAAACTTACATTCTTGCATTTCAAATAAAGATACCAAGAGAATGAAGAAAATTTGATAATAGGAGTAAATTAGAAAGTTGCTTAAATTGTCACACTTTATCTGAATCACGAAAGAAAAAATTTGGGTTCAGTGTCCCTTTAAGTCAGCATACAAACGCCATTGTCCATTGGGCTTAAAAATACCTAGAATAGGATTATTATAAGAGCTATGCACCTGTCTGATGATACCCCTTTCTTCTAAGTTCCTTATGATTTCTGTAAGAGGCTCTAAGAGCATCATAGGAAGCTAAAGGAAGTCTGTATTGTTTAACAAATACAGGTGGTGCATTGGGATTGGTTTGGATTCTTGCAATGTGCAGGTCTGTAGTCCTACAGTCATAAGAATCCCTAGCAAAAATGTCCTGGTATTCCATCAGGAGTTCTCATAGTTGTTGGCGGTCTCCATCATTGGAACAGCAATTAGCTAAGGATATTTGCTCATCGACTATTTGCTGAAATCCTGGAAAGATTTCAGGCTGTCCTATCTCATAGGCTTCTTCCAAGCTAGAGGTGAGATCCCCTTGATTATAATTTACATTTCCCCCTAGATTCTGAATATTGGGGTATTCTTGCTCTTTGATCGGCTGATCAAATTCTAGGGAGGCTTCTTCAATTTTACAGATGCCTTCCCCTGAGCTGAAGGGATAAATAGACTGAATTGTAAACAATCCCTCTGGCATAGATGCAAAAGATTGTTCTATTAACTATTCTTCAGTTAAATATCCTTCAGGTATTAGCCCAATTATATTATTCTGGAATCCAAAGGTGTAATAACTCGATTCCAGCATATATCCTATGGTAGTTCCCTTGGTCAAGATGATATCCTGTGGGGTCATGTTATGCACAATAACATGTATTGGAATATTTCCAATATTTACCATGGGAGTATGGGTCATTGTTATACCCAGATTTGGCATTCTATGGGAGATGCATATTAGAGTTTCAGAAGTTTTTAAATGCTGACCCCTTTTTACCTGTAAGTGTAAGAGAAATTTATCAACCCAACCAGGTATTAAAATATCATTAGACACCTGCATATTCACAGCATATGGCAATTGCTGATTTGATTTCAGGGCTGCATTTTCATCCTGAAATATTTCAGGATCCCCTTTTAACCTTATCCAGAGGCAAATGTTAATCAAATCTATTTGTATGGCATATCTATGTAAGAGATCGTTGCCAATAGATATTTGATTAGGGGGATTATCCAAAACTAAAAACAGGTGCTTTGCTGATTTATTACCTATGGAGATAGATAATAAACACTTAGCTGTAATGTTATAGCTTTCAAATTTATCATCTAGGTCATGGCACAGTGATCTTGGGGAGAAAGATATTTAATTACTGTAGGTTCAGCTATATGGGAAAATAAGCCTTTACTTATATAGCTAGCTTCCTGATTTAAGTTTAATTTAGCATACTGGGTTTTTCCAAGGTCATACACTTGCATAGGTATAAATAGATCATATTTAATTTTCTCAATTTCTGCAAGGAATTGACAGTGATCTCCCCCTTTAGGGGACTTAGTGTCCCCTTTGTGGAGACATATGGTTAATACATCTCCATCTAAGGAAATATTGACTATCTTTCCATGCGGAATTTTAAAAGTATGATCATCAGAGCCACTTAGGGAAGTCTGAGCATCTATCTGCAGGATAGTTATTTCAGGTACAGAGGTATTGCTGAACTGAATCTCCACAGCATCTGGCTTCTCTTCCAACACGTGACAGTTATGTCTGGTGTGAGGTATGCTGGACCGCTTATAATTAATAGGTTTTTTGACTTGTGACCAGATTACATTATTTATGCAATCAATTATAGTGCTTAATCGTTTCAAGTGATCACTACCAATTATTAAACTATCATTTGGCAGATCCACTATAATGACAGGGTGTTTTATTACCCTGTTCCCCAGCTTTAGTTTTAACCATGCAGTGCCCCAGACTTTGAGAGCGTCACCCCCGACACCTATTAGTGAACCATCATATTCCCTTAGTTTAGGTTTGTGGGGTGTTAACTCTGTTAGCTTTCTATAGTATCTGTAAGACAAAATATTTGCTTGAGAAACAGTATCAATTAATCCCATTATAGGGCTACTAACTGAATCCTGGATCTCAGTCACCACATAATACCTCCCTTCAGATTCTACCATTTCACACATAAAGTTTAAACACTTGTGGACTTCACCACAGTTTACTTGGAATCATTGCATCACCTGACGCGGCACAATCCTTATCGACCGCTACCTCCGTAATAGGGATAACAGGTTTCCTGCTACTTGACTGCAGTTAGGGGATACGTTCTCCTGTGGGGATTGTTCTGCGATTCCATCTGTGGGAATAATGCTTAGGGACAACTCAAAAATAGGAAAGTTATTAATACTTCAAGACTGGGGACATCTGTCATCACATTCAGGCCTTCCGTTGCTGGGCTGTAGGGAGAGAATTTGATTATTATCATTTTTAAAATTCATTATCTCATTCGGTATTTCTCTCCTTTCAGATAATATCTGAGTATTTATAACTGTGCCTGTGGCCCACTGTTGACCACTGGCTGTACCCCTAAAAAAGTATTATTCGGCTGCTGAGCTGTAAACGCTTGACTCATATTAGCGAAATGTTCGCTCAACTGATTTAACTGGGTACTAAGCTGATCTACTTGATTGTACAAGTTACCCCTAGCCCTATCTCTTGATGTCCCATAGTAGTGATTCCTGGACCATTGGTTCCCTTCAGAATCAGGGCCGCTGTATCTATCCTGACGTGGTTGCCCTTGGGGTTCAGCTTGTCTCGCATTACTTTCTTGGGGTGCACTATTTAACTGGGGTGCCTGGTTATTCTGAGAATATCTGTGGCATCTACCTCTATGGGGATACCTATTACCTTGTGGGTATTCTTCTTTTTGGGGATACCTATTTATCTGGTCATGCCCCCTATTATGGGTATATTCCCTCTGCGCCTTGCCCTTGATGGGGGATGGGCAGTCTCAAAACTTTGTAGGCTATGCCTGTATTCTCTGGCCACTTCTGCATAAGTCTTCTTTTTGGACTCTAAATTGAGGGGGCTAGGTGACACCCTACTTTTGGCCACTACTATAGGGTTGGGCTTTTTCTCTATTTTATTCCATGGTCATTGGTTTGCTGTATGGCATATAATTTTAATGAACAGTTTTCATCAAAGTCACTAGCCAAATTTACTTTGATATGAGGGGGTAGGGCTTCATAAAATAAATTAAAAAATTCTGAGCTCTCAAATTTGGGATAATTTTCGGCCATACTGTAAGCTCCTTTTAGTGCAGAAAGGAATTAATTAATGTGATTGTGGTTTGCTGCTTAAAGGGATAGGTAAGTCAAAATTGAACTTGCCAGTATCATACAGCGCATGCATTTTTAAGACACTTTTAAAATCACTTGTATTGTTCTCTTCGTTGCCAATGTTGAAAATTAATACACACATATCCTACACTAATGGGAGCTAGCTGATGATTGATGCCTGCATACATGTGTCTCTTATGATTGCTTAACTAGATGTGTTCAGCTAGCTGCCAGTAGTGCAATTCTGTTCTTTCAGCAAATGATAACAAGAGAATGAAGCATATTTGATAATAAAATGAAATTTGAAAGTTGTTTAAAATTGTATCTTTTATCTGAATCAGGAATTACATTTTTGGGGTCTCCTGTCCCTTTAACAGGTAATATTATCAAGAAAAGAGGCCTGCACAATCCTGCAAGGAGCACCACAGTGAGTAACTGTCAAACTCACCAAAACAATAGAAAAAAAGAAAGAGAGTAGAGAAAGAGAGTTGTCTCCAAGTCATGCAAAAAAGTCCTTTATTTGGTTACATGGGATAAGATCCAAATAAAAATGACGTTTCGGGGCAACACCCCTTAATCATGTGATGAGTTCTTTTTTTCTATTTTTTTTCTTTAACAGGTAATCTCAATATAAAAATGATTACTTTGCACACATTAAAGTGCTTTGAAGTTTAAAATTATGAAACATTGTTATATCAAAAATGAATGCTAAATGCCGGTTTTCATTGTCAACTTACCTTCCAATAACCTGAATCAGGTTATACTGATCCTTCTAGTAGTCAATTTAGCCATCTTGTATATTTTAGCATCCTCCTGTTCATTTAGTTCCAATATGTGACTGTTCATGTGGTGCAGGAGAGGGAGTGGGCTTCCTAATAGGGCCCTTAGCTATTTCCTAAAAGGAAGATTACTCATGAGTCACAATGTATTTGAAACAGGTTCATCAATATTGACACCCTTGTCAAAATAAAAAAAAACGATGTGTGTGTGTACTTCTAAAAACATCTGCAATCTAATGCAAGCTTTTCATATGCAAGTGTTAACCCTTACCTAGGAACTACCAGATTCAAGTTAGAAGTACAGACATAGGGCTAGATTACAAGTGGAGTTCTAAATTATCACACTCCCGCAAATGGGCAAATGTGCCCGTTTGCAGGAGCGAGATAAATAACCAGCCCTTACAAGTGGACGGCTAATCAGAAAATTAGCCAGAAATCTGATTTCTGGTTAATTTTCTAAAAGTGCCCCAAATGCCCTCTATTGGAGTGCTATTTGGGCATCTGGTTGCGCTTGTATTACAAGTTTAAAGATAAATGTTTGCATGCGAGCGAAACCCGACATGCGCTAACCAAATATTGCTATCAAGTTAACTTCTCCTCAAAGATGTCAATGGAGAGCGCACACTGAAAAAAACATAGGAGCTATACTTGTGCGCTAACCCAACAGAAGTTATGAAAATGTTGAATTCCAATGTTCTTCACATACAGAACAATGTACTTTTAATTGTAAATATATATATATATATATATATATATATATATATATATATATATATATATATATATATACAGGGAGTGCAGAATTATTAGGCAAATTATATTTTTGAGGATTAATTTTATTATTGAACAACAACCATGTTCTCAATGAACCCAAAAAACTCATTAATATCAAAGCTGAATAGTTTTGGAAGTAGTTTTTAGTTTGTTTTTAGTTATAGCTATTTTAGGGGGATATCTGTGTGTGCAGGTGACTATTACTGTGCATAATTATTAGGCAACTTAACAAAAAACAAATATATACCCATTTCAATTATTTATTTTTACCAGTGAAACCAATATAACATCTCAACATTCACAAATATACATTTCTGACATTCAAAAACAAAACAATAACAAATCAGTGACCAATATAGCCACCTTTCTTTGCAAGGACACTCAAAAGCCTGCCATCCATGGATTCTGTCAGTGTTTTGATCTGTTCACCATCAACATTGCGTGCAGCAGCAACCACAGCCTCCCAGACACTGTTCAGAGAGGTGTACTGTTTTCCCTCCTTGTAAATCTCACATTTGATGATGGACCACAGGTTCTCAATGGGGTTCAGATCAGGTGAACAAGGAGGCCATGTCATTAGATTTTCTTCTTTTATACCCTTTCTTGCCAGCCACGCTGTGGAGTACTTGGACGCGTGTGATGGAGCATTGTCCTGCATGAAAATCATGTTTTTCTTGAAGGATGCAGACTTCTTCCTGTACCACTGCTTGAAGAAGGTGTCTTCCAGAAACTGGCAGTAGGACTGGGAGTTGAGCTTGACTCCATC
The DNA here is from genome assembly GCF_027579735.1 of Bombina bombina. Classification (NCBI taxonomy): domain Eukaryota; kingdom Metazoa; phylum Chordata; class Amphibia; order Anura; family Bombinatoridae; genus Bombina; species Bombina bombina. The sequence continues at coordinate 1,067,919,800 of NC_069502.1, forward strand.
CTCAACCCGAAAAGGCCCCACAAGCTCATCTTTGATGATACCAGCCCAAACCAGTACTCCACCTCCACCTTGCTGGCGTCTGAGTCGGACTGGAGCTCTCTGCCCTTTACCAATCCAGCCACGGGCCCATCCATCTGGCCCATCAAGACTCACTCTCATTTCATCAGTCCATAAAACCTTAGAAAAATCAGTCTTGAGATATTTCTTGGCCCAGTCTTGACGCTTCAGCTTGTGTGTCTTGTTCAGTGGTGGTGGTCGTCTTTCAGCCTTTCTTACCTTGGCCATGTCTCTGAGTATTGCACACCTTGTGCTTTTGGGCACTCCAGTGATGTCGCAGCTCTGAAATATGGCCAAACTGGTGGCAAGTGGCATCTTGGCAGCTGCACGCTTGACTTTTTTCAGTTCATGGGCAGTTATTTTGCGCCTTGGTTTTTCCACACGCTTCTTGCGACCCTGTTGACTATTTTGAATGAAACGCTTGATTGTTCGATGATCACGCTTCAGAAGCTTTGCAATTTTAAGAGTGCTGCATCCCTCTGCAAGATATCTCACTATTTTTGACTTTTCTGAGCCTGTCAAGTCCTTCTTTTGACCCATTTTGCCAAAGGAAAGGAAGTTGCCTAATAATTATGCACACCTGATATAGGGTGTTGATGTCATTAGACCACACCCCTTCTCATTACAGAGATGCACATCACCTAATATGCTTAATTGGTAGTAGGCTTTCGAGCCTATACAGCTTGGTGTAAGACAACATGCATAAAGAGGATGATGTGGTCAAAATACTCATTTGCCTAATAATTCTGCACTCCCTGTATATATATATACACATCTATACCTGTATATCTATGCCTATAGCTATATAAGTATATATATATATATATATATATATATATATATATTAGATTAACAATATCATATTTATTGAAATATATATTTAATAATAAAATGTACATTTTTCGCTATGTGAAGAACATAGGAATGTAAAATATGTGTAACACGCTTCGGGGTTCGTAATTTAGGACTAACACAGTCAGGTTAGCACACATGAAAAATTGCTATCTTCTAAGCATGTTCTTAAAATATTACATATAAAATATGAAATAATGTTAATTAAAATTATTATACATACTGTAAAATATTCTAAATAATGGCATGTGTTCAATAGTTATTAGAAAACTTCTGAAAGCTTTCCAAAGAGCTATTTTTTCATCTGTGCTTTGTGACAATGAGGATAAAAGAAAAAATCATATTATCCTAATAAAATGACAAATTAATCTAGATTTTATTAAAGAGACGGAGACAATTATTTTGCTATACTTTTCCTTTTACTGCTCAAATAGCACTTTTAAAGTAAACAGTTAACAGAAAAACAGATAAAACAGAAAAAATTAAACATAACCAATGACAATGAATAACAAGGTGGTCAGATATGGGCATAAAAGTTCATATAGTATGAAATAAACCATTAGTCGTCTTCTTTTCTTTTTGCTGATAGGAGAAAAATTAGCATTGGGAATAAAAAGAAACAAAAGTCTGAAAGTAGACAAAAAATAACGAACTGAAGAATTGAAACTGGAAAATTGTTTCTGACAAAACTCTTGAATGCAAAAGAGCCAACAAGAAGTTCTAGACAATTGATATGAAGCTTTTTCTCTGAAATTCAAATCTGGCACCCCAACCTGAATTGTTTGCGTCCGATTCCAAAATTATGTTGGGAGATTTGCCAAAAATAGCTCTCCTATTCCACACTTCCATATAAGACAGCCACCAAAGAAGTTCTAGTCTGGCTACTTCTGATATAGAGATTTCCTTAAAGTAAGTATAACCTAAACAAAGATAAGGGATCTTCAACCTTTGTAATGCCTGTTAATGAAGGGGTGCAGGAAAAATTTCTTGAATCGAAGAAGTTAAAAGAACAATAATTCTTACTAAAGAACAAAAGAATTGTTTCTTGAGAAGATATTGATAACCTATTTCCTTCTTTATTTTCTTTATCTTGTCTGGAGAGAAACTTAATATAGCAGAAACAGTAGCTATAAAAAATTTAAACATTTTAAGTACTAAGAAGGAACAAGAATGGATTTGTTGACATTGGTAATAGATCCTAAATTTTGAAGATTCATAGGTAAATTCAATTGATTGGAAATGATACAGTATTCGTATCTTGATGAAAAATAAGGATATTGTCCAAATAAATTATTAGACAAATTCCTCTTATTCTTAACCAACAAGCAATAGGTTTTAATACTTTGGTAAAAGCCCAAGGAGCAGAATATAGGCCATAAGGAAGGCATGTAAATTGCCAAATTAAATTTTTTTCCAGATGAAATGAAGACATTTTCTGAATTCTGTGTGAACAGGAATATTCAAATAAGCATTTTTTAGATCTAACTGAACTAACTAATCTTTGCCTAGAAGACAATCTCTTAAAAGATGAATTCCTTCCATCTTGAAATGATTGTATTCTAGATAAAAATGTAAATGTCTTAAATTTATCACAGGATGATAAGATCTTTCTATTTTCTTCACCAGGAACATATTGCTGATGAATGAACTTGAAGGGTCTAAAACTTTTTCTGTTGCAGACGTGAACCAGATTTATTTGTATTCGTGTCTAGTAAAATTTTTACGTTCTGTTTATTTAAATGTTTAGCTTTGCAAGTAGCCTATTAGTGAACCATCATATTCCCTTAGTTTAGGTTTGTGGGGTGTTAACTCTGTTAGCTTTCTATAGTATCTGTAAGACAAAATATTTGCTTGAGAAACAGTATCAATTAATCCCATTATAGGGCTACTAACTGAATCCTGGATCTCAGTCACCACATAATACCTCCCTTCAGATTCTACCATTTCACACATAAAGTTTAAACACTTGTGGACTTCACCACAGTTTACTTGGAATCATTGCATCACCTGACGCGGCACAATCCTTATCGACCGCTACCTCCGTAATAGGGATAACAGGTTTCCTGCTACTTTACTGCAGTTAGGGGATACGTTCTCCTGTGGGGATTGTTCTGCGATTCCATCTGTGGGAATAATGCTTAGGGACAACTCAAAAATAGGAAAGTTATTAATACTTCAAGACTGGGGACATCTGTCATCACATTCAGGCCTTCCGTTGCTGGGCTGTAGGGAGAGAATTTGATTATTATCATTTTTAAAATTCATTATCTCATTCGGTATTTCTCTCCTTTCAGATAATATCTGAGTATTTATAACTGTGCCTGTGGCCCACTGTTGACCACTGGCTGTACCCCTAAAAAAGTATTATTCGACTGCTGAGCTGTAAACGCTTGACTCATATTAGCGAAATGTTCGCTCAACTGATTTAACTGGGTACTAAGCTGATCTACTTGATTGTACAAGTTACCCCTAGCCCTATCTCTTGATGTCCCATAGTAGTGATTCCTGGACCATTGGTTCCCTTCAGAATCAGGGCCGCTGTATCTATCCTGACGTGGTTGCCCTTGGGGTTCAGCTTGTCTCGCATTACTTTCTTGGGGTGCACTATTTAACTGGGGTGCCTGGTTATTCTGAGAATATCTGTGGCATCTACCTCTATGGGGATACCTATTACCTTGTGGGTATTCTTCTTTTTGGGGATACCTATTTATCTGGTCATGCCCCCTATTATGGGTATATTCCCTCTGCGCCTTGCCCTTGATGGGGGATGGGCAGTCTCAAAACTTTGTAGGCTATGCCTGTATTCTCTGGCCACTTCTGCATAAGTCTTCTTTTTGGACTCTAAATTGAGGGGGCTAGGTGACACCCTACTTTTGGCCACTACTATAGGGTTGGGCTTTTTCTCTATTTTATTCCATGGTCATTGGTTTGCTGTATGGCATATAATTTTAATGAACAGTTTTCATCAAAGTCACTAGCCAAATTTACTTTGATATGAGGGGGTAGGGCTTCATAAAATAAATTAAAAAATTCTGAGCTCTCAAATTTGGGATAATTTTCGGCCATACTGTAAGCTCCTTTTAGTGCAGAAAGGAATTAATTAATGTGATTGTGGTTTGCTGCTTAAAGGGATAGGTAAGTCAAAATTGAACTTGCCAGTATCATACAGCGCATGCATTTTTAAGACACTTTTAAAATCACTTGTATTGTTCTCTTCGTTGCCAATGTTGAAAATTAATACACACATATCCTACACTAATGGGAGCTAGCTGATGATTGATGCCTGCATACATGTGTCTCTTATGATTGGTTAACTAGATGTGTTCAGCTAGCTGCCAGTAGTGCAATTCTGTTCTTTCAGCAAATGATAACAAGAGAATGAAGCATATTTGATAATAAAATGAAATTTGAAAGTTGTTTAAAATTGTATCTTTTATCTGAATCAGGAATTACATTTTTGGGGTCTCCTGTCCCTTTAACAGGTAATATTATCAAGAAAAGAGGCCTGCACAATCCTGCAAGGAGCACCACAGTGAGTAACTGTCAAACTCACCAAAACAATAGAAAAAAAGAAAGAGAGTAGAGAAAGAGAGTTGTCTCCAAGTCATGCAAAAAAGTATTTTATTTGGTTACATGGGATAAGATCCAAATAAAAATGACGTTTCGGGGCAACACCCCTTAATCATGTGATGAGTTCTTTTTTTCTATTTTTTTTCTTTAACAGGTAATCTCAATATAAAAATGATTACTTTGCACACATTAAAGTGCTTTGAAGTTTAAAATTATGAAACATTGTTATATCAAAAATGAATGCTAAATGCCGGTTTTCATTGTCAACTTACCTTCCAATAACCTGAATCAGGTTATACTGATCCTTCTAGTAGTCAATTTAGCCATCTTGTATATTTTAGCATCCTCCTGTTCATTTAGTTCCAATATGTGACTGTTCATGTGGTGCAGGAGAGGGAGTGGGCTTCCTAATAGGGCCCTTAGCTATTTCCTAAAAGGAAGATTACTCATGAGTCACAATGTATTTGAAACAGGTTCATCAATATTGACACCCTTGTCAAAATAAAAAAAAACGATGTGTGTATGTACTTCTAAAAACATCTGCAATCTAATGCAAGCTTTTCATATGCAAGTGTTAACCCTTACCTAGGAACTACCAGATTCAAGTTAGAAGTACAGACATAGGGCTAGATTACAAGTGGAGTTCTAAATTATCACACTCCCGCAAATGGGCAAATGTGCCCGTTTGCAGGAGCGAGATAAATAACCAGCCCTTACAAGTGGACGGCTAATCAGAAAATTAGCCAGAAATCTGATTTCTGGTTAATTTTCTAAAAGTGCCCCAAATGCCCTCTATTGGAGTGCTATTTGGGCATCTGGTTGCGCTTGTATTACAAGTTTAAAGATAAATGTTTGCATGCGAGCGAAACCCGACATGCGCTAACCAAATATTGCTATCAAGTTAACTTCTCCTCAAAGATGTCAATGGAGAGCGCACACTGAAAAAAACATAGGAGCTATACTTGTGCGCTAACCCAACAGAAGTTATGAAAATGTTGAATTCCAATGTTCTTCACATACAGAACAATGTACTTTTAATTGTAAATATATATATATATATATATATATATATATATATATATATATATATATATATATATATATATATATACAGGGAGTGCAGAATTATTAGGCAAATTATATTTTTGAGGATTAATTTTATTATTGAACAACAACCATGTTCTCAATGAACCCAAAAAACTCATTAATATCAAAGCTGAATAGTTTTGGAAGTAGTTTTTAGTTTGTTTTTAGTTATAGCTATTTTAGGGGGATATCTGTGTGTGCAGGTGACTATTACTGTGCATAATTATTAGGCAACTTAACAAAAAACAAATATATACCCATTTCAATTATTTATTTTTACCAGTGAAACCAATATAACATCTCAACATTCACAAATATACATTTCTGACATTCAAAAACAAAACAATAACAAATCAGTGACCAATATAGCCACCTTTCTTTGCAAGGACACTCAAAAGCCTGCCATCCATGGATTCTGTCAGTGTTTTGATCTGTTCACCATCAACATTGCGTGCAGCAGCAACCACAGCCTCCCAGACACTGTTCAGAGAGGTGTACTGTTTTCCCTCCTTGTAAATCTCACATTTGATGATGGACCACAGGTTCTCAATGGGGTTCAGATCAGGTGAACAAGGAGGCCATGTCATTAGATTTTCTTCTTTTATACCCTTTCTTGCCAGCCACGCTGTGGAGTACTTGGACGCATGTGATGGAGCATTGTCCTGCATGAAAATCATGTTTTTCTTGAAGGATGCAGACTTCTTCCTGTACCACTGCTTGAAGAAGGTGTCTTCCAGAAACTGGCAGTAGGACTGGGAGTTGAGCTTGACTCCATCCTCAACCCGAAAAGGCCCCACAAGCTCATCTTTGATGATACCAGCCCAAACCAGTACTCCACCTCCACCTTGCTGGCGTCTGAGTCGGACTGGAGCTCTCTGCCCTTTACCAATCCAGCCACGGGCCCATCCATCTGGCCCATCAAGACTCACTCTCATTTCATCAGTCCATAAAACCTTAGAAAAATCAGTCTTGAGATATTTCTTGGCCCAGTCTTGACGCTTCAGCTTGTGTGTCTTGTTCAGTGGTGGTGGTCGTCTTTCAGCCTTTCTTACCTTGGCCATGTCTCTGAGTATTGCACACCTTGTGCTTTTGGGCACTCCAGTGATGTCGCAGCTCTGAAATATGGCCAAACTGGTGGCAAGTGGCATCTTGGCAGCTGCACGCTTGACTTTTTTCAGTTCATGGGCAGTTATTTTGCGCCTTGGTTTTTCCACACGCTTCTTGCGACCCTGTTGACTATTTTGAATGAAACGCTTGATTGTTCGATGATCACGCTTCAGAAGCTTTGCAATTTTAAGAGTGCTGCATCCCTCTGCAAGATATCTCACTATTTTTGACTTTTCTGAGCCTGTCAAGTCCTTCTTTTGACCCATTTTGCCAAAGGAAAGGAAGTTGCCTAATAATTATGCACACCTGATATAGGGTGTTGATGTCATTAGACCACACCCCTTCTCATTACAGAGATGCACATCACCTAATATGCTTAATTGGTAGTAGGCTTTCGAGCCTATACAGCTTGGAGTAAGACAACATGCATAAAGAGGATGATGTGGTCAAAATACTCATTTGCCTAATAATTCTGCACTCCCTGTATATATATACACATCTATACCTGTATATCTATGCCTATAGCTATATAAGTATATATATATATATATATATATATATATATATATATATATATATATATATATTAGATTAACAATATCATATTTATTGAAATATATATTTAATAATAAAATGTACATTTTTCGCTATGTGAAGAACATAGGAATGTAAAATATGTGTAACACGCTTCGGGGTTCGTAATTTAGGACTAACACAGTCAGGTTAGCACACATGAAAAATTGCTATCTTCTAAGCATGTTCTTAAAATATTACATATAAAATATGAAATAATGTTAATTAAAATTATTATACATACTGTAAAATATTCTAAATAATGGCATGTGTTCAATAGTTATTAGAAAACTTCTGAAAGCTTTCCAAAGAGCTATTTTTTCATCTGTGCTTTGTGACAATGAGGATAAAAGAAAAAATCATATTATCCTAATAAAATGACAAATTAATCTAGATTTTATTAAAGAGACGGAGACAATTATTTTGCTATACTTTTCCTTTTACTGCTCAAATAGCACTTTTAAAGTAAACAGTTAACAGAAAAACAGATAAAACAGAAAAAATTAAACATAACCAATGACAATGAATAACAAGGTGGTCAGATATGGGCATAAAAGTTCATATAGTATGAAATAAACCATTAGTCGTCTTCTTTTCTTTTTGCTGATAGGAGAAAAATTAGCATTGGGAATAAAAAGAAACAAAAGTCTGAAAGTAGACAAAAAATAACGAACTGAAGAATTGAAACTGGAAAATTGTTTCTGACAAAACTCTTGAATGCAAAAGAGCCAACAAGAAGTTCTAGACAATTGATATGAAGCTTTTTCTCTGAAATTCAAATCTGGCACCCCAACCTGAATTGTTTGCGTCCGATTCCAAAATTATGTTGGGAGATTTGCCAAAAATAGCTCTCCTATTCCACACTTCCATATAAGACAGCCACCAAAGAAGTTCTAGTCTGGCTACTTCTGATATAGAGATTTCCTTAAAGTAAGTATAACCTAAACAAAGATAAGGGATCTTCAACCTTTGTAATGCCTGTTAATGAAGGGGTGCAGGAAAAATTTCTTGAATCGAAGAAGTTAAAAGAACAATAATTCTTACTAAAGAACAAAAGAATTGTTTCTTGAGAAGATATTGATAACCTATTTCCTTCTTTATTTTCTTTATCTTGTCTGGAGAGAAACTTAATATAGCAGAAACAGTAGCTATAAAAAATTTAAACATTTTAAGTACTAAGAAGGAACAAGAATGGATTTGTTGACATTGGTAATAGATCCTAAATTTTGAAGATTCATAGGTAAATTCAATTGATTGGAAATGATACAGTATTCGTATCTTGATGAAAAATAAGGATATTGTCCAAATAAATTATTAGACAAATTCCTCTTATTCTTAACCAACAAGCAATAGGTTTTAATACTTTGGTAAAAGCCCAAGGAGCAGAATATAGGCCATAAGGAAGGCATGTAAATTGCCAAATTAAATTTTTTTCCAGATGAAATGAAGACATTTTCTGAATTCTGTGTGAACAGGAATATTCAAATAAGCATTTTTTAGATCTAACTGAACTAACTAATCTTTGCCTAGAAGACAATCTCTTAAAAGATGAATTCCTTCCATCTTGAAATGATTGTATTCTAGATAAAAATGTAAATGTCTTAAATTTATCACAGGATGATAAGATCTTTCTATTTTCTTCACCAGGAACATATTGCTGATGAATGAACTTGAAGGGTCTAAAACTTTTTCTGTTGCAGACGTGAACCAGATTTATTTGTATTCGTGTCTAGTAAAATTTTTACGTTCTGTTTATTTAAATGTTTAGCTTTGCAAGTAGCCTATTAGTGAACCATCATATTCCCTTAGTTTAGGTTTGTGGGGTGTTAACTCTGTTAGCTTTCTATAGTATCTGTAAGACAAAATATTTGCTTGAGAAACAGTATCAATTAATCCCATTATAGGGCTACTAACTGAATCCTGGATCTCAGTCACCACATAATACCTCCCTTCAGATTCTACCATTTCACACATAAAGTTTAAACACTTGTGGACTTCACCACAGTTTACTTGGAATCATTGCATCACCTGACGCGGCACAATCCTTATCGACCGCTACCTCCGTAATAGGGATAACAGGTTTCCTGCTACTTTACTGCAGTTAGGGGATACGTTCTCCTGTGGGGATTGTTCTGCGATTCCATCTGTGGGAATAATGCTTAGGGACAACTCAAAAATAGGAAAGTTATTAATACTTCAAGACTGGGGACATCTGTCATCACATTCAGGCCTTCCGTTGCTGGGCTGTAGGGAGAGAATTTGATTATTATCATTTTTAAAATTCATTATCTCATTCGGTATTTCTCTCCTTTCAGATAATATCTGAGTATTTATAACTGTGCCTGTGGCCCACTGTTGACCACTGGCTGTACCCCTAAAAAAGTATTATTCGACTGCTGAGCTGTAAACGCTTGACTCATATTAGCGAAATGTTCGCTCAACTGATTTAACTGGGTACTAAGCTGATCTACTTGATTGTACAAGTTACCCCTAGCCCTATCTCTTGATGTCCCATAGTAGTGATTCCTGGACCATTGGTTCCCTTCAGAATCAGGGCCGCTGTATCTATCCTGACGTGGTTGCCCTTGGGGTTCAGCTTGTCTCGCATTACTTTCTTGGGGTGCACTATTTAACTGGGGTGCCTGGTTATTCTGAGAATATCTGTGGCATCTACCTCTATGGGGATACCTATTACCTTGTGGGTATTCTTCTTTTTGGGGATACCTATTTATCTGGTCATGCCCCCTATTATGGGTATATTCCCTCTGCGCCTTGCCCTTGATGGGGGATGGGCAGTCTCAAAACTTTGTAGGCTATGCCTGTATTCTCTGGCCACTTCTGCATAAGTCTTCTTTTTGGACTCTAAATTGAGGGGGCTAGGTGACACCCTACTTTTGGCCACTACTATAGGGTTGGGCTTTTTCTCTATTTTATTCCATGGTCATTGGTTTGCTGTATGGCATATAATTTTAATGAACAGTTTTCATCAAAGTCACTAGCCAAATTTACTTTGATATGAGGGGGTAGGGCTTCATAAAATAAATTAAAAAATTCTGAGCTCTCAAATTTGGGATAATTTTCGGCCATACTGTAAGCTCCTTTTAGTGCAGAAAGGAATTAATTAATGTGATTGTGGTTTGCTGCTTAAAGGGATAGGTAAGTCAAAATTGAACTTGCCAGTATCATACAGCGCATGCATTTTTAAGACACTTTTAAAATCACTTGTATTGTTCTCTTCGTTGCCAATGTTGAAAATTAATACACACATATCCTACACTAATGGGAGCTAGCTGATGATTGATGCCTGCATACATGTGTCTCTTATGATTGGTTAACTAGATGTGTTCAGCTAGCTGCCAGTAGTGCAATTCTGTTCTTTCAGCAAATGATAACAAGAGAATGAAGCATATTTGATAATAAAATGAAATTTGAAAGTTGTTTAAAATTGTATCTTTTATCTGAATCAGGAATTACATTTTTGGGGTCTCCTGTCCCTTTAACAGGTAATATTATCAAGAAAAGAGGCCTGCACAATCCTGCAAGGAGCACCACAGTGAGTAACTGTCAAACTCACCAAAACAATAGAAAAAAAGAAAGAGAGTAGAGAAAGAGAGTTGTCTCCAAGTCATGCAAAAAAGTATTTTATTTGGTTACATGGGATAAGATCCAAATAAAAATGACGTTTCGGGGCAACACCCCTTAATCATGTGATGAGTTCTTTTTTTCTATTTTTTTTCTTTAACAGGTAATCTCAATATAAAAATGATTACTTTGCACACATTAAAGTGCTTTGAAGTTTAAAATTATGAAACATTGTTATATCAAAAATGAATGCTAAATGCCGGTTTTCATTGTCAACTTACCTTCCAATAACCTGAATCAGGTTATACTGATCCTTCTAGTAGTCAATTTAGCCATCTTGTATATTTTAGCATCCTCCTGTTCATTTAGTTCCAATATGTGACTGTTCATGTGGTGCAGGAGAGGGAGTGGGCTTCCTAATAGGGCCCTTAGCTATTTCCTAAAAGGAAGATTACTCATGAGTCACAATGTATTTGAAACAGGTTCATCAATATTGACACCCTTGTCAAAATAAAAAAAAACGATGTGTGTATGTACTTCTAAAAACATCTGCAATCTAATGCAAGCTTTTCATATGCAAGTGTTAACCCTTACCTAGGAACTACCAGATTCAAGTTAGAAGTACAGACATAGGGCTAGATTACAAGTGGAGTTCTAAATTATCACACTCCCGCAAATGGGCAAATGTGCCCGTTTGCAGGAGCGAGATAAATAACCAGCCCTTACAAGTGGACGGCTAATCAGAAAATTAGCCAGAAATCTGATTTCTGGTTAATTTTCTAAAAGTGCCCCAAATGCCCTCTATTGGAGTGCTATTTGGGCATCTGGTTGCGCTTGTATTACAAGTTTAAAGATAAATGTTTGCATGCGAGCGAAACCCGACATGCGCTAACCAAATATTGCTATCAAGTTAACTTCTCCTCAAAGATGTCAATGGAGAGCGCACACTGAAAAAAACATAGGAGCTATACTTGTGCGCTAACCCAACAGAAGTTATGAAAATGTTGAATTCCAATGTTCTTCACATACAGAACAATGTACTTTTAATTGTAAATATATATATATATATATATATATATATATATATATATATATATATATATATATATATATATATACAGGGAGTGCAGAATTATTAGGCAAATTATATTTTTGAGGATTAATTTTATTATTGAACAACAACCATGTTCTCAATGAACCCAAAAAACTCATTAATATCAAAGCTGAATAGTTTTGGAAGTAGTTTTTAGTTTGTTTTTAGTTATAGCTATTTTAGGGGGATATCTGTGTGTGCAGGTGACTATTACTGTGCATAATTATTAGGCAACTTAACAAAAAACAAATATATACCCATTTCAATTATTTATTTTTACCAGTGAAACCAATATAACATCTCAACATTCACAAATATACATTTCTGACATTCAAAAACAAAACAATAACAAATCAGTGACCAATATAGCCACCTTTCTTTGCAAGGACACTCAAAAGCCTGCCATCCATGGATTCTGTCAGTGTTTTGATCTGTTCACCATCAACATTGCGTGCAGCAGCAACCACAGCCTCCCAGACACTGTTCAGAGAGGTGTACTGTTTTCCCTCCTTGTAAATCTCACATTTGATGATGGACCACAGGTTCTCAATGGGGTTCAGATCAGGTGAACAAGGAGGCCATGTCATTAGATTTTCTTCTTTTATACCCTTTCTTGCCAGCCACGCTGTGGAGTACTTGGACGCATGTGATGGAGCATTGTCCTGCATGAAAATCATGTTTTTCTTGAAGGATGCAGACTTCTTCCTGTACCACTGCTTGAAGAAGGTGTCTTCCAGAAACTGGCAGTAGGACTGGGAGTTGAGCTTGACTCCATCCTCAACCCGAAAAGGCCCCACAAGCTCATCTTTGATGATACCAGCCCAAACCAGTACTCCACCTCCACCTTGCTGGCGTCTGAGTCGGACTGGAGCTCTCTGCCCTTTACCAATCCAGCCACGGGCCCATCCATCTGGCCCATCAAGACTCACTCTCATTTCATCAGTCCATAAAACCTTAGAAAAATCAGTCTTGAGATATTTCTTGGCCCAGTCTTGACGCTTCAGCTTGTGTGTCTTGTTCAGTGGTGGTGGTCGTCTTTCAGCCTTTCTTACCTTGGCCATGTCTCTGAGTATTGCACACCTTGTGCTTTTGGGCACTCCAGTGATGTCGCAGCTCTGAAATATGGCCAAACTGGTGGCAAGTGGCATCTTGGCAGCTGCACGCTTGACTTTTTTCAGTTCATGGGCAGTTATTTTGCGCCTTGGTTTTTCCACACGCTTCTTGCGACCCTGTTGACTATTTTGAATGAAACGCTTGATTGTTCGATGATCACGCTTCAGAAGCTTTGCAATTTTAAGAGTGCTGCATCCCTCTGCAAGATATCTCACTATTTTTGACTTTTCTGAGCCTGTCAAGTCCTTCTTTTGACCCATTTTGCCAAAGGAAAGGAAGTTGCCTAATAATTATGCACACCTGATATAGGGTGTTGATGTCATTAGACCACACCCCTTCTCATTACAGAGATGCACATCACCTAATATGCTTAATTGGTAGTAGGCTTTCGAGCCTATACAGCTTGGAGTAAGACAACATGCATAAAGAGGATGATGTGGTCAAAATACTCATTTGCCTAATAATTCTGCACTCCCTGTATATATATACACATCTATACCTGTATATCTATGCCTATAGCTATATAAGTATATATATATATATATATATATATATATATATATATATATATATTAGATTAACAATATCATATTTATTGAAATATATATTTAATAATAAAATGTACATTTTTCGCTATGTGAAGAACATAGGAATGTAAAATATGTGTAACACGCTTCGGGGTTCGTAATTTAGGACTAACACAGTCAGGTTAGCACACATGAAAAATTGCTATCTTCTAAGCATGTTCTTAAAATATTACATATAAAATATGAAATAATGTTAATTAAAATTATTATACATACTGTAAAATATTCTAAATAATGGCATGTGTTCAATAGTTATTAGAAAACTTCTGAAAGCTTTCCAAAGAGCTATTTTTTCATCTGTGCTTTGTGACAATGAGGATAAAAGAAAAAATCATATTATCCTAATAAAATGACAAATTAATCTAGATTTTATTAAAGAGACGGAGACAATTATTTTGCTATACTTTTCCTTTTACTGCTCAAATAGCACTTTTAAAGTAAACAGTTAACAGAAAAACAGATAAAACAGAAAAAATTAAACATAACCAATGACAATGAATAACAAGGTGGTCAGATATGGGCATAAAAGTTCATATAGTATGAAATAAACCATTAGTCGTCTTCTTTTCTTTTTGCTGATAGGAGAAAAATTAGCATTGGGAATAAAAAGAAACAAAAGTCTGAAAGTAGACAAAAAATAACGAACTGAAGAATTGAAACTGGAAAATTGTTTCTGACAAAACTCTTGAATGCAAAAGAGCCAACAAGAAGTTCTAGACAATTGATATGAAGCTTTTTCTCTGAAATTCAAATCTGGCACCCCAACCTGAATTGTTTGCGTCCGATTCCAAAATTATGTTGGGAGATTTGCCAAAAATAGCTCTCCTATTCCACACTTCCATATAAGACAGCCACCAAAGAAGTTCTAGTCTGGCTACTTCTGATATAGAGATTTCCTTAAAGTAAGTATAACCTAAACAAAGATAAGGGATCTTCAACCTTTGTAATGCCTGTTAATGAAGGGGTGCAGGAAAAATTTCTTGAATCGAAGAAGTTAAAAGAACAATAATTCTTACTAAAGAACAAAAGAATTGTTTCTTGAGAAGATATTGATAACCTATTTCCTTCTTTATTTTCTTTATCTTGTCTGGAGAGAAACTTAATATAGCAGAAACAGTAGCTATAAAAAATTTAAACATTTTAAGTACTAAGAAGGAACAAGAATGGATTTGTTGACATTGGTAATAGATCCTAAATTTTGAAGATTCATAGGTAAATTCAATTGATTGGAAATGATACAGTATTCGTATCTTGATGAAAAATAAGGATATTGTCCAAATAAATTATTAGACAAATTCCTCTTATTCTTAACCAACAAGCAATAGGTTTTAATACTTTGGTAAAAGCCCAAGGAGCAGAATATAGGCCATAAGGAAGGCATGTAAATTGCCAAATTAAATTTTTTTCCAGATGAAATGAAGACATTTTCTGAATTCTGTGTGAACAGGAATATTCAAATAAGCATTTTTTAGATCTAACTGAACTAACTAATCTTTGCCTAGAAGACAATCTCTTAAAAGATGAATTCCTTCCATCTTGAAATAATTGTATTCTAGATAAAAATGTAAATGTCTTAAATTTATCACAGGATGATAAGATCTTTCTATTTTCTTCACCAGGAACATATTGCTGATGAATGAACTTGAAGGGTCTAAAACTTTTTCTGTTGCAGACGTGAACCAGATTTATTTTTATTCGTGTCTAGTAAAATTTTTACGTTCTGTTTATTTAAATGTTTAGCTTTGCAAGTAGCCTTTTTTGGCATAGGATTATTTTGCAGAGGATTTTGAGCTTCTTGAACAGATGCTATAACAGATTGGATTTGTGTAATCTGTTCTTTAAATTGTTCCATTAACAGTAACATAGTCTGAAAATATTTCTCAGGTATTTGTGAAATATTATCCTGAGACATATCTAATTATAATAATGATATAAATTATAATTAATAAATAAAAATTCAACTTGAAATAAAAATTATAAAAGTAAGATTAAAAAAGAAATTACAATTTTAAAACTGAGAATAATTATTTAAAATACAATAAGCAACCAGAGCTGGTTACAATACTATTAATTACAAGTTTAAAACATAGCTATAAAAACTCTATAGTAACAATGTCAAAATAGTAACTTTTTGTTGCACAGAGAAGAGAGGATCTTTTAGAAGGAGTGATAATGAGGTAAGAATGGTGGGAATGTAAGGAAAGAGGTGGGAAAATGAGTCCTGCGACTTCAGAGGGGGAAGAGTTTGGAGAGGATAAACAAGAATGAGAAAATGGCGGTAGGAGCTGTATCAATGGCTGTAATATAAAAACAATAGAAAAAGAAGAAAGGAGACAAGTTAGGAAAAAACAAAAGATATAAACAAAAGCCGGAAGGAAATAAAAATTAGAAGGTAGAGGAAAATGATAAAATATAAGTTAAAGAATATAGTAAAATGTATTATAAAATAAATCAGATAATTATTATTATTATCAGGTATTTGTAGAGTGCCAACAGTTTCTGCAGCGCTAATAAAGTTAGGAATAATAAAAGGAGCAAAAACATAAATAATAGCAATAAAGAAATAGGATAGATTGTAAAAACAATAACATATAAAAAAATGTTTATTTGCACAATAAAATGTTATTCTTATCTTAATGAGCAGCAAAAAGAAAAGAGTAAGATTAAAGGGACAGTCAACACCAGATTTTTTGTTCTTTAAAAAGAAAGATAATCCCTTTATTATCCATTCCTTAGTTTTGCATAACCAACACTGTTATATTAATACACTTTTTACCTTTGTGATTACCTTGCTTCTGCTTACTGTCCCCTTATTTCAGTTCTTTTGACAGACTTGCATTTTAGCCAATCAGTGCTCACTTCTAGGTCAATTCACGTGCATGAGCTCAATGTTATCTATATGAAACACATTAACTAATGCCCTCTAGTGGTTAAAATGCATTCAGATTAGAGGCAGTCTTCAAGGTCTAAGAAATTAGCATATGAACCACCTAGTTTTAGCTTTCAACTAAGAATACCAAGAGAACAAAGCAAAATTGGTGATAAAAGTAAATTGGAAAGTTGTAAAATGACATGCCCTATTTTAATCATGTAAGTTTTTTTTGGACTTGACTGTCCCTTTCACAGTTCATTTACTATATGGACTTTTATGTGAGCTGACTTACTATCTGACCACCTTGTTGTTCATTGTCATTGGTTATGTTTAAATATTTCTGTTTTAACAGTTTTTCTGTTAACTGCTATATACTTTAAAACTGCTATTGGAGCAGTAAATGGCAAAGTATAGCAAAATATGAGTCTCTGTCTTTGTAATAAAATTCTGGGTCACACAAGAGTACCATATGACTTGATAGGGCTGTGTTTGTTTTACAAGATTATACTAGTACAGGAGGCTTGCCAATCTTAGAGGTAGCTAGAAACAAATCCAGTATTTTGCCATTTGGGCTATTTTAAAAGTTGTGGTTTCTGGAAATTTTTTATTTGCAAGTAACAAATTAATAAAATGAAGTAGCATGGAATGCTTTTTTTAAAGGGACATTAAACTGCAAGGTACAAATACAGTAACATGCCCAAGACAAACATGATTACTTTAAAGACTATCCTGGAGTAATTTGCTGATCATTAAACTACTTTAGTAGTCATTTGCACATCATCAGACATAAACAAGCTTGTAAAGTCATCAGCTAAGGTAAAACATTCTGGGTGATGACTTCAGAATGATTAGCAGCTTACCTTACTGATTACTTCACAAGCATGAACAGCCAGTTAATGGCTCTGGAGTCATCTGCTTTAAATATTTTGGCCTGTGGGCATACTTCAGTATAGCTTCTGATGACTAGTCTGGAGTCATTGATTACTTCAAAATGACTCCAGGAAGATCATCCTTTTTGACCAGGGTGGTTACTACTCACCATGTTATTGTTGTACCTGTAGTTAGAGCTCTCCTTAAAGATGTTCTCTTATTTTAACTCATTACAGAATCCAGTTGGTAAAGCTCTGCATTTTATACTGGATGCTGCCATCTTATAGCTCGCATATTTCTGCATCCTGTGATAGGAGCAGTGCCCTTTCACAGATCTGCATTTTGACAGCTGTACCTTTCACCTCAGTTTGCCTCAATGATAGAGAGCAGAAGTGCTAATTTTTTGCAGGTTTTTTCAGTTTATAACTTACATACAAAATATAAGCTCCAAGATGGCGGCGGCTGGTGTAAAGATACAAAGCTTCACTAACTGATAATTGTAAAGGGTTATAATAAGAGAATGACTTCGAAGACAGCTTATGGCACATGAAAAGAAACAATAGCATAGTGAGTAGTAACCAGCTAGTGTAGTTGTACTCAGCAGTTCAATGTCTCATTAAGACACTGGTTTTCAAACCTGTCCTTGGGCCTCCATAACAGGGCACATTTTGTGGATATCTGAACTGGAGCACAGGTGACAACATCAGCTCATTAGTACACATGGTTATAATTTTACCTGCTCTCATCCAAGATAGCTTGTAAATAGCAATAAAGTATGAAGCTATGTTAGCACTGCCCTTCAGATGCTTGCTGCCAGTGCCGGTTCTCCAAGACCGTATCCAGAAAAAAGAAATATCGAATGTGCCTGCGCTGTGTCACCTAAGGAGAGACAAGATGCTCTATTCCTCTGTGAAACCTGCCTTCTTTCACCTCCAAAATAAAAAGCTCACAATGGTGTAGCACATTTCAAATAAAATGGTAGGCATACAAACAGGTGATACTCACAGGATTTCAGCTTTAAATCAGCCTCTTATTAAAACCATCACAAGGGTATCTTCAGATGCAGGTTCAGATTTTATTAAAATGTAGCTCAACGCGTTTCGGCAAAACAAGCCTTTCTCAAGAGCATAAAATCAATATATCTCAAAGCAAGTTGGAGTAGCCTATCAAAATGCTGTAAGCAATATTTATTGACATCAGCTCTGCCTGCCTTTCTCAGACCACACCCATTCACAGGTGCACTGAGTCTGCCTCACAACAGAGCTGTAACCTATCTCTAACCTAATTTTTTAGGAGGTGTCAGGTAAAAACAAATCATGCAATCAAATATGCCATTTAAAAACTAGTGTGCAAAAATATGCCGATAAATCTGAATCACTTTGCCTTTTGACACATCATAACAAAAGGGGCTTACATTCTATGCATTAAATAAAATGTTCTCAATAAAAAAAATTAAAGCATTCAAAGTGTGTTTTTTTAATAATCACAAATTAGAACTTAGATTCATAACAAGCAATCTTAACCTGACTCACATCAGGGCTGTAACCTATCTCTATACTGTTTTGTTAGGAGGTGTCAGATAAAAACAGATCAAGCAATCAAATATGCCATTAAAAAACTAGTGGGCAAAAATATGCCAGTAAATCTGAATCACTTTGCCTTTTGACACATCATAACAAAAGGGGCTTACATTCTGTACATAAAATAAAATGTTCTTAATAAAAAAAATTAAAGCATTCAAACTTAGATTAGAACTTAGATTTATAACAAACAACCTTAGCCTGGCTCACATCAGAGCTGTAACCAATCTCTATCCTGTTTTGTTAGGAGGTTATAAGTATTGTGTACAGCATTTTGATAGGCTACTCCAACTTGCTTTGACATATATTGATTTTATGCTCTTGAGAAAGGCTTGTTTTGCTGAAATGCGTTGAGCTATATTTTAATAAAATCTGAAGCTACATCTGAAGATACCATTGTGATGGTTTTAATAAGAGGCTGATTAAAAACTGAAATCATGTGAGTATGACACCTACCATTTTATCTGAAATATGCTACACCATTGTGAGCTTTTTATTTTGGAGGTGAAAGAAGACAGGTTTCACAGAGGAAAAGAGCAGCTTGTATCCCCTGAGGTGACAAAGCGCCACCACATTCGATATTTCTCATCCAAGATAATCCGGAAAACCTGGCCTTTTGGGGAGGCCTGAGGTCAGGTTTGAAAACCAGTTCTTTAAGATAAGTAAAGTATAGAAAAATATAGATATATTTCTATCACAACGGCACACATATTTATACACATGTCCAGAAGTCGAGGAACAGCAAGCCATAAAAAAGGACAAAGTCAGGTAGCTGATGAAGTGGCAACATGTGAATGAGGTCAGAGTGTATTAGGGGTCAAGTCAATGAAGTAGGCTGGTAAGGTTGACAGGTACTATAGGAAATTTGCTGATATTGCCAGCACTACAAACACAGTATTAAGGACAATGGTAAGCAGGACAAACTATGTAGGATGGCCAGAGCATTGCTGGTGAGGGCACTAACTGTCCTGCTTTCCAAGATAAATAAAGCATGCATGTACCCCTAGAAGGAGTGGGGGCCCACTCAGCTTTTTGACAACCATGCAAGATACATTTGAGGGAGTAAAACATTCCCAAGGGTGACAAAGCATCTTTCTTTCATATAATTCTAGATATTACACTAGAGGCAATATAACTGTTTTTGAAGTTATAAAGCCTTCAGGGGCTTTGCCAGACATTATGGAGTAATGTTACAAGCTAGTTATACATATCTATAGTAAAATATAGCTGTCCTGACTAATTTGCCTCCATGCAAAATGTTTATTTGCACAAAAATCAGCATTTACAATTTCTTATTAATTTGTTCCCTTGTTCCAGTGCTCTCTAGGGTTTTCTGAAACAAGGTTTCTCTAGTTTATTTTTAGGACAATGTTTAGGAGTATACAACAATAGGAGGCATCACCCTTTGTCAATAAGGGGTTCCTTTGGCTGTTGGAAGTTTGCTTTGTGGGGGCATTTGGTGGACTGTGAAAGTGGTTGTGAATGGCGCGGTGGGGATTCAGTGAGATTTTAGTGCTATAGGGGGTTGTGGTTATGGTTATTTGTTGTGCGAGTTCATAGTGTTTATTGTGAATGAGCATCTCTGAAATCGTAATATATGTAAGTTAAGTGGTGTTTCTTAAATCTATACTATTATCACGCTTGTAACATGTCTGTCACCGTCGCCATTTGCGCACGCATCCTCAAAGGAATGTTGGTTGCAAAAACACGTAACTGCCTGCAAGGAAAAAAAAAAAGACCCGCCGCACAAAGTATTAAGAAACAAAAGAAACTGTGGGAGGAGCCAACTACCAAAGCAGCCAGACATCACC
Source organism: Bombina bombina (assembly GCF_027579735.1). Classification (NCBI taxonomy): domain Eukaryota; kingdom Metazoa; phylum Chordata; class Amphibia; order Anura; family Bombinatoridae; genus Bombina; species Bombina bombina. The sequence continues at coordinate 1,067,940,553 of NC_069502.1, forward strand.
CTTAGAAGCTCCCGGCCCTCATCTCTAATATTAGGGGTTAATCCATAGAAATTGGACTCAAATTTATGCCACAATACTCCAAACTCAGTATATTCCTGAACATATTAAGGGAGTCTGTGAGATCGCTACGAAGATGCTATATGAACCTGCAATTCTCACTAATGCCATGTGCCACCATCTTGAATCAAGGATGCCTCTTTGACCGGCAAACTATACCATAACTTACAGCTCAAACTACCTTATAACACTCCCCTCCCCCCACCAGGAACACTGCAGTCTAAGTTATTGTGCAAAAACTAACCTGCAAGGAGTGCCTACAATGCCAGGAAAGAGTGTGCTGCTTTTGCTACGGGCTATGGATCTTCAGATGACTAAACACTTTGGTGAGCTTCACGCCTGCATACAGGAGGTGTTCCACTCCACTGTAACTAACTCAAATGTCCAACAGTTACCTTCAAAGAGCCCGCAAGAAGAAATGGTCTCCATACCTGCTTATGTATCAGAGGAGGCTGCTGAAGATTGGAAGCCGAGCTCAGTCCAGAGCGGCACTATGTTGCACACAGAGACTCCGCCCTCTTTGTCTGGTAAATATGTGGTGGGCTGGAGGAATGCTATGCAAACTGAAGCGATCCCTGCTGAGGTGCAACTAGAACTACTCCTACATAGATGTTTTACTTGGCCTACTCTAACTACCGAGCTCCAACCTTACCTTTCCCACAGGACACATATGCAGGACATAAGAGCTTAACTCTGCAATGGATTCAATTTACCCCAGCTGTTCTCTCCTGCAGAGCTGATACACCACCATATTCAATTTGGTTGAACCCCAATACAGAAACCACCTCTATCACCTTGCCGCAGGGACATTTATTACTCGCTGACTTTAAAGACTCTCAGGGTAACCCTGTACCTTTCCTCTCAGCGGACAGCAGCAACAGGGAGGAAAAATCAACTGTGTGGACTCATAAAGTTACCAGAGCTCAACTCCGATCTGCTGTTTGTTATGACATAGACACGGATCTCTTCTCATTGCTTTCACCATGGTTAATGGAGGTGCACATGGATCTCAGGGAGCTCGCTGACCTACTCCAATTGAACTGCTATAGGACTGGGGTGGGCTAAGAATAAGCCTTACAGCCTAATTATACCTATGTTGTCAATTGAAAGCATAATATTTTTTCCCTCAATTTTCACTTGCACCATTAAAACACTTTAGCTTTACTTCCTCATGGTGGTCCATATCTCCTCACTGTTAAGTACGCTGTAATGGTCGAATCCCTTCATAGCCCATGTATACTTTCTCTATAGTCTTATTCACACATATGGCCCTTAGAGATGGTAAACTTCAGAAAAGTTCCTTAATTAACTCCGCATGTAACATATAACCAGGGGTTCTGTGACTACCTTATAGATCTTAAACATAATTACCTTCATGAGTACCCACATAAGATAAGTGCTTAACTCTATTCAATCTACCATCCTATATAGATTATGGGGGGATGTTGCCAGTGGCCGGGGCAACATAGCCTATAACAAATAAAGAATAGGATATGTCACAAATCCCATAAGGAATAATGATGTGGTACGTTTCTCTTATGCCTGCAGAAATGCATTGTTAGTGCTCTAACGGTAGTTGGAATCCTCCATTCTGAATTTCTTTTAAGCCTATGTTATATAAGGAGTCACCCTATATTGCTGCACTATTTTCTAAGTTTATATGTATATTTATAGCCTGTTTAGACTAATTACTTCACCCCCCTCAAGTTTGAAACAACCCAGGACCCATATTACTATATTATTTCCTAGGTTCATGTGTATATGTTTTACTGTTAAGGCTAAATTTCCAATCCCTTCTTAAGCCCTGAAATATTCTAGGACCCGTAGTGTTCTAAGGCAGTTTAAGTGAGGTCTACCAAGTTAATAGAATTAGTATTTGTTTTTCGGTCTACATTTAGTGGTCTCATGCCTAAGATATTTACACAACCCTATAATCATTTCACTTACCATACATACGGCTAGATTACAAGTTTTGCATTAGAAGCTATGTGGTGCTAACAAGCAGTTTTTGCTCACCGCTCACTTACCTGCAGCACTGGTATTACGTGTTTTTACGAGCCCAGCGTTAAAAGGCAAGAAGTGAGCGTTGAGCAAAATTTTGCTCCTTACCGCACTCCAATACCAGTGCTGCTTAAGTCAGCGGTGAGCTGGTCATACGTGCTCGTGCACGATTTCCCCATAGGAGTCAACGGGGAGAGCCAGCTGAGAAAAAGTCTAACACATGCAAAAAAGCAGCGTAAAGCTCCCTAACGCTGCCCCATTGATTCCTATGGGGAAATAAAATTTATGTCTACACCTAACACCCTAACATGAACCACGAGTCTAAACACCCCTAATCTTACACTTATTAACCCTAATCTGCCACCCCCAACATCGCCGACACCTACATTATATTTATTAACCCCTAATCTGCTGCCCCAGACATCGCCGACACCTACATTATATTTATTAACCCCTAATCTGCCGCCCCAGACATCGCCAACACCTACATTATATTTATTAACCCCTAATCTTCCGCTCCGGACATCGCCGCCACCTACATTATACTTATGAATTCCTAATATGCTGCCCCCAACATCGCTGCCACATACATTATATTTATTAACCCCTAATCTGCAGCTCCCAATGTCGCCACCACCTACCTACACTTATTAACCCCAAATCTGCCGACCCAACATCGCCGCCTCTATAATAAACATATTAACCCCTAAATTGCAGCACTCCCGCCTCGCAAACATTAGTTAAATATTATTAACCCCTAATCTGCCGTCCCTAACATCGCCGCCACCTACCTACATTTATTAACCCCTAATCTGCCGCCCCCAGCATCGCCGCCACTATACTAAATGTATTAACCCCTAAACCTAAGTCTAACCCTAACCCTAACACCCCCTAACTTAAATATAATTACAATAAATCTAAATAAATTACTATAATTAACTAAATTATTCCTATTTAAAACTAAATACTTACCTATAAAATAAACCCTAAGATAGCTACAATATAACTAATAGTTACATTGTATCTAACTTAGGGTTTATTTTTATTTTACAGGCAAGTTTGTATTTATTTTAACTAGGTAGAATAGTTATTAAATAGTTATTAACTATTTTATAACTACCTAGCTAAAATAAATACAAAAGTACCTGTAAAATAAAACGTAACCTAAGTACAATAACACCTAACACTACACTCTAATTAAATAAATTACCTAAATTAAATACAATTACCTAAATTAAATACAATTACCTAAAGAACAAAAAAAAAAAAACCAATAAATTACAGAAAATAAAAAACAAATTACAGATATTTAAACTAATTACACCTAATCTAATAGCCCTATCAAAAAAAAAAATCAAAATAAAAAAAAACCCTAGCCTAAACTAAACTACCAATAGCCCTTAAAAGGGCCTTTTGTGGTGCATTGCCTTAAAGTAATCAGCTCTTTTACCTGTAAAAAAAAAAATACAAACCACCCCCCCAACAGGTAAAAGAGCTGATTACTTTGGGGCAATGCCCGGCAAAAGGCCCTTTTAAGGGCTATTGGTAGTTTAGTTTAGGCTAGGGGTATTTTTTATTTTGGGGGGGGGGCTTTTTTTAGTTTGATAGGGCTATTAGATTAGGTGTAATTAGTTTAAATATCTGAAATTTGTTTATTATTTTCTGTAATTTAGTGGGGGGTTTTTTGTACTTTAGCTCACTTAATTTAGTTTAGGTAATTGTATTTAATTTATTTAATTTATTTAATTATAGTGTAGTGTTAGGTATTATTGTAACTTAGGTTAGGTTTATTTTACAGGTACTTTTGTATTTATTTTAGTTAGGTAGTTATTAAATAGTTAATAACTATTTAATAACTATTCTACCTAGTTAAAATAAATACAAACTTTCCTGTAAAATAAAAATAAAGCCTAAGCTAGCTACAATGTAACTATTAGTTATATTGTAGCTATCTTAGGGTTTATTTTATAGGTAAGTATTTAGTTTTAAATAGGAATAATTTAGTTAATTATAGTAATTTTATTTAGATTTATTTTAATTATATTTAAGTTAGGGGATGTTACGGTTAGGGTTAGACTTAGGTTTCGGGGTTAATACATTTAGTATAGTGACGGCCACGTTGGGGGCAGCAGATTAGGGGTTAATAAATGTAGGTAGGTGGCGGCGATGTTAGGGACGGCAGATTAGGGGTTAATAATATTTAACTAATGTTTGCGAGGCGGGAGTATGGCGGTTTAGGGGTTAATATGTTTATTATAGTTGTGGCGATGTCCGGAGCGGCATATTAGGGGTTAATAAGTGTAGGTAGTTTGCGGCGACATTGGGAGCAGCAGATTAGGGATTAATAAATATAATGTAGGTGTCTGCGATGTTGGGGGCAGCAGATTAGGGGTTCATAAATATAATGTAGGTGGTGGCGGCGATGTCCGGAGCGGAAGATTAGGGGTTAATAAATATAATGTAGGTGTTGGCGATGTCTGGGGCAGCAGATTAGGGGTTAATAAATATAATGTAGGTGTCGACGATGTCTGGGGTGGCAGATTAGGGGTTAATAAATATAATGTAGGTGGCGGCGGGGTCCGGAGCGGCTGATTAGGGGTTAATAAATATAATGTAGGTGTCGGCGATGTCCGGAGTTGCAGATTAGGGGTTAAAAATGTATTTTAGTGTTTGCGATGTGGGAGGGCCTCGGATTAGGGGTTAATAGGTAGTTTATGGGTGCTAGTGTACTTTTTAGCACATTAGTTATGAATTTTATGTTACTTCGTTGTACCATAAAACTCTTAACTACTGAATTTTAAATGCATTAGGACTCTTGACAGGGTAGGGTGTACCACTCACTTTTTGGCCTCCCAGGACAGACTCGTAATACTGGCGCTATGGAAGTCCCATAGAAAAAAGACTTTACAAAGTTTACGTAAGTCTTTTGCGGTAAGGCCAAAGAAGTGTGCGGTACACCTATACCTGCAAAACTCGTAATAGCAGCGGGCGTAAAAAAGCAGCGTTAGGACCTCTGCTTTTTTACCTTAACGCACAACTCGTAATCTAGCCGATAGTTCTTTAGGGTCTATCACCTATTTATTTGCTATCTATGCTTTGGGCTAAATTTTACTATATTATATTCAGTATGTCATACTATCCCCATCCTATAGACACCGCAAATCTGATGACATTAGTGTTCTATAAGTTGTTCATATATGTATCTCCAGCTATTTACCATTACATTGTCTATAATACTTTTTCACTGTTACGTTATCTTTTTTATACATGACGCCCATGTTTTGTACTATTTCATTCTATACTGTTTTGACACTAACATTCAAATTGTAGCACTGGTGGCATTGTGTTAAATAAGTTAGACATTCTCTGTTTCAAAATATCTCAGAGCTGTACAGCGCTAACAGAGACCCTCTTCCCTCACCCCCATATAGAAAATATATAAAATATTTTATCATTATGTTACATACTTTTGTATGTTAATGGTTTATTGTTGTATGCTCTACAAATGTGACTCCATTCCACTCATATATTTCATATCCTAAGCGGTGCTTACCCGCTGTTTGATATTAGCTACTATGAAACCCAAGATGTTTTTCAGTGTTTTGTGACCAAATGGCCCATAAGCGGCCATCTAGTTAGTCAGCCATTTAAGCTATCCTATTTATAAAATAGAGGTTTGAGAAATCTATTTCTTGTCATTCATTGCTATATTTTCTTTACAGGTATCAATGTGTATATGTACCTGTTTGTACTGTTATAAGGCTATCATTGTATACTGTTTTTATTGCATAACCTCAATAAAAAACTATTTAAAAAAAAAAAAAAAAAACCTACCCGTCTGCAGAAAGTATTAAGTAAAAATAAAGCTAATCGCTTGCATGAATTATTAAGAAAAAAAACCCTACCCAGCAGCACGAAGTATTAAGAAAAAATAATCCTAACCGCACACACGCAGTATTAAAAAAAAATAAACCTAACACCCGCACAAAGTATTAACACAAATCCACTGCCGCTGAAGACAGCCGCTCCGGATCTGCGCATCAGAGAAGACCGCTCCGCACCTCCGCATCGTGCTACCTTTTCTCCAGATGAAGATAGAAGAGGATGGAGCTGTCTGGAAGAAGACCTTTACCGCCGGACTTCAGGAACTGTGAGTACCTATTTGGGGCTTAGTCTTAGGTTTTTTTTTTCTAGATTAGGGTTTATAGGGCTGTAAAAGAGCTAATTGCCCATGCTAATGTCCCTTAGGTACAATGGGTAGCTTAGGCTTTTTTAGATGGTTTATTTTTATTTTAGGGGGTTAGTTGGGTGGGGGGTTTTACTGTTAGGGGTACTTTGTGATTTTTACATGTAAAATAGCCAATTTCTTTAGGGCAATGCTCTACAAAAGGGCTACTGGTAGTTTATTTATAGATTATGGGGTGTTTTTATTTTGGGGGGATTTTTTATTTTTATCGGGGTATTCGTTTAGGTTTAAATTTTTTATTATGGATAGCTTTTTTTATTTTTTTATGTAATTTACATTTTTTATTTTTTGAAATATCACCTTTGGGGTTTGTAATGTATAAAAACATAGGCCTAGATTTGGAGTTTGGCGGTAGATGGGCTGTTAACGCTCCGCGGGCTTTTTTCTGGCCGCACCATAAATTTAACTCTGGTATCGAGAGTTCAAACAAATGCTGCGTTAGGCTCCTAAAAAGGAGCGTAGAGCATTTTTACCGCAAATGCAACTCTCGATACCAGAGTTGCTTACGGACGCGGCCAGCCTCAAAAACGAGCTTGTGCACGATTCCCCCATAGGAAACAATGGGGCTGTTTGAGCTGAAAAAAAACTAACACCTGCAAAAAAGCAGCGTTCAGCTCCTAACGCAGCCCCATTGTTTCCTATGGGGAAACACTTCCTACGTCTGCACCTAACACTCTAACATGTACCCCGAGTCTAAACACCCCTAACCTTATACTTATTAACCCCTATTCTGCCGCCCCCGCTATCGCTGACCCCTGCATATTATTTTTAACCCCTAATCTGCCGCTCCGTAAACCGCCGCAACCTACGTTATCCCTATGTACCCCTAATCTGCTGCCCTAACATCGCCGACCCTCGATTAAAATTTTTTAACCCCTAATCTGCCGACCGCCACCTACGTTATACTTATGTACCCCTAATCTGCTGCCCCTAACACCGCCGACCCCTGTATTACATTTATTAACCCCTAACCTGCCCCCCACAACGTCGCCGCCAGCTACTTAAAATAATTAACCCCTAATCTTCCGACCGCAAAGCGCCGCCACCTACGTTATCCCTATGTACCCCTAATCTGCTGCCCCTAACACCGCCGACCCCTATATTATATTTATTAACCCCTAATCTGCCCCCCTCAACGTCGCCGACACCTGCCTACACTTATTAACCCCTAATCTGCCGAGCGGACCTGAGCGCTACTATAATAAAGTTATTAACCCCTAATCCACCTCACTAACCCTATCATAAATAGTATTAACCCCTAATCTGCCCTCCCTAACATCGCCGACACCTAACTTCAATTATTAACCCCTAATCTGACGAGCGGAGCTCATCGCTACTATAATAAATGGATTAACCCCTAAAGCTAAGTCTAACCCTAACACTAACACCCCCCTAAGTTAAATATAATTTAAATCTAACGAAATAAATTAACTCTTATTAAATAAATTATTCCTATTTAAAGCTAAATACTTACCTGTAAAATAAATCCTAATATAGCTACAATATAAATTATAATTATATTATAGCTATTTTAGGATTTATATTTATTTTACAGGCAACTTGGTAATTATTTTAACCAGGTACAATAGCTATTTAATAGTTACCTAGTTAAAATAATAACAAATTTACCTGTAAAATAAATCCTAACCTAAGATATAATTAAACCTAACACTACCCTATCAATAAATTAATTAAATAAACTACCTACAATTACCTACAATTAACCTAACACTACACTATCAATAAATTAATTAAACACAATTGCTACAAATAAATACAATTACATAAACTAGCTAAAGTACAAAAAATAAAAAAGAACTAAGTTACAAAAAATAAAAAAATATTTACAAACATAAGAAAAATATTACAACAATTTTAAACTAATTAAACCTACTCTAAGCCCCCTAATAAAATAACAAAGCCCCCCAAAATAAAAAATTCCCTACCCTATTCTAAATTAAAAAAGGTAAAAGCTCTTTTACCTTACCAGCCCTGAACAGGGCCCTTTGCGGGGCATGCCCCAAGAATTTCAGCTCTTTTGCCTGTAAAAAAAAACATACAATACCCCCCCCAACATTACAACCCACCACCCACATACCCCGAATCTAACCCAAACCCCCCTTAAATAAACCTAACACTAAGCCCCTGAAGATCTTCCTACCTTGTCTTCACCATCCAGGTTCACCGATCCGTCCTGAAGAGCTCCTCCGATGTCCTGATCCAAGCCCAAGCGGGGGGCTGAAGAGGTCCATGATCCGGTCAAAGTCTTCATCCAAGCGGGGCAGAAGAGGATCTTCCATCCGATTGAAGTCTTCATCCAAGCAGCATCCATCCGGAGCGAAGCGGCAGGATCCTGAAGACCTCTAGCGCGTAACATCCATCCGGCCCGACGACTGAACGACGAATGACTGTTCCTTTAAGGGACGTCATCCAAGATGGCGTCCCTCGAATTCCGATTGGCTGATAGGATTCTATCAGACAATCGGAATTAAGGTAGGAATTTTCTGATTGGCTGATGGAATCAGCCAATCAGAATCAAGTTCAATCCGATTGGCTGATCCAATCAGCCAATCAGATTGAGCTCGCATTCTATTGGCTGTTCCGATCAGCCAATAGAATACGAGCTCAATCTGATTGGCTGATCGGATCAGCCAATAGAATACGAGCTCAATCTGATTGGCTGATCGGATCAGCCAATCGGATTTAACTTGATTCTGATTGGCTGATTCCATCAGCCAATCAGAAAATTCCTACCTTAATTCCGATTGGCTGATAGAATCCTATCAGCCAATCGGAATTCGAGGGACGCCATCTTGGATGACGTCCCTTAAAGGAACAGTCATTCGTCGTTCAGTCGTCGGGCCGGATGGATGTTCCGCGCTGGAGGTCTTCAGGATCCTGCCGCTTCGCTCCGGATGGATGCTGCTTGGATGAAGACTTCAATCGGATGGAAGATCCTCTTCTGCCCCGCTTGGATGAAGACTTTGACCGGATCATGGACCTCTTCAGCCCCCCGCTTGGGCTTGGATCAGGACATCGGAGGAGCTCTTCAGGACGGATCGGTGAACCTGGATGGTGAAGACAAGGTAGGAAGATCTTCAGGGGCTTAGCGTTAGGTTTATTTAAGGGGGGTTTGGGTTAGATTAGGGGTATGTGGGTGGTGGGTTGTAATGTTGGGGGGGGGGTATTGTATGTTTTTTTTTACCGGCAAAAGAGCTGAAATTCTTGGGGCATGCCCCGCAAAGGGCCCTGTTCAGGGCTGGTAAGGTAAAAGAGCTTTTACCTTTTTTAATTTAGAATAGGGTAGGGAATTTTTTATTTTGGGGGGCTTTGTTATTTTATTAGGGGGCTTAGAGTAGGTGTAATTAGTTTAAAATTGTTGTAATATTTTTCTTATGTTTGTAAATATTTTTTTATTTTTTGTAACTTAGTTCTTTTTTATTTTTTGTACTTTAGCTAGTTTATGTAATTGTATTTATTTGTAGCAATTGTGTTTAATTAATTTATTGATAGTGTAGTGTTAGGTTAATTGTAGGTAATTGTAGGTAGTTTATTTAATTAATTTATTGATAGGGTAGTGTTAGGTTTAATTATATCTTAGGTTAGGATTTATTTTACAGGTAAATTTGTTATTATTTTAACTAGGTAACTATTAAATAGCTATTGTACCTGGTTAAAATAATTACCAAGTTGCCTGTAAAATAAATATAAATCCTAAAATAGCTATAATATAATTATAATTTATATTGTAGCTATATTAGGATTTATTTTACAGGTAAGTATTTAGCTTTAAATAGGAATAATTTATTTAATAAGAGTTAATTTATTTCGTTAGATTTAAATTATATTTAACTTAGGGGGGTGTTAGTGTTAGGGTTAGACTTAGCTTTAGGGGTTAATCCATTTATTATAGTAGCGATGAGCTCCGGTCGTCAGATTAGGGGTTAATAATTGAAGTTAGGTGTCGGCGATGTTAGGGAGGGCAGATTAGGGGTTAATACTATTTATGATAGGGTTAGTGAGGTGGATTAGGGGTTAATAACTTTATTATAGTAGCGCTCAGGTCCGCTCGGCAGATTAGGGGTTAATAAGTGTAGGCAGGTGTCGGCGACGTTGAGGGGGGCAGATTAGGGGTTAATAAATATAATATAGGGGTCGGCGGTGTTAGGGGCAGCAGATTAGGGGTACATAGGGATAACGTAGGTGGCGGCGCTTTGCGGTCGGAAGATTAGGGGTTAATTATTTTAAGTAGCTGGCGGCGACGTTGTGGGGGGCAGGTTAGGGGTTAATAAATGTAATACAGGGGTCGGCGGTGTTAGGGGCAGCAGATTAGGGGTACATAAGTATAACGTAGGTGGCGGTCGGCAGATTAGGGGTTAAAAAATTTTAATCGAGTGGCGGCGATGTGGGGGGAGCTCGGTTTAGGGGTACATAGGTAGTTTATCGGTGTTAGTGTACTTTAGGGTACAGTAGTTAAGAGCTTTATGAACCGGCGTTAGCCCAGAAAGCTCTTAACTCCTGCTATTTTCCTGCGGCTGGAGTTTTGTCGTTAGAGCTCTAACGCTCACTTCAGAAACGACTCTAAATACCGGCGTTAGGAAGATCCCATTGAAAAGATAGGATACGCAATTGACGTAAGGGGATCTGCGGTATGGAAAAGTCGCGGCTGAAAAGTGAGCGTTAGACCCTTTAATCACTGACTCCAAATACCAGCGGGCGGCCAAAACCAGCGTTAGGAGCCTCTAACGCTGGTTTTCACGGCTAACGCCAAACTCCAAATCTAGGCCATAGCGTGCCCTAGGCTTATCGTCTAGTTAAAAATTATTTCAAATTTAGAAACCCTTTGAAAATCTATGGCCTAGATTTGGAGTTTTGTCGGTAACAACCCGCGTAGCTAACGCCGGCTTTTTTCTGGCCGCACCATAAAAATAACTCTGGTATTGAGAGTCCACATAAAGGCTGTGTTAGGCTCCAAAAAATGAGCGTAGAGCATTTTTAACGCAGCTTCAACTCTCGATACCAGAGTTGCTTACGCAAGCGGCCAGCCTCAAAAACGTGCTTGTGCACGATTCTCCCATAGAAAACAATGGGGCTGTTTGAGCTGAAAAAAAACCTAACACCTGCAAAAAAGCCGCGTTCAGCTCCTAACGCAGCCCCATTGTTTGCTATGGGGAAACACTTCCTACGTCTGCACCTAACACCCTAACATGTACCCCGAGTCTAAACACCCCTAACCTTACACTTATTAACCCCTAATCTGCCGCCCCCGCTATCGCTGACCCCTGCATATTATTATTAACCCCTAATCTGCCGCTCCGTAAACCGCCGCTACTTACATTATCCCTATGTACCCCTAATCTGCTGCCCTAACATCGCCGACCCCTATATTATATTTATTAACCCCTAATCTAACACCCCACAACGTTGCCTCCACCTACCTACACTTGTTAACCCCTAATTTGCCGACCGGACCGCACCGCTACTATAATAAAGTTATTAACCCCTAATCCGCCTCACTAACCCTATAATAAATAGTATTAACCCCTAATCTGCCCTCCCTAACATCGCCGACACCTAACTTCAATTATTAACCCCTAATCTGCCGACTGGAGCTCACTGCTATTCTAATAAATGTATTAACCCCTAAAGCTAAGTCTAACCCTAACACTAACACCCCCCTAAGTTAAATATAATTTACATCTAACGAAATTAATTATCTCTTATTAAATAAATTATTCCTATTTAAAGCTAAATACTTACCTGTAAAATAAATCCTAATATAGCTACAATATAAATTATAATTATATTATAGCTATTTTAGGATTAATATTTATTTGACAGGCAACTTTGTAATTATTTTAACCAGGTACAATAGCTATTAAATAGTTAAGAACTATTTAATAGCTACCTAGTTAAAATAATTACAAAATTACCTGTAAAATAAATCCTAACCTAAGTTACAATTAAACCTAACACTATACTATCATTAAATTAATTAAATAAAATACCTACAATTACCTACAATTAAACCTAACACTACACTATCAATAAATAAATTAAATACAATTCCTACAAATAACTACAATGAAATAAACTAACTAAAGTACAAAAAAGAAAAAAGAAAAATCAAGTTCAATCCGATTGGCTGATCCAATCAGCCAATCAGATTGAGCTCGCATTCTATGTTGGGGGGGGGGGGTATTGTATGTTTTTTTTTTTACAGGCAAAAGAGCTGAACTTCTTGGGGCATGCCCCGCAAAGGGCCCTGTTCAGGGCTGGTAAGGTTTTATTTTGGGGGTCTTTGTTATTTTATTAGGCGGCTTAGAGTAGGTGTAATTAGTTTAAAATTGTTGTAATATTTTTCTTATGTTTGTAAATATTTTTTATTTTTTGTAACTTAGTTCTTTTTTATTTTTTATACTTTAGTTAGTTTATTTCATTGTAGTTATTTGTAGGAATTGTATTTAATTTATTTATTGATAGTGTAGTGTTAGGTTTAATTGTAGGTAATTGTAGGTATTTTATTTAATTAATTTATTGATAGTATAGTGTTAGGTTTAATTGTAACTTAGGTTAGGATTTATTTTACAGGTAATTTTGTAATTATTTTAACTAGGTAGCTATTAAATAGTTCTTAACTATTTAATAGCTATTGTACCTGGTTAAAATAATTACAAAGTTGCCTGTCAAATAAATATTAATCCTAAAATAGCTACAATGTAATTATAATTTATATTGTAGCTATATTAGGATTTATTTTACAGGTAAGTATTTATCTTTAAATAGGAATAATTTATTTAATAAGAGTTAATTAATTTCGTTAGATTAAAATTATATTTAATTTAGGGGGGTGTTAGTGTTAGGGATAGACTTAGCTTTAGGGGTTAATACATTTATTAGAATAGCGGTGAGCTCCGGTCGGCAGATTAGGGGTTAATAAGTGTAGGCAGGTGGAGGCGACGTTGAGGGGGGCAGATTAGGGGTTAATAAATATAATATAGGGGTCGGCGGTGTTAGTGGCAGCAGATTAGGGGTACATAAGGATAACGTAGGTGGCGGCGCTTTGCGGTCGGCAGATTAGGGGTTAATTATTGTAGGTAGCTGGCTGCGACGTTGTGGGGGGCAGATTAGGGGTTAATAAATATAATATAGGGGTTGGCGGTGTTAGGGGCAGCAGATTAGGGGTACATATGGATAACGTAGGTGGCGGCGCTTTGCGTTTGGCAGATTAGGGGTTAATAAGTGTAGGTAGGTGGAGGCGACGTTGTGGGGGGCAGGTTAGGGGTTAATAAATATAATACAGGGGTCGGCGGTGTTAGGGGCAGCAGATTAGGGGTACATAAGTATAACGTAGGTGGCGGTCAGCAGATTAGGGGTTAAAAAAATTTAATCGAGTGGCGGCGATGTGGGGGGACCTCGCTTTAGGGGTACATAGGTAGTTTATGGGTGTTAGTGTACTTTAGAGCACAGTAGTTAAGAGCTTTATAAACCGGCGTTAGCCCAGAAAGCTCTTAACTACTGACTTTTTTCCTGCGGCTGGAGTTTTGTCGTTAGATGTCTAACGCTCACTTCAGACACGACTCTAAATACCGGAGTTAGAAAGATCCCATTGAAAAGATAGGATACGCAATTTACGTAAGGGGATCTGCGGTATGGAAAAGTCGCGGCTGAAAAGTGAGCGTTATACCCTATTTTGAGTGACTCCAAATACCGGAGGTAGCCTAAAACCAGCGTTAGGAGCCTCTAACGCTGGTTTTCACGGCTAACGCCAAACTCCAAATCTAGGCCTATGTGAGGTTCACACAGAGCTCTTGTCCACAATTTGCCTATTCAGATCCTCACAGCAGGGACTATATTTTAGAAAAACAATCTTTTTTGGATAATATAAAATTTTTGCATTATTAATAAATTGTATTCTTATTACATATTTTACTACTTTTCGATCAAAACATGATAAGTATTTCAAGTATTAATAGACCTACACAAAGGAGTTCTGAAAACAATGTCCAATGTTCACTCTCCTCTGTCCATAGAGAGACAGTGCCTACACATTCACTTAAGGCCAAATTACCTCATCCTACAGGTGATTCTGTAACACAACCTCTTTTTGTTAAGGTGATAAAACAGACGTTTGGTTTAATGAAAAGTTCCTTTTAACAGCATGTACTCAAGGTGAAACTCTAAAGAACCTGAAGTGTGAAAAATAAATGACATATACAGGGAATACACAATGCATTAGGCTTTAATGCATGAATCATTCTATGTCTGTTTCCTCTTTAGGAATAAAAAGAGTAAGCACAATGTTGCACAGATTACACGGTAGCTTTAATGAGTATTTTGCTAACGTAGCTGCTGTGTTTTGCAGAAAACAAAAAAATGTGTATTTTTCTGCAGGGTTTTAGAAGTTTTTTTTTGAGAATATTAATATCTAATAGAAAACAACATTTACTATTTATCTTTTTGATTGAACCAGACGGCAAGGTTATGGTTTTTTTGGACTGTAGGGCTCCAGGAGCTTCAGACCTTAAATATTTTTTTATTTTTTTTTGAGAATAAAAGTAATCCAAGTACTAATAAAAACAATTGAAACAACTTAAAAATAGGCATACAAAGTGATTCAATACATTCAGATACAAGTTTGTATTTTAAAACTTTATATTGACAACACTGCTAACAGAATAAAGTTAACAATTTTCCTGCCTTTTTTCAATACTAGATCATTATAAGGTTAGTTGAAAGACTTCCTACACTGAAATATGTGAATTCTCTAAAAAAAAAATTGTAAACAAGAGTCAGCAGCAGCAGTCCAGTGGGTATAGGAGAAATACTAAACTGTTAAAGGATCACTCAATGCGGTATAATTACACAATTAACAACTGCATAATAAAAAGAAAATACAATAAAACTTAGGGGCCGATTTATCAAGGGCCGAATGGTCCCTGATGCCCCTGTTTCCGTGCGAGCCCTCAGGCTCGCCAGAACAGCAGTTATGAAGCAGCGGTCTTAAGACCGCTGCACCATAACTGCTCCGCTGTCTCTGAGGCTGCGGTCTGCAATCTGCCCAATCCTATACGATCGGGTTAATTGACACCCCTTGCTAGAAGCCGATTGGCCACGAATATCCAGGGGGCAGCATTGCACAAGCAGTTCACCATGATTAAGCGGCCCCTTACTCTGATTTTCAAATAAGAAGTGGATTTTTTTTCTGACAAATTTATTTTTTCTCAGAAAGAGAAAACAATGGCACTACTCAAAAATAGTAAACGTTCAGTAAACGTTCCCCTGTACAAATATTTTTGGTAATAATATATTAGGAATTGGTGCTTGTACTGATCATAACTTTTACGAAAAATCTGTAAAGAACTGATAGAAGGGTACAAATATAGCACTCATGAACGTTGAAAGATAATATAAGAAAATAGAATAAAATATAACTTTTACTAAATATTGTTAGAAACTGGGGGTAATGTTTGACAAACAAACCCCTGTTGGGATATTGGATTTGTCTTGTGAGTAGATAACTGACCTTAATACTGACCACTAATATGGTGTGGAATTGGCATATGCGAGAGGTTGGTACTTATTGGTTCTCCAATAGTAATCACTGGAAGTATGAATTGCTCAGAAATAGACACAGATATAATGTATAGGTTAATCATAAGGAAAGATGGATATCTATATCTGTGCCTGTGGGTTTACCAAAAACGATGGAAGGTAAGGTGAATAGTTATATTGTGTCTATATAGAGATATGTTCGGTGAGTACCTAAGTCTGGAAAGTAACAGATACTTATACCGAAATACACCAGGTAAGTATCTAAGTCTGGTAATAACAGATTCTATACCATAAGATAACCATAAGTAACAACTGTGTATAACGGTCTGGAAATACCAGAGCAGGATACCTGTTAAATACCATTGATAATAAGAAAGGAGAGTGTGTCTCTACCTATACCTGGGTTTACGTATAAATACCTAGCTCTAGATACGCCAGACACCTCTACCTGGTAATTACCATGGATAACAGCTTGCGTGGGAATCTGGAAATACCAGAGCATATATACCTTTTATTACCGTGATACCACTTATATGATAGTCGGGAAATACCAGAACCAAATACCTGTTAATTGACCAAGGGTAATAGAGGTGATTAGAATATATCTGCACCTATACCTGGGATTGCCGGACACCTACACCTTGGATTACCATTGTGGTGACTTGGTATCTCTATTGGGGTTACCAGGTGATTAAATAAAGTCCAGAAATAGAGGACACCTATACCTTGTAATTACAGTTGCTAGTTACTGGGTGTTTAATAAATGGCACGTATCAACACCTATACCTGAGATAACCGTGTGAAAAAGTCCAGAAATACCGGACCCCTATACCTTGTAATTACCGTTTAGGGTTGCCTGGTTGATAAATAGAGTCCGGAAATACCGGAAACCTATACCTTTTAATTACCGTTACTAGTAACTGGGTACTGATATCCGTAATACTGAGTGTCTCGCTACACGGGTGCCACTGTCTGGAAATACCAAACTCCTATACCTTGTAATTACCGTTTGTAATAGCAGGTTAGTAATTTCAAAATGACTGAGCCTATTAGTTACCAAACACATATACCGGTTGCCACACAGCCTATACCTTTAAATTACCATTAAATTACCATTAATAGTGGTAAAAGTATTGCTATTTGTATTGTTATTTAGGCCTAGTCTAAATAGAAAGCCATACCTGGGGTAAAATAAACCCTCAAAGCAGTCAGTACACCATAGAATATCTGGTGATTATCATTAATAATATAGTAGACATAACGTTAAAAACATGAAAAAACAACAGGAAGAGAGAGGGGGATGACCAAATATAAAATTTATAAGTAAACATTATTTATATATATATATATATGTGTGTGTGTGTGTGCGTGTATATATATGTATATATATATATATATATATATATATATGTATATATATATATATATATATATATATATATATATATATATATATATATATATATATATACTGTATATATATATATATATATATACTGTATATATATATATATATTTATATATATATATATATATATATATATATACTCATTCTTCTTAACCCCATATACTTATTATATATAATTATGCTCAATCATCTTTTCACCTCTAAATCCCAGGATATTTTTTACTTTTTTTTGATGAGGGAAAGTTCTCTCTCTCTCTATAAATCTTTAATACTTAAACAATATTTTAAAGTTTTGTTAGGTGATGTAATTCATTTTCAGTATCAGACATTTAATTAAGAAAACATGAGTAATACAATGTCTGTTTTGCAGCAGCATCCTACTCAGATTTAATTGGAAGAGAGATGCCTCTGGATTCCATTGATATCTATTTTTAAGTAAAATACTGTTTTTAAGATGATTTAAATTGTGAGCATTTCAGAAAGATGTGCAAATAGTGACCTATACCCTAGTGTTCTCATCAGCAATTTACTGTATGTGAGAAATTTCTATCAATCTGTTACCATCTATGAAAAACATGAAACCAGTAACCTTTTGATCATATGAAAGGTGTGAATTTTTAATTATTCCTGTAAAAGTATTGACTTGTTTCTGTTATTATATAGCTTATTTTAGTTTCACTTTTATTTCAATAATATTTTTTACATAATAATATCCTCTAAAATCATACTATAATTAATATTTGCCTTCCTTTATTTGTGAGATTCATATATATATATATATATATATATATAATTTATTTATTTGTTTTTCTACAAAAGATATTGTTGTTTAAAATGAATTCCTGAAAATTTTCTCTTAACAATCATTCAAATAATTCTAAATATTCTAATAATTTCCCCACCAAAGATCTGTAAGTTGTGCAAATAGTGACCTATACCCTAGTATAGCACTAGTACAGCTGAAGTTGTGATCAATTTCTTTTCCAAACACATCTGCTCTTCTTTTTATGCTTTTAATATAACTGTATAAATCTAAGTGAGTGCCAGTGCATAATTATCATATATATATATATATATATATATATATATATATATATATATATATACAGTAAATATATATATATATACAGTAAATATATATTTATATATATACTATATATATACTATGTATATATATATATATATATATATATATGTGTGTGTGTGTGTTTAGAGAGAGAGAGACAGAGAGAGAGAAAAGTGTGTGTTATTTTTCAAAATTCAGTACATGCTTTGCTAGATTCTATATTTATACACATTTTCGGATACATTACGAGTGGAACGCCATTTATTTAGCAAAAGTTGAACTTCGAATATCACAAACGCATTAATGTATTCCCCCATAGACTTCAATGGAACACCCTTACTTGCGCGCAAAACTGATCGTGTTTTTTCAAGTGTGCTAACCCGACATGAAATATTAATATTTCATGTTACAATGTTCTTCACATAGAAGAATATGTTCTATTTTTTCATAAATACATATTTCTGAATATATCTGATGTTTTTTGGCACAATATGGCCCAGATTACGAGTTTAGCGTTATTAGCTATGCGGTGCTAACGAGCAGATTTCCCTCACCGCTCACTTACATGCAGCGCTGGTATTACGAATTTTTACAAACCCGTCTTTAAAAGACAAGAAGTGAGCATTGAGCAAAATTTTGCGCATTACCGCAATGCCAGCGCTGCTTAAGTCAGCGGTGAGCTGGTGTAACGTGCTCTTGAACAATTTCCCATAGGAATCAACGGGGCGAGCCAGCTGAAAAAAAAAGTCTAACACCTGCAAAAAAGCAGCTTAAAACTCCTTAACGCAGCCCCATTGATTCCTATGGGGAAATACAATTTATGTCTACACCTAACAACCTAACATGAACCCCGAGTCTAAACACCCCTAATCTTACACTTATTAACCCTAATCTGCCGCCCCCGACATCGCCGACACCTAAATTATAATTATTAACCCCTAATCTGCCGCTCCGGACACCGCCGCCACCGACATTATATTTATGAACCCCTAATCTGCTGCCCCCAACATCGCTGAAACCTACATTATATTTATTAACCCCTACTCTGCTGCCCCTAATTTTAACTAGGTAGAATAGTTACTAAATAGTTATTAACTATTTAATAACTACCTAGTAAAAATAAAGACAAATTTACCTGTAAAATAAAACCTAACCTAAGTTACACTAACACCTAACACTACACTAAAATTAAATAAATTAACTAAATTAAATACAATTACCTAAATTAAATTAAATTAGCTAAAGTACAAAAAAACCCACTAAATTACAGAAAATAATAAACAAATTACAGAAATTTAAACTAATTACACCTAATCTAATAGCCCTATTAAAATAAAAAAGCCCCCCCAAAATAAAAAAAACGTAGCCTAAACTAAACTACCAATAGCCCTTAAAAGGGCCTTTTGCGGGTCATTGCCCCAAAGTAATCAGCTCTTTAACCTGTAAAAAAAATACAAAAAAACCCCAACAGTACAACCCACCACCCACACAACCAACCCCCCAAATAAAAACCTATCTAAAAAAACTAAGCTCCCCATTGCCCTGAAAAAGGCATTTGGATGGGCATTTCCCTTAAAAGGGCAGTTAGCTTTTTTGCAAGCCCAAACCCCTAATCTAAAAAATAAACCCACCCAATACACCCTTAAAAGAAACTAACACTAACCCTCTGAAGATCGACTTACCGGGAGACGTCTTCATCCATGCCGTGCAAAGTGGTCCTCCAGACAGGCAGAAGTCTTCATCCAGACGGCATCTTCTATCTTCATCCATCCGACGCGGAGCAGCTCCATCTTCAAAACATCCGACGTGGAGCATCCTCTTCTTCCGATGACTAAAACAGAATGAAGGTACCTTTAAGTGACATCATCCAAGATGGCGTCCCTTAGATTCTGATTGGCTGATAGAATTATATCAGCCAATCGTAATTAAGGTAAAAAAAATCCTATTGGCTGATGCAATTAGCCAATAGTATTGAAGTTCAATCCTATTGGCTGATCCAATCAGCCAATAGAATGCGAGCTCAATCCTATTGGCTGATAGGATCAGCCAATAGGACTGAACTTCAATCCTATTGGCTGATTGCATCAGCCAATAGGATTTTTTCTACCTTAATTACAATTGGCTGATAGAATTCTATCAGTCACTTGGAGTCTAAGGGACACCATCTTGGATGATGTCACTTAAAGGTACCTTCATTCTGTTTTAGTCGTCGGAAGAAGAGGATGCTCTGCGTCGGATGTCTTGAAGATGGAAAAATAACTAAATTAAATACAATTAAATAAATTACATAAAATTACCTAAATTAAATTAACTAAAGTACAAAAAAAAACCCCACTAAATTACAGAAAATAATAAACAAATTACAGAAATTTAAACTAATTACCCCTAATCTAAAACCCTATAAAACTAAAAAAAGCCCCCCCCAAAATAAAAAAAAACCCTAGCCTAAACTAAACTACCAATAGCCCTTAAAAGGGCCTTTTGCGGGGCATTGCCCCAAAGTAATCACCTCTTTTACCTGTAAAAAAAAATACAAACAACCTCCCCAACAGTAAAACCCACCACCCACACAACCAACCCACCAAATAAAAACTTATCTAAAAAATCCTAACCTCCCCATTGCCCTGAAAAGGGCATTTGGATGGGCATTGCCCTTAAAAGGGCAGTTAGCTCTTTTGCAAGCCCAAACCCCTAATCTAAAAAATAAACCCACCCAATACACCCTTAAAAAACCTAACACTAACCCCCTGTAGATCGACTTACCGGGAGACGTCTTCATCCAAGCCGGGCGAAGAGGTCCTCCAGGTGGGCAGAAGTCTTCAATCAAGCCGGCCAGAAGTGGTTCTCCAGACAGGCAGAAGTCTTCATCCAGACGGCATCTTCTATCTTCATCCATCCAGCCCGGAGCAGCTCCATCTTCAAGACATCCGACGCAGAGCATCCTCTTCTTCCGACGACTAAAACATAATGAAGGTACCTTTAAGTGACATCATCCAAGATGGTGTCCCTTAGATTCCAATTGACTGATAGAATTCTATCAGCCAATTGTAATTAAGGTAGAAAAAATCCTATTGGCTGATGCAATTAGCCAATAGTATTGAAGTTCAATCCTATTGGCTGATCCAATCAGCCAATAGAATGCGAGCTCAATCCTATTGGCTGATAGGATCAGCCAATAGGACTGAACCTCAATCCTATTGGCTGATTTTCTACCTTAATTACAATTGGCTGATAGAATTACAATTGGCTGATAGAATTCTATCAGTCAATTGGAATCTAAGGGACACCATCTTGGATGATGTCACTTAAAGGTACCTTCATTCTGTTTTAGTCGTCGGAAGAAGAGGATGCTCTGCGTCGGATGTCTTGAAGATGGAGCTGCTCCGGGCTGGATGGATGAAGATAGAAGATGCCGTCTGGATGAAGACTTCTGCCTGTCTGGAGAACCACTTCTGGCCGGCTTGATTGATGACTTCTGCCCACCTGGAGGACCTCTTCGCCCGGCTTGGATGAAGACGTCTCCCGGTAAGTCGATCTTCAGGGGGTTAGTGTTAGGTTTTTTTAAGGGTGTATTGGGTGGGTTTATTTTTTAGATTAGGGGTTTGGGCTTGCAAAAGAGCTAACTGCCCTTTTAAGGGCAATGCCCATCCAAATGCCCTTTTCAGGGCAATGGGGAGGTTAGAATTTTTTAGATAAGTTTTATTTGGGGGGTTGGTTGTGTGGGTGGTGGGTTTTACTGTTGGGGAGGTTGTTTGTATTTTTTTTACAGGTAAAAGAGGTGATTACTTTGGGGCAATGCCCCGCAAAAGGCCCTTTTAAGGGCTATTGGTAGTTTAGTTTAGGCTAGGGTTTTTTTTTATTTTGGGGGGGGGGGCTTTTTTTAGTTTGATAGGGCTATTAGATTAGGGGTAATTAGTTTAAATTTCTGTAATTTGTTTATTATTTTCTGTAATTTAGTGGGGGGGGGTTTGTACTTTAGTTAATTTAATTTAGGCAATTTTATGTAATTTATTTAATTGTATTTAATTTAGTTATTTTTTTAATTATAGTGTAGTGTTAGGTGTAATTGTAACTTAGGTTAGGTTTTATTTTACAGTTACTTTTGTATTTATTTTAGCTAGGTAGTTATTAAATAGTTAATAACTATTTAATAACTTTTCTACCTAGTTAAAATAAATACAAACTTGCCTGTAAAATATACATAAATCCTAAGCTAGCTACAATGTAACTATTAGTTATATTGTAGCTATCTTAGGGTTTATTTTACAGGTAAATATTAAGTTTTAAATAGGAATAATTTAGTTATTACTTAGATTTCTTTTAATTATATTTAAGTTAGGGGGTGTTAGGGTTAGGGTTAGACTTTGATTTAGGGGTTAATAACTTTAATATAGTGGCAGCGACGTTGGGGACGGCAGATTAGGGGTTAATAAATGTAGGTAGGTGGCAGCGATGTTAGGGACGGCAGATTAGGGGTTAATAATATTTAACTAGTGTTTGCAAGGTGGGAGTGTGGCGTTTTAGGGGTTAATATATTTAATATAGTGGCGGAGATGTCCGGTTCGGCAAATTAGGGGTTAAAAAATGTCTTTTAGTGTTTGTGGGAGGGCCTTGGTTTAGGGGTTAATATGTAGTTTATGGGTGTTAGTGTACTTTTTAGCACTTTAGTTAAGAGTTTTATGCTACGGCGTTGTAGTGTAAAACTCTTAACTACTGACTTTAGAATGCGGTACCAGGCTTGACAGGAGAGGGTCTACCGCTCACTTTTTGTCAGACTCGTAATACTGGCGCTATGCAAGTCCCATTGAAAAAAGAGGATACACAATTTACGTAAATGGATTTGCGGTATTTCCAAGTCTGGCCAAAAAAGTGAGCAGTACACCTGTACCTGCAAGACTCGTAGTACCAGCGGGCGTTAAAAAGCAGGGTTAGGACCGGCTAACGCTGCTTTTTAAGCCTAACGCAAAACTCATAATCTAGCCGTATATATCTATACAATTGTATAGGTATAGATATATACAGAATATATAGGAATATCTATTTATAAATAGAACATATTTCCCTAAGTGAAGAACATTGGAATGTGAAATACTTGCATTGAACACATAGTTACACTTAATTAGATATGAATATTGCATAAATATGATGTTTTATATTTTCAGATACTTGACTGCAAAGGGCTCCAATATACTTATATTTATGTCTATATATGTATACAAATGTAATTATGTGTTTATATGTGTATATATATATAAGGTTGAAAGTACCATAAAAACTCTAAGGTTGAAAGTACCATACACAAGCCTGGCATGAAATAAAAGAAACAAAGGATAAGAAAATCCTCCAACACAAGGAAGACTGCCAAGATATACCGGAGAGACACCGACCAGACACTCAGACATTACCTCATATGATTGAGGTACCCTCTGGTAAGGGCACACCACTGGTCTTCTAGTACCAGCATTACTGTTACCATTTAGTTGTATTGATAAATATACATCTTGAACGTATAAATATTCATCGTACTTGTTCATAATCCTCATCTGAAAACCTTTTTTTATAAGACTAAGGAAATTTGTCTACTTCAATCAAGAGACATTTTATTTTATTTCATTTCATTGCATACCATTTCTTTCTGGTAAAACCGTTCATACTTTTATACAGTCTGAGTATTTGTAGCGCTGAATATTTTTTCGATATTTCTCTTGTACACAATTTTTCAACAGTGTTAGGGGTACACTGAATCGTATACATTCATGCAGCTTAATACTCCAATCATATAAGTTCAATAAGAGCACATTAAGATCTTACAGGGAACACACACATCCCAGACCTATATATATTTCTTCAACTAGTGTGGTAATTTAACAATATTCTCTTGCCACCTTTATAAATACGTTGACCTATTTGTCTGTAGAACAACTGAGCGCTGGTACTTTTTCTTGAATACTATCTCTTTCTTCACCACCTTGGTGTGGTGTACCCTAATCAGCAGCTCGTTGAAACAACAAATAGAAAAATATGGAGACAAATAATTTTGAATTTGGAAATTACTTTGACCCATTTACAAAAGTCAAAAAACTATCCTTCAACTTAGACGATGAAAGTCAATTAGTAATACAACAAAATGCTAATCCCAAAGAAATCTTTGAAAACTTAGAAAAACTAAGCAAAAAACAACTAACCCACTGGTATGACAACTTAAACCTAGAAAGATACCTTAAATACAAGATAATCCCCAAAGGCCTCAAACTCTATAAATCTTCCATTTTCGATCCTGAAGATGTAGAATATCTGTCAGAATGGGACACAGCTTTGGAGGAATGCTCCATCATTCTAATTAAAATTGCCTCAAAATATCGTAATCACAAAATAGAAAATATAACAGAAGAGATAAAAGAACTTAAAAATAGTCTGGAAAAATTCAAAGGGGACCCTGGGGTTAAAGAACTAGATGAAAAAAACAAAGAAAAAATCTCCCG
The DNA here is from genome assembly GCF_027579735.1 of Bombina bombina. NCBI lineage: Eukaryota > Metazoa > Chordata > Amphibia > Anura > Bombinatoridae > Bombina > Bombina bombina. Next base: position 1,067,965,368 of record NC_069502.1, read on the forward strand.
CTTTGAAACGCTCCTAGAAGCCAAAAAGAGAAAAAAGTTTCTAAGAGACTATTTAGACATGCAAGAAGGCGAAGAGTCTAAGGGTCCAGATGGAGAGGATAACATATGGGAAGACATTAATCCCTCAGAACTACCGCCTAATGAAAACCCTACAGAAAATATACAGGACACGACACATACCAATAATCACAATAAGATTAAAAACCAGAAAGATAAGAGACAGATACACTTCAAACTCCCTACAAACAGTACACAAAGAAGAGATAGCACAATGGTTTCCTCTAATTCATCTAAACACACAATAAGAACAAACAGTATGAATTCAGACAATTCCTACCACAATAGAAACAGACAAAATCAGTATCCAAATTCCAATAGAAACAAAAACAAAACAAATAATTACTCTCAACATCCATCACAACAGAATAGTTGGTATCACAAAGGGCAAAACAGGAAACATAGTGGACATACAAACAATATAGATCATGCTCACTATAACCATTACAATCAATATCCACAAAATAAGAAACATATTACATACCAACAATATTACAATAAGAAAAACAGCTATCAGACAAATTCTGAATATGACTGGAGAAACTCTAATCCAGGGCCAAGTGGGTATACCGCGCACAGACAAGATGACAGAATACCTAGAACACATACAAATAAAGAACATAAACAGAATTTTTTAGAGCAAGAATGGACAGGTTATCACCATCCACAAACCAGACAAAATACTATAGAGATACCCAAAAGAAACAGGATAGAATCAATCGACTACGAAGTGAACCTCAGACCACAATGGTCGAGGGACACAACCAGAAAAAGAAAAGGACCAGAAGAGGAAGAAGAGGAAGAGGGATGGTGGGATCTAGAAGGAGAAAAAGAAGCTCCAAGAACACCCAAGAGAGGAAAACGGGAGAGGGATTTTTAAAAATATTTAACCTCTCCAACAGCATCTTCTCAAATACACAACTAGAAATTCTATCCAAAGGTCTTAGCTTTGCACCCACAAGAGGCCCAAATTCTTTTAACCTGTTCATCGACTTTAATAAATTCATTCGCAAATTAACTCTCTGCAGACATTTTGAAAAAATCAAAATGAAAGACAAAACAAATGCGAAAGAACAATTAGAAGATACTGACTATGAAACACTAAACATTCTAGAAGAACTATATTCAAATACTGATAACCATATAGAGGATAATATCCTCAAGGCGAACAACAACTCAAATTTAAAACCCTCATCCATCTTTTATCCGACACAATCAAAGGGAAATTTTATTCCCACATTTTATGATCTAGTAATGAAAGAACTAGACATTCTCTGCACTGGCTTCAAAATAAGACATGATAACCTGTGTAAAAAGGAGAAAGAGGCTCTAAAAAACTTAATGGACATGGATGACATCATTCTAAGGGAAGCTGACAAAGGAGGGGGTCTAGTCATCCAAAATAAGACGGATTACATCAAAGAAGCATACAGGCTTCTGAATGATAGCCATACATATGTCCAACTAAGAGGAGACCCTACTGAATCTTTTCAAAAAGAATACGATTCCCTCATAGACACAGCTCAGTTCAACAAACTCTTAAACACCAACGAATTAAAATTTCTAAAACACCCATATCCTAGGAAGGCAATCTTTTACCACCTGCCGAAAATACATAAGGACCCAAAAAATCCTCCAGGACGTCCAATTGTGTCAGGGATTGACTCATTAACCGCTAAATTATCACAATATGTGGACTATTTTTTGAAGCCCTTGGTGCCAAAACTAACCTCATACATAAGAGATTCTACTGATCTAATTACAAAACTAACCCAAAAGAAATGGAAAAAAACGTTCAAATGGATGACACTAGACGTGTCTTCTTTATACACTTGCATCCCACATAATTTGGGAATACAAACCATGTCTCAGGTGTTAAAAGAAACATCACTGACAGAGAATCACCAACATTTCATTCTGGACAGCATAAGATTTGTCCTGGAGAAAAATTATTTCTTGTTCGATGGCAAATTCTTTTTACAAACTAGTGGAACAGCCATGGGGACCACTATGGCCCCCAGCTACGCGAACCTCTATATGGGGGAATGGGAAAAGGCTTACATTTACACCAACAACCAATTTCAGCAAAATATAATTTGGTGGGGGAGGTATATCGACGACATCGTGGTGATATGGGAAGGAGATGACAAAACCAGCAACGAATTTATCGAGTACCTAAACACAAACACCTTCAATTTAAAATTTACATCAAAAATCTTGGATACAAACATTGAATACCTAGATCTAGTGTTATTTAATGAAAAAGAAGAGATCCTAACCAAATTATATACCAAAGAAACCGACTGCAATGGCTATCTGAGGGCGGACAGTGGTCACCATCGACCATGGATCAACAACATTCCGTATGGACAGTTTCAGAGAGTGCGAAGAAACTGTTCCAAAATACAAGATTATAATACAGAATCAAATATCCTAAAAACTAAATTCATTGAAAAGAAATACCCAAAAAAACTCATTGAAAATTCCCAGAAGAAAGTGAGACAGCTAGAAAGGAAAAATTTATTACAAGGTAAAACAAAAAATGGTACCAACGAAATACAAAAGATCTCTTTGATCACCACTTACAACGAGGCCGCTCCAGAAATCAAAAAGATTCTTAGGAAATTCTGGCCAATACTACAGCAGGACAAACTATTAAAGAACGCAATAGGCCCAGCACCTAAAATAATTTTTAGAAAAAATCTAAATTTTAAACAAATGCTGGCACCCAGTCAAATCAAGAAGAAGTCTGGAGAAAATTGGCTAACAGAAAAAAGTAAAGGGTTCTTCAAATGCAATCGGTTGAACTGCAAGGGATGCGAACATGCCTATGACCCAAAAAAACCGACAAAACTGGTACAGTCCCTCACTTTCCCACATAAAAAATGTAACATCAATAGACTAACCAACTGCAAAACCAATTTCGTGGTATATCTACTAGAATGCCCGTGTAAACTTCAATACATCGGACGCACCAAGAGGACGTACAAAACACGTCTGCTGGAGCACCTAAAAAACATAGAAGAAGGCTATAAAGATCATAGCCTATCGAGACATTTCAAACATTTTCACCAAAAAAATCCCGCTCTCCTAAAGGGTACAATTCTTGAACATGTTCTAGCCCCAGTGAGAGGAGGGGATAGATTCCAAAAACTGAGACAAAGAGAATCTTATTGGATACACTACATGGGTACCATGACCCCCAGAGGTCTAAACGAGGAAATAGACTTAGCAGCATTTCTTTGATAAACTATATAGTTAAATCTCCATTATTCTACATTAGTATTTAGATAGTACGTAAACTCATCAACAAACATAGTATAGTTCACTCAGAGTCCTTTCTCTAAATTAAACACAACAAAGTTTTTTCAGAAGTATTCATCTGGTCATATAGATATGATGGAGCACTCCTCGTAACTGCATTCCAGATTCCTCTTGACAGTAAAATCTCTGACATTGTCCAGCACTAGATTTGATATAGCGGATCCTTTTTAAACACAACACACACTTCCAGAGGGGCTTTTTAAGCGACTTTCAAATAAATCCCTGAATAAGTCCATTATATATCCCATAGCAGGTTCCACTATATACTGAAAAACAAACAAAATTTTAAAAATCAACAAGTAAAAACCAAAAAAATTGGAAAACTTTCCAATAGACACGTTAACAAAGTTATCGTTTATTCCTAAATAGCATTCAGGGAAACCAGCTTGATAATCCCACTTAGCTATTTTTTGTGGAAACTAATTAGCATTTTTTCTAAACAAACTCTAATCACTACCAAAACTCATTAGAAAATAATAAGCAAATGCCATACGTAACTAAAAAGGGCATTTAGTGTTTTTCTCTCCCCCCTCTATTCTTAATCCCTTTTCTATGGCACAAAAATATCGATTCAGCCTAGAACGGACATACCTTAGCTCCCAGGTAACTAGTATTTACTCGTAAACCACTGTAACCTAGGCAACATACACAAATTGCAGCCGCACCCGCCATAACGTAAACACGCGTTACGCAAAAGGTAAAAGAGACGCCCACTCTTGGACCTTTAAAAGACAGCACCTTTGATTAGCAAGCCACAAACTCCTCTGACGAAGAAGCAACCCCACGCTTCGAAACGCGTAAGGATTTACCTTTACAGAGTGTGGCTTAGCTCTTTTTTACCTTAGCGACTGCAACTAGCATCAGCCTTTTAACTGCCGTTAATAAGATACTTTGCATACTTGTGCAGAAATACCTTTTTGACCGCCAACCGCGGCACTTCTAAGTACTTTATCATTACTTTTGGCAGCATTTTCTACGCTGCCCTGACATATCCGCATTTGCATAAACACAGTAGTCTGATAGCAGCCTCACAATACAGTCAGTAAGACTATAGGCCTATCGAACTTTACACTACACCAGCAGCTCATCCTAGGCTGCTTTAATATATCAGCATTCCAACCTTCACCTGCACGAACATAGCCTTTGCTAACAGGGAAGCCTAACAGCTTTCTGTTTTGGGACACAGAGGACACTACGTGAAGTGACTTTATTACCAGGACATACCAAATTAATTTATCAACAGACACTTACCTCAGCAACACCTGCCTAAGGTGTATAAATATATACTTACACGCCATTGCTTACCTCATACGGATTGAGGGTAATAAATGTGAGTGCATTTCTTACACCTGCCTTGTATGTAATAAATATATATTTTTTATACAGTATTACGCTATGTGCTCTTTTTCTTTCCTTGCCATATTTCATCCTACACGGTGAGAGCCAAGACCCATATCGCATTACCATACTGCGGAGAGATACCAAGTCAGCAATATCAGGGACCAGGAGACTCTAAGGTTGAAAGTACCATACACAAGCCTGGCATGAAATAAAAGAAACAAAGGATAAGAAAATCCTCCAACACAAGGAAGACTGCCAAGATATACCGGAGAGACACCGACCAGACACTCAGACATTACCTCATATGATTGAGGTACCCTCTGGTAAGGGCACACCACTGGTCTTCTAGTACCAGCATTACTGTTACCATTTAGTTGTATTGATAAATATACATCTTGAACGTATAAATATTCATCGTACTTGTTCATAATCATCATCTGAAAACCTTTTTTTATAAGACTAAGGAAATTTGTCTACTTCAATCAAGAGACATTTTATTTTATTTCATTTCATTGCATACCATTTCTTTCTGGTAAAACCGTTCATACTTTTATACAGTCTGAGTATTTGTAGCGCTGAATATTTTTTCGATATTTCTCTTGTACACAATATATATATATATATATATGTTTGTAAATACATATATAAACATATAAATGCATAAATACATGTATACACAAATACAAACATAAACTGTAGATAGATAGATAGATAGATAGATAGATAGATAGATAGATAGATAGATAGACAGATAGATAGATAAATACATTGATAGATAGATAGATAGATAGATAGATAGATAGATAGATAGATAGATAGATAGATAGAAAGTTAGATAGATGATAGATAGATAGATAGATAGATAGATAGATAGAAAGATAGATGGATGGATAGATAGCTAGATAGATAGATAGATAGATAGATAGATAGAGAGATGATAGATAGATAGATAGATAGATAGATAGATAGATAGATAGATGGATGGATAGATAGATAGATAGATAGATAGATAGATAGATAGATAGATAGATAGATAGATAGATGGATAGATATAAACATACATATACATATTTAGATATGTATATGTATGTATCTCTATGTTAAAGCCCTTTGCACTACTTTTTTCTAACAACTGAGCCCTTGTAGTTTTTATGTAATACGTTTTATTAGATAATGTTATTATGAGTGTAAATGTACTTTTAAATGTAAATTTGATGTGTTTTGTGCAACTTTTTAGTCGCCCGTAACAGTTAACTAGAGCTCTAAAGTCACGCTATCCTGATGCATGTTAAACTCAGTTGTGCTTAAGCGAATGAGTTTACTTTTAACTTGTAATGCTCACGCTACTTCAGATGCGCACAAAGAGCAATGATAAAACCTTTTTTGGTTGAGCACAACAGCTAGCGCGCCACTCGTAATCTAGTCCATTATGGGAATTTCACTGTGTAGTGGGTAAATTAATTGTAATGATGAACCTACCAAATGAATCTTAAACTATTAAAATTTGCTCTGTTTGTTTTCATGCCTCTCAAGCTTCAGAAAGGTTGTGTTATCCAAAAATAAATTAGCATGCTGAATAAATGCACATTTTTTTTATTTGTGTTACCAACACAAATAGCAAAAAGCAATTCTTTATAGAGGAGTAGGAGGTTTGAAGAAAATGCTTGTCTAATACCACAGCCTTTCTTTCTTCCCACACATCAGTCTACACAAATCACTTGATTTTCTTTAGTTATAGAAAGGGCAAAATGACCTGATGTTAAATTTATTTCTTGGCTTGGTAACTGTAATCACATGAGTGCTTATTTATTTTTGTGTCCAAGAAATACTTAGTCGCTGAATATTTAGATTTTATTGTTACACTGTACTACATTTAATTTTCTTAAATTAGTTAATAATACATTTAATCTTTATCTTCTGTGAGCTTTTAAATGTAATTTTTTATGTATTTTTACGAGAGATTTTTATTTGGTAACTCAGCCTTGCCTTTAATAAAAAAAAGTTGAAAAAGGAACATTTTAAAATGCTCATTATGGAATTTAATAACTAAAAAGTTAGATATCTAACATCTAATTAATAATAATAATAATATACATTATTTACTACTTATTGGGCTAGATTATAAGTGGAGCGCAAAGCTTCAGGTCGCATTCACATTGCGGGCAACTTTAGATACCAGCGCACAATTGCGTGGGCTGGTATTACGAGTGAAGCTCAAATATCTCGCTCCCGAAAGCGCAATTTTGCACTCCACTCATAATCTGACCCATAATCTTTATCTTCTGTGAGCTTTTAAATGGAACTTTTTATGTATGCTTACGAGAAATTTTTCTTTGATAACTTCTTTGATAACTCAGCCATGCCATTAATAAAAAAAGTTACATTTGAAAATGGTCATTATAAAATTTAATAACTAAAAAGTTAGGTATTCAACATTTAATAAATAATAATATACATTATTTACTACATATTGTATGTATATTTTTACTGCATAAAACATAATAGAAGCTATTTTAACAAAATTATGATAAACAAAACAAGTGTGTCACAATCAGTGTATAATCACAAAAGTGAAACAGATAAATCAAAAATAAAATTGTGAAAATAAACTGAGCACTTTAGAGTCTTAAAAGTCAATACAAATCTTTATAAATGCCTCTGATTTTGCAAAAAAAGAAATTTCCATGATTCTTCAATAATAATTGTTTTGATCAAACATATCTCTTGAAGTCAACCTCAAACGAGAGAAAATACATCACTAGTGCAACACTGTTTCAACAACAGCAAAATTAGCTATTTACGAAACACACTTACGTGGCCATGAACTACGATAGCTCAAAGAATACTGCAGGAACTGGAGATTTAAAATATTTATTACTACAATGATTAAAAGTCACTCAGATACACTCATAATAACACTGTCTGCTAAAACTTATTTAAAAATTGCAATAACAAAATATGAGGTCTCAGGTGTTAGAAAAAAAGGCTGCAAGGGAATTTAACTACATACATATACATGTCTAAATATGTATATGTTTGTGTATATATATATATATATATATATATATATATATACATATATATACATATATATATATATATATATATATATGTGTGTATAAATATATATATATATATATATGTATGTTTTACTGTATATTTAATGTACATATTTAAAATTCCAATGTTCTCTCCTCACAGGATAATGTCCTTTTTATTCTTAAATACACACACACACATATATATATATATATATATATATATATATATATATATATATATATATATATATATACATATATATACAGTATATATAGCAATGTAGAAAAGAAGCACTCACTGAACTTTCTCCAACAGTGACAAAAACGATTTAATGAAGTTTTACTGATGTTTCGGGACAGCAACAGTCCCTTCCTCTGAATATATATATATATATATATATGCATATCTATTCCTGTAGATATATAGTTATAGATATGTATTTTACATGAACAGTATTAGATATATATAGATTTTTTTTTATACTAAAAAGTACATTTTTTCTATGTGAAGAACATAGGAATGTAAAATTTGCATTTTGTGCATCGTATTTCTCAGTTTAGAACAATGCGGTCGGGTAAGCACATATGAAAACTTAGTAATCTTAAAGTGTTATTAAAATATTAAATATTAAAAAAATACAAAATATTAAACATACTGTAAAATCTAAAAATTCATATATATCTTTAGATTTTACAGTATGATTAATTATTTTTAATCAATTTTTTTTTAATATTTCATTTGTAATATATCAATAACACACCTTAAGAATACTATGTTTTCATGTGCACTAACCTGACCGTGTTAAGATCTAAATTGAGAAACGCTTTAATAAAGTATTTAACTGTGTATGGACTGTAAATATTACATATTCCAATGTTCTTCACATAGGGTAATATGTTCTATGTATTTTTAAATATATACTGTATTTCTATATTTATCTGTATATATCTATACCTATATATAATCATCTATATATTTAGGTATAGATATGTATTTTACCAAAATAAAATCATAAACTGTATCATGTACTGTATATATATATATATATATATATATATATATATATATATATATATATATATATATATATATATAATCAAAATAGAACATATTCTGCTTTGTGAGGAACATTGGAAATTGGAATGTGAAATATTAATATTTCATGTCGTGTTAGATTCAATTTTTTCCCACTTTTTACACTCTATTGAAGCCTATGGGAGAAAATATTAATGTGATTGTAAGTTCGGCTTTTTGCGTACGTTTGGTTATCTTGCAAACAAAACCTTTATACTTTCAACTTGTACAATGTGCGCAAAAATATTGCATGAGCTATATTTAGTGCTCCACTCGTAATGTAGCCAAGAGTTCATATGATTTAAGAACCAAATGCAAAGCAACTAGTCACTGTTTGTTGTTATGGTGATCACGTGATGTCCCTTCCCTGTGACGTATCCAATTAACGTTTCACTGTGGCGGCTTTAACAAAATTGCAAAAACAAAAGCAAATCACATACTATATGCAATGGTAGCGCAGGGCAATAAGCAGTATCACTTGACCATACTATTATTAGCCCACAACTTTATATTATAAGTTCATGGTAAAATTCCCTTTACGCAAGACAGGTTAGGGCGGTTGACTTTTATTGGATACTGTGTGCGCACTAATTAGCGCTCAAGTGGAAAGTTAGAGATTGCACACGAGCAAAAGCCAAAATATTACTTGAAAAATTAACGCGGCTCTAGACCTGAAGTAAAGTGTAAGGCTGAAAATAAAAGTGGCACAAAACACAAGAGAAAGAGCAATCACGTTGAAATATATGATATCCATTTGAAATACAGTGAATGTGATTTTTTTTTTAATAGTATTACTTTAACCACCATACTTTTAATTTTATATATATATATATATATATATATATATATATATATATATATATAATGTAGAGAAAATAGCTCAATGTGTAAACCATTTACAATGAGCTATTTTCTCTACATTTTGGATTTAGTGGAGGATTTTAAACTCACTTTTCGCCTCCCCATATTTTAAATTGCTGATATATATATAAATATATATAAATATATATATATATATATATATATATATACACACACATATACATATAGTATAAATATAGAGAGATATAGATATCTTTAAAAATATTTTTGTGTTTTTAATATCTATACCTAAAATTGCAATGTTCTTCACTTAGAAGAAAACATTATTTTAATTAATATTTATATATATATATATATATATATATATATATATATAAATATATATAAGTTAGCGCACCTGAGTCTTTCACTCTCGTGCAAACAATTAACTTTCAACTTATTATAACCGCGCTAACCCACCTGCATTAACAAATTACTTCCAGCGGTATTTGCGCACGAGAAAAAGTGCTAAATAGTGCGCCACTTGTAATTTAGCCCTACAAATTTCAATTATTTTTTCCTATTTGTTATACTACTATACTATCCTGAGTATGTAGAAAGTCACCATCCTCACCTACAAGTACTTTCTTTGGAGGTTAAATTATTGAAAAAACAATTGGAAAAAAAATTGCCCAACAAAGTTACTCTCACATTTTAATAATAGTATTATCAATCATTAATCTTGGTCCCATCCCAAAACTAATGAAACCTTAACGGAGTAGAAAAAGTTAGTGCTGGAGTCTAACAAAGAATACAGTAAGATTTTAAAATGTTGCCTGCATTGGATCAGATCAACTGAACTTTTAACTCCCTCTTACTATGTGCAAGGAGGACCTAGCAAAGTTGCTGAGCCAAAGCTTCATTTTACTTGGGCCAAGAAGAAGTCACCGTTCTCTTAGAATATTGTCTATCTTTGAAAGCAGTTGCTTATTTCTTAGCTCACATACCTAAGAATAGCAAAGTAAATTCAATTGCAATAGAATTTTTTGAAGCTCTCTGACCATACCTACTGGCAGAATAAAGCAAAAGCAACCCAACATACTCAATGGTTCCTTTCTATGATAAGCCTATCTTTATAACTTTCTGCATTAGAAGGAAAAGGTTGACCTCCTTAAGAGTGTGTTTTTCTAGTGTAATAGCTGGTAAGATGAGGCGTAAATCAGTCATTTAATTTCCAATACTCTTCTAGCAATGAAGTAGAACCCCCTCCATAATGTATTTAATGTCTTAAATAATCTCTTTGACACCAGGTTATCCATTATAAGTCCATTGTGAGACTTGAAGAAGATAAAATGGAAGTGGCAAGGGTTTAAAATGAGCCTTCAGATGTATACCGGGGTGGACAGATGGAAATGGGACCAAAATCGGACCATAATTTTTTTTTTGCATGTTTATTAGTGTCATTTGTTTATTTTTTTTAGGAACTTTAGACACCATAAAAAAGGGGGCAGAGAACACAGGAGAGGGTTGAGGGCGCCTGAGATCATTTGACAAATGAGCTCTGTCACGAAAACCTCAGGATTTAGCTAAGAAGGGGTTAATTCTGTGTAGCTTGAACTAAGAACCGTTGTTTGTTTTTTAGAAATAGCTGTGCACTGGGTTTGTTTGTGCTTTTTTTTAAAGTGCCAGAACCCATCATAAATAGTTTCTAAAAAAACCCTTCCTCCAAATGTTATTGTGTATGCATTGAGTCAATCTGTCAGCTCCAGAGATACCACAGTTCTTCTCCCCCACATCCTGATGAGGCCAATAAAAGGACATTGGTCTAATGCCTATATGTGTTTAAAGACAGGGGGGTTTCTTAGCCTGCCCAGGAGGGTGTGGTCAAGCAACTTGATCTAGGGGAAAAATAGTCTAAGGGTCTTGGGTGTTAAAAATGAAATTGTCCATTCTACATGGGAGGCTGCTTTCTACAGCGTGAGTGACAACTTTTCTTCTTGCCCATCTCCCTGGGGGCAGACTCATAAGCTAGTGAAGTATTAGGTCTGTTATTTTTCTCCTTTTTATTTTAAAACACTGTTTGAGTGTGTAATTTTATTTGTAACAACTTTTTATTAATAATGCATTGTGCATAATATTTTTGGCATAATAAATAATTCCTTTATTAAGTTTGGCCTTTGTCTAATAATTGAACCACTTTACTGAAAGAGTCTGGAATATTAGAACTGTATAATTTAGGTTGTTTTCTGCTAAATTATATTTAGAGGGTTAATGTGTAAAGTCTGGGTTTTTTCTTAGGATTTTCCCTTTAATAAATTTTACGTGGTGACAGTATTGGAGCTATAGGATTGATAGTTTATTGTGGGTGGCATTAAAAGGGAGTTTTGGGCATTGCTCTTATGTCTAGTACAGACTAAGGGAGTTTGGTTAACCCTTGCACCCACTAAATTGAATCACAAGCTTGCCTGGTGTGGCTAGATTGTGATCTATTGGTGACAGAAAAAGGGGGCTGATAACCCTTTCTGTGCCAAATAAGTGACTGGCGCAGGGTTGGATAACCTTGGTTCGTCACAAGCTCCTTTGCTTGCATTGATGTACGTGGTCTGACCATTCATATGTACAATTTTCCTTTCCAAATCGTGACAGAGCATCACTAAATAATTTATGTGAGGGCCAGCAAGTCAGGCCTTAAATCCTAAACAGACTTTTCCAATCCACTGACAACCTAGCATAGGGAGGTGTTAGTCTACTGAACATCAGCTATCCTATGGTCATTTATACTTCTGGTTTTGAGGTGTAGTATTGTGGCCCTGACTAAGCTTGCTGTTCTATTTTCTTCTGCAAAATAGTGCAGAATCAATATTTTCTTGAATTGCAGTGTTCTACTGCAAATTATTTTTCACTCTGTGGATTTTCTTTTTTTGTGTAGCTTAACCCCTTTACCCCAAATGACGTATATATATATATATATATATATATATATATATATATATATATATATATATATATATATACATACAGTCTATCGTACTGTACAAAGTATATAAACGTCCAAGCTTCTTTAGGAACCTCGAGTTCCTGAGTTCAAGACATCTGCCTGCATATAGAACCAGAACAGGATCAGTGCACTGGTTCCATATGAAGGCAGATGCCTAATTTTTACGGTATAGCAGAGGAAGGAGGTGGAGGGAGTTATTGGCCTTACACTGCAGAAAATAAAGTGAAGGGAAAAAGAGGGATTGGGAGCACCACTGCAGAAAGTTATAGTTAGGGTGAGTGGTGCCATATGATATTAGTGTGTCAGCAATACCCGGTGGGTGCCGTTGGCTCACTGAATTATATCATAGGAGGATAACTGCTGGCGGGTAACTCATAGTTGCCCACAATACCTAGCATTATTAGTCACCTTCCTACCAGATTACACCCTTATTTCTGAAATCTGTAGGGTACATCATGTTTGATTGGTTTACATGAGTCTGTACAAGTTCAGTATTACATGTGATTTGAGAAGCTCTGTTGGAACAGTACATACAGTCTACAACTAGTTTATACTCCAAGAGAAGAAATGAAAATGTAAAAATGATATGCTTATTATCTCCGGATGGATAAGTTGAAGACAAGTTGAAGAGGAGATGCAGTGCTAACTTTCCATGTATTGTGGGATTTCCACAAATGATATACCAACCACTAAGGGGTGGCATTACTGATTGAATATGTATACATGTGTATCTCTTTTTATTTTGATATATGTATGGGGATTTACATACAATATTTAGATTTTATTTGTAAAATAGTAGTGACAATGCTATTTCTCTTAGATGATCTAAACCAAGATTAAACACATATAACTTTGGTCAGTACCTTATATAGGATAGGGGGACCACACATGCCTGGACTTAGAATATTCATTGCATTCAGAGAAATATGGCAATATGTTAGAGGGGTGTGTATGTTTTCTACAAGACACATGGGTGTACAATACACTTAGTTTATTTTGTTGCTATGGTAACACCTTAGTAACAGAAGGTTGTTCACGATTGTTAAATAGGACAATATAATTCCTTGTAGATAAATGCTGTGCGCTCATAGATGAATATAATCTTATGAATCAGTATTACACTTATTTGCAATATTCACTTATTTTGTATTTTTCGACGATACCAAAAGTGACATTACTTTGACTTGCGGTTTGCCGATTCTTTGTTTCATGTGCCCACAGTGTTTGGGGCTTACTCGTAAGTTGTTAGGATACTATTTGACTGTGTAAGTTAGTATCCGATTACATTGTCCCACATAATGGACTGCTGGCATTATCTTTGTTGCTTTTGAGTATTTTTTGCTTATATTGGTGAAACCGGAAGTGTATGTCCTGTAACTTCCGATTGGGTGGAACGCATATGCACTCCAAGACACAAACAGGCGCAAATTTTGGAGAGGAGGTATGTGAGAATTTGTTATGAAACACAATCAAGGAGGTCGCTGCAGAGCCGTAAAATAAATAAGTAGAATATACACAAATATCACTTAGAAATATGTAACACTGTAGCAGTCCACTGACCAAAAGGAAAATCCCAATGAGAGAGTTTGAAACCCCCTCAGCAATGAACTACTGCTCACCTGACGTTCAACAGATGCTGACTTCACAGGAGGTTAGCTAGCATGTAACTCGGTTCCAACCGAGCCTGCTCACGGACCCACGGCGTGCAAAACCTAGAGCACCATGCCCACTATACCTTACCTCAGCATTCAGCTTCTTCCGGATACATCACCACTATCGCGATGGAGCAGTCACATGAGGGGTATAATCCAATGCAAGTGACAAACAAACTTAGTTGTAGAAATGAGTGATCAGTCCTTGTACATAATAAAAACGTAACTTTTATTTCCACAGGTTAAAAGACCTCAGAGCACACAGAACAATTCCAAGGGTGTAGTGTTTCAGATTGGCTTACGCGTTTCGGCGTTAGCCGTAATCATAGCTTCAACAACCTGGCACACTGCACCTTTTTCAATGGTTAAAACGCACAGTAATTGGATAATTAACAAATAAAAAATTTGTTTAAACACACCCTTGAGTTTACAATAATAATTGTCAGTACATTACAACATGGTAACAAAACCAAATAGTGACAAATATTGAAAATAAATGACAACACACCTGCAAAAAATACAATAAAAAAGCACATCACTGAAAATAAGTATATATACAGAATAAAGTGCAATATATACATGGCATGGGATGGATTGCGGCATATCATTAAGCTGTTAAGCAGTTTGTAAATAGATTGGAAGAACTAGTGAAAGGAGAGATAAACTCTTGAATATTAAAATCTATAGAATAACAGATAAGAATATTCATATATATAATCTTTATACACATACATTTGTAGCGTAAGCGCGATATTCAAAAGAAAACATATAAAATAGAGTATATAGTTGATACTATCAGTGTCCCCTAAGCATATAATAAAACTCCACAAAATTAACTTGTCAATTGTCACTTAATATCTACACTCGACACAGCACCCAGTGCTCAGAAATATAATGTAATGCCAAGAGACCTCTGAATAAACTATTCAAAAGCACATAAGACCACCCATGAAGGGAAGATACAATAGGACATAAACAAAAATGTACCCTAGTATGTACTCTACTATAATATATGATTATAAGAAAAATTGGCAACAAGTATATACCTATTGCCAAAAATTAATTAAATCATATTCAGAGTTTAGCCCCCTAGGCAACCTAGTCTTTAAACGGAAGATGCAGTACATTTCTTGACGTGCTAAACATTTTGTACGATCCCCACCCCTGCCTATTAACGGTATTCTTTCAATAATATTCCCTGCAAAAGTATCAATACTCTTTTTAAGAAAATGGGTGAAATATTGTACAAGAGGGGTTTTGCTTTGCCAATATGAATGGTAGAGAAGTGTTCTCTGATCCTCGAGTTCACATCCCTGTCCCTGGTAGTGAGCCCCACATATTCAAGGGAACATGCTGTTCAAGTGATAAGATACACCACAAAGTTACAAGTGCAATTCAAACAACTATGGATCTCAAAAATTTCTCTTGTGGTCATTGAGCTATACTGCTCCCCCAAGAGAGCATGTTCACAAGGCTTACACCTGGATTTACCACATTTAAACATGCCCCTATGTTGTAACGAAGTAGAGACTGCCTGCTTTGGCTTGATCACTTCTGAGGGTGCTACAAGGTTACCTAATGTCCTAACTTTTCTATAGGCACATCTCATGCCTTTATCAACTACAGGGACCAGAAGATCATCAGCAACCAATACTTTGAAATTTTTGTGTACTATATTGCACACATCATTATATTGTGCGCTATAGTCAGTGATGAAAGTTACTCCATCAAACGATTTACTCAATGTCGAATCCTTGTCTTTCAACAAAGAATTCCTGTCCAATTTGTGCACTTCCTGTCTCGCTCTCTGAACCACATGCTGTTTATAACCTCTCTTTCTCAGTCTATTGCTTAATTCATCAGCCTCTTTCTCGTATTGGCGCTTATCGGTACAGTTTCTTTTAGTGCGGATAAATTGCCCCTTTTCCACAGCATGGGGTACATGTGAGGGATGACAGCTCTTGGCACTCAATAAAGAGTTTCCTGAAATAGGCTTGCGATACAACAGTGACTCAATCTTACCATTCGGTAGTCCCCTCAATTTAATGGTATCACTGTGAAACTCATGAGTGAACCACAAGCCCATTTCATTATTGTTCAACCAATCTACAAACAACAAGGCAGATGTTTCATTCCCCTGCCACACCAAGAGCAAATCATCGATATAGCATCTGTAAACGCTGATGTTCTCCTTAAAGCGATTGGAATCTGCAAAGATGTGGGACAGCTCCCACCATCCCATAAAGATGTTTGCATAAAACGGGGCAAACCTTGCCCCCATGGCAGTCCCACATCTTTGCAGATAAACCTTGCCATCAAAACTGAAAAAATTATGTGTTAATAAAAAACATGTAACTTCCAAAACATACTCCTGAAAGCAAGTAGTATAATCAGTGTAATTGGACAGGAAGTATGTCAGTGCTTTTACACCTAAACTGTGTTTCATAGAGGAATAAAGCGAGCTAACATCAAGTGTCAGCCAACTATGTTGTCCATTCCACCTAACACCTTCAATTATCTTCAGGACATGTTTGGTGTCTCGAAGGTAGCTGGGTAAGTTTTTAACAATTGGCTGTAAAACTTCATCCAGCCACTGGGAGAGTTTTTCTGAAAATGAACCAATCCCACTGACTATTGGTCTCACCTGGATATCGGTAAGTGACTTGTGGAACTTGGGCCAATGATGGAATAATGGCATTCTAGGATGCTCAACATAGAGAAACTCTATGGTATTGGTGTCCAAGATCCCCAAGTCACCACCTTTATCCAGGAGATGCTTGAGCTCTCTCTGATAGCGTAGAGTAGGGTCACTGTTTAATAATTCATCGTTCTCACTGTTACTCAATTGTCTATATGCCTCACTGTGCGTTTTAACCATTGAAAAAGGTGCAGTGTGCCAGGTTGTTCAGGCTATGATTACGGCTCGCGCCGAAACGCGTTAGCCAACCTGACACACTACACCCTTGGAATTGTTCTGTGTGCTCTGAGGTCTTTTAACCTGTGGAAATAAAAGTTACATTTTTATTATATACAAGGACTGATAGCTCATTTCTACAGCTAAGAGTTTGCTATGACACATATTATTGTTACACTATTTATTCTGTGATTCACACTATGTATATTTACTTTTGATCTGATGAAAGAGAGTGCACATCTCTGAAACGTCATCCAATAAAGCTGACTATTGCTGTAAAATTACCTGAGAGTGCAACTTTGTTTTGGGACTATATATATATATATATACGTCACACCCACATCTCACATTGATACATATTCTTTGGAGATTGGACTTTACAGAAAGAGCACAGCAGGAAATACCATTCTTCACTCTTCCTCTTGTCACCCTAAACACACCACTAATTCTATACCTTATGGCCAAATGATTAGAACTAAAAGAAAATGCACCATGGAACACAAATATCAGTTACATGTATCCAATACCAGCCAGTGATTGGAAGCACGAGGCTATGATAATAAATTATTGGCAGAAACCAAAATGAATGTGGATGAACTGAAAGAGAGGATTTAGTAGTGATAAAGAGTAACAAAAATCCCCAGAACAAGAGAAATAACAACAAACCTTAATTTGTAACAAATTATAGTAAATACTATAAGAAAAATTGTGGTATTATACGTAGTTGTTAATCAATCCTAAAGAGTGATGTTAAACTAAACTAAACCATTTCGGAAGGATGCAATTTTTCAGCCCGTAAAGCCAAGACCTTAGGAAGCCTATTTGCTCCTTCTATGTTACCATCCAACAAGAACCGGTCTTGGTTAATGAGGAGAATAGGTTGTATCAAATGTCAAGGAAAAATTTGCAAAACTTGCACACATGTCCAACAGGGACCTAAATTTGTGTCCAGTGCCACTAACAGGAAGTTTGACATACGCTTCAGTATTTCATGTAATACCACCTTTGTCATCTACCTGTTAATGTGTCAAGGTTGTAAGAAACACTACGTAGGGCGCATGAAACGTGCCTTACGTGACCGGGTAAATCAACATTTAAGGGATATAGGCAACCCAGATAGTACTACGCCTATAGCTAAACATTTCAGGCAGGAACATGACTCAAATGATTCCCTTTCAACAGTGCATAGACCATGTCCCTAGGCACAGGAGGGGAGGAGACAGAGAGAGATTTTAGACCAGAGGGAAGTGTTTTGGATTTTTAATCTCAATACCAAGCAACCCTTTGGTCTAAATTCAATAATGGATGCTGACTTATTTTACTATAAGTTAAATATAGAAGTTGAATTTAAAATGAAATTATACTTTGACATATAAAAGTATACAGTTACATACTTTTAGTAAAGGTAGCATACTATTTCTATTTTCCTTCAATGATAGTCTTTATATCTATATTCATTTTCTATGTAGTATATCATATGGCCTTAATATGGCATAAAGGAAGAAACATTCACCTTGATTTTGTAACAGGTGCATGTATTTGTTAATTAAACATGCCTTTACATAGAGCTCTCAGGTACAGCACAAATTATGCCAGTGAACAAGGGCAGATATTAGGTCCGAAACATGTTTGGCTGTTGTTGTTTGTACTTGGTTACAGGCTTGTAACTGAATTCTCATGTTTTTACATGCAAAAGATTTTTAAAAAAATTCATAATAAAGTTGTAATAATTTTTTTTAACTCTTTTTTTTTTCTTTGGTCCAGAGATATGTAGTTATAGATATGTATTTTACATGAACAGTATCAGATATATATAGATTTTTTTTATACTAAAAAGTAAATTTATTCTATGTGAAGAACATAGGAATGTAAAATATGCATTCTGTGCATCGTCTTTCTCAATTTAGAAAAATGCGGTCGGGTAAGCACATATGAAAACGAAGTAATCTTAAAGCGTTATTGAAATATTAAATATTAAAAAAAAAAAAAAAAAAAACTATTAAACATACTGTAAAATATTTGAAATAATCGCTATATATCTTTATATTTTACAGAATGATTAATTATTTTTAATATTTTTTTTATATTTCATTTCTAATATATCAATAGCACACCTTAAGAATACTATGTTTTCATGTGCCCTAATCTGATCGCGTTAAGATCTAATTGAGAAACGCTTTAATAAAATATTTAACTGTATATGGACTGTAAATATTACACATTCCTATGTTCTTCACATAGGGGAATATGTTCTATGTATTTTTAAATATGTATTCCTATATATATCTGTATACAGTATATCTATACCTATATATAATCATCTATATATTTAGGTATAGATATATATTTTACAAAAAAAAAAGCATATATATATATATATATATATATAAAATCAAAATAGAGTATATTCTGCTTTGTGGGGAACATTGAGTATTGGAATGTGAAATATTAATATTTCATGTCGTGTTAGATAAGATTTTTTTTTCCACTTTTCACACTCCATTGAAGCCTATGGGAGAAAATATTAACGTGATTGCAATATTGTAAGTTTGGCTTTTTGTGCACGTCGGGTTATCTGGAAAACAAAACCTTTATACTTTCAACTTGTACATGTATGAGCAATATTTAGTGCTCCACTCGTAATGTAGCCCAGCGTTCATATGATTTAAGAACCAAATGCAAAGCAACTAGTCACTGTTTGTTGTTATGGTGATCACGTGATGTCCCTTCCCTGTGACTTATCCAATTAACGTTTCACTGTGGCGGCTTTAACAAAATTGCAAAAACTAAAACAAGTCACACACTATGGGTGATGATAGCGCAGGGCAATAAGCAGAATCACTTGAGCATACTATTATTAGCCCACAACTTTAGATTATAAATTCATGGTAAAATTCCCTTTATGCAAGACAGGTTAGTGCGGCTGACTTTTATTGGATATTGTGTGTTCACTAAATAGCGCTCAAGTGGAAAGTTAGAGATTGCACACGAGCAAAAGACAAAATACTGCTTGAAAAATTAACGCGGCTCTAGACCTGAAGTAAAGTGTAAGGCTGAAAATAAAAGTGGCACAAAACGCAACATAAATACATTTAAATAAAGAGAGAGAGAAAGAGCAATCACCTTGACATATATAATATCCATTTGAAATACAGTGAATGAGATATTTTTTTTTAATAGAATTACTTCAACCACCTTACCTTTAATTTTATATATATATATATATATATATATATATATATATATATATATATATATATATATATATATATATGCACACACACACATATAGTATACATATATAGAGAGAGATATAGATATATTTAAAATTATATTTTGCGTTTTTAATATCTACACTTAAAATTAAAATTGCAATGTTCTTCACTTAGAAGAAAACTTTATTTTAATATATATATATATATATATATATATATATGTGTGTGTGTGTGTGTGGGAATATATATATATATATATATATATATATATTATACATCTATGTATATATCTATAGAAATATATCTTAAAAAATAAATATTCTTCTATGTGAAGAACATTGGAATGTAAAGTATTCTTAACTATCTTTGGCTTTAGCAACTGTTGGTCTAGTGCAGTGTCTAGTGCATGCAAGCGATAACTGTAAAAGTTTATGGGAGAACAATTCTGCACGCAATATCCAAAGTTCTGAAGTTAGCGCACCTGAGTCTTTGACTCTAGTTCAAACAATTCACTTTCAACTTGTAATAACTGCGCTAGCCCACCAGCATTAACAATTTACTTCCAGCTGTGTTTGCGCATGAGCAAAAGTGCTAAATAGTGCGCGACTTGGAATTTAGCCCTATAAATTTCAATTATTTTTTCCTATTTGTTATACTACTATACTGTCCTGTTCTATACTGTTCTGAGTAGGTAGAAAGTTACCAGCCTCACCTACAAGTACTTTCTTTGGAGGTTAAATTATTGAAAAAACAATTGGAAGAAAAATTGCCCAACAAAGTTACTCTCACATTTTCATAATAGTATTATCATTAATCTTGGTCCCATCCCACAACTATTGAAATCTTAACGGAGTAGAAAAAGTTAGTGCTGGAGTCTAACAAAGAATACTGTAAAATTTTAAAATGTTGCCTGCATTGGATCAGACAAACTGAACTTTTAATTCCCTCTTACTATGTGAAAGGAGGACCTAGCAAAGTTCCTGAGCTAAAGCTTCATTTTACTTGGGCCAAGAAGAAGTCATAGCTCTCTTAGAATATTGCCTATCTTTGAAAGCAGTTCCTTATTTCTTAGCTCACATACCTAAGAATAGCAAAGTAAATTAAATTGCAATGGAATCTTTTGAAGCTCTCTGACCATATCTACTGGTAGAATAAATCAAAAGCAACCCAACATGCTCAATGGTTCCTTTCTATGATAAGCTTATCTTTGTAACTTTCTGCATTAAAATGAAAAGGTTGACCTCCTTAAGAGCGCGTTTTTCTAGTGTAATATCTGGTTAAATGAGGCGTAAATTAGTCATTTAATTTCCAATACTCTTCTAGCTATGAAGTAGAACCCCCTCCATAATGTATTTAATGTCTTAAATAATCTCTTTGACACCAGGTTATGAGTAGTTTCAAAAGGGCATTCCATTTAACATGTGAGTCCATGTTTAAGTCCATTGTGAGGATTGAAAAAGAAAAAATGGAAGTGGCAAAGGTTTGAAATGAGCCTTCAGCTGCATACCGAGGGGACAGATGGAAATGGGAGCAAAATCGGACCATAAAAAAATTGTTTGCATGTTTATCAGTGTCATTTGTTTATTTTTTTAGGAACTTTAGGCGCAATAAAAAAGGGGGCAGAGAACACAGGAGAGGGTTGAGGGCGCCTGAGATCATTTGACAAATGAGCTCCTTTGCTTGCATTGATGTACGTGGACCATTCATATCTACAATTTTCCTTTCCAAATGGTGACAGAGCATCACTGAATAATTGATGTGAGGACCAGCAAGTCAGGCATTAAATCCTAAACAGGCTTTTCCAATCCACTGTGAATCTAGCATAGGGAGGCGTTAGTCTACTGAACATCAGCTATCCTATGGTCATTTATACTTCTGGTTTTTTTTCTGTAAAATTGTGCAGAATCCATATTTTCTTGAAGTGCTGTGTTCTACTGCAAATTATTTTTCATTATATACAGTATATATATATATATATATATATATATATATATATATATATATATATATATATATATACACAGTCTATCGTACTGCACAAAGTATATATATGTCCAAGCTTTAGGAACCTGGAGTTCTTAAGCTCAAGACATCTGCCTGCATATGGAACCAGAACAGGATCTGGTTCCATATCAAGGCAGATGCCTGATTTTTACAGACGGTTTAGTAGCGGAAGGAGGAGGAGGGAGTTATTGGCCCTACACTGCAGAAAATAAATATCTACAACAAGCAGCACAATTAAATGGTAGACAAGGGGAGGAATAGCCTAATAAAAACAATTAAGTTGATGTTAACCAATTTTACAATAAATTTAAAAATACTAAAATTCATAATTAAAATAATATTACAATCTGATAAATAAATACTAAAATCCCAGTCCCATAACCTGTAAGTAATCCTGTGACTGGATTCACAACATATATGTAAATGGAGTATTATCACCGTAATGTCATGGGTTAATTTCAGATGTCCCAATCAATCATTTTTAGGATGGGATATTATGATAAACCGGGATCAATTTTCTGTCCACTTAAATAGTGAGCACTTTGCAAGTGTTTTCCCGAATCGTTCCGGTGCTGCTGACTATAAGATCTTGATTGTTGTCAGATCTTCTCCAATGAAACTAGAATAGAAGAAAGACAAGCGTAACCGCGATTCACTGTATCGGCTTTATTTCAGTCAGAGCCCTGACTACAAAAATTCACACTTACAAGATGCAAGATTAAAATGTGCTCATAATGTCAATAACACCTCACTGATGGTCCGGTCCGGCTTACAGTTCTCTGTCAGTCCGTTAATGGAGTGCTGTTATCGATATCTCCCCAATACTGGATAGAACTACCGGGCAGAGGGTGGGTTTTACATCAACAATGGTATACAGTCTTTCAGGATATCACTAATCACCTGAACACGTTTCGTTTACTCACAGGTAAACTTTTTCAACAGGAAGTGAATGGATCTTCAACATACTATAGGTCTTTAAATTTACCGGGTTTTGATATCATTGGTCTGTTTCAAATGACCATTAATGTCCTAAAAATAGTAACAAATGCATATAACAAGACTTACTGTCATGATCCGGTGTACATGCGCTCAGGACACAGACCCTCGGGGCAGTGGTAGGGATTTGAAGACACCGAACCCTGACCCGGAGAAGAGTATCCTGGACGTGGATAGATGATATTCTGTGATTCATAGTTGCTAGAAGTTATTGTAGAATAAATGGAGAGTGCAACATTTGTATACAATATATTCTGACTTCACTGTGACTTATAGTTAGTTAATAGAAGTAACTGCAGGTTTCCATGAGAGGAAAAATATAGCAATGTGGAATGTTCAGGCTTCAGAGTAATCTAGTAAAAGATTGACACTTAGATGCAAACTTGGTTTGTTGCAGGTTCACAGTATATAATATTATAAAGAGCTGTATGTCAGTAATTAGCAGAGCAGCACAGGTGAAAGTTAAGTTTAAGGCATCAATTACTGTTTGAACATATATTGGAGAATCACATGAAAGCTTTTAATTGAACACATAGATGCAGAGTTCAGAATATGTTAACATATTTGCAGCAGGATATTTCAGCAATGACAACTTGTAGCAGAGAAATAGTTATAAAGTTCTGAGTAAGATGCTGTTGTAATTAGAGAGTGATGATAACCAAAAGTATGCTTGATTTATAATAAAGTTCTGAGTTTGTTAAGTAGCAGTGTCCAGGAAACAGAAAATGGAATTATTTGGATACTTGCGATTTGATGATTTTAGGCATTGGAATAGAAAATGCTGTAGGTTGAAATAGTTGGTAAATTCATACAGGAAACAGTCACAGACCTCTGTTGTTCAGGATCACAACTTCAATGTTAATGCAAAAGCCCATTAGACCTGAGAAGGCTTAAAAAGAGGCTGAGGTAAACAGGTGCATGAATGATTAATCAGGGAGGCAAGCAAGCTGAATGTGAATACTGCCCAAATGCAGCAGTCAGAGAAGGAAGTCTTAAAGGGATAGTGACATTAGGCTGAGATATGTTACAGATCGCCCTCCTTAAAGGTGACCTCCGGGCGCCCAACACAATCCAAAAGGAGAGAGAACAAAAATGATATGGAGAACCGGTAGTAAGTGTATAGAGGTAGTGAGTCCAATCGGAAATCAAGAAAGGAGGGTTGGAGATCTCTTGAAAAAGTTGAATGACGAAGTAAAGGCCATGTAATTCAGGTATCAAAAGAACTTGAAAATGATGAGAGCAAAACTTGAAGTCAACTTTTTTCATTCAGAATCAAAAGTGTTCTCACTAAGATCAGGTATATGAATGTCCACACCAGGGCAAGGTTCAGGAATACCCACATCTGGGCAAGGTTCAGTCATATCCTCAGTAGGATCAGGTGAAGGAATGCCCATGCCAGGGCAAGGTTCGGAAGTACCCACATCTGGGCAAGGTTCAGGAATATCCTCAGTAGGATCGGGTGAAGGAATGCCCATGCCAGGGCAAGGTTCAACTAAAGAGAAAGAAAAAGAACCCACTTTAGAGCCAGGAACCATACTCTCTTCTGAGCAGAGGACAAGGCTTTCTTCAGGGTTCATAAACGAATAATTAACAAGACCCACTTTAGAGCCAAGAACCATACTCGTTTCTGAGTTGAGGGCATGGCTATCTTCAGGATCAAGTATTATTACACCCATTTCTGGGTTAAACAAAGGAATACCCATACCAGGGTTAAAAACAGGAGAGTCCACCTTGATGTCAGGTTTAGTAGTATAATCATGGAAAACAGGAACAGGAATGGGCACTGGGGAATCTTCTTGAAGAACTTTTGTACAAGTTTCAGGGTCAAGAATGTCCACTTGCGAACTTGGTTCAATGTTGTCCTCACAGGATTCAGTATCAGGAATTCCTGTACAGGAAACTGATGTAGTAGAAAATGTAGGTTGATGCAAAGTATCTCCCAAGGGAAACAATTCCTTAGATGCAGTAACAGAAGAATTTTGAGAAGGTGAAGTGTACTGAAATATGCCACACTCAGGTAGATGCGGAGTAATTGTGACACAAGATTCTGACTGAGAAGTTATCTGGAGTTCAGCAGGCATGCTTATTTGAGTGTGAATATCAGAGCTAAATTCTCCAAGGATTATCTCTGGTAAACTGAAAGGTTGTATATCTGGAACAGAATTATCTTTTGCTTCTAGCACAGGGTTTACAGGTATTGAGGCAGCATGAGAGGGATGCAAGAAATCAATAGTTGGAAACAGCTTTTGTAGTTGTTGTAGAGTCTGAGAAGAGATACCATTAGATGCTTTAAGAACAGACTGATAGTGACTATAGACATCATCCAGCTTGGTGTTGACAGTGTCAGGAGGCAAGAGAAGGTCTGTTACAACAGAATCTAAAACAGGGGAATCAGGCTGAGTTTCCTCTTTGCACTTCTGATTTTCTGTGGGCAGAAGGATTTTCTTCTTCTTCTTCTTCTTCTTCTTTTTCTTAGAGAGCTTAGATTTCTTCCCAGTATGAGGCTTCTTAGGTTGCTGCCATTGTGGCTTGTAGTAAGGTTGAGAACAGAAATCCTCTTCATCACTGGATGCATAATTCTGATGTGATAAATCAGCATAGTAGTTGAGGGGACCTTTTCTCCAAACAGCAGTCTGTAAACTAGATGTATTTTCTTGCAGTTCTGAATCTGTCCAATCCAACAAATCCATGGTAATATCAGAAATAGGAAGATCAGTATTTCCATGAGAGGTTTCATGATGGGAGCTGTCTGCATCTTCCATATTGTAAATATAACAACCAAGGATGTCATTATAGCCAATAGGTTGAGGTTTTGTCTGAGTTTGTGGCGAATTAAAGTTGCGCTCATACCAGTCTAATGCCAGTTCAGCTGGATCTGTGAAGTCATCCTCCATGTTGACATATTCAGACTCAGAATCAGTATCACGAGGATAGGAATTACAAACAGGAGGAGTAGATGGTTTTCTGGAACAGTAGTCCTGTCTCTTTAAATCTTTAAAAATCTGAATTTTTTCTGCTGAAGCTATGGTTAAATCCTCTTCATTTTCATAGTCAGATTCAGGATCAGTTTCACCAAAATGGTAACCACGAACATGAGTAGAGGATTGTCTAAATGGGAGTACTGTGTCTTTAAATTTTTTAAAGTTTGAAAATCTTCTGTTTTTCCTTTAGGGATTGCTTGGGTCTGAGTTATGTTGTAATTTTTTATTTTCCTTTGAGGGTCCGTGCATCCACTACCACTACGGATCCCTTTTTTAGGCATTAACATTCTGTCATGATCCGGTGTACATGCACTCAGGACACAGACCCTCGGGGCAGTGGTAGGGATTTGAAGACACCGACCCCTGACCCGGGGAAGAGTATCCTGGACGTGGATAGATGATATTCTGTGATTCATAGTTGCTAGAAGTTATTGTAGAATAAATCGAGAGTGCAACATTTGTATACAATATATTCTGACTTCACTGTGACTTATAGTTAGTTAATAGAAGTAACTGCAGGATTCCATGAGAGGAAAAATATAGCAATGTGGAATGTTCAGGCTTCATAGTAATCTAGTAAAAGATTGACACTTAGATGCAAACTTGGTTTGTTGCAGGTTCACAGTATATAATATTATAAAGAGCTGTATGTCAGTAATTAGCAGAGCAGCACAGGTGAAAGTTAAGTTTAAGGCATCAATTACTGTTTGAACATATATTGGAGAATCACATGAAAGCTTTTAATTGAACACATAGATGCAGAGTTCAGAATATGTTAACATATTTGCAGCAGGATATTTCAGCAATGACAACTTGTAGCAGAGAAATAGTTATAAAGTTCTGAGTAAGATGCTGTTGTAATTAGAGAGTGATGATAACCAAAAGTATGCTTGATTTATAATAAAGTTCTGAGTTTGTTAAGTAGCAGTGTCCAGGAAACAGAAAATGGAATTATTTGGATACTTGCGATTTGATGATTTTAGGCATTGGAATAGAAAATGCTGTAGGTTGAAATAGTTGGTAAATTCATACAGGAAACAGTCACAGACCTCTGTTGTTCAGGATCACAACTTCAATGTTAATGCAAAAGCCCATTAGACCTGAGAAGGCTTAAAAAGAGGCTGAGGTAAACAGGTGCATGAATGATTAATCAGGCAGGCAAGCAAGCTGAATGTGAATACTGCCCAAATGCAGCAGTCAGAGAAGGAAGTCTTAAAGGGATAGTGACATTAGGCTGAGATATGTTACACTTACAATATAACAAACATATTCAATGCTTATATACAGTATATACACACGCCTATTAATGCCACATATTAAAATAAATATACAATATCTATAATAAATAGTATTAACTCCTAATCTGCCCTCCCTAACATCGCCGCCACCTAACTTCAAGTATTAACCCCTAGTCTGCCGACCGGACCTACTATAATAAATGTATTAACCCCTAAAGCTAAGTCTAACTCTAACCCTAACACCCCCCTAAATTAAATATTATTCTAATATAACGAAATAAATTAAATATTATTAACTAAAGTATTCCTATTTAAAGCTAAATACTTACCTGTAAAATAAACCCTAATATAGCTACAATATAACAAATAATTATATTGTAGCTGTTTTAGGGTTTATTTTTATTTTAGAGGCAACTTTGTATTTATTTTAACTAGGTACAATAGCTATTAAATAGTTATTAACTATTTAATAGCTACCTAGTTAAAATAATTACCAAATTACCTGTAAAATAAATCCTAACCTAAGTTGCAATTAAACCTAACACTACACTATCAATAAATAAATTAAATAAATTAACTACAAGTACCTACAATTAAATACAATTAAATAAACTAAACTAAATTACAAAAAAAAAAACACTAAATTACAAAAAATAAAAAAAGATTACAAGAATATTAGGCTAATTACACCTACTCTTAGCCACCTAATAAAATAAAAAGCACCCCAAAATAATAAAGGTCCCTACCCTATTCTAAGGGCTTTTTGCGGGGCATGCCCCAAAGTAATCAGCTCTTTTGCCTTTAAAAAAAAACACAATACCACACCCCAACATTAACACCCACCACCCACATACCCCTACTCTAACCCAAACCCCCCTTAAATAAACCTAACACTACCTCCTGAAGATCTCCCTACCTTGAGTCGTGTTCAACCAGCCGGGCACCGATGGACCAAAAGAGGAAATCCGGAGCGGCAGAAGTCTTCATCCTATCCGGGCAGAAGAGGACATCCAGACCGGCAGACATCTTCATCCAAGCGGCATCTTCTATCTTCATCCATCCGGAGCGGAGCCATCTTCTTCCATCCGACGCAGATCCATCCTTCTTCCCCGACGCCTACTCGCCTAATGAAGGTTCCTTTAAATGACATCATCCAAGATGGCGTCCCTCGAATTCCAATTGCCTGATAGGATTCTATCAGCCAATCGGAATTAAGGTAGGAAAAATCTGATTGGCTGATTAAATCAGCCAATCAGATTC
This sequence comes from Bombina bombina, assembly GCF_027579735.1. NCBI lineage: Eukaryota > Metazoa > Chordata > Amphibia > Anura > Bombinatoridae > Bombina > Bombina bombina. The sequence continues at coordinate 1,067,994,265 of NC_069502.1, forward strand.
AAGTTCAATTGGATTGGCTGATCCAATTATCCAATCAGATTGAGCTTGCATTCTATTGGCTGTTCCGATCAGCCAATAGAATGCAAGATCAATCTGATTGGCTGATTGGATCAGCCAATCCAATTGAACTTGAATCTGATTGGCTGATTCAATCAGCCAATCAGATTTTTCCTATCTTAATTCCGATTGGCTGATAGAATCCTATCAGCCAATCGGAATTCGAGGGACGCCATCTAGGATGACGTCATTTAAAGGAACCTTCATTCGTCTGGTAGTCGTCGGGGAAGGAGGATGTTCCACGCCGGAGGTCTTGAAGATGGAGCCGCTCCTCGTTGGATGGATGAAGATAGAAGATGCCGCTTGGATGAAGATGTCTGCTGGTCTGGATGTCCTCTTCTGCCCGGATAGGATGAAGACTTCTGCTGGTCTGGATGTCCTCTTCTGCCCCATCGGATGAAGACTTCAGCCCGGTTGGGTTTAAGGTAGGGAGATTTTCAGGGGGGTAGTGTTAGGTTTATTTAAGGGGTTTGGGTTAGAGTAGGGGTATGTGGGTGGTGGGTTTTAATGTTGGGGGTGGTATTGTGTTTTTTTTTAAAGGCAAAAGAGCTGATTACTTTGGGGCATGCCCCGCAAAAAGCCCTTTTAAGGGCTGGTAATAGAGCTGTTAACTTTTGTAATTTAGATTAGGGTAGGGATTTTTTTTTTATTTTGGGGGGCTTTGTTATTTTATTAGGGGGCTTAGAGTAGGTGTAATTACCTTAAAATTCTTGTAATCTTTTTTTATTTTTTGTAATTTAGTGTTTGTTTGCTTTTTGTAATTTAGTTTAGTTTATTTAATTGTAGGTAATTTATTTAATTTATTTAATTATAGTGTAGGGTTAGGTTTAATTGTAATATAAATCCTAAAATAGCTACAATATAATTATTCGTTATATTGTAGCTATATTAGGGTTTATTTTACAGGTAAGTATTTAGTTTTAAATAGGAATACTTTAGTTAATAATATTTAATTTATTTCGTTAGATTAAAATTATATTTAATTTAGGGGGGTGTTAGGGTTAGGATTAGACTTAGCTTTAAGGGTTAATACATTTATTATAGTAGCGGCGAGGTCAGATTAGGGGTTAATACTTGAAGTTAGGTGACTGCGATGTTAGGAAGGGCAGATTAGGGGTTAATAATATTTATTATAGTGTTTGTGAGGTGGGAGTGCAGCGGTTTAGGGGTTAATACATTTATTAGAGTAGCAGCGAGGTCCGGTCAGCAGATTAGGGGTTAATAAGTGTAGGTAAGGTAGCAGTGACGTTGGGGGGGCAGATTAGGGGTTAACAAATATAATATAGGGGTCGGTGATGTTAGGGACAGTAGATTAGGGGTACATAGGGATAATGTAGGTTGCGGCGGTGTACGGAGTGGCAGATTAGGGGTTAATTGTGTAATGCAGGTGTCAGCGATAGCGGGGGCGGCAGATTAAGGGTAATAAGTGTAAGGTTAGGGGTGTTTAGACTCGGGATTCATGTTAGGGTGTTAGGTGCAGACTTAGAAACTGTTTCCCCATAGGAAACAATGGGGCTGCGTTAGGAGCTGAACGCTGCTTTTTTGCAGGTGTTAGGTTTTTTAAAACCCAAACTGCCCCATTGTTTCCTATGGGGGAATCGTGCACAAGCACGTTTTTCCAGCTAGCCGCTACCGTAAGCAACGCTGGTATTGAGGGTTGAAGTGGCGGTAAATTCGGCTCAACGCTCCCTTTTTGGAGCCTAACGCAGCCCCTCAGTGAACTCTCAATACCAGCATTGTTTAGAAGCAGCGCTAGAAAAAAAAGACGCGTAGCTAACGCACCCCTTTGGCCACAAAACTCTAAATCTAGGCGATAGTTTATAAGAAAAAAAGGGACCTTAGGAATTTAATTGCCCCTTAAAACCGTTGGTAGGTAATAATGAGGGAACAGTATCCAACTGGCTCTCTTTAAAACCGTAGCAAAAGTTTTATAGTGATACACATTATTAATTTTGAACAACTATGTTGAATTGAAAAATACTTGATGCTGCATTTATGGTATATGAACATTTGACCAATATTCAAAATGGACTTGAATGGCATAGCGTGTCCAATCACTGTAAAGTTAAACATCATTGCAATAGTACTGGTATTAGGTTAAAGGTTTTAGAGCATATAAGTTGTAAAATCAATAATCGTCTCCTATTTCTAAGGAAAGCTGAAACTAAGTGGATACATTTACTAGAAAGCTTAACACCCAAAGGTCTAAATATAGACATAGGTTTGCAAGCCTTTATGGTGTAATCTGGAATTTATATAGACTTAGTAATATCTATGGTATATCAGGAGGTATATTTATACTGGTGAATGATAGTTGTATATTAGCAATATATCTGTTTATAATAGCAGCAGTTCTATTAAATGGATACAGGAGTATCCGTAAATATTTTTCATCTAGGTGGTCCTATGTTCAGAACATATTGATTTGATTTTTAGTAGCATTTCTTCTTGCTAAAACATCTATGCATGTAATAGCTTATTAGCTATATACTTATATATAAGAAGGGAAAGATATAGATTTCAATGAATTAGAATGTTTTTAATGAAACGTTTTAGAAGAATTTGGTATTTTTATGTATTGTATTGTGTGTATTTTTTCGATATATATTGTTTATTTATTTTACTATGTGGTATTAATAGGCGTGTGTGCATATATATTACAAGCATTGTATATGTTTGTTATATTGTAAGTCTTGTTATATACATTTGTTACTATTTTTTAGGACATTAATGGTCATTTGACACAGACCAATGATATCAAAGCCTGGTAAATTTAAAGACCTATAGTATGTTGAAGATCCATTCACTTCCTGTTGAAAAAATTTACCCGTGAGTAAACGAAATGCGTAAAGGTGATTAGTGATATCCTAAAAGAGTGTATACCATTGTCGGTGCAAAGCCCACCCTCTGCCCGGTAGTTCTATGCAGTATTGGGGAGATATCGATAACAGCACTCCATTAATGGACTGACAGAGAACTGTAAGCTGGACCGGAACATCATTGAGGCATTATTGACATTATGGGCACATTTTAATCTTGCATTTTGTAAGTGTAAATTTTTGTAGTCAGGGCTCTGACTGAAATAAAGTCAATACAGTGAATCGCAGTTGTGCTTATCTTTTTTCTATTCTACTGCAGAAAATAAAATTAATTGAAAAAATAGGGATTGGGAGCACCACTACAGAAAAAAAATTGGTGTGAAGGGGTGGGGGTCCCTAGCTAACAATCGCAGGAGGGTGGGGGAGGTGGGTTACCACTACACTACAAAATTTAAAAATAAATAGAAAAATGTAAAATCATTGAAAAAAGCATATGTATAGATACTGGTCGACAGCTGCCAGTACTAAAGATGGCCAAAATGAGTGGGAGGGTTAGAGAGCTATTTGGCTACATCAGGGATGCGGGAGGTTTGAGGAGGATCACTACACTTCAGAAGAAAAAATAAATAAATAAATATATATATATATATATATATATATAAAAATAAATAATAATAAAAACTAAACTGCATCCTGGTAGACTGTCTGCCAGTATCTAAGATGGAGGTGACCAGCAGGGGGTGAGGGATGGAAGAAGGCTGTTTAGAAGGAATCAGGTAGGGATCAGGGGGTGGGAGGTGTCAGGTGTGAGATTAATCACCACACTGCAACTAAAGTTAACCTTACAAGCTACCTGATTGACCCCTTCACTGCCAGGAATAATAGAAGTGTGCTGCGTAGGTGCAATTAGCAGCATTCTAATTACCAAAAAACAATGGCAAAGCCATGTATGTTTGCTATTTCTGAACAAAGGGGATCCAAGAGTAGCTTTTACAATCATTTGTGTCATGATTGCACAAGCAGTATGTAAATAATTTAAGTGAGAAACCCAAAATTTGTGAAAAAGTTAACAATTTATTTTTATATAATCATATTAGGCGGTAAAATGGTAGCATGAAATATAAATCAATACCTTGGTTTGTCTACAGGTAAAAAACAAAACAAGGTTCTATTTCTGTTTATATGGGGAAAAATTTTGAATTAAACTTTAACCCTTTGTATACATGAAAAGCACTTCTATCTAATTTTGGAATTATTTTAACTTTGATTTAAAAGCTGCAGCTAAACGTTAGCTGTATGGCCAGCCATAGCCTGCAACTGTACTGTTAAACTTTAATCCTTTGTGTGCAGATAAACACTTCTAGTTAGTTGCTATTTAACAGCACGTTTAGTTTATTAATAATTATATTGCTGTGTTGGCATAGCTTGTGACTGATAGGTAGGCCTACTGGCTTTTTGCACGTGTAAAAACAATTTTGGGCAAAACTTTAACCCTCTGTGTGCACAAACATTTCTATTTTCTTAATTGCACATTTAGGTGTTTAAACTTGAATTATTATATTGCTGTGGGGGCATATCCTGTGACACATAAGTAGGCCTTCTACCAGTTCTACCTTAATTTGGGGAAAAACAAATTTACAATAAAGTTTAACCCTTTGTGCTCATAAAATTTTTATTTTCTTAGTATTAATTTAATTTATTAAAATGTAATTAAAATTAAAATGTAATTATTATATTATTATTATATTGCTGTGGGGGAATAGCATGTGGCAGATAGGTAGGCCTGCTGCCTTAATTTGGGCAAAAGCAAATTTACAATAAAGTTTAACCCTTTGCGTTCATAAACATTCTATCTTCTTGGCGTTAACTGTATGTTTAGCTTATTAAAATGTGGTTATTATATTGCTGTAGGTGCATATCCTGTAACAGATAGGTAGACCTGTTGCCTTACTTTGGGAAAAAACACATTTATAATAAAAATTAACCTATTGTGTGCCATAAAACATTCTTGAGCTTAGCTTAACTTTACCTGCACGTTCAATTTATTAATATTTTTACTGTTGGGAGCATAGCTGCCTACCTTTTTTTGTGGAATATACATTTTAAATAAAGTTTGTTTAACTCTTCATGCACATAATTGTTTTTTCTTTCTTGTAGTTAGTGTACATAACTGTATATTTGTATTTAAATGTTGTTTTCTATAGTTATCTTGGAAATATATTTATATATAATGTTTTATTATATTTAGCAACTATCTATCTCTCTATCTATCATCTATCTATTGTTAGGGAATATCACTAGTACCCCGTATCTAATTGACAATATAATAATTGCTTCTGCTGTGGGGTAACAAACCCACCCAAAAACTTATAATATAATCATATTATTCTGTTATTAGTTAGTCAGTCAGAGTGTACTATGTTTCCGGCTGCCACCACATTACCACAGTAGTACCAGCACCATCGCTACCAATGTAGAGCATGTGTCTGCTTTTACTTGTGTAAGTGGGACAACCACTGTTGTTTCTGTTTTACAGAGTCAAATACCATTTCCAAGGCCATTGTCTGATTCGCACCCTCAATCAACTAAAGGAACAGTGACAGTTGCTACAGTAGCAGGGTTCTCTTCTTCAGCATCAGCTGAAGCATGCATTCCTATGTTCACCAGGAGAAGGAAATTTACAGTGCACACCAGTATTCACTCCAGTGCTGTGCCACTAACAGTTCTTCCACTGCCAGTTCCGGCATTCTCCTGATTCTCTCCATGTTTTTATAGCAGCAGCCGGGTGGGTTTTATCACAATCTGAAAGTCTGTCACTAAACAAGCTCAGAAGCAGCACTAAGGCAGATTCTGCAGGAGATGTAGAAGATCTCATTGTGTCAAGCAGTTAGAGATAAGAGGGAAGTATTTAACAGTTTTTCCCCCCCGATTTATGTACTGTTTATGAAACTGTTTATGTACTTGTCCAGTGCCTACCTATCTAGTTCAGTGGTGCTCTCCTGCCTTCTGTTTGCAGCTGCTGCCACTCCTGGGTATGCCCTCCCTGCTCTATGTTGGTCCATATTCTATCAATGCTAAACCAGTATTTTTTAGGTTTATTTACTGTCAGGCCTAACTATCAGCTTAGTAAGTCAAGTAACTCTGCTGCTGATAATGCCACTCCCAACTTCTGCTCTCCCTGCTCTGTGATGCTCATCATCCGTCAATGCTAAATCCTCAGGGAACTGCTGGCTGTTGTAGTCCCAAGGGACTCTAGTCACCTGATTTCCCTCCCTCCTCCCCGGCCTGAAAGATAGATTTTTGAGTGTTTATGTATTGTCATGGCCTATCTAACTAGTTCAAGTAACTCTACTGCTGCTTCTTCCACTCCTGGTCCTGCGTCTCCCTGCTCTTGTTGGCCATCATCCATCAGTGCTAAATCCTCAGAGAACTTCCAGCCCCTGTGTCCAAGAGACAGGGGTAAACACATGTATAGGATTTAATGGGTTGTAATGAATTTCGACTCAAACTAAATTCTCTTCTGAATATTTGTCAAACCAAATGTACAAGCTACTGAAATCAATCGAAAAACATGAACAGAAAATTTCGGAAAAACAGAATTTTCCACCCGTGCGCATGTTATAGTAAGGATTGTGTAACAACAAAGGAAGAACTTGGATTATAATTAATAAAATGTAGCATTTATAGCAAAATCTGCTAAAAACATGGTAAGTACCACAAGCTACAACAGTAACTCAATAAAGCAAACAGCAGATAAGTAAGCTTACGCATTTTGGCATATATGCCAAACTCTCTCATCCCAGATGATGCTATAGCAGGTTGTAAGATAAAAAGCTTATATTTATGTAAATTATTAAATCAAGCAACGCGTTTCTCAGCTTCCAGGCTGTTTCATCAGGCTTAGGATAATTTTAACACTACCCCAGCATATTCTAGATTCAAACAATAAGTCTAAATTTGAACCCAACTAAATACTAACCCCGACAATAAGACCTTTAATTCAGTGTGTGCTTGAGAAATAGAAACAGAATTGTGGAACAACAGTGAGAAATGTTATAACAACATGAGTTTAGCAGAGTGGCTAGCCCATTTAGCACCCTACGAGATAATGATTCAATAGTCATACGTTCAGCCGATAAGGGCGGGGCAATAGTTGTTCTAGAAAAAACCTACTATTAAGAAGAGTTATTATCGCAATTAAATGACCGTAACACTTATGCTGTTCTATCTAACAACCCTACCTATGCATATAAAATTTCACTGGATCAATTTTTACTTATGGCATTATCAATGGGACACATAGACTAAACCATACATACGCTTTTGGTAAATGAACATCCTAGGTACCCTTTCATCTGTACGATACCTAAAATACATAAAGACCCTCAAAAAACCCTGGGCCGCCCATTGTTTCAGCCATTGGTTCACTTTACCAGAGTATTGCACAATATGAAGACTTTTTTCTGCACGATACTGTGAAAAAAGCTATAGCTTTCTTACTTGATTCAATTGAGCTTATTAAAACTCTGAATAGGAAACATTTCATGAACAGGTACTACTGGCCACACTAGATGTGGCCAGTTTATACACCATCATTCCACATTATCTAGGGTTGAAGGCTGTTTGTGAAAATCTAGCCTGATTTAGACTATTCTGGTCCCCGATTGAGTTCATTCTAGAGCTATTACACATATGTTTAACTCACAATTATTTTAGATTTGAAGACGCCTACTACCTTCAGTTAGTTGGAATGACCATGGGGTCTCCCATGGCTCCATCTTACGCAAATTTATTAATGGCCTGGTATGAAGACCTGTACGTTTTTGATAATATGAAACCCAACATCTTTTTATATCATAGATATATAGATGATTTGTTTCTAGTGTGGGCAGGTAGTGAATCTGAATTATTGGCATGGTATTAGGACCTCAACAGTAGGGAACCCAATGTGATATTCAAATTAGAATATAGCAGTACAACAATTAACTTTTTGGATCTTTGTATTTATAAGACCAAAGGTGATGTTACTTGTAAACTTAATACCAAGCTCTTATTCAAACTCACTGATAGAAACACCTTGCTTACCTATCAAAGTTATAATCCCCCTCAACTCAAAGTAGGCATGGTTAAATCTCAATTGTTAAGGGTGATACGTAACAACACAAGCGAGGATGACAAAATCTCCCAATTCCAGGTTATGAGAAACACATTTTTAGCCAGGGGCTATAAAGCAAAAGACATTGATAAAATATGTTCAGGGATTATGCACTTAGACCAGAAACAGGTTATCAATAAAGCTAGTTCATCCACCCATTCTGATATGACACTTAACTATTTAACCACCTAATTGCCAAGAAGGTCCTGACCAAAAATTGGCCACTGATTGCTGGGGATCCGTTCCTGCCCTTTAAAAACTATAAACCCCCATGGATGGTTTACAAACGGGGTAGAAGTATTGGCACTATGTTTGTTAAACATGATGTAAGATCTACACAGAACACATGGTTGCCATAGGGCAAGGTAGGATGCTTTAAGTGTAGCAACTGTATTACCTGCAATACTCTTCAAACAGACAGCACCTTTAATCATCCACACAAAACACATACATTTTCCATCAGACATAGGCTCACTTTCACTTCTGATTTTGTTATCTACATGATTATTTGTCCGTGCGGGAAGGTTTACGTCGGTAAGACGAGTACTTCCTTCCATGAAAAGTTGGCTAATCATAAGAGCGCAATTAGGAAAGTGATAAAAGATGGACATAGTGAACAGCCTGTGGCTAGGCATTTTGGAGCATGGCCACATGGAAACTATGCTTATTGGCATAATGAGAGGAGGTAATAGGGATGAGGAACTTCTCCAGAGAGAAGCACTATGGATCCACAAGCTGGGCACTATGTCTCTGAAAGGACTAAACACACATTTAGATTATGCCCTCTTTTATTGAAGCATGTCTGGTCACTCTTAGTATCACCCAATCTAATATTTGGGGTTTAAAGCATCATACCATTGTTAACACTTTTGTCAGTATATTTATGAAAATCTTAGTAGTGCTATCCAAATAATATATCAGCTTATGGCAGGGTTATGACACAATACAACCAATAATTTTTCTTAAAAATAGAAATCCTTAATAAACATGCATCTACTAGAAACAATAAAATTAATATAAATACTACAAACTGGAAACTCTGTGACTATGTGTCACAGATAACCTATAGGAGGCGCTTACTTAACAGGTGGTGTGGGTGGCCCTAGTGTAAATATATAATAATAATAAACCCATATAAAAATAAAAGCATAACTAAAATACAAAATTGCTATAGAATTAATATATAAATTGTTGAAATCAAATATAAACTTAATTAAAAAATTATTATGATATGTAAATAAAAATAAAAAAATAAAAAAAATGAAAATACAAATGTATATATGTGAAAATACACACGTTACACTGGAAGATGTCCAATATAAACGGTGCAAATAAAAAGTCCCAAAATAAGTCCGTCTGAGAAAGGGAAAAGTGGAAAAGGCAGCTCTCGGTCTTCACTTCACAAGTGATGTAATTTTCTTATATGGACAACTGTAAAAAACAGAAACAGAGGCGCCACATGTGTAGATCAATAGATACCAAGACGTGAATCTGGACAAGACACAGGATACTCACAAACGTGAAGGCACTCTCTTGTGCCTGTTAGAGGCAGGCTGGTATTCTAAACAGCAAACCAGCTGGCTGTGTATACAAATCCCCGTCGTGATGTCCTGGAGAGGTGGATGTCCTGCAAGGCAGTCCTTGCCTGGATAGTATCCTAAAGGTTGGAACAAGGGAGAAAGGCTGGTATATGGTATATAGAGAAGTAAAGCACCATAAGAGATTTGATTTTAACACACCAGCTGTAATGTGCTACATTACTGGCTATTTTATTTTGTATAATAAATGCTAGTTTTATGATTCACGAAGTCTGGTGTGTGCATCAATCTCTTCTAAGTAACCCAAAGGCTGTCCAGCCTTTCTCCTTTGTTCCAACCTTTAGGATACTATCCAGGCAAGGACTGCCTTGCAGGACATCCACCTCTCCAGGACATCACGACTGGGATTTGTATACACAGCCAGCTGGTTTGCTGTTTAGAATACCAGCCTGCCTCTAACAGGCACAAGAGAGTGCCTTCACGTTTGTGAGTATCCTGTGTCTTGTCCAGATTCACGTCTTGGTATCTATTGATCTACACATGTGGCGCCTCTGTTTCTGTTTTTTACAGTTGTCCATATAAGAAAATTAATATAAATACCTGAACTCTTTTATTTATTTAATATCCATGAACATTTTTGAAATATATTTGCAATAAAAGAAATATGAAATAAATTTATATGCGCTTGAAAACTATTTAAATATGCTATGCAAAGTTTATGCACGCTTATCTTAAAAAACAGCCTTATTTATAAATAACCTTTAACATCCAAGCAATACAATTCTAAACTGTGCTCTTAAACAATAGGATATATATATATTCTGCTATTTAACTGCAATTTATCCTAATATAAAATTTACAGTATCAGAGCTTGCACAGATGAATTACTTAACAAATCAGATACAATATTGACTTAAAACACCAGAACTTTCATAGATAAATCACTTAGTCTACCAGATACAAATTTAAACAATACCTAGGCTTATAAAATATTAACTTGAAATACAAATTGCTTCTTTAAATCTTTTAACTGTACTTTAAAATGCAGTGACTTAGAATTTAACTAATAGTTTTATCAATAACCTTGAATACGTTACCAGAGTAAAAAGCAGTTGATATCCAATATTCCTTGGTAGGAATTATTTTACCTCAGATCACCAATAAGTGTATATTGCAATCAATGAGAAAGGTAGATTAGCTTTGCTCGAGTAAAGTGGTATTTCATGCCCAGCAGGAACCAGTTACAAGTTTTAGCTTCAGCAGAAAATCTGTCCTTTTCTATATTGCATTCACTTTTTATTAGTTTTCCATCATGGGTAAATTGTGGGTGGCCCTCCTTGTCCCTTCTGATTGGATATTTGGAATACCTGATTGGATTGGCCCTTAACGGAGTTGAGCATGTTTACTATGGCAACGCATCTTTTGAACAGTTAATTCCTTTAACTATCCTACCGGTATTGGCCCTTAGGTGGCAGCATTACAACCAGACACAGCAATACATACAGCATTACTGAACATTTTTAAACAACTTAATTATTTTATAAAATGATTACTTAATAATATCATAACTTTTTATAGCAATTGTTCATAATATTTGTTTTAGATAGGGTGGGGTTTTATGAGTTTTCTGATCATTTTGATATAAAACATCAAATACATCTAACATTATATTAAAATAATTTACATTTCATTTATCCTAACAGAAAGTTTATATTTCATAGTCATATCACATCAAAGTAACTTCCATATCTTCATCTCACTATATTTTAAGAGATGTATTTAAACTTTATAAACATTTATTGCACATTCATATGATATGACTTATTTCATTTCATGCAGGCATTCCATCTCTTTCTAAGTGCATAGATTGATGCCCAATGGTTGTCTGCAATAAAAATATAAATAATTATTAGAAATGATCCAAGCATTCATATGTATTTGATGTAGTCATTACTCAACATAGCAATCATTCATTTAATATCAAATGTCTCAGTCCTATATATATATACATACCTGGGTTATTTGAATTTTTCCAAACACATATGAAACTAGTGTTGTTCCCTTTGCAAAAATGTATTTATTTTTATTTAAAATCTAAGTACAGTTGCTTTGAAATCATAATGTAAGCCATGTGCTTTCTCTGTGTTATCTTAACCCAGACGCAATGTCTGTGTCACGTGTATTCTGGTGTTATCAGCCACACAGCCTGAGCCACTCAAACCAATCTGTGCTAATTATCAGTTCCTTGCTAAATTATACAATTGCATAATTTAGCATATTGAGTGTGTGAGATCTCCCAGAAAAAAAATCTTTTGTTCTACAAACAGTGTGCACATCCACAGACTTACCAAATAAAGACAAATATACTTCTATATATTATTTAATAATATTTCAAATACCTTGACATAAATCCCCCTTTCAAATTCAAAAATATGTAGGACACATGTATTTGAATTGGCTTAAAGTCAGTGGTATTTGATGAGGATCAACCGTACACATCAGAGGCAGTCCTTTAGGTAGAAAGTCCGTTATTTTTGAGCCAGTCATCTTCAAACTACGGTATGTCTTTAGTGTAGTTGGGGATATGACACTTCATTCTTCCTCTATAACTTGTAGTTGGGATCTTGGATGACATGCTCGCAATTGATTGATATGGACCCATTTATCTATGAAACTTTCATTTTTGGGGATCCTTATTTTATAGGCCACTGGAGATATTTTGTCAGTAATGACGAAAGGACCTTTCCATGAGGGAAGAAATTTCTTCTCCCTAACCTGATCTCTTCCAAAGTTATAAAGATAAACGTTATCATTTATTTCATATTCATTTTTGGACGTTTGAGATCATAATAGGTTTTGGTGGCGGTTGCGGCTCTTTCTAAATTCCTTTGAGCAAATGCAAAGGCATATTGTAGGTGCTTTCTTAGGTTTTCCACATATTGATGTATATTGGCAGCGTTTATCAAGTTTTGGTCTGATGTACGGTACAGCAGATGCTGAGGTAGAACCATTCTTCTACCAGTCATCAGTTCAAAAGGTGACATTTTGGTAGCACTACTTGGAGTTGCTCTTAATGCCATTAAGACTAGAGGTAGTTTTACATCCCAGTCTTTACCTGTTTCACTCACAAACTTTTTGAGGATTTTAACAATGGACTGGTTGTAACGCTCTACACCACCACTTGAGTCAGCTCTATAAGCAATATGGAGCTTTCTTTTAACCCCTAGTATTTTCCACATTTTGGTCATCACTTCGCTAGTGAAGTGGGTCTCCCGATCTGATTCGATTCTTTGGGGCAAACCAAATCTGGAAAATACATGGTTGATGAGCAATGCTGCACATGTTTCAGCACTATTGTTAGGTGCACTAATGCACTCTACCCATTTAGTGAACAGGCATGTCACTGTTAACATGTACTTGTTACCTCTTGATGACCTTGTTACCGGACCAATAAAATCAATTTGTATATCTGACCATGGCATTACCATCCCCCTTTTCTGCAATGGCGCTCTATGCGTTGGTGCAGTGGGTTGAAACTGTGGGCAGATTAAACACCCTTGACAGTAGGTTTGAACATCTTTCAACATGTGTGGCCAAAAAGCGTAATCACGTAATATTTCATACGTGAGTTTGGCACCACGATGACCAGACGTGGGGGCATCATGGGCATGTTGAAGCATTAGACCTCTAAACTTGGTAGGTACTACCCACTGCTGGATGCCAGTTTTGGAGGTTCTAATTAACAAACCATCCTGTAACTTGAATTGTGATCTAGATTTCATTAAGATTCTAAGATCTTCTTTGCCAATGCAATCATCTTTTGAGATGGGGTTGCTTTCAGGATCTTCTATGTGTTTATAGAAGATGCCTACAATGGGGTCTTCTTTTTGACTAGTGATCAGGTCCTCACTAGGAGAATCCTGACTCCATTGTACCAAGTTAGGCTCACTCTGTTGTTTTGCTTGGTTTCTGGTAATGGCTTCTACCTGAATTGCACCCATTAAGTGGTCAATATTAAGGAGTTCTCCAGTTATGGCTCCTTGTTTGGCTAACGAATCCGCAAGGTCATTGCCTTCCTTATCAGGACCTAGAACTCTGGAATGACCCTTGGTCTTTTTCCAGTGTATGGTTAAATCATTGGATACCACCAGATTATCAATCTCGCAGAACAACTTGCCATGCTTGACTGGTTTGTTATTGCTTTTCTGCATGCCATTTCTTTTCCAAGTTGGCAGGTATTCAACAAAACTGTCACGCACATAATTTGAGTCAGTTATGATCACAAATTCATGAATACCATGTTCAATAGCCATTTCAATGGTTTTGAAAATAGCAGTTAGTTCTGCAACTTGACTGAATCTTGGTCCAATGTTGAAACCTACAGATATATTTGAGACTCCATTTGTCCAAGTTATACCAATGCCAGCGACTAATCTGCGCTCATTATCAATAGTGGCATGGTAAGAACAACCATCAACATATACCCAAGGTAATGTTTGACAATGGTCCTCATTGTACATTTTATATGGGGAAAGCAATTGTTCCTCCAGAAAATCATCTTCTGATAATTCTTCCCCAGGATCTCTAGCAGTACAGTCGTGGAGCTCAGCAAGTCCCTGTGCAACTGGATTCTTTTTATTCTGCTTGTAGCGAATTTCTAATGGCCAGCCTTGTAAGGAAAGGGTCCACGCTGTTATGCGGCTATTTGACAAATTCCCATCTCTTATTCTCTCACTTTGCAAATATAGCAAAGGCTGGTGGGCCGTTTCTACAATAATTTTCTTGCCCTGTATATAGCTGCGGACATTTTGTAGAGCCCATACAGTAGATAAGAGGGCTTTTTCGCAATCGTTAAACTTTATTTCTACTGGGGATAGATTTTTGCTCGCATAAGCAATGACTTTGTTCAAATTATCATGCTTTTGGTATAAAACAGCACTCATGCTTATATCTGTGTAACCTGTCTCTAAGAAGAAAGGTTTGCCACCTTCAGGGTACGCTAAGCAAGGTCCTTGAGTGAGTTTTCTCTTCAGCTCTCTGATGGCTGTCTCTTGAGACTCACTCCAGTGCCATTTCACATCTTTCTTTAGAAGAAGTAGTAGTGGTTTAGCTAATTCCGTATAATTATCAATGAACTTGCGAGAATAATTTGTCATACCCAGGAATGATCTCAATTCCTTTAAGTTAGTTGGGTTTTTAGAATTCACTATAGCTTCCACCTTTTTCTTCTGGGGATTTAATCCTTCAGAGGTAACTTAATGTCCCAAGAAGTTTACACGAGTGCGGACCATTGAGCTTTTTGTAGGGATAATTTGACACCTGCCCTTTTAAGTTGGCTGAGGACATGTTTAAGCTCTGTGACATGTTTTTCAAAGTCTGTGCTTTTGATTAAAACATCATCAACATAAGATAAGGTCCCCCTTTCCAGTGCATCAGGCATAGTCTTATGCATGAATACAGCAAATTCATGTACAGAATTTATGTATCCAAATGGAAGTCTCTGGAATGCATATTGGACCTTTTGGAAAGAGAATGCCAGCTTATATTGGTCATTCTTCATGTACCTTTATGGTCCAGTATCCCTGTGCACAATCAATGGCAGTGAAAATTTTTGATCCCTGCATTTGTGCTAGGCACTGGTCAATGTATGGTACAGGCCAGCCAGACATGTATACTCGTTTGTTTAGCTGTCTTAAGTCAGCACACAAACGCCATTGTCCATTATGCTTAAGGACACCTAGAATAGGATTATTATAAGAGCTGTGCAACTGTCTGATAATACCTCTTTCTTCCAAATTTCTTATGATCTCTGCAAGAGAATCATATGAGGCTAAGGGAAGTCTGTGCTGTTTGACAAATACAGGTTGCGCATCGGGATCTGTTTGTATTCTTGCAATGTGCAAGTCTGTAGTACCACAGTCATAAGAATCCTTAGCGAAAATATCCTTGTATTCCATTAGGAGTTCTCGCAGCTGTTGGCGTTCGTCATCGCTGGAACAGCCATTAGCTAAGGATATTTGCTCTTTGACTATTTGCTGAAATCCTGGAAAGATTTCAGGCTGTCCTATTTCATAGGCTTCTTCCAATCTAGAGGTGAGATCCCCTTGATTATAGTTTACATTGCTCCCATGACTCTGGGTATTGGGGTAATCTTGCTGTTTGATTGGCTGATCAAACACTAGAGAGGCTTCTTCAATTTTTCAGATGCCTTCCTCTGAGCTGAAGGGATAAATAGACTGAATATTAAATAGACCCTCTGGCATAGATGCAAATGATTGTTCTATTAATTGTTCTTCAGTTAAGTATCCTTCAGGTATTAGCCCAATTACATTATTCTGGAATCCAAAAGTGTAATAACTTGATTCCAGTGCATATCCTATGGTAGTTCCCTTGGATAATGTTATATCATGTGGGGTCATGTTATGCACAACAATATGTATTGGAACAGTTCCAATATTCACCATAGGAGTGTAGGTTACTGTGACACCCAGATTTTGTATTCTATGGGAGAGGCAAATCAGTGTTTCAGAAGTTTTTAATTTCTGACCTCTCTTTACCTGTAAGGGTAAAAGAAATTTATCAGCCCCAGCAGGAATTATAACATCGCTAGATACCTGCATATTCACAGCATATGGCAATTGCTGGTTTGACTTTAGGGCTGCATTTTCATCCTGAAATACTTCAGGGTCCCCCTTTAACCTGCTCCAGAGGCAAGAGTTAATCAAATCTATTTGTATGGCATATCTATGTAAGATATCATTGCCAATGTATATTTGATTATGGGGAGTATTTAAAACTAAAAACAAGTGTTTCACTGACTTATTACCAATAGAGATAGATAATAAGCACTTAGCTGTGATGTTATAGCTTTCAGACCTGTCATCCAGGCCATTGACACAGTGGTCTTGGGGAGAAAGATATTTAATCACTTTAGGTTCAGCTATTTGCGCTAAAAGGAGTCTGATCATCTATTTGTAGAATAGTGATTTCAGGTACAGAGTTATTCCTGAAATGAATTTCCACAGCATCTGGTTTCTCTTCCACCACGTGACAGCTATGTTGGGTGCGAGATATACCAGATTTTTCATAATTGATAGGCCGTTTAACTTTTGACCAAATTACATTATTTATGCAATCAATTATGGTGCTTAATCGCTTCAGGAGATCACTACCAATAATTAAACGATCAGTTGGCAGATCCACTATAATGACAGGGTGTCTTATGACCCTGTTCCCCAATTTAAATTTTAACCAGGCAGTACCCTAAACTTTTAGGGAGTCGCACCCAACACCTATTAGAGAACCGTCAAATTCTCTTGTTTTAGGTTTGTGGGGTGTTAGCTCATTTAGCTGTGTGTAGTACTTGTGGGATAAGATAGTTGCCTGTGACCCAGTGTCAATTAATCCCCTGATAGGGTTGGAGACTGAATCTTGGAGCTCAACTAATACATAATATCTTCCTGCAGTTTCTACCATTTCACACATAAAGTTGGCGTTATCATACATTTGTGGGTTTCGCCACGTGTTACCTGAGTTTGCCATGCTTTCCGATGCAGAAGAAGCTTCATACCTACCGGTCTCCTCTATGACAGGACCAGCTGGATTCTTGCGTACTGCATCTGTGGAAACAAGGTTAAGAGAGTGCAGCAAAGGAAGAGGTTTGTTAGTTTTTCCCGGATGAGGTTGCCTGTCATCACAGCTAAATTGTCTTTTTCTTGTCTGTGGGGAGAGAACATGATTAGCATCATTTATATTTATTATTACATTTTGTACATCTCTCCCCTCCCCTTCAGGTGATACTGCAGTATTTATGACTGTGCCTGTGGTCCACTGCTGACCACTGGCTGTACCCCTAAAAAAGTATTGTTCGGTTGCTGAGCCATAGATTTTTTACTCATATTAGCGATTTGTTCGCTCAACCGATTTAACTGGGTAAACAGCATATCTACCTGATTATATAAGTTACCTCTACCCCTGGGCCTATCTCTTGGTGCCCCATAATAATGATTCCTGGACCATTGGTTTCCCTCAGAATCAGGGCCGCTATTTCTATTCTGGCGTGGTTGCCCCTGGGGTTTAGCTTGTTCAGCATTAGTACTTTGGGGAGCATTATATACCTGGGGTGTCTGGTTACCCTGAGAATATCTTCTCCGTCTATTGTATCTACCCTTGTGCGGATACCAATTATTTGGTGAGTATTCTCTTTGTGAGTAATTATTCACCTGATTATGTCCACCACTTTGGTTATAGTCTCCCTGCACCTCAACCTGTGTAGGGGGAGGGGCAGAATTAAACCTCTGTGGAGATGGCCTGTTTTGACTGGCCACCTCCGCATAGGTTCTCTGTTAGATTCCAAATTGAGGGGGCTAGGTGACACCTTAGTTTCTGCTACAATTTTGTGTTTTGACTCCTTTTTCACCCCCTGTTCACTGGACTGCTGAATAGAGTATAATTTTGTACTCTCTTTGATCAGCCATTCCAATGAGCAGTCCTCATCAAAATCTCTAGCTAAGTTAATTTTGATGGGTGTAGGCAGTGCTTCAAAAAATAAATTTACAAATTCTGAGCCATCAAATCTGGGATTATCTTTAGCCATACTGTACGCATTTTTCAATACAGAAAGGAATTCGATTGGACTCTGATTCGCACGACACTTTAAACCATATACCGCTATTTTCGTGGCAGTTTTAGTGCGATATTGCCCAAATTCTTTTCTGCATTGTCGTTTTACCCCATTCCAGGAATAAATATTCATATCCTTTAGTGAAGCAAAGAATTTGTGATGCTTACTGTCAAATACCCAGGGCAGAAATTCAATTTTTAATTTCTCACTTGTAACATTCATTATAGCTAACGCATTTTCAAAAGCCTGTAAATGATCAATTACAGATGTTGTTCCCTTGTTGGAGAATATAGGTACCATGCATTGTACGAAGGTGATTATTTTATGGGAATCATAGACTTTATCAGACTTACTTTGGGCTTCTCTGTTAGAGTTTCCCTCCCCAGCACCAGCTGCGCTACAGCAGTCCTCTGGATTTACATCCTGAGGGGATTGTCTATTTGGGAAATCTATTTCTGACCCGTTAGGGGTCAATTGTCTATATTGTTGTATATATTTTTGTACCTCGTCCCTGACGCGTTCGCTAAAGGAGTTAGCATTATCTGTATTCTGGCTTTGCGCAAGCTGTTTATTTAAATCTTGTATCTGTGCGAGTAAGTCGACGTTATGTTTATCTAAGGCAGTTAGGTTTTGGGCAAATTCATCCATTTTATTTTTGGCTATTTTTAAATCCTCTTCGTGTCTGCATGAGGAACGAATACTATTTTCTAGCTCCTGTATTTGCAATCGTTTGTCTGTGATACAAAACGACATTTCGTCAATCATGCATATTAAGAGGGGCCAAGATTTTAGTATTAGTTCCTCTCGCTTTTTGGGAGTTTTGCATTGATTAATCATTAATAATTCCTGGAAGAATTCATTCTCTTCATTTCACATATTATTATTAACGGTAATATTTTTAGCTCTAGTTTCAAGCATATCCACAAAATCATTTAATTTACCCACAATATTTAACTTCCCTTTAATGTAACTTAAGATATCTTTCTTAAGGACCTGACCTTTAGTAATGGGTATTGTAATGGGACCAATTTCATCGCTATGTATAGAATTAAATGAGTCACTTCTGGCTACAGACATTATTGTATTGGTTTAGTACTTAGTTAAACTAAAATGCTAATACAATTTTTGCCAATAAATAGAGAGAAAAATTTTATATTTAAAAAAAAAAAATATTATTAATTTTGAAATATGAAAAATTAATATTCCGAAATATGAAAAATTAATAATTTTGATTCATTTTGAAAATATGAAAAATTAATATTTTTGATTAATTTTGAAATATGAAAAATTTATATTTTTATTAATTTTTCAAAATTAATCTTAAAAATATTTAAAAATATTAATATCAATCTCGAAATATGAAAATTAATATTTTAACTTTTCAAAAGTTATATCTTCAAAATATTAATATCGAAATATGAAAAAAAGTTCTCTCTTTTATAATAATTTCTATTTACTACAAATATATTATATCAAATATTATGAATATTATTAAATCTCATGCAAAGTGCCTCCAATTATTATGTCAGCATATTTATGAAAATCTTAGTAGTGCTATCCAAATAATATATCAGCTTATGGCAGGGTTATGACACAATACAACCAATAATTTTTCTTAAAAATAGAAACCCTTAATAAACATGCATCTACTAGAAACAATAAAATTAATATAAATACCTGAACTCTTTTATTTAGTTAATATCCATGAACATTTTTGAAATATATTTGCAATAAAAGAAATATGAAATAAATTTATATGCACTTGAAAACTATTTAAATATGCTATGCAAAGTTTATACACGCTTATCTTAAAAAACAGCCTTATTTATAAATAACCTTTAACATCCAAGCAATACAATTCTAAACTGTGCTCTTAAACAATAGGATATATATATTCTGCTATTTAACTGCAATGTATCCTAATACAAAATTTACAGTATCAGAGCTTGCACAGATGAATTACTTAACAAATCAGATACAATATTAACTTAAAACACCAGAACTTTCATAGATAAATCACTTAGTCTACCAGATACAAATTTAAACAATACCTAGGCTTATAAAATATTAACTTGAAATACAAATTGCTTCTTTAAATCTTTTAACTGTACTTTAAAATGCAGTGACTTAGAATTTAACTAATAGTTTTATCAATAACCTTGAATACGTTACCAGAGTAAAAAGCAGTCGATATCCAATATTCCTTGGTAGGAATTATTTTACCTCAGATCACCAATAAGTGTATATTGCAAGCAATGAGAAAGGTAGATTAGCTTTGCTCGAGTAAAGTGGTATTTCACGCCCAGCAGGAACCAGTTACAAGTCTTAGCTTCAGCAGAAAATCTGTCCTTTTCTCTATTGCATTCACTTTTTATTAGTTTTCCATCATGGGTAAATTGTGGGTGGCCCTCCTGGTCCCTTCTGATTGGATATTTGGAATACCTGATTGGATTGGCCCTTAACGGAGTTGAGCATGTTTACTATGGCAACGCATCTTTTGAACAGTTAATTCCTTTAACTGTCCTACCGGTATTGGCCCTTAGGTGGCAACATTACAACCAGACACAGCAATACATACAGCATTACTGAACATTTTTAAACAACTTAATTATTTTTATAAAATGATTATTTAATAATATCATAACTTTTTATAGCAATTGTTCATAATATTTGTTTTAGATAGGGTGGGGTTTTATGAGTTTTCTGATCATTTTGATATGAAACATCAAATACATCTAACATTATATTAAAATAATTTACATTTCATTTATCCTAACAGAAAGTTTATATTTCATAGTCATATCACATCAAAGTAACTTCCATATCTTCATCTCACTATATTTTAAGAGATGTATTTAAACTTTATAAACATTTATTGCACATTCATATGATATGACTTATTTCATTTCATGCAGGCATTCCATCTCTTACTAAGTGCATAGATTGATGCCCATGACCAATGGTTGTCTGCAATAAAAATATAAATAATTATTAGAAATGATCCAAGCATTCATATGTATTTGATGTAGTCATTACTCAACATAGCAATCATTCATTTAATATCAAATGTCCCAGTCCTATATATATATACACATACCTGGGTTATTTTAATTTTTCCAAACACATATGAAACTAGTGTTGTTCCCTTTGCAAAAAAAATTATTTATTTTTATTTAAAATCTAAGTACAGTTGCTTTGAAATCATAATGTAAGCCATGTGCTTTCTCTGTGTTATCTTAACCCGGACGCAATGTCTGTGTCACGTGTATTCTGGTGTTATCAGCCACACAGCCTGAGCCACTCAAACCAATCTGTGCTAATTATCAGTTCCTTGCTAAATTATACAATTGCATAATTTAGCATATTGAGTGTGTGAGATCTCCCAGAAACAAATCTTTTGTTCTACAAACAGTGTGCACATCCACAGACTTACCAAATAAAGACAAATATACTTCTATATATTATTTAATAATATTTCAAATACCTTGACACTTTGTTCATGTATATTATGAGGTATGTATAGCTCTTATTGTTTTATGGGACTAATACTGAATAGTGCCTTTTTCTAATTCAAGTTTGAGCCTATTGTTATTAAGTGTTTTTTTTTTTTCATTTAAATTCCACTTTACTAAAGTGTTGTACTAATGTTGAAATAGATTCATCTATTTGGATGCCTTCATGTTGTTGATAGTTTTATCATTTTTGTGTCTGACATAGGTGTTGTATCCTAGTTATCCCTTGAAATCAACCAGGGTGAAGAGTGTATCCACTTACCTATGTACATATTTTAGTTGCTATAATTAATAACACTACTAAAATTTAGTTTTGATTGTCACTCCCATTGTTATTATGCAGGTATACTGAAGTTATAGTTAGTGTGGCTAAGCTCTGCCCCGATATCATCATACGTGACGGCATGGCTAATAGTCTTTCGGCGGGAGTGTTTAAAAGGGCTCATTTACTACACATGCTTTCATATCGTCACAGAATGGCATTTTGAAAAAATTCAGGTATGTAGTTAAGATGCCGTTCAAGGGGGGATTTTTAGGCTTACTATGGATTCTATTTTCGATTAGTAAAAATAATTTTTTTTTGGTTTGTAGAAGCTGGCTGGCTCGTTTTTATACAATAGTGAGTTGTGGATAAATACAAATAATTTAAAATTTGATTAACACCCTTTTGGCAAACAGATAATATTATGAGTTTTTTTTTCAATAAGAAAACTTAAGCAATTTAACCAACTTAATAGCTTTCTAACAAATAATGGTTAGAGTACACACGCTTCCAGATACATTGTATCTAAATAGGCCGTCCGTTTCATTTGCCATATATAAATCAGTCACCGTATGTAATTGTTTTTTGTTTTCTGCAATTTTTTGTATATTTAAATATTTGTTTTGTACTATATCATGTTTTAGACTTGTCTTGAAAAAGGCTAGCTGATTAGCCGAACATCGACTGAATTTTTTTCTACTCATTTCCAAGTCCTGTGAGCCACCCTTACTTCTGTTGGAGACTCACAGAATATTTACCAGAGGAGACACCCGGGCCTGTATGAGCTAAGGCTTAGTGAGTGAGTGCATTAAAATTATATATATATATATATAATATATATATATATATATATGACTATAATATATTTTTCCACATTTAATATTTCAAGAACATGCCTTTTAAGATTACTAATTCTTCATGTGCGCCTAACCCGCCACCGCAATTAGACCTAAAGAAGTAATGAATATTTTATATTTCTATGTTCTTCACATCGAAAAAAAACATTTTCTGTATCATTAAATATATAATTCTATATATATGTGATAATTGTAATGTAAATATATATTTACAGTAAAAAATAGCATGTCCTGTGTGTGAGAACATTGGAATGTGGCAAATATTATTAACTCCTGTCTGGTTAGTTCCACAAGTTTTAGACATTTTTCTTCTGTGTTCTCTATTGAAGTCTATGGAAGAATAACGTTAACGCATGCTCACTATATCCAAAGTCTTTTAGCGTGCGTTGGATTTTCACTTGCACGCACTACGTATTTACTTCAACTTGCATTTCTGAAACGTGTAAAAAAAGCTTACTTCCTATCAATATTTATACTCGAGCAGAAGTGCTAAGTAGCACACTGCTTGTTATCTTGCCCCATGTGTTCATTGTTACTTAGGTACACTGAGTACTTGTAGGAAAAAGTATTTCAAAGTATACCTTGAAGAATTTATATAAGATATGGAACAGCAGTCTTGATAACTTTAAGACGACCCCAAATAGGAGAGCAATGCAGCCATGTCAAGCCATGTTAAAGGAATAAGAAACATGTTGTTCCCACAGTAACAAAACTTAGTTGTAGGCACTCTGTGTTGTACCTGCTCAGTTTTCTAGTGCATAGGATATTACAATGCAGCTGCAACTTAAGGATTTGAGATTGTATTATTTGATCATTATAATATTATTATATTGTTAAAACAATAGGATTATAACGCTTTTTAGCATGAGCATCAGCTTTGGTGTTCTCAAAACCCAGATACGAGATGTAATTCAATCTTGGAAACCAAATAGAACACTGGTTCTAAAGGGAGGATAAATTATCTAGCTAAATGAAAGTAAATACAATTCCTATTGATACGTTATTTGTGGGGAAAACTATACATATCAGATCTAAAGGTACTATTGCTGTAAATCAAACATCCTCCTGTCTACATCCTTAAGAGATAAATAAGACTCTTTGAACCTCATTTAAGTAGATTTACACTGACCAAATAATTTTCAATAGACAACCTGGGCAAAATTAATTTCAGGAAAACCAGATGTGTTTTCCTTTTAATGGGTCCAGATAGCAGGATAAACTTTACAAACACCCTGCAGAGTTGTCAATAAGAGGGGGACTTTCCTTCTAGAATTTGTACTGAAAGGGGCTCAGGTGTAAATTCAACCCTGGAAAATGTCTCTTGTGTTACAATCCCAAAAGAGTCATTTGCAAATGTCACAACTGCATATCATTAACTAATACACAATTCTGTCTGGAAATGAAACACTAACATTTGTTAATAATATACAATTACTACCCTTAAAGGGGGTATTATTCTAGGGGGTGCCAAGCACATAATACCATAAAGGTACAGTATACTAAATGTGTTAAATAAAGCCAATATAGGATCAGTCAAAAATATATTCAAAGAAGACAAAAAAAAAAAAGGTAAAAAAAACTTGACAGAATGGAAGGTCCACACAACAAGTAATCAAATAAAGGTCCAATAAGGTGATGGTCAAAAAGGAATCCACCTGGGGGAAACTTCCGGGCAGCGGCCATGACAGGTTGCAAGATTGCTTGCTGCAACGGGGAAAATACAGAATCTGCCTAAAATCTCCTTTAATCATCACATCAGCCATTGATTCCCTACTCTATACTTCCCAGCAGATAAGGCCTTCCGACTACAGTTATCATTTCCAACACATGAATGCACCTTCAATCCTCCAGAAGATTACATCAGTCTGTGGCCTATAAACGACTCCCCGGCAGACGGGGTGTCCTGTCGTTAAACAGTAGTGCCAACACTGCAGAAAGAAAGCCTTCAAAATCTACTATAAATGCTTGCTACTTTCAATTACTATAGAAATCTGTGGGGATGGAGGTCCGTATCATGCAGGAGATCAAAGAGCTACTGGCTCATTATCATGATGCATTCATTGAGACCTTACATGCCGCTCTAGGCCCCTCCAGATCAGACAATGAACCTGACTTCCCACACACGTATTCCAGGGGTGCTATTGCATCAGACAGCGGGGACCTAGATGCATAGACTGCACCTTTGAAGTTTACCACTACCATCAGCAATGAGGGGACAGAAATTCTAATATTCTCTCGGGGGGGGGGAGTCAATTCCATGCAGTGGTTGATGGCCAACAGAGAGGCTGCAGCACGCTTGGGATGCTCCCATTGATTATGCTCTTGAAGGGATCACGATAAAACCAGATCCACTACTTTTGGTGAAGTGCAACCTCCCTGAAGCTCCATGCATCACCCTTATAGCAGAGTCTCATTCTCCACTACCTTTTTTTTGGAATTCCCCCTTAAGGTACAACGGAACTGCCTGCAGAACTGGAGTGGCGTAAACTAACAAAGAGATCTCACTAAAGAAGATCATCCTAAGGGACACTCTTATTACAACATCAGTTACCTATAATAGTAGCATACTTACATGTTATAAGTTTTTTTTTCTAATTTAACCCCTTAATACTTACCTACTGTGTAATTTGTGTATGAAACATTGCATATTTCACTATCATTATCCTTTGGGTTTGGATATACCTTTAAGATGCTATACCCTGAATTATCTGTATGTTTTGTCATGTAATATGGCTGTGTAAATCTTCTGTGACTCTTGATATACTGTTTACTGATGTCTGTTTACATCATTGTAATGTTTTCTGAAAACCTCAATAAAAATTTATTATAAAAAAATATATATCTTACACCATGAATAAAGTAAAAAAAAAAAAAAAGAAAGGAATCTACCTAGGCTACACCACTTAAACAAGAGAGGCCACAGTCTCAAATTCTGGAAAAATAAAACAAAAGAAGTGGCACCACATAGCGTGACTACTGTGTCACTAAAAATTATATAGGTACTTAAAAATGACCACTGAAACAATTATGCTTGACAAAGGGGTCAGAATGGACCCAAGAAACGTGTTGCAAAAGTAATTAAAGCTGTGTATATTTTATTTAAGCTGGCACTTGTGTGTACTTTGGAAGTGGTTTTTTGGCTTAAAAGCATTTTGGATTTAACTTCCTGGAACTACGCCTTAGTCATTTGCCTGTGATTGCCAGCCCTTTCTTTATAAGCACCCATTACACCTGGTGCCATCGAAACTGAGCAGTTATTTTTAAATACCTATATCATCTTTACTGATATAGTATTAGGCTATGTGGCGCCCCCCTCTTTTGTTTCACTAACATTAGTTAAACATGTGATTCAAATATAAAATGTGGAATAGTATAACATAACATTTACTCAGTATTCCCCAAATAGGTATAATATAAAAACAGGGATGTAAAATCATGGGATACCAACATGGGATACCACAATATTACTATTTGAAACTTAAGAGTCTCAACATCAACATAAGAATCCAAAATTATGGTGCTGCTAATGGAATATTAGATATAAGATAATAGAACTCCCCAAACGTATCATAAGTAAAAATAACTGTAACTGTGACTTAACTCTGCCATCCAGCGGTCATCCTAAATAACACCACTACCTTAGTTTAGTATAGGTACATATTAGTCACTACATGTGGGCAAGAAGCTTAGCCAATGAGAAATGTCATACCCATCCTAAAGGGACACTAAACGCAAAAAAATAATTCTTTAATGATTCAGATAGAGCATGCAATTTTAAGCAACTTTCTAATGTACTACTATTATCAATTTGTCTTTGCTCTCTTGCTATCTTTATTTAGAAAGCAGGAATTTGATGCATAGGAGCCAGACCAGTTTTGGTTGAGAACCTGGGTTATGATTGCTTATTGGTGGGTAAATGTCAGCCTCCAATAAGCAAGCACTATCCATGGTGCTGAACCTAAAATGGGCTGGCTGCTAATATTTACATTCATGATTTTCAAATAAAGATAGCAAGAGAACAAAGAAAAATTGATAATATGAGTAAATTAGAAAGTTGCTTAAAATTGCATGCTCTATCTGAATCATGAAAGAAAAAAATTGGGTTTAGTGTCCCTTTAATGATTTTAATGGATTATATGCAATAGGGAGGAGAAAAACTACAGAGAAAAAGATATCTCACAGAGTTGAGACTGGCTGATCATTTTGGCTGTGTCCTTGCCCTTTGTTGGTTGTATTTCCCTGCTCTAACATTGAAATCATTCCAGGCTAAGACAATCTCATATCCCAGCTGACTTGCTAATACAGAAGCATACTTTGGACCATCTTGCTGCCTGCCTACCTGACTAACCAAAGAACCTTGGAGGATACACTACAAAGGACACCCACAGAGAGATCACACACCTATTGCGAACCAGGGCCGGTGATGTATAAATGTTGATGTACTTTATCTGTATATACGCTATTTTTTAAGCTTATTATAAGATAAATGTTAGCTGTGGTTAAGATATATAATATGAAGGAAAAGGGGGTTCTGTAATACATTTTAGTCCATATTGTACTCATTGATGTTGCATTGATTGGTTAGCATTCTCATAGAACGTCTTGATTGGTTCACTGGGAAAATGCCCTGAATAATAATAGTTGGCTGAAGGGACTTTTACCTTTCTGCTTAAAACTGTATTTGATATCTCAGCTTGATATTTTACACGTGACCATCCTAGGAATTATTCTTATATCAGTGTAATTTATATAATATATAGTACAGGAAATGAATTTATCCATTGAGAATGATTGTTTTGGTTTGTTAGCAAATATTGCTAAAGTATTTTAAATTATTATAAAGTGTCTAGGTAAATATTCATTTGAGCGACATTGTGTTCTCTGATAAGTGCTGATGAATCACTATAAGGCATCGAAGTATATTTGATTTATTAACAATTGTGCTAGGCTCTGATACCAGGCTTTATATTTGATGGTATCATTTAAATTGAATTGTTTTAACAAAAACCCACTGATTGAAATTTTAGATTCAAATTCACTAACTAAATTCAACTAATTAGTCGTTTGTGTAACTGATTAATATTGTTGGTTTATTTTTGGATTGATCTGTAAGGTTTTAAACTGTGGTGACTGATTCAGCCTATTCATTGTTGTTAATATTGATATTTCCAACACAATATTGTGCTCATATCCATAGAGTAACAAATGATTTAATTGGATTTGAATTCATTTAAATATTTCTATAGCATGTTTTGTACTTATTGTAATAAATATGTCATATATTCATCATAATTAAACCCTCGTTATTGCATAAATATACTTGCTGAGTTCATAACATTACATCTGGACAAAACTTAGTAGTTATTAATTAGGATGAAATAATATTTAATTATAATTTTATTGTTAATAATAATTAATATTTATAAACATCTTTACACTATGATCATGAGAAAGAAAACTCTTACAGTTCCCTTAAGATGATGATACCTCTCACATAAAGTTCAGCTTGGGGAAAATTTTTCTAGAAGTTACACCGATAGTTTCAGCAAGTCATTGGATATTTTTACAATAGAACAGCCCATAGCTTATTTTCTGATATTACCACCTTTATTATAAATTGGAGCATTGGATTGTGGTGCTGGGAAATGGGAGAAATGTCAAAAGTTTTATTTAGCTTCTTGATTATCTCCACAGTTCTACTGGTTATTCTTATATAATGTTGTAACTCAGCTACAACCTTTAAAAAGCCTCTATTATGCAAGAAAAAAAATCTACAGATTTCAGGACTATTGCACAACTTGGGAAAAATAAGTCCCTTTTATTAGATAATAGCTTGGACTTGGCTACATCCATCTACGGGGTCTGAGTCAGACACCATGTATTCATAAAATTCTTTTTTGTTATCCTTGGCATACAGATATTTTTTCACAAGTGTTGCAGTACCTTCTTAGCATGGAATACATACTTTTCAAGAATATTAGAGAAATTTTGAATAAGTTGGACCAAAAGGATGAGACCTAAAATGTTTCAGAGTATTCTAATAAATGATTGAAAGGTGGCTGTGGTATGGTCCAAAGAGCTTCAAAATACTCTTAGTACTATTGTATCTTTACAATGTTGTCTTATTCTTTTCACTTCTGGATAAACATGTTGGTGATGACTTGCAGTCGGTAGTTATTCCTCTTTATAATTTCACTGAGCAAGGACTAAAGGCAAACATTTTCTCATGCACCAATTAATACCATACAAGCAAACTTATGGGAGTCACAAGATGACTCTGAAGCAGGATCATTGGATGACCATGAAGGGCAGAGTCTCTTAGTGAGTCTTTACTATAGTTAGAAGGATTACATGTGTGTAGTGGGTGTATACCAACTCGTTTTACATCAAAAAATGCCATAGACACAACCTTTTTCAGCCCCAGGCTGGATAAAGATTGTATCTGCAATTCTTTTATGAAAAAAGGATTCTCCAGAAATAATGTGGTTGGTCTATACAAATTTGGTGGGCACAACAAACTTTGTGGGTGAATGATAGATGCCTAGGGTTACTTGTCCACTACTCCCTAAGCCTTTTTCCTGCTTTAAGAGCCAGGCTAAAATACATGGCTGACCACAATATAAAATGTGTGCAGCTTAAAGGGACACAAAACCCAACATTTTTCTTTCATGATTTAGGTAGAATTTTAAACAAATTTCCAGTGTACTTCTATTATCAAATTTGCTTCATTCTCTTGGTATCATTTGTTGAAGGAGCAGCAATGCACTACTGGTTGCTAACTGAACACATGAAAGAGCCAATGACAATCAGTATATATATTTGCAGCCACCAATTAGCAGCTAGAACCTAGGTTCTTTGGTGTTCCCGAGCTTACCTAGATAAACCTTTATGCAAAGGATAGCAAGAGAAGGAAGCAAATTAAAAAATAGAAGTAAATTATAGTTTATCAGTTAAGGAAAATTATTCGTAAATTCAAAACACCCACTGTGAAGATTGCATGTATTCATTGTAGATTGAACATTGCCTAATGCTTTGCTTTGAGTGATTCATTATGTTTTTAGCTTAAAGGGACATAATACTCATATGCTAAATTACTTGAAACTGATGCAGTATAACTGTAAAAAGCTGACAGGAGAATATCATCTGAGCATTTCTATGTAAAAAAGGAAGATATTTTACCTCACAATTTCTTCAGCTCAGCAGAGTAAGTTCTGTGTAAAACGTTATACTGCAGCTGCTGCCCAGCTGCAGGTAATAAAAAAAAATAAGAAATGAACAGCAGCCAATCAGCATCAGCAGTGCTGAGGTCATGAACTCTTTTACTGTGATCTTATGATATTTCCCTTAACTCTCATGAGATTTCATAGTAAACTTCCTTAAACTGAATAGGGAAATAATATTAGTGTGCACGAAGCTCATTCCCTTGCCTGTCCTGGGACAGACATACTAATTTTCTGCTTAAAGTCCTTTGCAATGGGGTTTGAATACTTAGGACATTTTGAGGTAAAATATCTTTCTTTTTTACATAGAGATGTTCAGGAGATATTTTCTAGTCAGCTTTTTACAGCTGCATCACTTTCAAGTGTTTGAACATTTGGGTACCATGGCCATTTAAGGCACTACAATCTAGTATAAACCCATTAATGTAACATGTTTAACCCATTCCAGTTAATAGACCCTCTTCATTGGTGACAATTAGAAGTGAATAGAACCATTATCCATGTTCCTCCAAAAGAGCTAAAAAGAATTCCTCTGAGGTCCAATAGGTCCTTTACATTTTGCTAAAAAAAAATGTTTTCCTGGCAGGACAGCAAAAATGTATCCTGTTTTTTCTAAAGACAATACTGTTCACCCAAATAATAAATAATTTAGAAAGTCATTACCTTCAAAAAAACCTTAAAGGAGCATTGTACTGTGTTGTTTTCCTCTCCTTGATCCATTGATCCATTGCTGTAGTGTATTACATTGTTTAAAATAGCTATTTTACTTTATTTTGCCATTTGAAATAACTGATTTTGTCTGTTGTATTCCCACCTAAATTGGAAATTTTAATTAAGTTATGTAAACAAGACGGTTTAGTAAAAATCACAATCCAGGGGGATTGGACAGATAGATAATGTTAATTTCCCATTGCTCTCTAAATATTGTTCTCACTGTGTATAGAAAGATTTATAGCTATTTCAGATATAAACATATACCTAAAGGAGCAATTTCCATACATTTTAAACTCTGCATCTGGTATACAAAGTCATGGTAAACACATTTAGGGGAAAACAATTTTACAGTACACTGAACATTGCCTCATAGTGCTCGTACATCTGGTGGAGGGCACCTTGGGTGCTAAGTGAGGTTTTCAGTTTTTTGCTTGGATGTGAGTATTTATCTTATTTTGTTTATAGGTTGTGTATTGTGGATATGGGGTCGAGTTTATTTTGGGTGGGGTAGCCTTTTATTGGGAGGTAGTGTAGAGGGGTCCCTTAAGTGCGAGGTAGATCAGGGTGTAAAGTAAGGGGATACTATAGTGGGGTGGGGTTGCTGCTAATCAGTTCAGGTTAATGATAGCAGAGTTAGGTGAACTGTTGAGTTAGTAAAGTGGTTGAGTATAAGCATGGTAAGACCTGGGTTAGTGTGGCTGAGCGTAGTGAACTAAGATTAGATCTCATTTCCTAGAGAGTTAATAGTGGTTAAGGAGATATGGTACAATAGTGATTGAAAAGGTGGAGGTCACCTCCAGGGTTTACGTGAAAGATGCTAAGTATTTAGCTATTCAACAACAGTATTAGCCTCAAATCTACTACTACAGTGTGTATTTCCTGATAAAAAATAAATCAAGATGTGAATACACAGCTGTGTAGTCAGCATTCCATTCAACTTAATAAATAAAAAAAAATGTGTGTTTTACTTAATTTTTTCATTCTTTAGAGTAATTTAGCCCCAGAAATCTTAGGTTAGAGCATACAAAAGTATACAGTTAACATTCCTATGGATAATTATGGGGTCTTAGCTAGAGACAAAAATTAAGAGGAAATATACATATTTGGATATATTTACACAGTAAATATGGAATCTTCCAATTTAAAATTATTGTTTTAATTTGTGTAAAACTTTTTGGTATATGTTTGTGGTTTTAAAGAAAATAATAGCAGATTAGATTGTGCATATATTAGGGTGCGAGACATGCAACTAATTTTCCTGTATTCTTTATTTCATTCAAAAAAAGTATATAGCACATTTTTTATAATCTGTGGTAGTTTATAATTTACTGACTATCTTGGGGACATATTACCAAAGGTTTATATTGTTTCTGACACCCCCCTAAGGCTGAGGGCTAGAAAATGGTCAAATTTGGTTGGTTAGAAGGTTTCTGTGTCCAGGAGACAAAGATTCTGCTCCTGATCTTAATGGCTTCACATAAGAGATTGAAATGCTGTTCAGAATTTGCAAACTATAGGCTCCATGTACGAAGCAGCGAATGATACATACAGGCAAGCGGATCAACAGATCCGCTGCCCGGGTGTAGCAAAGGCGGGCGGACAGCTTCACGAGTTGAGAAGCTGTCCGCCCGCAGCTTGGTACATGGGACCCTATATGTTAAAGTTACTTGGGAATTCAGCAACATCAAAATGTTTGCAGCCTTCCTAAAAAGTACTTCTGATTCAGGCTGTATATCCTGTATTATTCAGTCAATCAAAACGAAGGACTGTTACAAAGTAGATAACATTGCATTAGCCTAATTAACCCCTTTCCAGCCATAGGGGGCAGCAGTGCATTACTATGAAATATG
This sequence comes from Bombina bombina, assembly GCF_027579735.1. Taxonomy (NCBI): domain Eukaryota; kingdom Metazoa; phylum Chordata; class Amphibia; order Anura; family Bombinatoridae; genus Bombina; species Bombina bombina. The sequence goes on from NC_069502.1 coordinate 1,068,026,872, forward strand.
TTGCAGTGCTCTATGGAAGCCAAAAAGGTGGAACAGATTGTTCAAGTGAAATAGAGAGCAGTGATGGTAAACAATGCATCATTTAAATGTTGCTATGCATTATGTAAGTATTAAGCATCTAAAATGCTTGCTTATTTTTTTTAGAATCAAATTATTATATACATTTTTAAAATCTTTTCCTGCCAGCAATATTTATTCCTCAACCCCCTTCATTCCCTTTGCTATAGTGTCGTGATGTTTAGAGCGGTGCATCTGTCCTATGTTAGCCACAAGAGTTCCCTTTCTGAACAACTGCTCATACGCAAGGTCCCACAGCTAGAATATCAGTCAGGAGTAGGGATGGGCGAATGTTTCGCAACATTCGAAAAACGGCAAGAATTTTAACACATTCGTTCATTCGAATCGAATTTCGAATGTTTACATAACATTCTAACATTCGATTTTTGAATGTTCGGTTTCGAATTTTACGATTACATTCGAAAATATTCTTTTCGAAAACTTTGAATTTAGATTGTAATAGTATTTCTAATGCTTTTTCTTTAAATGTAATATTCGAATTATGCAATACGTGTATTCTAATTCGAAAAATTTGAATTTAGATTGTAATAGTATTTCTAATGCTTTTTCTTTAAATGTAATATTCGAATTATGCAATACATGTATTCGAATTCGAAAAATTCGAATTTAGATTGTAATATTATTTATAATGCTTTTTCTTTAAATGTAATATTCGAATTATGCAATATTCGAATTCAAAAAATTCGAATTTAGATTGTAATAGTATTTCTAATACAAAGATAAAAGTTAACCTTAGCGCTGGAAATATAACTCAAAGCTGCAGTGTTTAATTAAGGATTCCCTCACTCCTTACTATCAAAGTGCTATAAAGAGTTAACTACACTGACTGCAGTAAACTGCAACCAGGTAATTGAACACTGCTGCGCTATCGCAATAGATTGCTAAATGAGTGCAGCAACCAAAACTAGAGGAGTACTATAAGAGAGAGATTATCTCTAAAAAGGTATTTTTATAAACTCTTCTGATATGTAAATCAAAATTTAAAATATCACATTAAAATGTCACACATTAAAATGTACAACTACAATCTTACAAATGCAATGCTTAAATAAACATATAAAATAAACATATAAAATAAACATATAAAATAAATCACATATACCAACAAGAGAATTTGTGTGGCACACTGGTAAAAAAGAATGAATATACAGTCTCTTAGCTTGAAATCCTCCGTATGTTAAAGTCTTTTAGTTAGCCAGTTGATGTGTTAAAAGCAAAAGAGACGTCAAGCAAGCTCCGGTTGGATTAGTAGCCAGCAGAAAGCTAAGTGATAGGGCGAGAAGAAGGATATACAGATCCTTTAAACAATATGAAAGTACAAAAACATAAGGTGCACACTTTTACTTACACCAGATGTTGATGAGCAGTCACAGGGGCTCCTTTCAAGGGCAAACCGCTTGTCTTTTTTCAGCGTGTCCCAGTTTGAGAGTATTTCTAATGCTTTTTCTTTAAATTTAATATTCAAATTATGCAATGTTCGAATTCGAAATATTCAAATTTATATTCGAATTTGAAAAATTCGAATTTATATGTTTGTAATAGTATTTCTAATGCTTTCTTTAAATGTAATATTCGAATTATGCAATATTCTATATGGAAACATTCGAAATGATATATTTGTATCTATTATGTATCAATTTACTAGATTCCCACCCTACCACATGAACTATTGAACTTCTGAATAGTATTTGTTAAATAGAATGTTAAATTCGAAATTTCGAATGTGGACATTCGATATAATTATAAACATTCGAATTCGAAAGTGACATTCGAAAACTGTAAATAACATTCGATTTTCGAATTTTTAAGAATATTCGTTCTTATCAACATTTCTGATTTAGAATTCGAACTTTGGTAATAACATTCGTTCTACATTCGAAATTCGAAAATGTACACATTCGCCCATCCCTAGTCAGGAGCATGCTCATATTTTAACGGGCCGTGGGACACACTTTCACATTAAGTTTCAGAAACAGGTGCTAAAACATGCAAAAATAATTTACAACTGTTTATCCTGTCCTTTCCATAAAAGCATATCTGAAAAACATAAAGGGAGAGGCACAACTGGACTCAAGTGAAAAACTTTTAATATCAAAGATAAAACATTAAAATAAGGTATTGGGTGTACCAGATTTAAAATATCAACAAGCATATCAAATGGATTCTTAAAACAGGCGAGTGCTGTGAATTCTTACTTACTTACTAGTGACTCCCGGTTCACCATTCAATCAAGCTGGATTAAAAGTTTGAAAATAATCTCTAGTAGAGCCATCTCAGATACAGCGTGACCCTGTCTTTGGACTAGCTGCATTGGAGGTTCGTATGGAAAGTCTTTTTGTTTAACAGTAACAGCTGCTATGGTGAAATACACGTTCTGCAGCAAACACCTGATGCGTACACCTGTGTGTGTGTTTCAAAGAATTATATTTATATTTTTCAGTTTTGTTTGTCTATACTCGGGGGGCTTTTGCTGATACACCCCAGAAGAGCAGCAAACACTTTGGTGTGGACTGGACACAAGTGTGGTCTATTACACACCATCATATTTGCTTGTCTGTGAGGTCTCACAATACTTTGACTTTTTGCCACTTGCAAATTTGATCAACTGAAGCTTCATTCTTAAAAGCCCACGAAGTAGCGACTGATCCAGTAGAATTAGCTGTAATTCTCTGAAGCAGGGCCTAACCCGACTCCAATAAGCTTGAAGAATCAAAAGCTTTAATCAACAAACCAAGGAAATAGCAGAAGTTTTTCTTTCAATATAATATTTGAAAGCTCTCACCACATCCAAAGAATTCTTAGGATTAGGACACAAGGAAAGAACAACAATTTCTCTACTAATGTTGTTAGAATTTACAACTTTAGGAAAACATTGACATGAAGTCCGCAAAACCGCCTTATCCTGATGAAAAATCAGAAAAGGGGATTCACAAGAAAGAGCAGATAGCTCAGAAACTCTTCTAGCAGAAGAGATGTCCAAAAGGAACAACACTTTTCAAGAAAGTAGTTAAATGTCCAAAGAATGCATAGGCCTCTAGTTATCAAGCTCCGTAAGGAGCTTGATGGCCCATTGTTTCACAAAGGCCGCTGCTCCATAACCTGTACGCCTGCTCTGAGGCGGACAGGCATCACCGGAAATCAACCCGATCGAGTATGATAGGGTTGATTGACACCCCCTGCTGGCGGCCTATTGGCCACGAGTCTGCAGGGGGCGGCGTTGCACCAGCAGCTCTTGTGAGCTGCTGGTGCAATGCTGAATATGGCAAGCATATTGCTCGCCGTATTCAGCGAGGTCTGGCGGACCTGATCCACAGTGTCGGATCAGGTCCTCCAGACCTTGATAACTTGGGGCCCTAGGCTCAATATGGAGGAGCCTGTAAAGCCTTCAAAATCAAATTAAGACTCCAAGGAGGAGAGATTGATTTAATGACAGGCTTAAACACGAACTAAAGCCTGTACAAAACAGTGAATATCAGGAAGTTTAGCAATCTTTCTGTGAATAAAACATAGCAGAGATTTGTCCCTTCAAGGAACTTGCAGACAAAACCTTATCCAAACCATCCTGAAGAAACTGTAAAATTCTTGCAACTAAACTAAACGCTGGTGATTTACCACCACGTCAGAGAGTGTCAAACATTTGGATTTAAGGATATTAATTGTGATATCTTAGTATAATCCCTGCAGCATGGATTCAGCAAAAAAAGCTGGAGAGGTCTCATGTGAGAACGGGCAAAGGGAAATGCGTCCAATGCTACAGTCATGAGACCTAAATTTTCCATGCACATAACCACTGAAGGGAATGACTGATACTGAAGGTGCCGACAGGCTGCAACCACTTTCAAACATCTCTTGTCTGTTAGAGACAGAGTCATGGACGCTGAATCTATCCTCCAACCATGTTTCCGAAGAAACAACACTAGTTGATTAGTGTGAGATTCTGCAGAATGGAAGGACTGAGCTAGTACCAAAATATCGTCCAAATAAGGAAACACCGCAATACCCTGCTCTCTGGTTTCCATAAAGCAGGGCACCAAAAACCTTTAAAAAAGATTCTTTGAGCGGTTGCTAATCCAAAAATGGAAAAGCAACAAATTGTTAATGCTTGTCTAGAAAAGAGAATCTCAGGAACTGATAATGATCTGAATGAATCGGAATATGAAGGTATACATCCTGCAATCCATTATGGACCTAAAATGTCCTTGCTGAATAAAAGGCAGAACAGTCCTTAAAGTCATCACCATTTGAACCATTCACTCTCCATATACCACAACAATAGGCTCCCTAAACATATGTACTTTCACCATCATATGTTCTGTTATATATAGTTGGTAGCGCTTGGTTTACAAAAAAAAAAAGAGGTCCGTCACACTTCTGCACAGGCTAGCTCTCATCGTTGCAATTTTCTATGTATCACTGCTCAACACTAGCCATTGAATAAGATAATTTATATTTGTTGCTCCAAACTTTTGTTGTGTAATTGTATCATATTTTCACGCTGCGCAGACAAACTATTGTATGTTACATTTCTTTTTCTTCAACCACAATAAAAAAATAAATAAAATAAAAAAAGTCACCATTTGAAAATTGGTACTCTTACATAACGATTCAAAATTTTCAGATCCAGAATTGATCTGAATGAAATTTCCTTCTTTGAGACAATGAATAGATTTGAATAAAAACACCAGACCTTGTCCCTGAAAAGGAACTGACATGACTACCCCTGAAACTCCAGGTCTGAAACACACTTCAGGAAAGCCTGAGCTTTAACTGGATTTGATGGGATACGTGAGAGAAAAAATCTTCTCACAGGAGGATTTACTCAGAATCCTATTCGAAAACCCTGAGAGACAATACTCTGAAACCATTGATTTGGACCGATTTATCCAAAACATTCTTGAAAAAAACCTTAATCTGCCCCCTACCAGCTGAGCTGGAATGAGAGTCGCATCTTCATGTGGATTTAGGGGCTGGCTTTTTAGTTTCTTAAATGGGTTGGATTTATTCCATTTAAAGAAGGTTTCCAATTGGAAACAGATTCCAAAGGGAAGGATTAGGTTTTTGTTCCTTATTTAAAAAAAAAAAAAAGAACGAAAACTATTTAGAAGCTTAATATTTACCCTTCGGAAATACAAGCAAAAAGTATACACAATGTAAATAAATATACAATGTTAATGGATAAACAGATGTGTTCACATACTAAGAACTAATACTCTCCTTTTAGGGTAGACCGCAGCCTTCTTACAGTCTCTCCTCTAGGACTGTGTGGATAAAACGTTGTAGGAAGATAGATGGCGCTGGTTTGTAAAATGATTTTTTCTCTGATAATGAAGAGAAAAAAAAGGGCTTGAGGTGTATATAGCTACCAGATAAATATGGGTGCAGTATACTCACTCCATATGCTGCAGCAGTTCAGCTCCAAGAAAGTATGTCTCCAAAGTAGGATGTGTGGTGTTCCTGTGAAGCCTGTTATTTGGCTGTAAATAGATGGAGACTCCAATGACAAATAATCCAGTGTGCATAGGATAAACAAAGTAGTAACTTACTCCTTAAAAACAGGAAATCAGGCTTGATACAGCTAAGAAAGAAGTCAGCAGTCTTTCAACTTTCATAAAAAATATGTTTTTAATAGCTCAACGCGTTTCAACGTTTAAACGTCTTTATCAAGAGCAAAATTTAAAAACAGAAATAAAAAAGTGGTAAAGACAAATGACTGAGTACTCTTTCCAAGGTAATAAGAGAGCTAAGGGTAAATATTACGCTTCTAAATCGTTTTCGTTCTTTTTTAAAAAAATCTAGACTTAAAAAGTCATATCAGCATTCCAAGATTTAAGCCTCAAAACTCTTGTAGCTAAAATAGCTAAAGACATAGATCTAACATCAATCTTGATGTTATCAAAAAACGGCATCAGAATTGATTAGTATATTGCAGAAAGCGAACTATACTAGATAAATCAGAATCCAATTCTTGTTGCACTAAATCTCCAAAAAAAGATGATGCAGCTGCAACATCAGCCAAAGAAAATGCAGGCCTGAGATGACCTGAATATAAATAAGCTTTCCTTAGATAAGATTCAAGTCTCCTATCTAAAAGAACTTAAGTACTATCTTCCATAGGAATAGAGGTACGTTCAGCAAGAGTAGAAATAGCCCCAACAAGTTGAGGATCTTTTCCCAAAACTCTATAGAAATTGCTGGTAAAAGGATAAAAAAAAAATTAAACCTTGAAGAAGGAATAAAATAAGTACCTGGCTAATTCCATTCCTAAGAAATCATAAGAGAAATAGCAACAGGAACGGAAAAAAACCTCTGGAGCAACCACAGGAGGTTTAAAAACAGAATTTACTAGTTCTAATATCAAGAGGACTTGTTTCCATGATATCCAAAATAATTAACACTTCTTTAACAAAGAACGAAAATACTTCATTTTAAATAAATAAGTACATTTGTTAGTGTCAGTATCTGAGGAAAGATCTTCTGAATCAGATAGATCCTCATCAGAAAAGGATAATTCAATATGTTGTCGGTCATTTGAAATTTCATCAACCTTATGAGAAGTTTTAAAATACCTTTATATTAATTAGAAGGCAGAATAGCAGACAAAGCCTTCTGAATAGAATCATAAACAAATTCTTTAAATTTCATAGGTATAACATGTACATTAAAAGTTGAAGGAACAACAACAGGAAATGCACTATTAACTGATGGATACAATATCTGCATGTAAAAAGTTTATCATACAATGACATTCGGAAATATAATGCACTTAGCTTTAGTAGAACCGACATCAAGCAGCAAAGTTCCGACAGATACTTCTGAGGCAGGATCAGATTGAGACATCTTGCAAAATGTAAAATAAAAAACAACATATAAAGCAAAATTTGTCAATTTCCTTATATGACAGTTTCAGGAATGGGAAAAAATGCAAATAGCATAGCCCTCTGACATAGAAAAAAAGCCAAGAGGCAAAAGCAATGGGGCAAATAAATAATGAAAAAAATTTAGCGCCAAGTATGACGCACAACGTAACTGGAAATTTTTTTGGCGCCAACCATGTCCGGAAATGACACAATCACGTCACTAACTACACAACCCTGTGTGAACCTCTGCGTCAATTACAACGCCGGAAATGACAAACTTGCATCAACGGACGTGCCTTTTGTGCCAAAAAAAATAAAGTGTAGCATTTGGCGCACCCACGAGCCTAAGTCAACCCGCAATTTGAAACAAAGTAGTCAATTGACAAAAAGACTAAACCCCAGGTAAGACAAATATTTCTTAATATTAACTTTCCCCAAATATGAAACTGACTGAAAGTCTGCAAAAAGGAAATACATGAACCTGACTCATGGCAAATATAAGTACAATACATATATTTAGAACTTTATATAAATGCATAAAGTGCCAAACCATAACTGAGGTGTCTTAAGTAATAAAAACATACTTACCAAAAAGACACCCATCCACATATAGCAGATAGCCAAACCAGTACTGAAACAGTTATCAGTAGAGGTAATGGTATATGAGAGTATATCTTGATCTGAAAGGGGAGGTAGGAGATGAATCTCTACAACCGATAACAGAGAACCTATGAAATAGACCCCCGTTATCGAAATCATCGTATTCAATAAGTGATACTCCCTTCACATCCCTCTGACATTCACTGTACTCTGAGAGGAATCAGGCTTCAAAATGCTGAGAAGCGCATGTCAACGTAGAAATCTTAGCACAAACTTACTTCACCACCTCCATAGGAGGCAAAGTTTGTAAAACTGAATTGTGGGTGTGGTGAGGGGTGTATTTATAGGCATTTTGAGGTTTGGGAAACTTTGCCCCTCCTGGTAGGATTGTATATCCCATACATCACTAGCTCATGGACTCTTGCCAATTACATGGAAGAAAGTGTAATTTTGACTTCTATTGCCCTTTAGGGCCACAGTGCAACAAACTGTGTTTTAATGAGGAATGTGCAGATGCCCTTTTAAGGACTTGCAGAAATATGACCTCAGGAAAAAAAAAAGAAGGAATACTGGCTTGTATACAAATTATATATGACCGTATTTATACATTTGAGATAATTAAAATAGTAATATTTACAAACAGGATAAATAATACACCAGTGTTTTGATAACCTAAACCCTGGTTGTTAATATATGCTGAATAGATTGAAATCACTAAAACTTAAAGAAACAGAAAAGTCAAAAATAAAATATAAGGTAAATGAAACCCCAAATTTGTCTTTCTTGAATTAGATAGAGGATGCAATTTTAAACAACTTTCCAGTTTACTTATATTATTCTATTTGCTTTGTACCTTTTGGTATCATTTGTCTAAAAGCATACCTAGGTAGATCAAGAGTTCGGAGCTAGCTGCAGATTTGTGGCTGCACATTAAAGTGTCAGTAAACTTTAAAAATAATGTATATAATTCTGCACATAGTGCAGAATTATATAACATTATATTAGCCAAACATTATAAAACATAATTGTACCCTATTAATTTTTGAAAAATAACGCTGTTTTACAGACCCGCTCTCTGTACTCTGCTGAGCGGGTTTGTTATATTTACTCAGCGCATCGGGCCAGCTGTATAGTCACAGCCCGGCCCGACCGTGCCATAAGACTAAGTGCAGCTCGCTCCTGCTCTGTCTGACAGCAGGAGCGAGCTGCACTTAGTGCTATGGCGCGGTCGGGCCGGGCTGTGACTATACAGCTGGCCAGATGCGCTGAGTAAATATAACAGACCCGCTCAGCAGAGTACAGAGAGCGGGTCTGTAAAACAGCGTTATTTTTAAAAAATTAATAATTATGTTTTATAATGTTTGGCTAATATAATGTTATATAATTCTGCACTATGTGCAGAATTATATAACATTATTCTTAAGGTTTACTGTCCCTTTAATGCCTGTTGTCATTGGCTTACTGATGTGTTCAGTTAGTTCCCAGTAGTGCTTTGCTGTTTAAAATGTTATGTTCTATCTGATTAATGAAAGAAAAATGTTGGGTTTCATGTCCCTTTAAATTAATGACATTTAAAACAACTTCTATTATAAATTGGGCTTTGTTCTCTTGGTATCCTTTTGTTCTGTCCTAGGAGCGCTTGGGAATGTCCATGTGTCTTTAGCCATTTGTCAGCAGTTTTCAACAATGTTTATAGCAATGTTATACAATTGTTGCAAATACTGCTGCCATAGACAGCCAGACACGTGTATGCTCTTAAAGTGATTGTAAATCCTAGCATTTGTGAAACGCTAGGATTTACAATTGGAACAAATAAAGGGGACTTTCATTCATGAAGTATAAAATATTTCATGCTGAATGCTCCTATTTGTTGGAAGCATTCGCCGCACTGAGCAGCTCAGGCAGCCCACGGCAGAACGGTATTTGTTGTGAGGTGGCGTTTCCACCTCTAACTCGTGCCAAGACAGATAGCACGGCTATTGGCTAAGAGGTGTAAATATCACCTCTCAGCAAAATAGCGTTTTGCCGAGGGCTGCCTGAGCAGCTCAGTGCGGCAAACGCTTCCAATAAATAAAGGAGTATTTTACAAACGGTAGGATTTACAATCACTTTAAGCTCCAATCAGCCTACCTAGGCTAACTCTTCAACAAAGGATACCAAGAGAAAACGTACATTAGATAATATAAGTATATTGGAAAGTTCTTTAAAATCTTATGCTCTATCCAATTCATTTGTTTATTTTTTACTTTACTGTCTCTTTTTCTTTTTCTTTTTTATTAATTTTTATTGAAATGTTCAATTAAAGTATACATTAGAATAGTATAAAATCTCACACAGTGAGATGACATAGGGAGGAAAGGGGGTAAGTACATTAAAATAAAATAAAATAACAGAATACCATTATCAAAACAGATATGCAGTGCATTAGATATTTGTGTCTCTTATATAGATTGAACGTATACAGTATGTTTCTCCTAGTCTCCATTCTGCTTTGAGATAGTCCATATTCATATATATAGTCCATGTTATGATAAAGTCCAAAAATAGTTTCAGGTATATTATGAGAAATTTTACATTGAATAGTAATACAACATGAAATGGAATGGCGCTAGGTTTACATTCCCAAAAGTGGGACATTAAACATAGTTAACCTGTTTTGTGCAAATATGTTTCAGAACTGATGGACAGACACCTTCATTGCTTTGTCAGAATAAATATGGTATGTGGTTATGTTTGTGATATGAGTGATTTAATTGTTCCAGTGTTCCAATAGAATTACATAGAGGCAGATAAATCTTTCTTCCCTTTGAATGTGTAAGATATTCTTTCAAGGTAAAGTTCACCAGGTTTACCGATTTAGTTAGTGTTGGGGGTTTAGGTTTTTTCCAGTATCTGGGAATTAATCTTTTAGCGGAATTGATAATTATTTGGAATAGGGGGGCTCGTAATTTGCAGGGTATTTTTGCTTTACCATTTAGGAGGTAGATTAGAGGTGATAAGTGTATCCTGCATTCAAACAGTTTTTCTATTGTGTTATGAATTGTATTCCAGAATTGTTTTATTATTTGACAGTACCACTATAAATGTAGAAGTGTGCCTTTTTCACTGCAATCATCTGTCTGATACCGAGGGGTATACAGTTTATAGTGTAGTCTTGTGGGTGTAAGGTACCAACGTGAAAGTAATTTAATATTTGTTTCTAGGGTGAGAACTGAGATTGAGCTCTTGTTTGTCGATGTGAGTATTTGTGTCTTTTCATTTGGGGTAAGAGTGAGGTTAAAGTCTTTTTCCCATTTACAGATGTATGAGGGATCTGTGTTTGAGTTCAAATCTAAAAGGAGTTTATAGAATATTTACCTAGATTACAAGTTTTGCGCTATAGAGGGTATTTAACGAACGCAACAAAAGTTGTGTTATTTCACCTTCCATAGCACTGCCATTAAATGTTTTAGAAAATCCGGCTTGTGTGTGCGATATGGTTGCGTTGAGCTCCATACCGCACAAAATACAAGCACTGCTTTGACATGCTCGTGCACGCTTTCCACATAGACATCAATGGGGAGAGAGTGTCAGAAAAAAAACACCTGCGATCGCGGAATGAAAAGCTCCATAACGCAGCCCCATTGATGTCTATGGGGAAAAAAAGTTAAGTATAAATCTAACACCCTAACATAAACCCCATAGGCAGGCGAAGGTCCAAGGCGGAGGTCCAGGCAAAGGTCAAAGGTGGAGGTACAGGCAAAGGTCCATCGATCCAACGTGGAGGTCCTCTTCATGCAATCGTCCGCCACACACAGGCAAAGGTCCATCGATCCAACGTGGAGGTCCTCTTCATGCAATCGTCCGCCACACACTAAGAATTGAAATGCAAGGTACCCCTTTTATACTGGGGGTACCATTGCATTCAAATTGGCTGAAAAATTCGAATCAGCCAATAGAATGAGAGCTGCTTAAATCCTATTGGCTGATTTGAACAGCCAATTGGATTTTAGCAGCCCTAATTCCTATTGGCTGATTAACATTTTTCAGCCAATAGGAATGCAATGGTACCCCCAGTATAAAAGGGGTACCTTGCATTTCAATCCTCAGTGTGTGGCGGACAATCACATGAAGAGGACCTCCACATCAGTTCGATGGACCTTTGTCTGGACCTCCGCCTTGGACCTTTGCCTGGACCTTCGCCTCCGCGCATCGACCGCTCCGCAGGGATGAAGAAGATGGAGGTCCGGCAGTGAATGAAGATGGAGCCGCCTGGATGAAGATGGAGCTGTCGGGATGAAGATCGTTCAAGCAGGACTCCAGCAACTGTGAATACCTAAAGAGGGGTTAGTGTTATGTTTTTTGGGTGTTTTTTTTTTTATATTAGGGTTTGGGCAGTTCTTAAAAGAGCTGAATGCCATTTTAAGGGCAAGAAAAAGAGCTGAATGACCTTTTAAGGGCAATGCCCATACAAATGCCCTTTTCAGGGCAATGGGTAGATTAGTTTTTTTAGATAGGTTTTTTATTTTGTGGGTTTGGGGGGGTGAGGGTTTGTAATGTTAGTGGGTCTTTGTTTTTTGTTTTTAGAAAAAGAGCTGATTTCTTTAGGGCAAAACCCTACAAAAGGCCCTTTTAAGGGCTATTGGTAGTATATTATAGATTAGGTTTCTTTTATTTTGGGGTGTTTTTTTTTAAAATGGGTATTAGAATAGGAATAATTGCTATTATTTTTAATAATTTGTTTGTTATTTTGTGGAATGTTTTTTTTTTTCGTTTTGGGGTGTTTTTTTTTTTTTAGAATAGCCATTTTTTATTTTTAATGGGCAGCAAAAGAGCTGAATTTCATTTTAAGGGCAACGCCCATACAAATGCCATTTTCAGGGCAAAGGGTAGATTAGGTTTTACTTTATTTTTATTTTGTGGGTTTGGAGGGTGGGGGTTTGTATACTGTTAGGGGGTCTTTGTTTTTCTTTGTAGGAAAAGAGCTGATTTCTTTAGGGCAATGCCCTACAAAAGGCAATTTTAAGGGCCTACAAAAGGCCCTTTTAAGGGCCCTTGGTAGTTTATTATTAGATAGATTAGGTTTTTTTTTATTATGGGGTGTTTTTTTTTAAACAGGGTATTAGAATAGGAATAATTTTTATTATTTTGGATAATTTTGTTTGTTGTTTTTTGTAATGGTAGTTTTTTTTATTTTTTGTAATTTTAATGTTTTTTTTTTGTAATGGTAGGTTTTAGTGTAAGGCAGCTTAGGTTTTATTTTACAGGTAAGTTTGTATTTATTTTAACTAGGTAGTTAGTAAATAGTTAATAACTATTTACTAATTAGTCTACCTAGTTAAAATAAAAACAAACTTAAAAATAAAAATAAAACCTAAGCTAGCTACAATATAACTTTTTGTAATATTGTAGCTAGTTTAGTTTTTATTTTACAGGTAAGTATGTATTTAGTTTTAAATAGGTATTATTTAGTTAATAATTGTAATTGTAACCCCTTGAGTGCTAACGACGGCTCTGAGCCATCGCTAGCACTCTCCCACCATAAGGGAAATCTGGGGCTCCCACCCGCTCCTACCCCGGCGATCGGGCCTGCACAGTGACAGGCATTGCCGGGGCTTCACGTTGTGTGCAGTGACGTCACGCACAATGACGTGATGACGTCACTGTGCAACTTTATTTAAAATGAACAATGTTAAGTATAGGAGCAGGGGGCATGCTGCTTAGAAGCCTGTATCTCAGGCATCTAAGCAGCTACAGACCCCCAAGTCCCACCATTGGAAAGGTAATCGCCTAACAGTGTAAGTCTTGTTAAAAATAAATAAATATAAAAATAATAAAAAAAACCTTAAAACAAATTAGCACCCAGGTGGGAAAGTGCTTAGCACTCAAAGAGTTAATTTAGCTCTATTTTAATTATGTTAAAGTTAGGGGGTGTTAGGGTTAGGGTTAGGTTTAGGGGTTAATAGTTTAATTTAGGTTGTTGTGATGTGGTGGGCTGGCGGTTTAGGGGTTAATAGGTTTATTTAGTGGTAGTGATGTGGGAGGTCAGAGGTTTAGGGGTTAATAACTTTATTTAGTGGCGGCGATGTTGGGGAGCGGCGGAATAGGGGTTAATATCTTTATTATAGTGTGGGTGATGTTGGAGTGCGGGGAAATAGAGGTTAATAACTATAGTAGAGTGGCGACGATGTCGGGGAGCGGCGGAATAGGGGTTAATACATTTTATTAGTGGTGTCGATGTCGGGAGCAGCAAATTAGGGGTTAATAACTTTAAAATAGTGTTTTGCGATGTGGGAGGGCCTCGGTTTAGGGGTTAATAGGTAGTTTATGGGTGTTAGTGTACTTTGTAATACTTTAGTTATGAGCTTTGTGTAACAGTTTTGTTGCGTAAAACTCACAACTACTGCTCTCAGATGGCGGTATGGATCTTGTCGGTATAGGGTGTAACGCAAGCTTTTTAGCCTCACCACAACACTTGTAATGGCAGCGCTATGGAATTCCCATGAAAAAACATAATTTTTTGAGTGTAGGACTGATGTTGCTCTACAGGCTAAAAGGCGGTATAGCTATACTGACAAGACTTGTAATGGCTGCGATGCTGTTTTAACGCTGAAATTACCATTTTTTCAGCGTTAAAACACCAACGCACAATTTGTAATCTACCTGATTGATAATAGGTGTTTTGCAGGTGTTCCAGAGTTGCAGGCTTGTTCAAAAGGGGTTAAAGGATGGAAGACGTTATCTTTGTGTATTTGTATGTTTATTTAGTTTCTGGCTTGGAAGTAAGATAACCAATGTATAAAGGGATATCCTATTTCTTCTTTGAGTGTTGTAAACTGTTTTAGTGCTTCCGAGTGTACAATACGTAAAATGGGGATATTGCTGTTAGAGTCGTGTATTGCATTGGGAGTAGAAATTCTATCAAGGGGGGGGGGTTGGGTTATCTAGTAAAGGTGTTAATGGTGAAATGGTGAAGGTATGTTGATATTTTTTGGTGTTTTCGTATAATTTGGTCCCATATTTCCAGAGTTGTGGAGACTAAGGGGTTTTCTCTCTTTGATGTAATTTTGTCTTGTGGTTGAAGGCCGCACATACTTTTCCAATTACTAGTTAATGTGAGGTCACCCTCCAGTTCCATCCATTGCTTGTTTGACGAACATCTGTGCCAATTCCAGAAACAGACTAATTGAGAGGCCTGATAGGACATTAAAATATTTGGGATTCCAAATCCCCCTTTTTCGTTTACAAAAAGCAGGCTTGTGCAGGCGATATGGTGGTGTTGAGCTCTATACCGCACCCAAATACAAGTGCTGCTTTGACGTGCTCATGCACGATTTTTTAGTGTAAGGCAGCTTAGGTTTTATTTTACAGGTAAGTTTGTATTTATTTTAACTAGGTAGTTAGTAAATAGTTAATAACTATTTACTAATTAGTCTACCTAGTTAAAATAAATACAAACTTAAAAATAAAAATAAAACCTAAGCTAGCTACAATATAACTTTTAGTAATATTGTAGCTAGCTTAGTTTTTATTTTACAGGTAAGTATGTATTTAGTTTAAAATAGGTATTATTTAGTTAATAATTGTAATTGTAACCCCTTGAGTGCTAACGACGGCTCTGAGCCATCGCTAGCACTCTCCCACCATAAGGGAAATCTGGGGCTCCCACCCGCTCCTACCCCGGCGATCGGGCCTGCACAGTGACAGGCATTGCCGGGGCTTCACGTTGTGTGCAGTGACGTCACGCACAATGAAGTGATGACGTCACTGTGCAACTTTATTTAAAATGAACAATGTTAAGTATAGGAGCAGGGGGCATGCTGCTTAGAAGCCTGTATCTCAGGCATCTAAGCAGCTACAGACCCCCAAGTCCCACCATTGGAAAGGTAATCGCCTAACAGTGTAAGTCTTGTTAAAAATAAATAAATATAAAAATAATAAAAAACCCTTAAAACAAATTAGCACCCAGGTGGGAAAGTGTTTAGCACTCAAAGAGTTCATATAGCTCTATTTTAATTATGTTAACGTTAGGGGGTGTTAGGGTTAGGTTTAGGGGTTAATAGTTTAATTTAAGTTGTTGTGATGTGGTGGGCTGGCTGTTTAGGGGTTAATAGGTTTATTTAATGGTAGTGATGTGGGAGGTCAGAGGTTTAGGGGTTAATAACTTTATTTAGTGGCGGCGATGTTGGGGAGCGGCGGAATAGGGGTTAATATCTTTATTATAGTGTGGGCGATGTTGGAGTGCGGGGAAATAGGGGTTAATAACTATAGTAGAGTGGCGACGATGTCGGGGAGCGGCGGAATAGGGGTTAATACATTTTATTAGTGGTGTCGATGTCGGGAGCAGCAAATTAGGGGTTAATAACTTTAAAATAGTGTTTTGCGATGTGGGAGGGCCTCGGTTTAGGGGTTAATAGGTAGTTTATGGGTGTTAGTGTACTTTGTAACACTTTAGTTATGAGCTTTGTGTAGCAGTTTTGTTGCGTAAAACTCACAACTACTGCTCTCAGATGGCGGTATGGATCGTGTCGGTATAGGGTGTAACGCAAGCTTTTTAGCCTCACCACAACACTTGTAATGGCAGCGCTATGGAATTCCCATTAAAAAAAACATATTTTTTTGAGTGTAGGACTGATGTTGCTCTACAGCAGTGCTTTCCAAACTGTGTGTCGGGACACACTAGTGTGTCGGCAGCAGTGTGTAGGTGTGTCCCTGCTTCAGCACAAATTTTTTTGGGTTTCTGACTTTCCGCCTGCCTGCTACGCATATCACATGGTTGACACGTGATTGATACCTAGGGGGACACAGATCATCTTAACCTATTGGCACAGCTCAGTGGGAACTGAAACAATTCCCATTGGTGGCACATTGGCTCCTGACTGCATGTGTAGTCTCCTTAATTGGCTCGTGACTGCATGTATAGTCAGTGAAGCTTAAAAATGCTTGATGATGAAATGCGAGTGTCTTTATCTAATATTCCACCAAATATTCAGAAATTGTGTTCATCCCATCAACCTCATACATCCCATTAAAATAGTAAGTAGTTACTGGTGTTATTAAACTTTTTTTTAATTCTTGCACATACATACTGTTACTTGTAAATACATTTCGTTATTATATAATTTATGTATGTGTCCATATCTTTTAAAACAAGTTAGTTTAACCTCCTTTTTGCTAGTACAACTGAATTACTGTGTCGCAAAATGATGTAGGTCTAAAAAGTGTGTCACCAACATGAAAAGTTTGGAAAGCTCTGCTCTACAGGCTAAAAGGCGGTATAGCTATACTGACAAGACTTTTAATGGCTGCGATGCTGTTTTAACGCTGAAATTACCATTTTTTCAGCGTTAAAACACCAACGCACAACTTGTAATCTACCTGATTGATAATAGGTGTTTTGCAGGTGTTCCAGAGTTGCAGGCTTGTTCAAAAGGGGTTAAAGGATGGAAGACGTTATCTTTGTGTATTTGTGTGTTTATTTAGTTTCTGGCTTGGAAGTAAGATAACCAATGTATAAAGTGTTGTAAACTGTTTTAGTGCTCCCGAGTGTACAATACGTAAAATGGGGATATTGCTGTTAGAGTCGTGTATTGCATTGGGAGTAGAAATTCTATCAAGGGGGGGGGGGGGGGTTGGGTTATCTAGTAAAGGTGTTAATGGTGAAATGGTGAAGGTATGTTGATATTTTTTGGTGTTTTCGTATAATTTGGTCCCATATTTCCAGAGTTGTGGAGACTAAGGGGTTTTCTCTCTTTGATGTAATTCTGTCTTGTGGTTGAAGGCCGCACATACTTTTCCAATTACTAGTTAATGTGAGGTCACCCTCCAGTTCCATCCATTGCTTGTTTGACGAACATCTGTGCCAATTCCAGAAACAGACTAATTGAGAGGCCTGATAGGACATTAAAATATTTGGGATTCCCAAACCCCCTTTTTCGTTAGTTTTCACTCAGCTAGATTATGAGTTTTCAGCGCTATTGGGAAATTAACGACCACCACAAAAGCGGCATTATTTCACCTCCCTATAGCGCTGCTATTACAGGTTTACAAAAAGCAGGCTTGTGCAGGCGATATGGTGGTGTTGAGCTCTATACCGCACCCAAATACAAGTGCTGCTTTGACGTGCTCATGCACGATTTCCCCATAGACATCAATGGAGAGAGCAGGCAAAAAAAGCCTAACACCTGCAATCTCGGAAACAAAAGTTCCGTAACGCAGCCCCATTGATGTCTATGGGGAAAGAAATTGTTATGTTTTAACCTAACACTCTAACATAAAAACCACGTCTAAACACCCCTAACATCGCCACCACCAACATAATGTTATTAACCCCTAATCTGTCGCCCTTAACATCGCCGCCACCTAAATAAAACTATTAACCCCTAATCTGCCGCTCCCGATATTGCCGTCACCTACATACAGTTATTAACCCCTAATCACCACCCTTAACATCGCCGCCACCTACATTACAGTTATTAACTCCTAATCTGCCTCCCCCAATGTCGCCGTCACTATACTAAAGTTATTAACCCCTAAACCTCTGGCCTCCAACATCACTAACACTAAAAAAATATATTAACCCCTAAACCTAACCCTAATGTAACACTAACCCTAAGCATAACCATAACTCTAACACCCCCTAGCTTAAATATAATTAAAATAAAGCTAAATAAACCTTACAATTATTACCTAAATAATTCCTATTTTAAACTAAATACATACTTACCTGTAAAATAAAACCTAAGCTATCTACAACATAACTAATAGTTATATTGTAGCTATCTTACGTTTTATTTTTATTTCACAGCTAAGTTTGTATTTATTTTAACTAGGTAGACTAGTTAGAAAATAGTTATTAACTATTTAATAACTACCTAGTTAAAATAAATACAAAGTTACCTGTAAAATAAAACCTAACCTGCCTTACACTAAAAACTAACATTACAAAAAAATAAAGTAAATTAAATTATTAAAATACAATTTTCTAACTTACAAAAAAAATAAACACTAAATTACAAAAAATTAAAAAACGAAATTATCAAAAATAAAATCGAATTACTCTTAATCTTAAAGGTTTTTTTAAGGGTATTTTGGGTGGGGTTTTTTTCAGGTTAGGGTTTGGGCAATGTAAAAGAGCTAAATTCCCTTTTAAGGGCAATGCCCATCCAAATGCCCTTTTCAGGGCAATGGTTAGCTTAAGTTTATTTAGAAAGGTTTTTATTGGGGGGGAGGGTTGGTTGGTTAGTAGGGATGGGCGAATGTTTCGCAACATTCGAAAAACGGCACAAATTTTAACACATTCGTTCATTCTAATCGAATTTCGAATGTTTACATAACATTCTAACATTCGATTTTCGAATATTCGGTTTCGAATTTTACGATTACATTCGAAAATATTCGAATTCGAAAAATTCGAATTTAGATTGTAATAGTATTTCTAATGCTTTTTCTTTAAATGTAATATTCGAATTATGCAATATTCGAATTCGAAAAATTCGAATTTAGATTGTAATAGTATTTCTAATGCTTTTTCTTTAAATGTAATATTCGAATTATGCAATACGTGTATTCGAATTCGAAAAATTCGAATTTAGATTGTAATAGTATTTCTAATGCTTTTTCTTTAAATGTAATATTCGAATTATGCAATATTTGAATTCGAAAAATTCGAATTTAGATTGTAATAGTATTTCTAATGCTTTTTCTTTAAATGTAATATTCGAATTATGCAATATTCGAATTCGAAAAATTCGAATTTAGATTGTAATAGTATTTCTAATGTTTCTTCTTTAAATGTAATATTCGAATTATGCAATACGTGTATTCGAATTCGAAAAATTCGAATTTAGGTTGTAATAGTATTTCTAATGCTTTTTCTTTAAATGTAATATTCAAATTATGCAATATTCGAATTCGAAAAATTCGAATTTAGATTGTAATAGTATTTCTAATGCTTTTTCTTTAAATGTAATATTCGAATTATGCAATAGGTGTATTCGAATTCGAAAAATTCGAATTTAGATTGTAATAGTATTTCTAATGCTTTTTCTTTAAATGTAATATTCGAATTATGCAATACGTGTATTCGAATTCGAAAAATTTGAATTTAGATTGTAATAGTATTTCTAATGCTTTTAAATGTAATATTCGAATTATGCAATATTCGAATTCGAAAAATTCGAATTTATATTCAAATTCGAAAAATTCAAATTTATATTCGAATTCGAAAAATTCGAATTTCGAATGTAGACATTCGATATAATTATAAACATTCGAATTCGAAAGTGACATTCGAAAACTGTAAATAACATTCGATTTTCGAATTTTTAAGAATATTCGTTCTTATCGACATTCAAATTTAGAATTCGAATTTCGGTAATAACATTCGTTCTACATTCGAAATTTGAAAATTTGCACATTCGCCCATCCCTATTGGTTAGGTGGTGGGTTTTACTGTTGGGGGGGGTGTTTGTATTTTTTTTTTAGGTAAAAGCTGATTTCTTTGGGGCAATGCCCCACAAAAGGCCCTTTAAAGGGCCATTGGCTGTCTAGTATAGGCTAGGTTTTTTATTTTGGTGGGACTTTTTTATTTTGATAGGGCTATTAGATTAGGAGTAATTCGTTTTTATTTTTGATAAATTCATTTTTTATTTTTTGTAATTTAGTGTTTTTTTGGGGGGGTTTTAGTTAGAAAATTGTATTTTAATAATTTAATATATTTTATTTTATTGTAATGTTAGTTTTTAGTGTAAGGCAGGTTAGGTTTTATTTTACAGGTAACTTTGTGTTTATTTTAACTAGGTAGTTATTAAATAGTTAATAACTATTTACTAACTAGTCTACCTAGTTAAAATAAATACAAATTTATGTGTGAAATAAAAAAATCTAAGATAGCTACAATATAACTATTAGTTATTTTGTAGCTAGCTTAGGTTTTTTTTTACAGTTAAGTATGTATTTAGTTTTAATTAGGTATTATTTAGGTAATAATTGTAAGGTTTATTTAGATTTATTTTAATTATATTTAAGTTAGGGGGTGTTAGGGTTACGTTAGGGTTAGATTTAGGGTTAGGGTTACGTTAGGGTTAGGATTAGGGGTTAATATATTTATGTAGAGTTAGTGATGTGCGAGGTCAGAGGTTTAGGGGTTAATAATTTATTTTAGTATATTTCATTGTGGGGGGCTTGCAGTTTAGTGGTTAATAGGTTTATAAAAGCGGTGGTGTGGGTGGACGACAGATTAGTGGTTAATAATCTTTAAATAGTGTTTGTGATACGGGAGGGTTTAGGGGTTAATAGGTTTATTATAGTGGCGACAATGTTGGGAAGTGGCGGAATAGGGGTTAATATTTTTTTAGTGGCGGTGATGTCGGGAGAGGCAGATTAGGGGTTAATAAATTTATTATAGTGCTTGCAATGCGGGAGGGCCTCGGTTTAGGGATTAATAGGTAGTTTATGGGTATTAGTGTACTTTTTAACACTTTAGTTATGAGTTTTATGCTACAGCTTTGTAACGTAAAACTCATAGCTACTGACTTTAGATGGCGGTACGAATCCTGTCAGTATAGGGTGTACCGCTCACTTTTTGGCCTCCCAGGCAAACTCGTAATACCGGGACATTGGAAGTCCCATTGAAAAAGGACTATTTTTAAAAAGTGCGGTACTGACGTTGCGTGACGGCCAAAAAGGTGTGCAGTACACCTATACCTACAAGACTTGTAATAGCGGCATTAGGGAAAAAGCAGCGTTGTGAAGCATAACAATGATTTTTCACTCATAACTCAAAACTCGTAATCTAGCTGTATGTTAGGGGTTTGGACATTCTAGGGCGTTAGTCTTGCCAGATAAATTTGTTTATCAGCTTTTGAGTTTCTTTAAAAAAGCGAGGTGGAAGGGCTATAGGGATAATTTGGAACAAGTTTAAGATCTTTGGGAGTATTGTCATCTTAACTGCAGCTACTCTACCCAACCATGATAATAGTTTAGATTGCCACGATATGAGGTCTTGCTTAATACCAGTTAGTATTGTGGTGTAGTTATCGTTGTATAGTTCCTCCATAGATCGGGATATAAACATGCCATTTATCATCAGATATTTGGTATGGGTGACTTTTTTTATTGAATTTTAGGGTGTTTAGCGGAATATTAATATTCAGGATTTCCAATTTGTTCATGTGTATTGAAAAGTTGGACCATAGGCTATATAACAAAATTTCATTTTCTTGAAGTTTTAGGGTGTTAATGGGTTTGGTTATGGTCAGCAGGACAAATAGATTTTGTGTTCTTTGATGCCTACTCTAGGGCCTTTGATTTGGGGTTATCTCTGATTCTGCTAGCCAATATTTCCATAGTTAAGATGAAGAGAATTGGTGACAGGGGGCAGCCTTGTCTTGTACTATAGTGGATTGTGAAGCTCTCGGACAGATCACCATTTACTTTAATATGTGCATTTGGTTTATTGTAGAGGGCAAGTACCCAGTCTATAAAATCGTTGCTAAAGCCAAACCTAGACAGAGCAGCTAAAAGAAAATTCTAGCTTACTATGTGAAATGCCTTTTCTGCGTCTATAGCTAATAGTAAAAATTGGTCTGGTATATATTTTGTGTTGCTGATATATTGCAATATTTTTATTGTATCTTCCAGGAACAAATCCAGCTTGATCTCCATTAATCAGTCTTGGTAGAATTGAATTGATTCTGTTTGCTATCATTTTTGCGTATATTTTAATGTCGTTATTCAGCAACGATATTGGTCTAAATTTAACAGTTTTCTCCGGTTTATAGAGGACTGTGATGTGGGCTTCTAACATCTCGCTTGGTATAGTGTGATCTGAGGATATGTGGTTAAATAATTCTGTTAAGTGAGGCGTCAGAATATCTTTAAAGGAGGAATAGTATTTAGTATTGTAGCTACTGGGCCTGGGGCTTTTCCGGTTGGTATGTTTGATATTTTCTGTGAAACTTCTCTATATATGATGGGAGAGTCTAAGAATCTTTTTTCATCTGTCGTTATAGGGGGTAATGTTGTTTCCTGTAAGTATTTAGAAAGGGTAAGCTGAGGGTCAGTTGGGGGACTGGTGTTTGTATTTGAAATATTGTATAATAATATGTAGTATTGATGGAAGGCTTCTACTATTTTGTTAGGGGAGACAATAAGCTCTCCTTTTTCATTTTGAGTTGGTTAACACATGTCCAATCATTTTTCCTGTTTAGTTGTCTAGCTAGTATCCACCCTTTTTTGTTTTTCTATGCATTGAATTTAGCATTAGTGTATGTATATCTGTGATGGGTCTGATTGTGAAGATAATGGTTTAAGTTTTCTCTAGCCTTAGTCAGATTTTCTAGTAAAGATTGATCAGACGGGGTGGCCTTGGGTAGCGACTCATAATTAGCTAGCTCCTTCAATAAGGGTTGGTATTGTGTTTGTTGTTTTGCTCTAAGTTTTATGCATTCTCCCCGAATGTAACATTTGTGGGCCAGTCAATTTGCATATGGATTATTAAATTTAAAAAATTCAGTGAGGCTTTTTTGTAGTGATGCAAACATTAAGCTGTCAGTAAATATAGAATTATCGAGCCTCCAATTGAATTTGAAAGATGGAGTATTATGCCAATTCAGTTTGCATAGGACCATGGCATGATCTGACCATGTGATTTGAGTTATCTGTGATGAGGAAACGTAGTTAAAACCCTAATGGTTTGTTATAATGTAGTCTAATTTAGAATACTTTAAAAATGGGTGTGAGAAGAAAGTATAGTCCCTAATGGAAGTAAGTCCAATATGTTCCAGCACCAAGGTAATCCCTATTCCAGGGTTGCAGATATGTAGGTGTGCAGGTTATTCAAGACCGGCACCACAGTCCCATATACAAAGTAGTTCCAAAAATAGGATAGTAACACTACCAATTAGTAGTAACAAATATTTATTTATTTAAGCCAACATAATAAAAAGACAACGTTTTGGATTCACATCCTTAGTCATGTCCAGTCATATAGTCCCTAATGGAGGGATGTTGTGTTCGCCATATGTCTAACATATGTAGCTGTTGTAGAGATTTACCTACTGATCTGATTTCTGTTTTTGGTGCATTGGGGTTTTTTGTAGAACTGACCAGGCTAGGTTCTAAGGTAATATTGATATCCCCTCCCAGAAATATTGGTCCCTTAGTTATTTCTAATAGAGTATTTGTACATGTACAAAAGAATTTTGCTTGACCTTTGTTTGGGGCATATAAGTTAGCTATTGTTATTATGGTATCATAAAGTAAGCCCACAACAATTCACATTGTACCTTCTTTGTCTTTGTGTTGGGATAGTAGTGTGAAGGGGATATTTTTCTTTATTAGTATGGCTACTCCATTATGTTTGGTTGAATTGGAACTGAAAAAGTGTTATGAATAGTAATGCTGTGGTAATTTAGGCTCATGAGCTAATTTAAAATGTATTTCTTGTATAAGAACTATAGAGGCATCCTTTTTATTTAAAATCATGCAGTGCCATAGATATTTTATTAGGTGAATGGAAACCCTTGACATTTTGGTTGAGTATTGTTATGTGGTGATGTGTTTGGTTGGGTCCCTTACGACTCATCTTAGTGGTGTTGAATAAGATTCAGGGGTGCCCGTCCATCTTGACCAACGTGATAGAAGATGAGATCTCCATAAATTCTGAAACTTAGATAGCAAACATGAGTATATTTATGACTAGCGTAGAAAACATTTAACATAGCCGTAAATAAAGGTAATATACATGTGTATTGGGTATATTTGTCCACTGTGTTACAAAACTGAATATAACTAGAATTATGCTTAAAACTAGCAATAAAACTTGAAGACAAAAAATAAACAAAACTAAAACAATATTCTTCAGCCTCAAAAAACATCAGAGGGCAAAATAAGTAAAAAGAGGCAGTGACTCAAGGTCCTGCTAACTTGTGGAATATTAATTGGGTATAGAATAGAATATTGGTAGAGTTATTGTTATAGGGGGTTTACATGTAGACATTAGTGATATATATTAGTTTGTAAAAGTGTTATTTGCAGACTAGACCGCATTGTGTGAAAAATATGTCAGTGTGACAAATAAACAACATCATACTGTGATATTACAATAATTATGTGACCACTGTTTGTTGGGTGACTGAGTCAGGAGTGTCTGCAAATAGTGTCCCTTTGGTTATTGGTCCTCTTCTGTGTCTGTCTCGAATTTCTTGTCAGGGCGTTCTTTGAGGTTTGGGAATAGTGGATTCTTTGTAGTTCTGGCTTGCTGTAGATGTCTGATCCTGCAGAGGAGTTGGTGTAAGTTGTAGTTTCTGGCAAAAGTCTGTGATTTCTTTTGGGTCCTTGCAGACAAGTCTGTTGCCATCATTTAGTACTGTTAGATGTGTAGGGAATCTCCATCTGTATTGGGTGCTGTTTTCTCTCAAAAGTTTTATTAATGGCTGAAACTCTTTCCTCTTTTGGAGTGTGCGATTTGAGAGGTCTGCAAAGATTTGGATGCATCTGTCCTGAAATTTGAATTGTGGATTTTTCCTGGCACATTGTAGAATCTGTTCTTTGATTTGATACTGTAGGGTTATGATTAAGAAATCTCTAGGAGGTTGTAAGGTGTTTAATTTTGGTATCTAGGCTCGGTGAATTATTTCAATGTATATATTATCTAGCCATGATGAATCTTCTGTAGAGAGTGCTTTGAATACGTCTAATACATACATTTCCAAGTTGTCTGGTGTTATATCTTCTGATATACCTCTGATACAGGGGATATTTCTTCTATTTTGTTCTCCAAATCATCGATTTTATCGTAGCGATCCTCTATAGAGCTTTCATGAGAGGTAATGCGTTGGTTAGCTTGGTCAATATAATTGGCAAAGAGGTCACATTCATCTTCCAGGCCTCTACTCTGAAACCCAGTTCAATGAGATCTGATCTAACTGAGGCCACCTTTTCTCTTATGCATTGTGTGATTTTTTTGCATCATTTCGTCCATATAAGACTTAGTTGGTAGTCCAGAAATATCAGCTTTCGTTATATAGTCCATGTGGCCTGATGTTGAACTGTTTGGCCCTTTGGTAGCAGAGGTCCTTTTTGGGGTTCTTGTGAATTGGGGTTGAGGTTCTTGTGAATCTTCTTGTATCATAGTTTCCAAGGGTTTGAAATAGTTTTCAACTATTGATGATGTTTTGGTTGCAGGTTTTGTTATCTTATCTTTTTTTAACCACCCTGCGAGCCGACATGAGGGCTATGGTGTTTTTGACATAAAGTGCCAATGTTAAAATCAGATTTGTACCAGGTATAAACTTGGATTGTCTAACTTCTTTAATCAAGCGTGGTTCTGAAGTTTGTAAAGGGTATTGCTGGTTGTGAGGAGCGAGGTCCTTAGCGATTGGTATTATATCATATACGTTTAATATAACATCTGATTAGGACTAATGCAGTATTACAATAAAATATATCAATTTGTGTGAAGATATTCCTATACACAAATGATATTAAACCAATTTGCACATAAGACAATGTGCAATAAGCAGAAACTGCACAGTCCTGAGTCCCACGAGAGCTAAAACAACAGAAGAAGACAAGAGGTGCCTCAGAGGGTGAGTATGTCAAGGTGAGAAAATAAAACACTTGATGTGGTGACAAGTGGCAACTCGCATTTGGAAGGGCATTACATGTAGTGTGTGTGTGGAAAACTGAAGCATACCGGTCCCTCCAGCGAGGCAAACCCCGGGCTTCAACAGCTGTGAATAAGGAACAACAGCTTGCAACAAGCCGACACCACAATGAGGGATTTCCTCAACCGGGTACCGTGGGTGTTCCGAGTGACGTCACAATCACATGATCAGCTCCATCAGCTTCTAATTTCAGCTTCAGACCGCACTCTGCATCCCAAACAGCTAACTCAAACACCAATAAAATGTAAGTTCAGCAGTAAAAGAAACCACAGAGCCAGTGGAATAAAAAGAAGTTACTTTGTAGTAGATAAAAGATTTATTTAAACAAGTGACGTGTTTCTCAGTGGTTACATCCACCGTTTCATCAGGCTTGTAAGAAAGAAAACAAACACAGACTTATACTGAGACATAAAGTCTGCCTACTAGTTACATGCACAGGCCGAATAATTAACATACATGTACATAGGAGGCGTGTGTTTGAGACATAATGATTATACAATGATAAGAAAAATTTAAACCTATAATAAAAACAATCTTAAAAACAAAGGAACTGTAATAAAAGTTGCATACTAAATGGGCATGTTGCCATGTTATTTCTTTGTGAAGTTTTTATTCTTGTTTGCCATTTTACCTCAATAAAAATCATTTAAAAAAAAAAATGTATTAAAGACCCCAATAGGGTTGGTGATAAAAACTAAAATATAAAGTAGCGTACATTGAGGGTGTTACCGTTAAAAATTCCATTTACAGAGTATAATAAAGAATTCTCTGTAAGGGTGAGAGTACAATTGTGATGAGAATGTGCCAAATATGTTATCCATAAAAATGAGTGAAATTATAAAAGCGATATGCTGAAAAGAATGTGTATATCCGGTCTATAAATCTAGGACAGGACATCCATTCAAAGTGAAAAGAAAGTGTGATATGTGTGTAGAAATAGAATAGTGAATATATACTAATGTGGAAGATTAGTCTATAGATTAGACATGATTATAACTATAAATACTAAATATATTGGACAAATGTATACTATTAAGGTATGATTATACAATCAATGCTGTAATGAGTGAGATAAGGATATTAATTAAGATATTGATAAAAAGTGAAAATTCTATATGTGATAATAAGATGAATATAATAGAATAATGTGTCAGTTTATTATGAAAGTACATTAAAGGGCCACTAAACCCAAAATCTTTCTTTCATGATTCAGATAGAGAATACAAATTTAAACAACATTACAATTTACTTCTATTATTTATTTTGCTTCATTTTTTAGATATCCTTAGTTGAAGCAAAAGCAATGCACATGGTGAGCCAATCACATGAGGCTTCTATGTGCAGCAACCAATCAGCAGCTACTGAGCATATCTAGATATGCTTTTCAGCAAAGAATATCAGGAGAATAAAACAAATTAGATAATAGAAGTAAATTAGAAAGATGTTTAGAATTGCATTCTCTTTCTAAATCATGAAAGAAAAAAATGTGGGTTTCATGTCCCTTTAACTCTAATCCAATGATTGAACTTGAACTCGGATTGAACTTGATTCTGATTGGCTGATTCCATCAGCCAATCAGAATTTTCCTACCTTAATTCCGATTGGCTGATAGAATCCTATCAGCCAATCGGAATTCGAGGGACGCCATCTTGGATGACGTCCCTTAAAGGAACCGTCATTCGTCGGGAAGTCGTCGGAAGAAGAAGATGGGTCTGCGGTGGAGGTCTTAAAGATGGAGCCGGTCGTCATCGGATGAAGATAGAAGATGCCGCTTGGATCAAGATGGTTGCCGGTCCGGATCGCCTCTTCTTCCCGGATAGGATGAAGACTTTGGAGCCTCTTCTGGACCTCTTCAGCTGCCGGATTATGTATCGCCAGCCCCCGCTTGGGCTTGGATGAAGATTTTGGAGCCTGGAACGATCGGTGATACCTGGCATGGTGAAGACAAGGTAGGAAGATCTTCAGGGGCTTAGTGTTAGGTTTATTTAAGGGGGGTTTGGGTTAGATTAGGGGTATGTGGGTGGTGGGTTGTAATGTTGGGGGGGGTATTGTATGTTTTTTTTTTACAGGCAAAAGAGCTGAATTCTTTGGGGCATGCCCCGCAAAGGGCCCTGGTAAGGTAAAAGAGCTTTGAACTTTTGTAATTTAGAATAGGGTAGGGCATTTTTTTATTTTGGGGGTCTTTGTTATTTTATTAGGGGGCTTAGAGTAGGTGTAATTAGTTTAAAATTGTTGTAATTTTTTTCTAATGTTTGTAAATATTTTTTTATTTTTTGTAACTTAGTTCTTTTTTTATTTTTTGTACTTTAGTTATAATTTATATTGTAGCTATATTAGGGTTTATTTTACAGGTAAGTATTTAGATTTAAATAGGAATAATTTATTTAATAAGAGTTAATTTATTTCGTTAGATAAAAATTATATTTAACTTAGGGGGGTGTTAGTGTTAGGGTTAGACGTAGCTTTAGGGGTTAATACATTTATTACAGTAGCGGTGAGCTCCGATCGGCAGATTAGGGGTTAATTATTGTAGGTAGCTGGCGGCGACGTTGTGGGGGGCAGATTAGGGGTTAATAAATATAATATAGGGGTCGGCGGTGTTAGGGGCAGCAGATTAGGGGCAGATTAGGGGTACATAGGGATAATGTAGGTAGCGGCGTTATACGGAGCGGCAGATTAGGGGTTAAAAAAAATATGCAGGTGTCAGCGATAGCGGGGGCGGCAGATTAGGGGTTAATAAGTGTAAGGTTAGGGGTGTTTAGACTCGGGGTTCATGTTAGGGTGTTAGGTGCAGACATAGGAAGTGTTTCCCCATAGAAAACAATGGGGCTGCGTTAGGAGCTGAACGGAGCTTTTTTGCAGGTGTTAGGTTTTTTTTCAGCTCAAACAGCCCCATTGTTTTCTATGGGGGAATCGTGCACGAGCACGTTTTTGAAGCTGGCCGCGTCCGTAAGCACCGCTGGTATCTAGAGTTGCAGTGGCGTTAAATTATGCTCTACGCTCCCTTTTTGGAGCCTAACGCACTGAAAACGCAGCCATTCTGTGAACGGTGTGGGGGGAAAAAAGCATGCATAGCTAACGCACCCCTTTGGCCGCAGAACTCTAAATCTAGGCGTGTGTGTTTGTTAGTGTAAAGAGTATTATCCGATAAAAAATAAATGGATACAATTATATCCAGATATTCAGTGTAAATAATTTGAATGGGATTATATAAAGATTATACATGGTAACGTCCTCAAAAAAGTAGGAAAATAATACCTTTAAGTATCAAAAGCTGCAAGAGCCACACTAATATTGAGACCTACTGGACTAAGAGTTTGTAATTTATAAATCCAGTAGGTCTCTCTTTGCCTATTCTATTATAGTTCAAGGAAGGCAAAATAGGAGTGATAGTAAAAATGTTAGTGTTGCCTTTATGGTTTTAAAGACAATGAGCAGCTAGACTGTGTGGTTTAATTTGTTTTTTCATGTTGTACAAGTTTTCATTCCACCTAGTTCTGAAAGTGCGGCAGGTACGCCCTACATATAGAACCCCACAAATGCAGGTGAGTAAATAAATGATGTATTCAAAGGAACAATCTATATGTTTAGTTAAAGGAAAAAATTGTTGGTTAGAGTTAGATTGAAATTCACGTTTTTTGTGTGTTACAAAATTGCACATATTGCAACTTTTTTTTGTTACATTTGTAACTTCCCTTCTTCACTGATAGGGGATGAACAGATCCAAAATGATTTGGTCTCTTATTAGGAGTAATACCTTTTTTGCTCACTACAATTTTGCTTGGAACCAACTTGTTTTTTAATGTTTCAGCCCTTTTAAAGACACATCTGGGTATCTCACCTATAAGGTCTTTCAGGATCGGATCTTTAAGTAACATATGCCAGACTTGCCAGTGTTTACATAGAATATTTTGAATTTTCTATGATTAGAAGTAAATTTGGTGATGAACATCGGGGGTTTGTCTTTATTATAACTTTGATCATTCATCTTTTTGGGGATCAATGTATTATCTCTGTCTAGTGCTCTAGTCTTTAAATAGCTTGCATATACTAAATATTTTGGGTACCCTTTGTCTATAAACCGTTGTGTTAAGATATCGCTTTGGAGATCAAAATCACCCAAAGAACTACAATTTCTCTGTATTCTGCGGTATTGTTCAAATGGGACATTATTTTTCCCACGAACGGTGATGATTACTGGAAAAATGTAGATAGATATTGCTATCGACCGGTTTAAAATGGGTCTTTGAACCTATTGTACCATCTGGGTTAGAAAACAAAGCTAAATCTAATAAAACATAGATACTTTATCTGATTGATAGGTAAAAGACAAACCCATATTATTGCTATTTAAATGTGATGCAAAAGAAGATGCAGAATCTTCACCCTCAAATATAAAATTCAAATCATCTATGTAACGGCCATAGAAAACCAGATTTGCCCCGTGGGGTGAGCTGTAAATGTATTTGTGCTCAAAATACCCCATATATAAGTTGGCAAAACTTTGGGCAAATCTGGTTCCCATGGCCGTTCCTCTGACTTGAAGAAAATACTGATCTTGGTACAAAAAATAATAATGCGTTAGAATAAACATGATCAAATTAAGTAAGAACTCACTTTGTATGGAAGACATATATGGGTCTTGGTTAAAAACCCATCTGATGGCATCAAGACCCAATAAATGTAGTATATTGGATTAAAGTGAGTTGACATCACAGGTCATCCAAGTATTTTTTTTAACTGTAAATTATATTTTTTAGCATTTAAATAATAAATTAGATGAGTCTTTGATGTATGATTACAAACCAACCACGTATTTTTGTAGAAAGAAGTCAATATAAGAGGATAAATTGTCGGTGAGGCTACCAATGCCCGCAATGATTGGGCGACCTGGGGGGTTAGTTTTATTTGTGTGCACTTTCGGCAAGTGGTAGTAGAAGGCTGTATTTGGTTTTAAGGGAATAATGTAATCTTTTTCTTTTTTAGTTAGAAGGTTTTCTTTAAAGCCTCCTTCTATAAGATCAACCAGTGATTTCAAATATTTATGGGTGGGGTTACATGGTAAAGTGATATAATAATCTTTATCGTTAAGTATACGATTGGCCTCCATCACATAATCAAACCGATTTTGTAGCACAATGCCCCCACCCTTGTCAGCCTCACGGATAATTAAATCTGGTGTATTAATAAGTTTATCAAGAGCCATTCTCTCATGATAGTTGAGATTGTGTCTCTTGATAGAATTTTTGGTTAATTTTTCAAAATCATCAATGATCATGTCCCTAAATAGAGATATCTCTCATATTTGAGGTTTAGAGTTTTGTAACTATACATAATACCATTGAGTAATTGTGTTGTTAATGTATCTTGATCAGTGTAAATAGTGTGTTGTTTACCCTGGGTAGACATGGCATCTGTTAAAATATGGCAAAGATTTTTAAGTTTCTTTTGGGAATGATATTTTTGCAAAGATAATGTACCTATTGGTATCCACATATAACTCAAAAGTCAAATAACTATTAGAAGGGCAAAAAGACAAACCTCTGCCCTATAGTCTGTATTCATGTTCTGACAAGTTGTAATTGGACAAATTAAAGATGCCCTTTTTTATTTTTTGTAGCCTTTCTTCTTTGGCGACTGTGTTGCATCCTCTGCAACCCCGTTTGTGTACCTTCATTTTTTTGTCTTGGTGTGTTTGATTGATTAGTTTGATTGTGTAGCATTTTCCACCAAGGCTTGTCTGCTTGTCATAAGCTGTTGTTCCTTTTTCACCACTGTTGAAGCCTGGGTTTGTCTGGCTGGAGGTACCGGTA
The DNA here is from genome assembly GCF_027579735.1 of Bombina bombina. Lineage (NCBI taxonomy): Eukaryota > Metazoa > Chordata > Amphibia > Anura > Bombinatoridae > Bombina > Bombina bombina. Next base: position 1,068,058,870 of record NC_069502.1, read on the forward strand.
TGCTCCAGTCTGCCACACGCGCACTACATGTAGTGCCCTTCGAAATGTGAGTTGACACTTGTCACCGCATCAGGTGTTTTATTTTCTCACCTTGACATACTCACCCTATGAGGCGCCTCTTGTCTTCTTCTGTTGCTAATGCAGTATTAGAATATTATGGAGTAAGAGCCAAGCCCGAGAGGTAAGACTTGCATCAATGTCTTTGGTCTGTGAGATCAACAGGGACAAGGCCTGCAAAGCTAGTGTGGGGTTGCCAGATTAAATATTTACAGTGTAGTTATATATATATAGCATGATTATTGGTGCTGGTAGTATTTGATGTGTGTCCATAAGTAGTTATATTTGATGAATTGCCTACTTATAGTCAGTTTGATAATAATATCCCAATATTTAAGAGCTACGTCACTTGCCTGCCAGTGTTATGCTGTGCTGAGAAGATCCAAGATGGCGGGCATCATTTCAGCCAGTTGCAGCTTTAACAAGCTGGTATTAAGTTCTCCGGTTTAATGTGTCACCAGGATGATCTGGATTCAATGTGGGTGCATTCCTCCTTGTTTAAGCCCATTTTCCTGTTCTCCCAGTCTGATTAATCAGCATTAACAGGGCCTTCAGCTCCTGAGTCGTCTCCCACAGTCCAACAACCCATCCACACACTATGCTGGCTACAAAATGAGAGACAAAGGCCCCTATTTAACAAAGGTCTTGCGGACCTGATCTGACAGTGCAGATCAGGTCCGCAAGACCTCGCTGAATGCAGAGAGCAATACGCTCTCCGTATTCAGCATTGCTCTTGTGAGTTGCTGGTGCAATGCCGCCCCCTGCAGACTCGCGGCCAATCGGCCACCAGCAGGGAGGTGTCAATCAACCCGATCGTACTCGATCGGGTTGAATTGTGGCAATTCCTGTTCACCTGCTCAGAGCAGGCAGACAGGGTTATGAAGCAGCGGTCTTTGTGACCGCTGCTTCATAACTGCTGTTTCTGGCGAGTCTGAAGACTTGCCAGAAACACGGGCCGTCAAGCACCTTTCGGAGCTTGATAGATAGGCCCCAAAATCTATATTTTTTACTTGAATTCAAATATATAATAGTAGTTTTACCAGCAGAATATAAATGTATCAAGCTGCAGGCAGACAAGTTCTCAAGCAGAGAAACTCTCTATCCACAATGAAGCATTGCATGGACAAATTTAAGACTGCACAAAAACTCTTATGATATTCTGCACCCTGCTCTCATGCAACCAATCACATAAGAGCAGGTCCTGTCAATTACAGGAACAAGAGAGTTCTAGGAGATTTAGCTATGTCACCTCAGAGGTGATGGAGAGGATAATAAGCAGGAACTGCTTTTTAAAGAGACAGTCAACTCAAAAAATTGTTATTGTTTAAAAAGATAGATAATCCCTTTATTACCCATTACCCAGTTTTGCACAGCCAACATGGTTATAGTAATATACTTTTAACCTCTGTGATTACCTTGTATCTAAGCCTCCTCTGACAGCCCCCTAATCACATGGCTATTTATTTATTATCTATTGGCTTGCATTTTTTTTTCAGTTAGCGCAGTGTCAAGCACAACTCTACGGGAGAGAGCACAATGTTATCTATATGGCCCACATGACCTAGCACTCCCCTGTTTTTAACAGCTAATACAAAAGCATGTGATAAGAGGCTGCCTGTAGTGGATTAGAAATAGACAGACATTTAGAGGTTTAAATGTTATAAAATATATCAATATAACAATGTTGGTTGTGCAAAAATGGGAAATGGGTAGTAAAGACGTTATCTATCTTTTTCAACAATAACAATTTTGTTGTTGACTGTCCCTTTAAATGTGTGGCTGCAAGCTTGCTCATTCCATATCTAAGATACTGTGTATGCAGCTTGATAAATTTTAACTTTGACAAAATATTTACACACCATTTATTATAGTGGAAACTATTAAAGGGACATAATACTCATATGCTAAATCACTTGAAAGTGATGCAGCATAACTGTAAAATGCTGACAGGAAAATATCACCTGAGATCTCTATGTAAAAAAGGAAGATATTTTACCTCACAATTTCCTCAGCTTACCAGAGTAAGTCCTGTGTAAAAAGTTATACTTTAGCTGCTGCCCAGCTTCAGGTAAAAAAAAAAAAAAAAAAAAAAATTATTGTAGCCAATCAGCATCAACAGTGCTGAGGTCATGAACGCTTTTACTGGGATCTCTTGAGATTTCACTTAACTCTCATGAGATTTCACAGTAAACTTCCTTAACCCCTTAAGGACTGGGCATTTCAGACAAAAACTTCCCTAAAAGACCAGAGCATTTTTAGCATTTTTGCCATCACTACATTTAAACAGAAATAGAGTCTTTTTTATATTTACCTATCAAAAATATATATTTTTTAGCAGACAACCCAAAGTATTGATCTAGGCCCATTTTGGTATATTTCATGCCAACATTTCACTGCCAAATGTGATCAAATAAAAAAAAAACGCTAACTGTTTCACAATTTTACGTTTCTCACTGAAATTATTTACAAACAGCTTGTGCAATTATGGCACAAATGGTTGTAAATGCTTCTCTGGGATCCCCTTTGTTCAGAAATGGCAGACATATGTGCTTGGCATTGCTTTTTGGTAATTAGAATGCCGCTAAATGCCGCTGTGAAACATACTTGTATTATGCCCAGCAGTAAAGGTGTTAATTAGGTAGCTTGTAGGGTTAATTTTAGCATTAGTGTAGAGATCAGCCTCCCACCTGACACATTCCACCCCTGACCCCCTCAAACAGCTCTATTCCCTCCCCCACAATTGTCACCATAATCTTTTTTTTTGGAACGGTGTAAAAGCCGGAACGGAACAGGCCTTTTATAAAGGAAATTGATTGAAAATACAATGGGATGTGTTAGAGACTCTTGAGAACAATTTTAGGAACAATAATCTTTGTGATGTAATATTTAATTAACCCTTTAACTACCAAAATAGTGTCTGGAACAAAACATAACAGCTCGGAACAGCACCTTCCCAGAAAACCAGAAACACCAAATTCACAAGTCACACCTGACTAAATGTAATAAGTGTAATCAGCCACAAACCATCCACAGAAACCACGTTCCAATGCCTGAGATACACTTTTTCATGCAAAGTGAAGGAACGGCACCTTCCCACCATCCACAGAAACCACGTTCCATTACCTGTTCTGGCCTGAAATATGCTTTTTCATGAAAAGTGATGGAACAGCATCTTCCCAGTAAACCAGATACATCAAATTCACCAGTCACACATTACTAAATGTAATGAGTGTAATCAGCCACAAACCATCCACAGAAGCCACATTATAATATCTGTTCTGGCCTTTAATACGCTTTTTTTTAAAAATTGATGGAACGGCACCTTCCCAGCAACATATACAGATCAAATTCACTAGCCACACATAACTAGATGTAATAAGTGTAATCAACCACAAATCATCCACAGAAACCACGTTCCAATATCCGTTCCTGCCGGTAATACGCTTTTTCATGAAAAGTGATGGAACGGCACCTTCCCAGCAAACCAGATACATCAAATTCACCAGTCACACATGCCTAAATGCAATGAGTGTAATCAGCCACAAACCATCCCCAGAAACCACATTATGATATCTGTTCCGGCCTTTAATACCTTTTTATGTGAAAATAGACGCAACGGCACCTTCTCAGCAAGATATACAGATCAAATTCACCAGTCACACATTACTAAATGTAATGAGTGTAATCAGCCACAAACCATCCACAGAAACCACATTATTATATCTGTTCCGGCCTTTAACGCGCCTTTTCATGGAAAGTGACGGAACGGCACCTTCCCAGCAACATATAGAGACCAAATTCACCAGCCGCACATAACTAGATGTGATAAGTGTAATCAACCACAAACCATCTACAGAAACCACGTTCCAATACCCGATCCTGTCTGTAATACACTTTTTCATGAAAAGTGATGGGACGGCATCTTCCCAGCACACCAGATACATCAAATTCACCAGTCACACATGCCTAAATGCAATGAGTGTAATCAGCCACAAAACATCCACAGAAACCACAAAATGATATCTGTTCCGGCCTGTAATACACTTTTTCATGAAAAAAGACGGAACGACACCTTATCAGCAACATATACAGACAAAATTCACCAGTCATACATAACTAGATGTTATAAGTGTAATCAATCACAAACCATCCACAGAAACCACCTTCCAATACCCGTTCCGGTCTGTAATACGCTTTTTCATGAAAAGTGATGGAACGGCACCTTCCCAGCAAACCAGATACATCAAATTCACCAGTCAAGCATGACTAAATGCAATGAGTTTAATCAGCCACAAACCATCCACAGAAACCACATTATGATATCTGTTCCGGCCTGTAATACACTTTTTCATGAAAAGTGACAGAACGGCACCTTCCCAGCAACATATACAGACCAAATTTACCAGCCACGCATAAATAGATGTAAAAAGTGTAATCAGCCACAAACCATCCACAGAAACCACATTATGAGATCTGTTCTGGCCTTTAATATGTTTTTTTCGTAAAAAGTGACGGAACTGCACCTTCCTAGCAACATATACAGATCAAATTCCCCAGCCACACATAACTAGATGTAATAAGTGTAATCAATCACAAACCATCCACAGAAACCATGTTCCAATACCCGTTCCGGCCGGTAATACGCTTTTTCATGAAAAGTGATGAAACGGCACCTTCCCAGCAAACCAGATACATTAAATTCACCAGTCACGCATTACTAAATGTAATGAGTGTAATCAGCCACAAACCATCTACAGAAACCACATTATTATATCTGTTCCGGCCTTTAACGCGCCTTTTCATGAAAAGTGACGGAACAGCACCTTCCCAGCAACATATACAGACCAAATTCACCAGCCGCACATAACTAGATGTGATAAGTGTAATCAACCACAAACCATCTACAGAAACCACGTTCCAATACCCGATCCTGTCTGTAATACACTTTTTCATGAAAAGTGATGGGACGGCACCTTCCCAGCACACCAGATACATCAAATTCACCAGTCACACATGCCTAAATGCAATGAGTGTAATCAGCCACAAAACATCCACAGAAACCACAAAATGATATCTGTTCCAGCCTGTAATACACTTTTTCATGAAAAAGGACGGAACGACACCTTATCAGCAACATATACAGACAAAATTCACCAGTCATACATAACTAGATGTTATAAGTGTAATCAATCACAAACCATCCACAGAAACCACCTTCCAATACCCGTTCCGGTCTGTAATACGCTTTTTCATGAAAAGTGATGGAACGGCACCTTCCCAGCAAACCAGATACATCAAATTCACCAGTCAAGCATGACTAAATGTAATGAGTTTAATCAGCCACAAACCATCCACAGAAACCACATTATGATATCTGTTCCGGCCTGTAATACACTTTTTCATGAAAAGTGACAGAACGGCACCTTCCCAGCAACATATACAGACCAAATTTACCAGCCACGCATAAATAGATGTAAAAAGTGTAATCAGCCACAAACCATCCACAGAAACCACATTATGAGATCTGTTCTGGCCTTTAATATGTTTTTTTCATAAAAAGTGACGGAACTGCACCTTCCTAGCAACATATACAGATCAAATTCCCCAGCCACACATAACTAGATGTAATAAGTGTAATCAATCACAAACCATCCACAGAAACCATGTTCCAATACCCGTTCCGGCCGGTAATACGCTTTTTCATGAAAAGTGATGAAACGGCACCTTCCCAGCAAACCAGATACATTAAATTCACCAGTCACGCATTACTAAATGTAATGAGTGTAATCAGCCACAAACCATCTACAGAAACCACATTATTATATCTGTTCCGGCCTTTAACGCGCCTTTTCATGAAAAGTGACGGAACGGCACCTTCCCAGCAACATATACAGACCAAATTCACCAGCCGCACATAACTAGATGTGATAAATGTAATCAACCACAAACCATCCACAGAAACCACGTTCCAATACCCGTTCCTGTTTGTAATACACTTTTTCATGAAAAGTGACGGAACGGCACCTTCCCAGCAAACCAGATACATCAAATTCACCAGTCAAGCATGACTAAATGTAATGAGTTTAATCAGCCACAAACCAACCACAGAAACCACATTATGATATCTGTTCTGGCCTGTAATACACTTTTTCATGAAAAGTGACAGAACGGCACCTTCCCAGCAACATATACAGACCAAATATACCAGCCACGCATAAATAGATGTAAAAAGTGTAATCAGCCACAAACCATCCACAGAAACCACATTATGAGATCTGTTCTGGCCTTTAATATGTTTTTTTTCGTAAAAAGTGACGGAACTGCACCTTCCTAGCAACATATACAGATCAAATTCCCCAGCCACACATACCTAGATGTAATAAGTGTAATCAATCACAAACCATCCACAGAAACCACGTTCCAATACCTGTTCTGGACGGTAATACGCTTTAAGTTGCGAGTATAGTCTATATCAAAGAAGATAGAGACTGAAAGAATGCACCTAAGTAGCACTTCAGTTCCTTATGAAGTTATTAATATAAGTATGAAACTTAAACAGACATTGTGAGCCAAAGGGTTGAAAGGAAATTAAAACATAACTTTTATTAAATCAACATTGGATAAAACAATTTGTTTGTGTAAATGTGTGTACTTTAAAAACACATAGCAACTTTACTGAAGATAAAAAAGTGGCACTAAATATCTATTTTGAAATATTCTTGGATTATATAAATAGTAAATATAAATCTATCCAATGGATAATTGGCTTGTGTCCTGGGGTATTATACACCACTCTATAGTTCAAAATTATATCATGCAGAAATTCACATATGTAGTTGAGCAACCATTTTAGAAAAGTAAATGACAAATTGCTATCAGTGAAGGATACTTAGTAACTGATATACCTGAGCAATTTTGTATTTTTCACTTTCTAGATAAGTGAATCTCTATATAAGCATTATTCACTCCTTCAGGTAAATTACTGAGTCCCTGATAGTTGCAAGTTCATAATACGGATTGAACTCAACCTTACTATATTGTCCCTTGTGTTGCAATAGATTATATTGTTTGCTTGTATATACAATATATAATAACAGTATATATTTTTCCCTGGAATATCAGAAGTGGCTCAAATAGCCTGGATATAAATATATGTATATATATTCTTTTGTAATTTAATATATACTGTATGGTTGATCAGTTTTTGCAAAAGGTTTTTTTTTGATGGCTTGGATTTAAGTCTGGCATGTGTAGGTGCTTTGGTGTACGAACTTCAGTGGTGTATACTTTGTGGCAAAAAATATCTAGCTTTGTCTATTATCTATTGTTTTTAGTCACTTGGCAGACTTTGCATATTGTACTTTTGTAATATACATCATTTAATACATGAAAAGCGGTATTCTGGATATTTATAAAAGTTTCTTTGAATCATATATTCTATGCAGCCCACTTTATTTATGTATCAATAGCCAGTTGCTGGTTGCTACAGTATAAGTTTAGGTAACCAGTTATAAGCTCTGGCCGCTATAACTTAGGAGTGTCCAAAAGTTATTAGTCTTTATTTTCTTCTAAGGTGGCTGTCTTTTAATTTCTTCTAAAGTTAGCTATTACAGCTTTATACCGTTTGAAATGCTTAAAATTGTATTATAGCACTGTCATTGCCAGTACCCGGCTTTTGTGCACTTATGCTATCAACAAGTGGTTGGTGCGGTATAAGCTAGAGCTGCCCAAATAAGTGACTAACAATTATAATAATGACCCATAATTGGCTCTTCAAAGTTGCCACTCGCTAACCGCTATAGCTTTATGATATCGTTATATACTTATTTGAATCTATATCAGTGCGGTTGATTTCACAGGTTGGCGGATATAACTGTTATTCTATTAACATGTGAATAGCTTTTGACAATTGCCACTAGCGGTTTTTAAATAAGCCCCAAGGTATTGATACTAATTTGGACCAATTGCCACTATACCAATGCGTTTAGTTTTAAAGTTTTCTATGCCATTTAAAAAGGAAAAACAACAGGGTATTGTCAGATACCCATCCCTAACATGTTTCGCTGATAGCGTTTCGGCTTTTTCAAAGCTGACGCGCGCCGGCGTCTCAGGGTATTTAAATGCATGTGCGCAAACCCATTTCAACCAATCACGATCCTCTGCAAAACTTAAGGAGGCGTTGTTTAGGCATGATTGACATTTGTGATGTTGGAAACTTTTTACCGTACTTAACAGATGGAATACACTTGAGTACGTGACATACATTTGAAAACATTGAAGTGATATGAAGTGTACTTTGATAAGATTTGTTACTGATTTAGTATAACGTAAAGGAATTTGAAATAAGATCGTATGTGCCCATCGATTATCATATCAGAGTTTTTTCTCTCCTGCTCTGTGGAAAGGTATATTTCTTCACATTGATTTATTGTTAGCTTACTGCCTGAGTATAGTCCTTTGTAAGATCATCGTTATACTTTTCAATCTGGATCTTATTCAATAAATTTTACTATTTCCATTTGGGACGTACACATAATACCATCTATTACAGTCACCCTCATAACAGGGTTTGCACAAATTGACAATATGAGTGATATTTATTATGCTTACAAGGGAAATCAAATATTGTTGCTACATATCTACTGTAGCAAAACAAGACCCTCAGACTACGATTCTCTCATGATGGGAAATGTATATTGTTTATTTGATCTTCTGAATGTGGCTTATCGAGTGGGGAACGGTGGTGGGGGAATGTGATGTTATGATGTAATACATAAAGGAAGGGAAAAATAATATATATCAACAGGGATGGTGTGACATGATTTATGCTGTTTTAATGGAGGTGGTATGAAGTCACTGAAGTGATTAACTAATATGAATATCAATTTGATTTATTTTTAATAGCACAGTGTATCTAAGTTGAATAAATGTGGTGCACACAGGCAGAATTGCGTTTGAGAAATAAATAGATTTGTTTTTATTTTTATTTTTAATAACATGATATATCAAAATTGAATGAGTGTAGTACACACAGGCAGGAATACGTTTAAAAAAAATGAATGATTTTGTTTTTATTTTTAATAACACAGTGTATCAAAATTAAATAAGTGTGGTACGTACAGGCAAAATTACATTTAAAAAGTAGATAGATTACCCCATGCCTAATGTGTTGGGGAATAAAAGTGTGATGGTGTGGTGCACAGATGTGCCAAGAGTATTAAGAAGTGGATGTATGGTGGTGTTGTGCACGTTATGCTAAGTGAAGATGTATTAGGAACTAATTAAACACTAAGGGTGATGCTGGTGATATATTAATGGACAATAATAAAGAATGAAAATAAAGTGAAGATGTGGATGGTAGTGAATGTGATTGCACACAAATGGTGATAAGGGGAGTGATGAAAAAGACCCCCATTCCCGAATAGTTAATTAAGGTATCTCTCCTTTAATGTCAATCCAAGAGATACTAATATGAGTGAAGAGCTAAATTAATTTACACATTATTTTTAATAATTTTGTTACTTTTTTATATATTGGTTTGGTTGTATAGCTTTACATAATATTTATTTGTAGTTCAAGGATCTATATTGAACAGCTGATTCTTGAATTTTGCCCTAAATTGCATTTGGTGCTGTGGAGAGTGTTTACAACAATATTTTCTTATTGAATATGTCAAAGATATTAAATTTCCTCATATGAACATCGAGTAATTGTTCTGTTCGTTCATGCCTTTGGGGTATACGCTGTCCATTAGGTATATCCACTTTGCTTCTGCCTTGAGTAACGCTGTCTCAAGGTCGCCTCCCCTTAGTCCCAGGGATATCTTCTGGATTCCAAAGCATTTTAATTCAGATGTTTTGGATTGATGGTGTTTAAAGAAATGCGAAGCTACGGACGTAATTTTTTTGTCTTTAGATAGATCTTTCGGGGCGTTACGAATGTTTCGCAAATGTTCCATCAGTCGGGTGTGTACGGTTCTTGTCGTCATACCTATATACACTCTAGGACATTTGCACTGAAGGACATAGATTACTCCACTGGAGTTACAATTAATGTAACTCTTGATTTGATGGTCTTTCCCAAATCTGTCAGTGATGGATTTCTTTTTGATCATGTTGCAGCATGAAGAACAATTTCCACATAAAAATGAACCTTTTTCTGGAGCTTTGGTTGAATTGTTTTTTTGTACGAAATGACTGGGGCTCAGCATTTCCTTTAGGTTTCTATTTCTGGGATAGCTGAGTTGAACCCTTTCTCCTATTAGGTCCTTTAAATGGGGGTCCGCTTGTAGTATATGCCAGTTGTTATTAATAATATTCACAATTTGCTGTGTTTGCTGGTTATACGTTAATACTAGTCTGGTTTTATTGTCGTCTTTTTTGGGTTTTTTTTTAATAGTTCAGATCTAGCAGTTTTTAATGCTCTCGTTTTAGCTTTGTGAATAGATCTCTTGCTGTAGCCCCTCAGGAGTAAGCGTTTTTCCAATTCTGCAGCTCTTTTCTTAAAAGTCATGTCTTGTGAGCAGTTTCTCCTTAGTCTCAAGAATTCACCAACTGGTAGAGATTTTGTAGTATTAGGTGCATGGGCACTGGTGGCAAATAAAACATTATTCGTAGCTGTTTCTTTTCGATACAAGTCTGTGCTTAGGGAGCCATCTTCTTCCTTACAGATTAATAAGTCCAAAAAGGAGATATTTGTCTGACTTTTGTGATGGGTTAATCTGATGTTCAGATTATTCTGATTTAGCTTTGATAGAAAGTGATCAAGATCTTCTTCAGTGCCTTCCCATAAGAACAAGATGTCGTCTATGTATCGAATCCATATAGGGATTTTATCTGAATACTCATCATTTGTGTCACAGAATACCGCAGTTTGCTCCCACCACCCTAAGAATAAATTAGCGTAAATGGGAGCACAGGCCGTGCCCATGGCGGTACCTTGAGTTTGGAGGTAGAACTTGTTATTGAAGAGAAAATAGTTTTTAGTTAGCACAAATTTGAGCAAGTTGAGTGTAAAATGGTTGTGGTCTGGATTTTCATCAGACGACATATTAAGAAAGTATTCGATGGCATGTAATCCAAGTTTGTGGTCAATGCTGGTATACAGCGATTCCACATCACATGAGACTAACCAGGTGTTTTTGGAGATGTTAATATCCTGTATTATTTGTAGCACTTCCATGGTATCTTTCACATAAGATGATAGTTGTGTTAGAAATGGTCTTAATCTTAAATCAACGTATTGACTCGCCTTTTCTGTTAGGTTCTCATTGCCAGAAACAATGGGTCTGCCAGGTGGTTTGTGGCTATTTTTGTGGACTTTTGGAATTAGGTAAAATGTTGCCACTTTTGGGTGCATTATAGTTAGAAACTTCTTTTCCTTAGTGTTGATTAAGCCATTTTTGAAGGCTAAGTCTATCAGTTTGTTGTATTGCGCATGGAAGTCTCCTGTAGGGTTACTCCATAGTTCTTTATAACAGGTTTTGTTCTTTAATTGCAATATAGCCTCATCCAAATACATTTCTATGGGCCATATTACAATATTACCGCCCTTATCGGCATTACGAATTATGACATCATTCCAGGATTCCATTTCAGTAAGAGTCTCTCTTTCTCTTTTAGATAGATTTTGTTGTTTGGAAATAGTATCTAATTTGTTGATACTTTGACATACAATTTGATTGAAGACTTCAATGTTAGGACATGTGTTATTAGGAGGAGCGTATTTTGATTTAGTTTTGAGCGTCTTTCGCCAATTGAATCTTTCACAGTCATCTTGTTCTGAATTGAGATCATTTAATATTTGTAAAGATTCCAATTCATCTTCAGTCCAGTCAACAGATGGAATATTTGGTTCTTTGTTGGTAAAGTGTCTTTTTAGAAGAAGTTTACGCAGAAACAATTGTATATCTTTAATAACCTCAAATTTGTCCAGATTATTATGTGGACAGAAGGATAGGCCTTTTGATAACACATTTGTGTGAAGAGAGGTTAAGACCCGATTAGATAGATTTATAATTCTTAATTTCTCATCCTTATTAGAGAGAATGGGCTTGGATTCCTTTTGGGTGGTTTGTTGGTCTGTTGTTTGTCTTTCTGATTCTTTTTGTTTCTGGTTTGTCTTTTGTTTTTTCCAACCGCCTCTTCTGGTGGTTCTGAATCGGTACTTGAATCCTCTTCTAAAAAAGATTTTCTTTTCTATTTTCAACTATACTTGTGTTGCTGGAAGTGGATGCTTGAGGAACTGTTTCCTGGTCTGTGTCTTCATTATCTGTATCGGATATGTCAGTTTCCACAATATTTACTCTCTATTTATATAATCCAAGAATATTTCAAAATAGAGGTAATCTATCCACTTGATATTTAGTGCCACTTTTTTATCTTCAGTAAAGTTGCTATGTGTTTTTAAAGTACACACATTTACACAAAAAAATTGTTTTATCCAATGTTGATTTAATAAAAGTTACGTTTTAATTTCCTTTCAACCCTTTGGCTCACAATGGCTGTTTAAGTTTCATACTTATATTAATAACTTCATAAGGAACTGAAGTGCTACTTAGGTGCATTCTTTCAGTCTCTATCTTCTTTGATATAGACTATACTCGCAACTAGTGTTGTATTATGCACAAGCACTCAAGCTCACAAGGTATATATGCATATACCTATTAAAAATACAGAAATTTGATAAATTTATGCACGGTATCCAGACATAGTCATAGAAAAGGATACGTTGTTTGTAATTAACTTGAATACATTCTCTGTATATATTAAAGTACTAAACTGAGCGTTCCTATTCTACCAGTGTAGTGCTCTTGCTACTCTTTGTTAAACTAATTACAATATAGTCCTATATCTCATATAGGATTCCAGCAATTACAGCACACACTATTATTATTACATTGAAGCTATGGCCAGTAAGTTTGAGACTGATAGACAAACAAGGGAGCAAAAAAGGCTTGCAGACATGAATGAGGTTTTCAATAATCCAACAACCACCAGTACAGATACTACACCTAATAATCTAGATACCTTACTAAGAGAATTACATAAAAATCTCTATAAACAAGACAAACTCTGGTGGGACAAACAATTCTGTGAGCAGTATATTCAGAGGAACCTAATACCTAGGGGCCTAAGAATACAACTCTTCCCAGCATTCGAATTCAAACAAAAAAACCTAAGTATAGAATGGGAAGAAGCCTTAAGCGAATGCTCCGCCAAATTAATGAAAATTCTCATTAAACATGATCCCTCAGAATATGAGAGACTGGAAGAGATAATCAAAAGCCAAAATGAACAACTTAAACAATTTGAGCAAATGCAAGAATTTGAAACTGCATATAAAAAATATCAAAAAGAATTGGATAAGTACGAAAATGAAATTAAGACCACCAAAAAGGGCAAATTACAAAGAGACATACAGGATTTAAACAATGATAAAGTCTATAAATGGAGAAATAAAACCAACACAACGAACTTTAGATCCCAGAGAAGAGTAAATATTGTGGAAACTGACATATCCGATACAGATAATGAAGACACAGACCAGGAAACAGTTCCTCAAGCATCCACTTCCAGCAACACAAGTATAGTGGAAAATAGAAAAAGAAAATATTTTTTTAGAAGAGGATTCAAGTACCGATTCAGAACCACCAGAAGAGGCGGGTGGAAAAAACAAAAGACAAACCAGAAACAAAAAGAATCAGAAAGACAAACAACAGACCAACAAACCACCCAAAAGGAATCCGAGCCCATTCTCTCTAATAAGGATGAGAAATTGAGAATCATAAATCTATCTAATCGGGTCTTAACCTCTCTTCACACAAATGTGTTATCAAAAGGCCTATTCTTCTGTCCACATAATAATCTGGACAAATTTGAGGTTATTAAAGATATACAATTGTTTCTGCGTAAACTTCTTCTAAAAAGACACTTTACCAACAAAGAACCAGATATTCCATCTGTTGACTGGACTGAAGATGAATTGGAATCTTTACAAATATTAAATGATCTCAATTCAGAACAAGATGACTGTGAAAGATTCAATTGGCGAAAGACGCTCAAAACTAAATCAAAATACGCTCCTCCTAATAACACATGTCCTAACATTGAAGTCTTCAATCAAATTGTATGTCAAAGTATCAACAAATTAGATACTATTTCCAAACAACAAAATCTATCTAAAAGAGAAAGAGAGACTCTTACTGAAATGGAATCCTGGAATGATGTCATAATTCGTAATGCCGATAAGGGCGGTAATATTGTAATATGGCCCATAGAAATGTATTTGGATGAGGCTATATTGCAATTAAAGAACAAAACCTGTTATAAAGAACTATGGAGTAACCCTACAGGAGACTTCCATGCGCAATACAACAAACTGATAGACTCAGCCTTCAAAAATGGCTTAATCAACACTAAGGAAAAGAAGTTTCTAACTATAATGCACCCAAAAGTGGCAACATTTTACCTAATTCCAAAAGTCCACAAAAATAGCCACAAACCACCTGGCAGACCCATTGTTTCTGGCAATGAGAACCTAACAGAAAAGGCGAGTCAATACGTTGATTTAAGATTAAGACCATTTCTAACACAACTATCATCTTATGTGAAAGATACCATGGAAGTGCTACAAATAATGCAGGATATTAACATCTCCAAAAACACCTGGTTAGTCTAATGTGACGTGGAATCGCTGTATACCAGCATTGACCACAAACTTGGATTACATGCCATTGAATACTTTCTTAATATGTCGTCTGATGAAAATCCAGACCACAACCAATTTACACTCAACTTGTTCAAATTTGTGCTAACTAAAAACTATTTTCTCTTCAATAACAAGTTCTACCTCCAAACTCAAGGTACCGCCATGGGCACGGCCTGTGCTCCCACTTACGCTAATTTATTCTTAGGGTGGTGGGAGCAAACTACGGTATTCTGTGACACAAATGATGAGTATTCAGATAAAATCCCTATATGGATTTGATACATAGACAACATCTTGTTCTTATGGGAAGGCACTGAAGAAGATCTTGATCACTTTCTATCAAAGCTAAATCAGAATAATCTGAAAATCAGATTAACCCATCACAAAAGTCAGACAAATATCTCCTTTTTGGACTTATTAATCTGTAAGGAAGAAGATGGCTCCCTAAGCACAGACTTGTATCGAAAAGAAACAGCTACGAATAATGTTTTATTTGCCACCAGTTCCCATGCACCTAATACTACAAAATCTCTACCAGTTGGTGAATTCTTGAGACTAAGGAGAAACTGCTCACAAGACATGACTATTAAGAAAAGAGCTGCAGAATTGGAAAAACGCTTACTCCTGAGGGGCTACAGCAAGAGATCTATTCACAAGGCTAAAACGAGAGCATTAAAAACTGCTAGATCTGAACTATTAAAAACAAAAAACAAAAAAGACGACAATAAAACCAGACTAGTATTAATGTATAACCAGCAAACACAGCAAATTGTGAATATTATTAATAACAACTGGCATATACTACAAGCGGACTCCCATTTAAAGGACCTAATAGGAGAAAGGGTTCAACTCAGCTATCCCAGAAATAGAAACCTAAAGGAAATGCTGAGCCCCAGTCATTTCGTACAAAAAACCAATTCAACCAAAGCTCCAGAAAAAGGTTCATTTTTATGTGGAAATTGTTCTTCATGCTGTAACATGATCAAAAAGAAATCCATCACTGACAGATTTGGGAAAGACCATCAAATCAAGAGTTACATTAATTGTAACTCCAGTGGAGTAATCTATGTCCTTCAGTGCAAATGTCCTAGAGTGTATATAGGTATGACGACAAGAACCGTACACACCCGACTGATGGAACATTTGCGAAACATTCGTAACGCCCCGAAAGATCTATCTAAAGATAAAAAAAAATTACGTCCGTAGCTTCGCATTTCTTTAAACACTATCAATCCAAAACATCTGAATTAAAATGCTTTGGAATCCAGAAGATATCCCTGGGACTAAGGGGAGGTGACCTTGAGACAGCGTTACTCAAGGCAGAAGCAAAGTGGATATACCTAATGGACAGCGTATACCCCAAAGGCATGAACGAACAGAACAATTACTTGATGTTCATATGAGGAAATTTAATATCTTTGACATATTCAATAAGAAAATATTGTTGTAAACACTCTCCACAGCACCAAATGCAATTTAGGGCAAAATTCAAGAATCAGCTGTTCAATATAGATCCTTGAACTACAAATAAATATTATGTAAAGCTATACAACCAAACCAATATATAAAAAAGTAACAAAATTATTAAAAATAATGTGTAAATTAATTTAGCTCTTCCATCTTCACTCATATTAGTATCTCTTGGATTGACATTAAAGGAGAGATACCTTAATTAACTATTCGGGAATGGGGGTCTTTTTCATCACTCCCCTTATCACCATTTGTGTGCAATCACATTCACTACCATCCACATCTTCACTTTATTTTCATTCTTTATTATTGTCCATTAATATATCACCAGCATCACCCTTAGTGTTTAATTAGTTCCTAATACATCTTCACTTAGCATAACGTGCACAACACCACCATACATCCACTTCTTAATACTCTTGGCACATCTGTGCACCACACCATCACACTTTTATTCCCCAACACATTAGGCATGGGGTAATCTATCTACTTTTTAAACGTAATTTTGCCTGTACCTACCACACTTATTTAATTTTGATACACTGTGTTATTAAAAATAAAAACAAAATCATTCATTTTTTTTTAAACGTATTCCTGCCTGTGTGTACTACACTCATTCAATTTTGATATATCATGTTATTAAAAATAAAAATAAAAACAAATCTATTTATTTCTCAAACGCAATTCTGCCTGTGTGCACCACATTTATTCAACTTAGATACACTGTGCTATTAAAAATAAAAATAAATGAAATTGATATTCATATTAGTTAATCACTTCAGTGACTTCATACCACCTCCATTAATACAGCATAAATCATGTCACACCATCCCTGTTGATATATATTATTTTTCCCTTCCTTTATGTATTACATCATAACATCACATTCCCCCACCACCGTTCCCCACTTGATAAGCCACATTCAGAAGATCAAATAAACAATGTACATTTCCCATCATGAGAGAATCGTAGTCTGAGGGTCTTGTTTTGCTACAGTAGATATGAAGCAACAATATTTGATTTCCCTTGTAAGCATAATAAATATCACTCATATTATCAATTTGTGCAAACCCTGTTATGAGGGTGACTGTAATAGATGGTATTATGTGTACGTCCCAAATTGAAATAGTAAAATTTATTGAATAAGATCCAGATTGAAAAGTATAACGATGATCTTACAAAGGACTATACTCAGGCAATAAGCTAACAATAAATCAATGAGAAGAAATATACCTTTCCACAGAGCAGGAGAGAAAAAACTCTGATATGATAATCGATGGGCACATACGATCTTATTTCAAATTCCTTTACGTTATACTAAGTCAGTAACAAATCTTATCAAAGTACACTTCATATCACTTCAATGCTTTCAAATGTATGTCACGTACTCAAGTGTATTCCATCTGTTAAGTACGGTAAAAAGTTTCCAACATCACAAATGTCAATCATGCCTAAACAACGCCTCCTTAAGTTTTGCAGAGGATCGTGATTGGTTGAAATGTAGCCAATGGGTTTGCGCACATGCATTTAAATACCCTGAGACGCCGGCGCGCGTCAGCTTTGAAAAAGCCGAAACGCTATCGGCGAAACATGTTTGGGATGGGTATCTGACAATACCCTGTTGTTTTTCCTTTTTAAATGGAATAGAAAACTTTAAAACTAAACACATTGGTATAGTGGCAATTGGTCCAAATTAGTATCAATACCTTGGGGCTTATTTAAAAACCGCTAGTGGCAATTGTCAAAAGCTATTCACATGTTAATAGAATAACAGTTATAACCGCCAACCTGTGAAATCAACCGCACTGATATAGATTCAAATAAGTATATAACGATATCATAAAGCTATAGCGGTTAGCGAGTAGCAACTTTGAAGAGCCAATTATGGGTCATTATTATAATTGTTAGTCACTTATTTGGGCAGCTCTAGCTTATACCGCACCAACCACTTGTTGATAGCATAAGTGCACAAAAGCCGGGTACTGGCAATGACAGTGCCATAATACAATTTTAAGCATTTCAAACGGTATAAAGCTGTAATAGCTAACTTTAGAAGAAATTAAAAGACAGCCACCTTAGAAGAAAATAAAGACTAATAACTTTTGGACACTCCTAAGTTATAGCGGCCAGAGCTTATAACTGGTTACCTAAACTTATACTGTAGAAACCAGCAACTGGCTATTGATACATAAATAAAGTGGGCTGCATAGAATATATGATTCAAAGAAACTTTTATAAATATCCAGAATACCGCTTTTCATGTATTAAATGATGTATATTACAAAAGTAAAATATGCAAAGTCTGCCAAGTGACTAAAAACAATAGATAATAGACAAAGCTAGATATTTTTTGCCACAAAGTATACACCACTGAAGTTCATACACCAAAGCACCTACACATGCCAGACTTAAATCCAAGCCATCAAAAAAAAACCTTTTGCAAAAACTGATCAACCATACAGTATATATTAAATTACAAAATAATATATATACATATATATATATCCAGGCTATTTGAGCCACTTCTGATATTCCAGGGAAAAATATATACTGTTATTATATATTGTATATACACGCAAACAATATAATCTATTGCAACACAAGGGACAATATAGTAAGGTTGAGTTCAATCCGTATTATGAACTTGCAACTATCAGGGACTCAGTAATTTACCTGAAGGAGTGAATAATGCTTATATAGAGATTCACTTATCTAGAAAGTGAAAAATACAAAATTACTCAGGTATATCAGTTACTAAGTATCCTTCACTGATAGCAATTTGTCATTTACTTTTCTAAAATGGTTGCTCAACTACATATGTGAATTTCTGCATGATAGAATTTTGAACTATAGAGTGGTGTATAATACCCCAGGACACAAGCCAATTATCCATTGGATAGATTTATATTTACTATTTATATAATCCAAGAATATTTCAAAATAGAGGTAATCTATCCACTTGATATTTAGTGCCACTTTTTTATCTTCAGTAAAGTTGCTATGTGTTTTTAAAGTACACACATTTACACAAAAAAATTGTTTTATCCAATGTTGATTTAATAAAAGTTATGTTTTAATTTCCTTTCAACCCTTTGGCTCACAATGGCTGTTTAAGTTTCATACTTATATTAATAACTTCATAAGGAACTGAAGTGCTACTTAGGTGCATTCTTTCAGTCTCTATCTTCTTTGATATAGACTATACTCTCAACTAGTGTCGTATTATGCACAAGCACTCAATCTCACAAGGTATATATGCATATACCTATTAAAAATACAGAAATTTGATAAATTTATGCACAGTATCCAGACATAGTCATAGAAAAGGATACGTTGTTTGTAAATAACTTGAATACATTCTCTGTATATATTAAAGTACTAAACTGAGCGTTCCTATTCTACCAGTGTAGTGCTCTTGCTACTCTTTGTTAAACTAATGGTAATATGCTTTTTCATGAAAAGTGATGGAACGGCACCTTCCCAGCAACATATACAGACCAAATTTACCAGCTATACATAACTAGATGTGATGTCTTTATATGTTGCTGGGAAGGTGCCGTTCCGTCACTTTTCATGAAAAAGTGTATTACAGACCGGAACACGTATTGGAACGTGGTTTCTGTGGATGGTTTGTGGCAGATTACACTCATTTCATTTAGTCATGTGTGACTGGTAAATTTGATGTATCTGGTTTGCTGGGAAGGTGCCGTTCCATCACTTTTCATGATAAAGCGTATTAACGGCCGGAACAGGTATTGGAACATGGTTTCTGTGGATGGTTTGTGGTTGATTATACTTATCACATCTAGTTATGTGCGGCTGGGGAATTTGGTCTGTATATGTTGCTGGGAAGGTGCCGTTCTGTCACTTTTCATGAAAAGGCGTATTACAGACAGGAACGGGTATTGGAACAAGGTTTATGTGGATGATTTGTGGTTGATTACACTTATCACATCTACTTATGTGCGGCTGGTGAATTTGGTCTGTATATGTTGCTGGGAAGGTGCTGTTCCGTCACTTTTCATGAAAAGGCGTATTAAAGGACTGTGGATGGTTTGTGGCTGATTACACTCATTACATTTAGTAATGCTTGACTGGTGAATTTGATGTATCTGGTTTGCTGGGAAGGTGCCGTTCCATCACTTTTCATGAAAAAGCGTATTACCGGCCTGAACAGGTATTGAAACGTGGTTTCTGTGGATCGTTTGTGGTTGATTATACTTATTACATCTAGTTATGTGTGGCCGGTGAATTTGATCTGTATATCTTGCTGGCAAGTTGCTGTTCTGTCAATTTTCACCAAAAAAGTGTATTAAAGGCCGGAACAGATATTATAATGTGGTTTCTGTGGATGGTTTGTGGCTAATTAAACTCATTACATTTAGTCACTTTTCATGAAAAAGTGTATTACAGGCTGGAACAGGTATTGGAACGTGGTTTCTGTGGATGGCTTGTGGTTGATTATATTTATCATATCTATTTATGTGCGGCTGGTGAATTTGGTCTGTATATGTTGCTGGGAAGGTGCTGTTCCGTCACTTTTCATGAAAAGGCGTATTAAAGGCCGGAACAGATATAATAATGTGGTTTCTGTGGATGGTTTGTGGCTGATTACACTCATTACATTTAGTATTGCGTGACTGGTGAAATTGATGTATCTGGTTTACTGGGAAGGTGCCGTTCCGTCACTTTTCATGAAAAAGCATATGACCGGCCGGAATGTGTATTGGAACGTGGTTTCTATGGATGGTTTGTGTCTGATTACACTTTTTACATCTATTTATGTGTGGCTGGTAAATTTGGTCTGTATATGTTGCTGGGAAGGTGCCGTTCCGTCACTTTTCATGAAAAAGCATGTGACCAGCTGGAATATGTATTGGAACATGGTTTCTGTGGCTGGTTTGTGGATGATTACACTTTTTACATCTATTTATGTGTGGCTGGTAAATTTGGTCTGTATATGTTGCTGGGAAGGTGCCGTTCCGTCACTTTTCATGAAAAAGCATATGACCGGCGGGAATATGTATTGGAACGTGGTTTCTGTGGATGGTTTTTGGATGGTTACACGTTTTACATCTATTTATGTGTGGCTGGTAAATTTGGTCTGTATATGTTGCTGGGAAGGTGCCGTTCCATCACTTTTCATGAAAAAGTGTATTACAGGCCGGAACAGGTATTGGAACGTGGTTTCTATGGATGGTTTGTGGTTGATTACACTTATCACATCTAGTTATGTGCGGCTGGTGAATTTGGTCTGTATATGTTGCTGGGAAGGTGCTGTTCCATCACTTTTCATGAAAAGGCGTATTAAATTCCGGAACAGATATAATAATGTGGTTTCTGTGGATGGTTTGTGGCTGATTACACTCATTACATTCAGTAATGCGTGACTGGTGAATTTGATGTATCTGGTTTACTGGGAAGGTGCTGTTCCGTCACTTTTCATGAAAAAGCATATGACCGGCCGGAATGTGTATTGGAACATAGTTTCTGTGGATGGTTTATGGTTGATTACACTTATTACATCTAGTTATGTGTGGCTGGGGAATTTGATCTGTATATGTTGCTAGGATGGGGCCGTTCTGTCACTTTTCATGAAAAAGTGTATTACAGGCCGGAACAGATATCATAATGTGGTTTCTGTGGATGGTTTGTGGCTGATTACACTCATTACAGTTAGTAATGCGTGACTGGTGAATTTGATGTATCTGGTTTACTCGGAAGGTGCTGTTCCGTCACTTTTCATGAAAAAGCATATGACCGGCCGGAATGTGTATTGGAACATGGTTTCTGTGGATGGTTTGTGTCTGATTAAACTTTTTACATCTATTTATGTGTGGCTGGTAAATTTGGTCTGTATATGTTGCTGGGAAGGTGCCGTTCCGTCACTTTTCATGAAAAAGCATATGACCGGCCGGAATGTGTATTGGAACGTGGTTTCTGTGGATGGTTTGTGGATGATTACACTTTTTACATCTATTTATGTGTGGCTGGTAAATTTGGTCTGTATATGTTGCTGGGAAGGTGCCGTTCCGTCACTTTTCATGAAAAAGTGTATTGCAGGCCGGAACAGGTATTGGAACGTGGTTTCTGTGGATGGCTTGTGGTTGATTACACTTATCACATCTAGTTATGTGCAGCTGGTGAATTTGGTCTGTATATGTTTCTGGGAAGGTGCTGTTCCGTCACTTTTCATGGAAAGGCGTATTAAAGGCCGGAATAGATATAATAATGTGGTTTCTGTGGATGGTTTGTGGCTGATTATACTCATTACATTTAGTAATGCATGACTGGTGAATTTGATGTATCTGGTTTACTGGGAAGGTGCAGTTCCGTCACTTTTCATGAAAAAGCATATGACCAGCCGGAATGTGTATTGGAACGTAGTATCTGTGGATGGTATGTGGTTGATTACACTTATTACACCTAGTTATGTGTGGCTGGGCAATTTGATCTGTATATGTTGCTAGGATGGGGCTGTTCCGTCACTTTACATGAAAAAGTGTATTACAGGCCGGAACAGATATCATAATTTTCTGGTTTCTGTGGCTGATTAAACTCATTTAGTCATGCTTGACTGGTGAATTTGATGTATCTGGTTTGCTGGGAAGGTGCCGTTCCGTCACTTTTCATGAAAAAGCATATTACAGACCGGAACGGGTATTGGAATGTGGTTTCTGTGGATGGTTTGTGATTGATTACACTTATCACATCTAGTTATGTATTACTGGTGAATTTTGTCTGTATATGTTGCTGATAAAGTGCCGTTCCGTCTTTTTTCATGAAAACGTGTATTACAGGCCGGAACAGATATCATTTTGTTGTTTCTGTGGATGGTTTGTGGCTGATTACACCACTCATTGCATTTAGGCATGTGTGACTGGTGAATTTGATGTATCTGGTTTGCTGGGAAGGTGCCGTTCCATAACTTTTCATGAAAAAGCGTATTTCAGGCCAGAACAGGTAATGGAACGTGGTTTCTGTGGATGGTTTGTGGTTGATTACACTTAGCACATCTAGTTATGTGTGAATGGTGAATTTGGTCTTTATATGTTGCTGGGAAGGTGCTGCTCCGTCACTTTGCATGAAAAAGCATATTACCGTCCGGAACGGATATTGGAACGTGGTTTCTGTGGATGATTTGTGATTGATTACACTTATTACATCTAGTTATGTGTGGCTAGTGAATTTGATCTGTATATGTTGCTGGGAAGGTGCCGTTCCGTAAATTTTCACACAAAAAAGTGTATTAAAGGCCGGAACAGATATTATAATGTGGTTTCTGTGGATGGTTTGTGGCTGATTACACTCATTACATTTAGTCATGTGTGACTGGTGAATTTGATGTATCTGATTTACTGGGAAGGTGCTGTTCCATCACTTTTCATGAAAAAGCGTATTTCAGGCCAGAACAGGTAATGGAACGTGGTTTCTGTGGATGGTTTGTGGTTGATTACACTTATCACATCTAGTTATGTGTGAATGATGAATTTGGTCTGTATATGTTGCTGGGAAGGTGCCGTTCCGTCACTTTGCATGAAAAAATTACGGAATCGGAACGTGGTTTCTGTGGATGGTGTGTGGCTGATTACACTTATTACATTTAGTCACGTGTGACTTGTGAATTTGGTGTATCTGGTTTTCTGGGAAGGTGCTGTTCCGGGCTGTTATGTTTGGTTCCAGACACTATTTTGGTAGTTAAAGGGTTAATTAAATATTATATCACAAAGATTATTGTTCCTAAAATTGTTCTCAAGAGTCTCTAACACATCCCATTGTATTTTCAATCAATTTCCTTTATAAAAGGCCTGTTCTGGCCTGTTCCATTCCATTCCGGCTCTTGCACCGTTCCTTTTATATATATTTGCTGCAGTGTAGGTTCCCCCCTAACCCCTCAACCTCCCTGATCCCCCCAAAAAAACTCTCTAACCCTCCCCCCTCTACCTATTTGCCACCATCTTAGGTACTGGCAGCTGTCTGCCAGTACACAGTTTACTGAAAAATTGGCAATTTAAAATAAAAAAAAGTCAATTTTTTTCTGTAGTGTAGCTGCCCTCCCTCAATACACTACCCACTCACACTCCCAGATCCCTTTCTGTTAGCTGATTCCACATGGGATCCCCCTCATTGCCCCTACTCCCTCCTTTACCCTCAATTATACTTTTTTTTTTTGGGCTTCCCTGTAGCGTGGACGAACAGTCCCACCCACTCCCACCCTCCTCCTGCCTCCACCAGCGATGGGCCGCCCACCCGCCTCCCTCATTACACTCCCACCCACCAACTCTCAGCACCACCGCTGTACGATGCAGAGAGGGCCACAGAGTGGCCCTCTCTGCTTCAACAACTCTGCAAATCTATTTATTCAGTGCCCCACTCGTGGGTCATGCAGAAATAGCATGATCTCGTTATTTTGTGCGAGATTGCGGCAGAGAGAAGCCCAGGACTGCAGCAACGTACAGGGTAGGTCGCTGGTTCTTAAGGGCATAACAACCAGCGTCTTACCAGGTATGGCGCTGGTCGTTAAGGGGTTGAACTGAATAGGGAAATAACATGAGTGTGCATGAAGCTCCCTCCCTTGCAGGTCATGGGACAGACATACTGATTTTCTGCTTAAAGTCCTTTACAATGGTGTGAATACTTAGGACATTTTGAGGTAAAATATCTTTGTTTTTTACATAGAGATGTTCAGGTGATATTATCTAGTCAGCTTTTTACAGCTATGCTGCATCACTTTCAAGTGTTTCAATATTTGGGTATCATGGCCCTTTAACTATTAAATATCTAGGTTATTCCTGCAAAATAATGTTTTTATAAAGCAGGAGTTACCATACCTTACAGATTAATAACTAAACCTCTCAAAATTTCAAATATAAGGATCTGCATTATTCCCTCTATTTTTGTAAAATTAAAACCAGTTTGTACCTATAGAAATGCAGGATACATGTTCAACTTCAAGCTGAGTCTAAAACATTCTACACAGTGATTTACTAGCTCAGTGCACAAGCTCATTAGCTCATTTTCATCTGACTGTAAATGGCTAAAACAAAGGAGCCCAAGAACATGGACTCTTCCTGGCTGTTGAGAGGAATATCCATGATCTGCACTTGATTTGCAAAGGGACATGAAACCCAAAATGTTTCTTTGATGATTCAAATAGAGAATCTATTTTTAAACAACTTTCTAATTTACTTCTATTATCTAATTTGTTTCATTTTCTTGGTATCATTTGTTGAAGGTGCAGCAATGCACTACTGATTTCTAACTGAACACGAGTGAGCCAATGACAATCAGTATATATATATGCAGCCACCAATCAGCAGCTGGAACCTACATTCTTTGATTCTCCTGAGCTTTCCTAGATAAACCTTTGTAGCAAAGGATAACAAGAGAAGGAAGCAAATTAAATAATTGAAGTAAATTGGAAAGTTGTTTAAACTTGTATGATCTGTCTAAATCATGAATGTCTAATTATGACTTTACTGTCCCTTTAATTGTGATAGCAATATTACAGTGGTATATTATTTTTGGCAAGACAAACATGAAACATAAAAATTAAACTCTCGTTCTTCATGTGTTTTTCCAGGAAGGGGGAAATTTAATCTATTTTATAACACATGTATTTAACTTATGTTTTTAACATATGTATTTGTAAAACTAAATGTATTTGAAAAAAAAAAATATTTGAAAAAGCAGGAATGTAAGCTTAGAAGTCCGCCCATTTTTGGTTCAGCACCTGGGTAGTGCTTGCTGATTGGTGATTACATGTAGCTACCAATTAACAAGCGCTACCCAGTTTCTGAACCAAAAATGGGCCAGCTCCTAAGCTACACTCCTGCTTTTCGAATAAAGAGAATGAAGAAAATTTGATAATAGGAGTAAATTAGACAGTTGCTTAAAATTGCATATTTTCTCTGAATTATAAAAGAAAAAAAATGGGTTTCATATTCCTTTAATTAGATACCCCAAAATGTAATTTACTCTAAGAAACCAGTAATCTAAAAATCCTAACACAATTTAAAGTGTCTACCAGTTGATTGCTAGCGATCATTATTGTTGCAATCCTGTTTTACTAAGGATATCATTCAGTTAAAATAAAATGCTCAATTCTTTGATCTGTGTACTATACTATAATTATTTAATCCTCATGTTGTAAAATAATTGCAGTAAATAACCTTACCTTGGAAAGTTCCTATTTTCAAGTGATTAGCTTAATTTATACCTAAGTTATGTATTTTAGGTAAACAGAGTAGTCGTTTTCAAAGCTAATTTTGTCTTGAATACAGGGGATATTAGACCTTAATTAGTGCCATAAATTTTATGTTTCCGATGTATTAAAAAATAATAATAATAATAATAATAATAATGTTTCAGATATTTGTTAAAAATAAAAAAGATAGATAATAAGTTGTGCACAGTGAAAACAAGGGCTTTGGTCTAATCGTTTTATCAGGATTTTTTTTTCTTTTGTTTCATCAAAGATAGCATTTCAAGACAATATAGGAGCAGCTGGACAACAGCTTAAAGGGTCATGACACCCAACTTGTTTAGTTTTTGATCCAGACAAAGTATATAGGTTTAACTTTTTACTTCTATTATGAAATTTGCTTAGTTCTCATGGTCGTCTTTGTTGAAGACCATACCTAAACACATAGGCCTAGATTTAGAGTTCGGCGTTATCCGTAAAAACCAGCGTTAGAGGCTCCTAACGCGGGTTTCTTA
The DNA here is from genome assembly GCF_027579735.1 of Bombina bombina. NCBI lineage: Eukaryota > Metazoa > Chordata > Amphibia > Anura > Bombinatoridae > Bombina > Bombina bombina. The sequence continues at coordinate 1,068,085,825 of NC_069502.1, forward strand.
CGCACTCCGGTATTTAGAGTTTATTTACCGCCACTCAAAATACACCTAACGCTCACCTTTCTACCGCCACCTCAGACCCAGTAGTAAACATATACCGCAAAAAAAACATCCACGAATCACAAAACAAATATTACACAAAGTACACTTACACTCATACAAACACAACACTATCTTTATTTTTCTTATTTTTTATTTTTTCGTTAAAATACAAAGGATTAAAGTTGCGAGATCTCTGGTGTTTGAAAAAAATCCACACAAATCCATTTTCCCATTGACTTACATGGACATATGGGAAAAGACCCTCATATACCTACATCTAACGAATAACATTATCACAAACATACACTCATCGATGCATACAAACAATATACACTACATGACATACACAAAATATTTATTTATTACAAAAAGAACACGATTTATTTACTTTTTCACACAAGATCATGACGTCACTCACTTTACGAGGAAAACCAGTCTTAGAAAAAAAAAATAGAAATCTTTGGAGCCTCCATTGACTTCTATTGGGAAGACGTGCTCGTGCACGCGAAACCCTCATTTCCCTAACGCACGCAAATAGCGTAGACTGAAAAACTCCAAATACCAGCGCTAGAAAATACATGATTTCATGCGTTAGACCCAGCTATGATAAATAGATCAAGAAATGACTATTTCCCTATGGTGGACTTATGTTTTTTAATATTAAATATTCACCACACCATAAATCTTTTTAACACTTTTAGATTACATCAACTACAAATCCCCATCACTAGTAACACATTATTATTTCAATAAAATTACATTTACAATTAAAATAAAATTCAATACACATTTGTGGATTCACAAACACTACACAATGGGAAACATCTCTCATTTACCTTTATTATTGCATTTCAGTTATTCAACTCATATGCTTGCAGCAACAGCATATCTACATATGCTTAACACATGATCAGTCATGGATGCACATACATTACGTTTAACATTCACTCATACATGTGCATTCAAATGATGGGGGAAAAACACATTACATTCTCTCTAGGAATCACAAAACACAACATATGGATTTTACTGTACTTTTAACATCATGATTCCATCACCAGAAACCATTAGGAATTACGTACAACACGAACATCATTACACCAGATTACAGATGTCACTTTATGGGAAGGAACAACAATGCCAGACCGCTATATAGAAGTCAGCATATGTGGGACACAATCACAATATATACGTACATGTACATAACACGCATCACCCATCACGCAACCACAAAGCACACATTTATATTTTATTCAGCACACAATAACAATGTAGCACAATACAACAACACAATGAGGATTTCACAACTACATAGGCAGGTTAATAATATCATGACGTCATTACAAGATTCAACCATACACATCACAGATTCACCACTGTACCGCCCCTTTAGGAACTTTAACACTCAATACTACAATACAACATATACGTAAACCACACTTTTGAACAGCATTATTATGGAGATTTCAATGGGACAATTAAGAAATATTGTCAGATCGCAAATCAATTATATATACAATACTACAGATGGCAGCCGGAAGTTATTCAGTATTCGTGCAATTTTTATGGGACGCATACAATATTGTCAGATATAAAATCACTTATATATACAATACTACAGATGGCAGACGGGAAGTTCTGAATTATTATTGCCATTTGGAAGGGACGCATACAATATTGACAGCTCGGCAATCACTTATATATACAATACTACAGATGACAGCCGGAAGTTATTCAGTATTAGTGCCATTTTAATGGGACGCATACAATATTGACAGCTCGGCAATCACTTATATATACAATACTACAGATGACAGCCGGAAGTGCTTCAGTATTAGTGCGATTTGAATGGGACGCATACAATATTGACAGCTCGGCAATCACTTATATATACAATACTACAGATGGCAGACGGGAAGTTATTCAGTATTAGTGCGATTTGAATTGGACGCATACAATATTGACATCTCGGCAATCACTTATATATACAATACTACAAATGACAGCCGGAAGTTCTTCAGTATTAGTGCCATTTTAATGGGACGCATACAATATTCACATCTCGGCAATCACTTATATACACAATACTACAGATGACAGCCGGAAGTTATTCAGTATTAGTGCCATTTTAATGGGACGCATACAATATTGACATCTCGGCAATCACTTATATATACAATACTACAGATGACAGCCGGAAGTGCTTCAGTATAAGTGCGATTTGAATGGGACGCATACAATATTGCCAGCTCGGCAATCACTTATATATACAATACTACAGATGGCAGACGGGAAGTTCGGAATTATTATTGCGATTTTAAAGGGACGCATACAATATTGACAGCTCGGCAATCACTTATATATACAATACTACAGATGACAGTCGGAAGTGCTTCAGTATTAGTGCGATTTGAATGGGACGCATACAATATTGACAGCTCGACAATCACTTATATGCACAATACTACAGATGACAGCCGGAAGTTATTCAGTATTAGTGCCATTTTAATGGGACGCATACAATATTGACATCTCGGCAATCACTTATATATACAATACTACAGATGACAGCCGGAAGTGCTTCAGTATTAGTGCCATTTGAAAGGGACGCATACAATATTGACAGCTCGGCAATCACTTATATATACAATACTACAGATGGCAGACGGAAAGTTCGGAATTATTATTGCGATTTTAAAGGGACGCGTACAATATTGACATCTCGGCAATCACTTATATATACAATACTACAGATGGCAGCTGCTACTTTATCGTTTAAAAACAATATTGCAGCAACATTGATCGATCATATTCGATGCACATTATACACAACTATGCACTTTCATTCATGTTAGCCTGGACGTGTGCTTGTTACTATAAGATCGCGTTTAAGAAATATTGATTACGCATATGAACAAACATTACAAACATGCACTGTATGTGTGATATTTGACACTTTCACATTGAGATTCATTGGGGGAAAACAACATTTCAGCAAACAACAAATAAACGCCCACTGTGAAAGCATTCGCGCCGCTCACATACAAACAAGTGAATACAATTAGCAATCATTACAAACTCACTACCATTGGACTAATTGTACTATAAATCCCCCAAACAACATGGCCAATGCATCACTTGTGATCCACATCAGATCAAGTGCTTACCTTGTTACGCTGTTTTGAAAGATGGATGACGATGACATGGTAGACGCTGCTGGTGGTGCTATTGGCGAACTAGCTGTTGGTCGAATCAGGCAGCCTCGGCGGCTCAGACCGAGACGAAGGGGTCGTCTGGTTCAAGGTCCTCGTGTCTACAGGGTGAGACCCACCTTGGAAAACATGAGTGACTTTGAGGTTTTTGATAAGTATCGGCTCGATCGCGAACAGCTCATTGGCCTTTACGAGCTTCTTAAACCTCATTTGGAGCCACGTATACAAATAAGGACTGCTGTTCCCCCCATGAGTAAGATGCTAAGCTGTCTATACGTCCTGGCCTCAGGGAGTTTTCAATCCGGAGAACTGTACATGCATGGCCTGGCTCAAGGTACATTCTCTGGGGTGTTTGATAACTTTCTGAACGCCATGGTACGTATCAGTAAGCAATACATAGGATTCCCACAGAATGATGGTGATTGGAGGCGCCTGAAGCGGGAATTCTTTGATATTGCTCAATTGCCCAATGTCTTGGGAGCCATTGATTGTACCCACATTGCGCTGCGTGCTCCAATTGATGACTTGCCCTTCAGAAATCGCAAACATTTTCATAGCCTCAACGTGCAGTATGTTTGTGACGCACGGATGAGGATTATGCATGTGTATGCGAATTTTGGAGGGGCTTGTCATGATGCCCGCATCCTCTCTCTGTCGTCCCTGTGGAGACAGTTTGAGGAAAGACAAATGCCCCCTGGTTATCTCGTTGGTGAGTATTTGTGCACAACATGGTTAATTATTTTGACAATTGCCCCTGTATTTTTTAACTGTTAGCGTCATGTTCAGCTATAGGATTAAATTTAACCATTTGTTATTTACCGACGCTAATGTCTAGTTTTATTGAAAAGCAGATATGTAGCATGTCTTACCTTAAGTGTTCAGATAGAGAATGCAATGTAACCATGTAGTTAGCATTTTACACAAGGTTTGGTTTAGGAGAAATACGCATATGTAGCATGTCTTAGATGAAATGGCAAGATATTATCTCATGCAATTTAACCCTGTCATTGTCTTTTTCCGCTAATGTCTAGTTTTATAGAAATGCAGATATGTAGCATGTCTTACCTTAAGTGTTCATATAGAGAATGCAATGTAACCATGTAGTTAGCATTTTACACAAGGTTTGGTTTAGGAGAAATACGCATATGTAGCATGTCTTAGATGAAATGGCAAGATATTATCTCATGCAATTTAACCCTGTCATTGTCTTTTTCTGCTAATGTCTAGTTTTATAGAAATGCAGATATGTAGCATGTCTTACCTTAAGTGTTCATATAGAGAATGCAATGTAACCATGTAGTTAGCATTTTACACAAGGTTTGGTTTAGGAGAAATACGCATATGTAGCATGTCTTAGATGAAATGGCAAGATATTATCTCATGCAATTTAACCCTGTCATTGTCTTTTTCTGCTAATGTCTAGTTTTATTGAAATGCAGATATGTAGCATGTCTTACCTTAAGTGTTCAGATAGAGAATGCAATGTAACCATGTAGTTAGCATTTTACACAAGGTTTGGTTTAGGAGAAATACGCATATGTAGCATGTCTTAGATGAAATGGCAAGATACAGATTTATATATAAATTTTTTTTTTTTTTTTTATGTTTCTGACAACTTTTTATATGGATTATGGTTGTTAAAAAATATATTTATACAACAATATACTAGTTTAAGTATTCTGTTTGAATTATGTTCTGTTCTAAATTTATAGGTGATTCTGGGTACATGAGCCGGCCTTGGCTCATTACCCCCTTGCGTAGCCCAACTGATGTGTCTGAGGAGCGCTACAATAGGGCTCATAAGAGAACCAGGGCGGTGGTTGAAAGGATGTTCGGGCTCCTGAAGATGAGATTCAGGTGCCTGGACCGTTCTGGAGGAGCACTCCAGTACAACCCAAAGAAGGTGGCTAAGATCGTTGTAGCCTGTAGCGTCCTGCATAATATTGCACAGCGGGCTGGGATGCTGCAGGCCGTCCCGGTGGACAGAGACCTCCTCAGAGATGAGGAGGATGATCCTGTTCTAGAGGGGGAATTCCAGGACGAGGGACTTGATGTCAGAGCAGACGTCATCAACCGCCACTTTAGACGGTAAATAATAGAAGTTACACTGGAGTATTTTCAATAGATGTGAACTCTAGGGAAATGACAAGTAGAGAATTGTGCAAACATGTTAGTATTGATCAAATGTTAGAATAATCTTTATTTCTCATAATATAGGTGATGCTCTGGGCATTGGGTCCTATAGCGAGTCTTTGCCACCTGGTTTTTAAAGAGGACATCAGATGGTAAGTAGAAATGTATGGACTGTTGCTGGCATGATTTGTACACAAATACATCATATGGCATACATTTTTAAAAATATAACTTTGTTTACACATTACTTAAAATGTACATAATCAGAAAGGGATACTCTAGAATGACTATGGTTCAATGTCACACAGAGGTTTGTTCTGCTCAATATGACTCATCTTCACACTTGATAGAAAATAACACAGGTTCATACACAGGCTTAGTAAGCTAGTGATAGATATTTATTATGAAATGGGGGGTGGGAGAGGGGTACAGAACTGATTCACACACTTGTATGAAATCTTTATATATAATTTCTTACATTAGGGAGATGACTTAATCTAAAGACTGAAAGGGAACAATTTGAAGCCTGACAGTGAAGATTTCCAAGACTGACAGTGGGGAAAAAGCCAAGATTGAAATTGAAGTATACCAATGGGATCATGTCTGGCATTATATTTCAATTCTGCTGACCTTGAAAACCATACAAATACATGTTCACATGGTAAGTGCAAACTATTTGATAGAATAAGGCTGTGGAGACATCCTATTGGAGACACTTAGATGATTTTCTATTTTGTAGATGGTATTTCCCAGTCCTCTATTTAATGAACTGATGAATAATACACCTATTGAAGATCAACTGTTTACCCCTGAATTGACTTTCAAAGACCATGCATTGTCCAGGTTGGTGTACCAATGCATGCTAGTGAAGACTGTAGAATATTAGTAGCTTACATCCATTAGTCATATTTAGTTCTTAATTAGATATTTAGGGATCACAATCAGACACTTAGATGATTTTACTTTTTTAGATGGTATTTCCCAGTCCTCTATTTAATGAACTGATGAATAAGACACCTATTGAAGATCAACTGTTTACCCCTGAATTGACTTTCAAAGACCATGCATTGTCCAGGTTGGTGTACCAATGCATGCTGGTGAAGACTGTAGAATATTAGTAGCTTACATCCATTAGTCATATTTAGTTCTTAATTAGATATTTAGGGATCACAATCAGACACTTAGATGATTTTACTTTTTTAGATGGTATTTCCCAGTCCTCTATTTAATGAACTGATGAATAAGACACCTATTGAAGATCAACTGTTTACCCCTGAATTGACTTTCAAAGACCATGCATTGTCCAGGTTGGTGTACCAATGCATGCTAGTGAAGACTGTAGAATATTAGTAGCTTACATCCATTAGTCATATTTAGTTCTTAATTAGATATTTAGGGATCACAATCAGAAAAAGGAATACATATTATAGTTGATATAGAGGTATTTGAATGGACATGAAATATTACATTTATGTTCAGCATACATATATTGTTTACATGTGATATACATTATTATGTATAATTTTAATTTCTGATATTTAAATATAATTTTTAATAAACAATATAATGGTGTATGTATTTCATTAATTTAAAATCAATGTAATGATTATCTTTAAAAAATGTTGATCAAAGTTAGAGCATAGACACCATATGATTTTAAATGTATTTTATGAATATTTTACAACATGTGTATTAACTTTGTTCCATTTTTATTATTTGTCATTTCAGATTGGCATCTGATGACTTCCTGGAATATTTAATTATTTTCTATTAAATATATGTTTATTTTTAACAGATTCTAATATATATCAATATAATCTGTAAATAAATAAAACTTGGACTCCCATGACTGGTAGTTGGCTATTTGACAAGCACATGCATAAGAGAAAATAATGCATTAATAGTAGAAAATAAAAATCTTCAGAGAATATTAAAATATATCTTTTAACATTAATTGGGGAGTCATATTCTTCAATGCTTTTATATTGAAAAAGTATATATTAAAAATATTTAGAATATGTATTAATATTATGATTGTTTTAACATTTAATAAGGTGAAGTGGTTCAATTACATGAAAGTGACAGTGTTGTTGAATGTAAAAAGAATTGTATAAGATCATGTATCTTCCTTAGGTATCTCAAAACATTATTAGAAAATATTTTACAATTATTACATTTATAAATGGTAGGTCATTTAACTTGATATTTTTAAAACATTAGTTATTGGATGCCAGGTTAATCTATGTAATTTTCTAGTGGAGTCATTTAACTATACTTAGTAATATTATGTATTTATTACAATCTTACCTCTTGGGTTAGACATCAAATATCTATATAGAATGTAATTTCCCCTTTAGTTTATTTTGTCAATGTTAAATCAAAATACAATATGTTTGGGTCCTTAAAGGGGTCATTCAAAATGTATATTTTGTATACATTGTTACAAATATCATACAATAATTTAAACATATTTAGAATGTACTATAGAATTACATTCAGTCTTTAAATATACTTGTTAAAATAAAAATAAATGCACATATCTTAGTCAATGATATAAGGCATCTATATGCAAACAACAATCAGCATCAAAATAGCCTATGTAGAGATGTATTTAATCCACGAATATATATAATTACAATATAATGATTGAATAACAAAACATATTAAGTTGGTCAAATATAAGATTATGATACAAAATGCATACATAACATATAGCTTAATGTCCCTCTACGCTGAAGGCTAAAAAAGACCTCATTTAATAAATATATTTCAGTCAGTGTGTAAAACAATCTAGAAGTTAATCTAAATTTGCTTTACTCATATGTTAGACTCATTTAGCAAAAGGAAGGTGCCTAGGTTTATGATATATTAAGCATTATTGTGAAATGTTTATTTAAAGGGACATGAACTCAAAATATACTTAAAGGTAGCCATTTAAAAAAACAATGATTTATACATTCTGAATGAGTATTCTATTGGAATCAACTTTAAAACTTGTCTCATATTATGAATGCTCATTGTGATGTTGCTATCATTACTTTAGAAATAAGGCAGTAAATAGCTAATTTATTTGCTTCAGTACTCTGGACAGAACTTGATTGTTTGGAATAATTGATGCAACAATCGTCAAGGACAACCCAGGTTTTTATTAAACAATTGTCCGTAATATAAAATATCATTATTGATTTGCAAAGAAACATAACAAGATAACTTAACATTTGATAATCGTATTAAATAATAAAGTTGATTAACATTTCATGCTCAATCACCAATGGTAAATTTGTTTGGACAGTGTCCCTTTAAGAGATTTAAAGAGTGTATTTACTTATCTTGCTATCTTGACATACTTTGCTTGAAAAGCATATCGAGATAGGCTCAGTAGATGAAGATTGGTGGATGCACAGAGATGCCTTATGTGATTGTCTCAACCATGTGCATTTAAATTTCTTCTGTTGAGGATATATAAATACTAAGAGAAAATGATTTACAGTTTAAAGTCTAAACAATCTTCTATCTCTACAGATCATTTGATACAATTGTTTGTTTGTAATGTCTCTTTAAAACTAAAGACGCCACTGCACAATAACATATATGAGCACTTCAGAGAAATACAAGCTCGAGGTTTATTTGCGAATAACAAAGCTGTAGTTTAACATTTATAAACAGATTATCCAAGTTACTGACATTCTAACCGGAATTTTAACATTAATAAATATTGCGTGGGAAACGCATCTTCAAACACCAGATTAGCATATTTAAACATTAGTGTAATGTCACGCAATAGCACACAATCAATGTGCATTATAAATACATTTAATAGAGCAATGTCAATACTTCACAATCAATTTATTTAAAGAACAATAAAGACATACAATATTAAATGTGTATTTGTATTAAAGAAACAGACCGTTATTAAACCGAGAAATGTCTACAACATTAATAATGTGACAGGATTAGATTTTAAAGAGTATTTAATCATTAATATTTCACGGATCCCGGATATTAAATCTGCGTCACACATATCCGCATGACAGGCCCATGAGTTACAAATAAGTCTACATGAAAAATGAAGTTACAGCACCACCAAGCGGTATGTGTAAGGAAGTTACTAAGATATGAAACATTAAGGAACGGCCAATCAGAGTTCATCACACAAACACAACTTGAGTCAGGATGGTCTCACAGACATTATAACAATATTTCAAACTTGTATCCAATCAGATGTACAGATAAATTGTCCCATGGTGCATCTCATGTTTACTTCACCATATAAAAGTCCATTACACGTTGCCATCTTTGTCAGTTCTCTAATGCCTGCAGGCAGTTTATATTATTATAATATATTTATTGGACAACCCAGCAGGCATGTCAGTTCCCAGGTTCACCAAGGAGGAGAGCGCTGCACTGGTCCAAGCCGTCAAGGACTTTTATCCCCAGCTGTTTGGGAACAAGAGGAGCTCGACAGATGCGCCTGTTAAGAAGGCCCTCTGGGAGTCTATCACCAATGCGGTTAGATTGGTGTGTGACGTCCAGAGGACCCAGGATCAGATCATGAGGAGATTCGGAGATATGAGGTTGCGTTTATCGAAAAAAGTCAACCTCATAAGGGACTGGGTACAAGCCCGTAAAAGAGGGGGCCAAAGAAAGGCCCCGCGGAAACTGTACCTACTCCCTTATGAGGTGACTTTATGCGAGCTCCTCAATCTCCGGGTCCCCAAAAGATTTAGATCCTCGCCATCCTCGGCCTCCTCTTCTTCCCTCCCAGCTGCAGGATCTGAAAGTCCTGACGCGGGGGACAGGGCAGATGCTTTTCCGTCCGGTGGCCTGGGAGGAGCCGATAGAGAATCTGAACCAGGTAATTATCCAACTTCATATAATATTTATAATGTTAAAAATCAAAAATGTGTATATAGTCAGATACTAAACCTATACAGATCTCACAACATACACTACATATGATGTTTAGATCTCTGATTTTAGATTATTGACACATGAAATAGGAATGATGTTTCTTGCGCTCTACAGAATATGCGTCACAGAGCGGAAATGTAATTTCGCATCCACGTTAACATGGGTTTGCGGAAAGTGGCATTGCTTTATACATGTTGTTCAAATGACGGATGCGTAATTCCGCTTGGAATCATTGCGCAATGATCGCGAAAATGGCATTTCTCATCCACGTTAACATGGGTTTGCGGAAAGTGGCATTGCTTTATACATGTTGTTCAAATGACGGATGCGTAATTCCGCTTGGAATCATTGCGCAATGATCGCGAAAATGGCATTTCTCATCCACGTTAACATGGGTTTGCGGAAAGTGGCATTGCTTTATACATGTTGTTAAAAATTAAATGGAAATTCTTAGATTAGTGAAGAATACAGTATTCTTTTTTTAAATATTATATCTAATAAAAAACGAATAATACTAATAAATTATAACATATGGCCATCAATTGATGATTATGTAATAACAAGCAGATATTCTTAAAGATACAGTAAACAACACAACTGATTGAAAATAAGAGTCCAGGATATATTTATCATTAATTTAATTGCGGAAACTATTAACTCATGGGACTACCAAAGGATTAATATTTTTCTATTGATTTGTTATTAATGTAAATATTTTAAACATGGCATGATTAGTATTAATGATATGCAATCCGCATTTAATATATTACAGATATGGATGTGGCTGATGGATCCTCAAGCCAGGGCTTGTCACAGTATGGTATGTCTCATTTTAATTGACATTTGTCTTAGAAACATGGAATGAACATTACATACTAAATACACATTGTTCAATATTTATATGTAATGTCTATTTAATAGATGAAAATTATATAATTATTCGGATATCCTTAAATAACATATTTGATTTTAATTGCATGCTCAATACCATTCATTACATCAACATATGGAGTAGATAATTCATTAACAAACAACAACATTGTGGAATCTATTTAATTTTAGATTAAAGGGATACTGAGCTACAATTATTAATATTGTCTTTCACATACAGTATGCAATATTAATAAACATAACATATAATACTATCATCATATGTGACATATTCTATTGCTAAATGTAGTTTAAAATAAAGAAAGTACGTTTATGTGCATCTAAATATTTGTTGACCAACCTGGGTTTATATTGATGATTGGTGGATACCTTCAACAAACAATATTTATTGAATCCAATATTCCTTATATGCCTTTAAGATTAATATCGAACAACATTCTAATTATAATAGGAGTCAATGTTAAATCATTTTTTACAGTTTGAACATAGAAATCAATTATTTTAATTAATCATGTCAGTGTCCCTTTAAGACAAAATAGATTCATTCATCTTTACATTATTTTTATTAAAAACTATTAATATATAAATCTAATTATCTGTTGGAGTTACTTTATAGATATCTGCATACTCTAACAGCACCATGATTACATATTTGTAATAATCAAGTTTGTTATGTATTGTGATAAATATGTGTTGTGTCCTAAACAAGATTACTGTACATTGAAAAAATGGGTCGATGTGACACATGTTTGTTTAGATTTGTCAACAGATGCTCCTCAATATGTGGTTTGTGTGTATTCTTGTAACTTCTTAAGGACATATGACGGAATTATTCCGTCATAAAACAATTGAGCAAAGTGAATACGTGTCCTTAAAGGGTTAAGAACATTGATCATTGGGTATATTTAAATATGCAATAGCAGCATCTGAGATGAATTTGATGTCTAATGTAGTCTGACATTAAACATATGTTCAATACAGATATGTTTACAGAATCCACTTGATTCAATCAAGCATTTTCTGGTGTAATGACTGCTCTATTCTTCACATTTTAAAGTTGATTAATGTTAAAATTCTAGACAGATGTGATTTAGTGATATCCAAAATGTGTTTAATAATATATATCTATATCATTCATAGAGAGAGTTGGTGTGGGAAGCCCACAGGAATCCAGCAGTGACATAGAGCCGCCTTTGCGGTCTCCTGGTAAGTCCATTGACTCATTTATATGTAATTGAAGGTGTATTGCTAATCAATATTATGATCATGATTCCGATGAAGCATAACATTATAAAAAATCATAGAATTTATCTTCTGATTATATATTTATTTTTTATATTGAGCGATTAATAATTTCTACTTTATTATTCTACACATTTGTTATTCATAAGATGTCTAACATATGTTTTTTTCAATTTGTTTTTTTGACAACAGTCATCAAGTGATACACACATGAGAAATCTTAAATGTTCTATGTACTATGCTTTTATGAATTTAACATTAAGACAAACAATACATTAATATTCTGATTTATTGACAATAACAAATCTATTGTCATTTGTATGCTCCATCAAAATGATGTAAATCATAACTTTGTGTGTGTATATCTTTAATGCAACATTGATGTGCGTATTTGAGCAACAGTAACATATGTTATAATATCTGATCTTAAGGTGTACACAACATGTTATGTTTTACAGAGATTGATGTCACATGTGGGATGGAGGAGGAAGAGGCTGCCTTGGAGTCTGATGGTATGTGAAATATATCTATCATGTTTCCAACATGTTTCTTTTTTTGAAATCATTTTATTGAAGACATTCAAAGTCTACAGCTTTTTCCCTTTAAAAAGGAATATTATTTGTCTGTTCAAATACACTACTGCCCCCTTTCTATATCAGGCAGCATGAAAATCTGCTTGTATATATTTTTTTAAGAATATATAATTCATGCCATCATTATGTCACATGCATATTCCATGCCAAAACACAATAATAAGTTTCACATTGTACAGACAGTCATTGAGATTCATCTGAGTGCCTATATAGATACCATATCCTCATTTCAGAATAGTTTACAGATTCAAACACACTTCGAAGTATATTGAAAACATAATCAATTTGAAATGCGTTGATTTTATGTCAGGATGTATGAGATGTTAATATATTTCTTTTACATTTTCAGATGGATCCACCACTTCTGGTCATCTGGATTCCGCCCCTGCCCAGTCACAGACCCCTCCCCGTGCACACACCCCTGACCATGGCCACACCTCTGCACACACCCAGAGCCCTTCCCATCACCAAACTCATGACCATGCCCCGACCACTGCCAGCCCTTCCCATATTTCATATCCTGTCCCTCCCAAAAAACGCCCAGACACCCCCCTTCGCCGCTCTCCCCGTATTCTGGCCCGTACAGCTGCCCAGACCCAAACTCCCCACTCCCCAGCTGTACGGCCTACCCTGGAGCAGCAGCTCACCACTCCCCAAGCCATTCCCATCCCTCCCCAAGCCAATCCCATCCCTCCCCAAGCCAATCCCATCCCTCCCCCCTGTTTAAACCTTCATTGTCCTGGGTGTCAGATTGTCCTTCCCAGGCACAGCTGTAAGTATCATTCTAAATACACTTTATAAGATACTTAAAGGTACAGTGAAGTTAAATTGGTTAAATTGTGATTCAAATCCAGCATGCAATGTTAAGCCAATGTATAATAGAATACTCTTATGAATTATTCGTCATTCTCTTTATATATTTATGGAAAACAACTTATTCCTATAATTAGTTTAAACAATAAAATAAATGTGGCCATCATTTCTTTATTGTTGGATGAATGTATCCATCAACCAGCATGCACAAACAAAGTTCATCAACAAATATTGGCTTACATAAAAACCAACATTCTTGCATTCAAAATATAGCTTGACAATTAAAACATATAATGAATATGTGTAATTTCTAAAGATTTGTCATGTCATGCTCTATCTGAATCAGTCCATTAAATATTTAGGTTCAGTGTCCCTTTAATTGGATATCACTACATATACCAAACACCACTACTTGGATCCAAAATTTTATGTCCAAATGTGGATACATTATCTCTTGTCTAACCCAGTGGGAATGTAATTTCTTCTGGTTGCTATGTTTACACAGCTTGTCCTCAATGCCAAAATGTTTAAGGATAGGTGTGCCTACCACAGTCTAAATTGAATTTTTAAATTGCTGATGTAAGTACAATGTAAATCCTTTAACAAGATTTGATACACTCAAGCTGTATAAGTGGATCATCTAAAACCAATTAAAGGGGACAACATGTTTGAGTAACATGAGCCTTTAATGATTTCTGTCTGTCTGAATAACCTAATTCATGTGTAAAGAATATATGAAAAATAATTGATGTAAATAATTATTTGTCTTTATGATGACAATGTATGTATTAAAATCTTTTATTCTGTTGTGTAATTATCCTTAATATTTATTTTTATTTTATTTTAGGCTGTGACTCAGCATGGCTCATGCTAGAAGGGATAGCAAGAGTAGAGCAGGCCGTGTTGAGGAACGCAGCTGTCCTGAGAGGGATGAACGACACCATGCAGGCCCAGCTCCAGATTCAGGACTTGACTCTGCGTGAAATTATGCAATTACGTTCAAGGCCTGAATCTGGAGCTGGACATGCACAGGACAATGAAGAGGATGACCAGTAAGTGGAGGATCTGGATATGCTCCATGGTGGCAGATAATAATCCTCCGTCCACATGTTGAATTTGTATTTATATTGTTGCCATTTGGCCTTTTTATCAGTTTTTTGTTGTGCCTGTTGCACTCTTTTACCTTGTCATGTGTCTCCAATGAGGCTATGCTGGCCCTTGGCAACTCTCTTCATGGACTGTGATGCACTGTGTTACCTTGCCATGTGTCTCCAATGGGGCTATGCTGGCCCTTGTCAACTCTCTTCATGGACTGTGATGCACTGTGTTACCTTGCCATGTGTCTCCAATGGGGCTATGCTGGCCCTTGGCAACTCTCTTCATGGACTGTGATGCACTGTGTTACCTTGTCATGTGTCTCCAATGGGGCTATGCTGGCCCTTGGAAACTCTCTTCATGGACTGTGATGCACTGTGTTACCTTGCCATGTGTCTCCAATGGGGCTATGCTGGCCCTTGGCAACTCTCTTCATGGACTGTGATGCACTGTGTTACCTTGTCATATGGCTCATATATTCCTTATTTTTACAAGATTATTTATAAACGTTGTGTATGTTTTCTTACATACTAATAAAATACATTTTATTTCACAAATCTTTGTCCTCATTCTTCCTGTTATTTTTTGCAAGCTCTAGTTTATGTTGTTTATCCTTAAAGGGACCTAACAAATATATTTGTTATAATGAAATCATATATGTAAGACAATAGTAAATGACTTTAAGATTAACATCTCCAATGTAATCTTATTATTTGTGTTTATATTATTTTCTCTTAGCTCTATCATTGCCTGATTATGATTAGCAGAGTAATTTCTTTATATATGTATATATATTTTTGTATTTGTGTATATATGTATATTTAAATGTTCAGATCCATGTGTGTATTTATAAACTCTGCATGAATTGATGCACCTTTACCAAATGATCTGAGTATTGATACAATGATATAATCCCTGTAAAGTGTTCATTTTATTTAAATAGTATTGACTATGTGTATGCTCTTTTTAAAAACAAAATAATGTCCCTTTAAGTGATGTTGATCACTATTGTAAATGAATGTATTTCCATTTGTAAAGCGTTTTTGTCCTTTTTACAAGAACAAGGACATATAGTTTTATTAATAAACAATCTTATTGTAATGTTGACAGCACCTGTATTTCATTTTCCAATCTATATTATTGTCAAAGTGTAACCAAATCAATCTCTGTGTGTAATGCAAATAATGTAGATGATGAATATTAGTTAACTAATATGTTAACAAAATACATCTCCTCCCATATATGGCTATAGGTAGGCTGACAATAATTAAACTTGAATAAATGACACGTTTAATCAATCCATGTATAACTATTGTTATTCAACAACAATCCAAACATATCTTAAAACATCAATGGCATATGTATTTCTCATGTGTATCTTTTAAATGTTAAAGATATACACCATAGCTATAGTTCAAGGGACAGTCATGTCCGAAAAGATGATTCATGATTTGGTGACATTCCTAGATAGCAATCTACACACATACTAGTTCCTAAAATATAAATACGTTTCTTAGTGATATGCCAAGATGTCACTGAGTCCTTGTATTGTCTGCGGTTTTTCAGCGATCTCGGATGCGCCATGTTGCTTAAGACGTCACCTGCCAGGCTGTCCAATGATTCCTTGTATTGACTGACGTTCTTACGTGATCAGGAATATGCCTTTTATTGGATTGCGTTTTGACGCGATCAAGGATGCGCCTTTTTTTTTTGGGCGTTCTTACGTGATCAATAATGTGCCTTTCATTGGATGGCGTTCTTACGTGATCAAGGAAGCGCCATGTTAAGACGGCACATGTAAAGGTAAAAAAACGTGTGATTGGATTGCGTAGTCCCGCAATATTTGTGCACGTTAAAAACGTTTGTGACTGCATGCAATTTTAAAAAGCTTGCGAATATGTATTATTTGCATCATGTTACATTGTTGACCCGTAGCTGATAAAGACCAACACATTCTCTTTTGCTGGATGTCTGGTTGAATCAACGAACGAAAGCAAAATGTTTTCATGCATAGGATATTTATAGGCAAGTGCAAATCTCTACAGTCCATGTTTAATATGTTTGTCAACAATGTTCCTTTTTCTGAAAAATGACTGTTGTGTTTAATGTTGAACATATCTAATTAATAAATATGCGCTATTGTGTTTGAATAAAGTAATCAATATGCATTTATCATATGCTAAATATATGATGCCGACTTCTTCTAAATGTAATTTCGTTGTATATTTTATGAAAGGTTCATTAGACACTCACATTATAAATAAAAATATTTGATTTTGTCTCTAGTTAGATAGTCCATTGTTTAACCAATAGGTTTATTTTGTCTTGTGTTGTAAGAAAATTTAAGTAATTTTCTTACTCCTCGCAAAGCCAATGAGTTTCATGTGAGTACCATCTCCAGCTTTGTCCAGTTTGTGTAAAGGGTCTTTTCATATGTTAATGATGGGGTATTGTGTTGTTTTACGGTTGTAATGGTGGTTCATCTATATTTTCAATATAGCTAACCCGATTTTATTTGCAAGTGTTTGAAGCTTTTTAATATTGATATCAGTATATGTTAATCTTGTTGTTTGTAGTAGTGTCTATTACATACAGTTATGTAAAAAATATAGGATACTGTCCCTTGAATGCAAATGTTGTTTTTTGTATCATGTATGAGATCCACATAGTTTAATCTTCAAATATATTTTTGTTAGCATATTTCCCCCCCCCCACTCCTAAAAGGACTTTAAACCATATTCATTGTTAAAATAAAAATATTTACAATAAAATATTAACACAATAATGTCTCTTAAAGAAAATAGACTTTATTTAACACGTCAATATAAATGTGATTTTAAAAATTATTTTTTGACAAAGTACATGTAGATATACCAACAAGCTTAAAATATGTGTTAGCATATGTAATGTTGTTAAAGGGACAGTTTAGAAAAAAAATTTTTTTTACATTATTCGAAAAGTCAATTCTGTAATAACAAGGATATCAAATGTTTCTCAACAATTGAACATTTGTCTGGGTTTATTTAAATTTGCTATCTAAACCTATGAGGTTGGTGTGCTCATTTCTTAAATCTTGAAGAGTGCTTGTAATCATTATACAATTTGAGCACTAGAGGGCATTTGGATAGCATTTGTATATGTAAAACATTGTGCTCATACAGCATATTATTGACCATGTATTGATCATTGATATCTAAAATGTTGTTATGTCAGAACAACAAATAAGTGGTCATTTTTCATAGTCATAGATACAAGGGTAAGCACATAAGTCACACATGTATTTCTCCATGTTTTGTTGTTTCAAACTTTATAATGCGTAATACAGTGTTTTCTTTGTAATCAATAATTTTCAGACTGTCCCTTTAAGCTGTGTTATTGGCATTCAAACAGTAATATGCCATCATGGATAATTGTTATGGTAATTTAGTTAGCGATTCGGGAAACAGTTTGGACATCACATCACAGAAACCAATCAATATCATGAACAAGGATAGGTATGTGATGATGTGGTTTTCACACACTTATAACCCACACTCTGCAAAGAATCTTCCTCCATGGACCCGGTCCCATAGAAGTCGATTATATACAGAGTGTGGTCCACAAGTGTATGAAAACCACATCATCACATACCTATCCATTACACAAAAAAATAATTTGAAGATGGAAAAAAATACTTACTTCCTCTTCCTTCCCCTCTTCCCACGGGGCTGAGGCTCTGGGAGAGGCAACTGCCGACTCCGAAGAGTCCTCCTTGGAGCTGTTGTGGGAGGAGTGGAAGGAAGAGTACTGGGACGACCAAGGTGAGGAGTAGATGGCTGAGGAGGAGGAGAAGATGGATGAGGAGGAGAAGATGGCTGAGGAGGAGGAGGAGTAGATGGCTGAGGAGGAGGAGGAGTAGATGGCTGAGGAGGAGGATGAGATGGGCCGGCAGGAGGAGATGGCCCAGCAGCAAGAGGCCCAGCAACAAGAGGCCCAGCAACAGGAGGTAGACCAGCATGCGCCTCCCGGAAAAATGTGAACATTTCCTGATGAAGATTAAACATTCTTGTTTGTCCTTCTTGTATTCTATTCAGTATACTGATTATTTCATTTTGGCCTTGAATTATTTGATTCTGCCCATCAAGTATTCTGCGTCGTCCTTCTATGTTTTCTATCCGGGAGGTACGCATCTGGTCTATGTACTCCAGTAGAACCCGCACCTCCGCTATTTCTTCTTGTTGTGCCTGTTGAACCCGTGCACGGCGGGGTGCCCGTGCACGGCGGAGTGCGGGTCTTTGAGGGACCTCGGGTTCCGCGGGTTCCGCGGGTTCAGCGGGATCCTCCTGTGCTTCCGGGGCCTCTTCATCATCTCCCGTGCGCTGTTCGTCACGGGGGGCCTCTTCCCTCCGAAGTGGGAATTCCTCACCACCACTCTCATCCCGGGGAGATGCAGGAGGCTGTGCTGCCTCGTCCCCAGACTCTGTATATAAATAAAGAAAAAAAAATATATATATATATATATATTAGCATATTTGCAAATCAAGGTTTAAATGACTTAGCTTACGATACAATTACAAATGCAGAATCATTAATCCACTTTGAAATCTAACAAACAATCAATACGATTTCCGCTTTTTCTAAACCGTGTTTGTGATATCTGGTCAATGTGAATGTTTTTGCGTTTGTTTTCAGTCTGTTTAAATGCACACCTAACCTATAGCCTAGATACTGATGTAACCGCAAAGTAATAGAATGCGTGTAAACAGCGTAATAGCATTAATCTGATCCTTAACACATGAAACCCAATGTTTTATCTTTCATGATTTAGAAGCATACATTTAGTATCAACTTTCGAATGTACTTTTCTTATCTAATTAGCTTCATTCTCTGGATATTCTTTGCTGAAAAGCATATCTAAATATGCTTATAAGATGCTGATTGTTAGCTGAATATAGCTGCCTCCTGTGATTGTTTCACCGTGTGCATGGCTATTTCTTCATTAAAATATATCTCAAGAATGAATCAAATTAGGTAATATAAGTACATTTGAATGTTTTGTCAAATTGTATTCGCTACCTCAATCATGAAAGTAAATGTTTGCGTATAGTGTCCATTGAAATACATTCGTATGTGAAATTATTGTTCAATGAGCTTACCGTCAGATGAGAGTGGCAGGTTCCCGGTATCGATTCCTCCGATACCGACTACTTCCACCTCGGAGATGCTGGGCCGCAACATTTCCTCCCATCTGCAGTACTCCATTTCAAGGGCAGGGCCGCCACCGGTCCCTGCGGCATGTCGGGCCTCCAGGCTTAACTTTTTTTTAAGTTCAAGTTTACAGTCCCGGTACCGATGTTTGATAGAATCCATATCCCGGTTCCGGCCACCCACTGCATTGACTGCATTCCTAATCTCGTTCCAGAGCCTCCTCCTGTCAGTCGGGGTGGTCTTCTGGTGCTGCAGCATCCTATGCCTGGCCATATAGGCCTCTACGAGGGCCTCCTTCTCCTCCATCGTAAACCTCGCCTCCCTAGTCGCCTTGGCCTTCCCCTGTGACGATGCCCTCTGTTTCCCGGACTGTGAAGCCCTACTCTGACCGCCACTGGGCCCAGCCACTTGGTCATCTTGAACCAAGTGGCTGGGTCCACCCACAGCTTCCACCCCCGCTTCCTGCCCCCCTTCCTGCCCCCCTTCCTGCCCTGTTCCTCTCCCCCTCCCTCTACTCCCCCCTCTACCTGTCCCCTGCCTGGCCTCCATCTCCTCCCTAAACTAAACCCCAAATAATCAAACAAAAAGTGAGTGTGATGAAATGAAAGGGGGTCAAAATAAAGAACTAAAAAGACAAAAAAGGTGCTTAAAGTGTGAGGGATGTAAAAAAAACAAAGAGGGTAAGGAGTATTTAAATAAACGAAAAGAATAAGACTAAAAGGAGGATATGTAAACTAAATGTAACTAGGGGATGGGTATGGGATGGGTATGGGGTATGGGATAAGAGTAAATGGGATGAAAGGGAATGGGACTACAAGGAATGGGGTATGGAGTGTAGTATGAGGGGGTAGGGGGTATGGAGTGTATGTAGTGTTATTGATAAGTGTATGTATGTATTGAATGTGTTTGCGTGTAAATGTGTTAAGTGTACAGATAAATCACTCGCTCGCTAACTAACACTACTTCTAATTCTCAATAACAAACACTCCCACTAACGCTCACTAACTACCACTAACTGACGCTCACACTAACAACTATCACTAATAACTCCCACTAACTCACTCACGCTCCCACTAACAGACTCTCTCCCACTCCCACTAACTCCCACTAACTCACTCACTCTCTCACGCTAACACTACCAACTGACTATCTCACGCTAACACTACCAACTGACTCTCTCACGCTAACACTACCAACTGACTCTCTCACGCTAACACTACCAACTGACTCTCTCACGCTAACACTAACTCACTCTCAAAAAATCGCAAACTCTCTATTCTTAAATCTCCAAAGACCCACCAGCAACACAGTCAAAGAAGCCATGCTTGTGTGGTGCTTATATACCCTGTGTAAATGTTTAATGATGTCCCAATTTCCATTGTAATTAGTGTTCAGGTGTGCTTTATTAGCAATTAATATTATTGCAATGTGTATTAGGTGTGTTAATTTGCGCATGCTCATTTAGAGTTGGTATTTGTGGAATGTGTAGAATGCGATGATGTCATAGTGTTCGTTTTCGCTTTCATTGTCCAAAAGTATTCTTTTTAAATGTGAATTTGCGATGGTGTGTTCTTCGTGAAGTGTTGTATATGTATGTTTTTCATAATATATAATGATATTGAATGCGATTTTGTTTCTAGTGTATGTATATATTTTTTAATCCTTGTTGTTATTGTGCGATTTTCCGCATCTTAAAGTATATGCGTATTCCCCGTATAAATAGTATTAAAACTTCCCCCGCTTGTGAATGTGTAATGCTTGTGTGCTTTGTTGATTGATTGTTGTTGTGACATTTGCGGCGTGTTATTGTTGTGCATGATGTGGTATGCGTCATATGACCGAGCTGTGCGTATTCTCGCGAGATCGAGTGTTAGGTTAAAAAAGGCAATTTATTTGCTTTCCCATTGATCTCTATGGGAGACTGTCTAACGCGGGCAGGATTACGCGTGTGACATACACGCGTTAGGAGCATCGTTAGATGGTCTTATATTAACTCTAAATACCGGAGTCAAACAATGACGTGCGTTAGACATAAACACGCGTGGCGTTAACAGCCCATCTACCGCCGAACTCTAAATCTAGCCGATAGCATGCAGATGTCTGGACCACTATATAGCAGCAAACACTGCTGTCATGTAGGATTATTGCAAATATATAACATTGTTTAAAGTAAAGGCAAATAGTTCTCTGGACATATGCATGCTCCTGAGCTTACTTACCTGGTTTTTCAACAAAGGATACAAAGAAAAGAAAGAATATTTGATAAAAGTAAGTTTGAAACTTTTTCTTTAATTTGTATTCCCTATCTAAATCATGAAAATAATGTTTTGTGGTTTCATATCTCTATAAACATAGTGGTAGCTAGTTCTACTGCTACAAGCCAACAGTAGCAAAGAAAATCTTATCTTTTTTGGTTGTCAAAAACAAAAATGAAGATTACATACTTATTGGCTAAGACACAAATTAATCAGTTAACGAGGACATTGCTGAATCTCTACTGAATAGCTTAAAACTATGTGATTTTTTTTTTTATAAAGAACTAACGTCCAGATTATGAGTTTTGCATTATGAGCGGCTCGGTAATAATTTGCAAGTTATTCCCACTGCTCACCTCCCTATAGCGCTGCTATTACAGGTTTGCAAAAACCCGGCGTTAGCAGGTAATATGGCAGCGTTAAGATCCATACCGCACACAAATACCAGCGCTGCTGTGAGCTGGTTTTACGTGCTTGTGCATGATTTCCCCATAGACATCAATGGGGTGAGACGGCTAAAAAAAAGCCTAATACCTGCAATAAAGGAGTGTAAAGCTCCGTAACGCAGCCCCATTGATTCCTATGGGGAAAGAAAAGTTATGTTTACACCTAACACCCTAACATAAACCCTGAGTCTAAACACCCCTAATCTGCTACCCCTGACATCGCCGACACCTACATTACACTTAAGTTATTAACCCCTAATCTGCCGCCCTCGACAATGCCGCCACCTACCTACACTTATTCAGAGCCGCCATCAGGGGGTGACAGGGGTGAATCCTGTCAGGGGACCAATGGGCCAGTTGGGGCCCATGAGGCAAGAACTAAAAAAAAAAATTGTTTTTTTTCATTTTGGCAGCCACCAGTGGGTACTACAGCAGAGTGCTAATTGAGCATGGGAAATGTTATTACAAGGAGTAAAGTATTAGCATTTGAGAGGATTTCTGAGTGTGCACTAAACCACTATGCACAGTGTGAGACAGACTTGGCACTTTGTTTGTACAGTGTGTGCGTGAGTCAGACAGCAGATCACTTTAATTTGCAGAGGAGGTAGGATTTACTTAGCAAATGTTTTTTATTTATTTGTGCAATTTCGGATTGTAACTTCAGTGTGGTAGTAGTTGTATGGTGGGGCCAGGGGTCCATAAAAATACATTTTTGTAGCAGCAGTGTATTTATGATTATTTGACAATGCTGTAGAAATTCTATATTTAAAACCATGCAGAAATGTTTCCTACTCAATACACAAATGGTAGGTGCCCTTTTGGCAGATATGCATTTTTTTTTATATATATATTCCAGTTTACTGCCCCTTTATGCAAGGACTTTCCAGATGCAAGGAGGCATTTTATCTAAGATTTTTACATCTGTATAAATGTTATACTCTCAGACTAAGATTGCTCAGTGTTTGAAATGAGACAGGTTAACTTAAAACTGTTCAGTTTACACTACAGCTGACTTAATTTTGAAATACATACAAACAAGCCTACATCCTGCATTTAACCAGATCTAATGGTATGAGTACCACAGCTTATGGTTCCACCAAGACCATATAGAGTACAGCATTTTCAAAATCCATAAGTACAGCTGACAGATGGGAACATTTGTACACTATATTTGAAGTGGTGCTCTTGGTTGGGGAAAATGGGGAAAAAACAAACAAACATATGTCAACCTTTTAAAAGTACTTTACTTCATCTAGCCATCTACCCAGATTATATGTACAATTTTGAATCCACAGAATTATTTTTGTTTGCACATTTACAAATATGATTCTTTAAAAAGTAATCTCTTCATTTCTGCATTTTTTTTTTTTAATAACATTTTTATTGAGGTTTCGAAAAGCAAATCACAAAATGAAAAAAAGGAAATAAACATTATGCACAATTAGTCATTACAAAGAATGTCAAGTACATTACAATGTTGAGTGTATACAGACAATTTAGAAAAGAAAACAAGCATTAATGAACCACTCTAGTTTACAGTTGTGATGTGCCAATTGAAATATAAACCTTCTAATGAACTCTAGAGGCCTCTCTTGGGCCTCAGCCATATGCAAAATAAAACAGCTAGTGAAGGTTGGTATGGAGTAAGAGAGACCAAATTTGGGCCTCAGAACAAAACCTCTTTTTTGTATTGATTATAGGTAGGGTTGGAAATAAATATGTGGGTATGTTGCGTCTAGCAGGATATATTATATAGATAATTATAGTATAGGTATGTGGGTATATTGTGTTTAATGATACACCTTAGCATGTGAAGGTATATATAGGTAGGTTACGGCTTAGGTAAGATAAGCCGTATCTTTAACCCTCCTAAGTTAGGAGATGTATTATGGGGGGGGGGGGTAAATTAAATATGGTGTGAGAACATGCAACTTGGGAAGCTTTTTATATTATAATTCAAAGTAAGCACTCTTTAATGAAACAAGGCACCACATCAATGTGAGAAGTCATCTAAGGACATGAGTTGCTAATATATGCGTGAAAAGGACTAATTACACACTGGGCCAATGCAAAACCCGACATACTAGAGCTTAAAAAATCTTAATAAATAGATTTAAATAAAGTTATGTAGTTCAGCTCTGGTACTCTAGAGAGGGAGACTATATAAAATGCCGGACCAGCCTGCATTAGTAAACATGTTAAATGCGTAGATGGTAGGTTACACACAGTAGTATATGGGTTCTAATGAAAAGCAAAAATCTGGAACTATCTGCAAGGGCTTATACACATATCTAATGATGAATATTGGTACTTCCCATCTAACTGTTTGGCCTCCTTTCCGTAGTCAGGTAACTGAGCTAAGGGGTGCCATCCAACAAAATCATAGACTGGGCTATAAAAAACTACCTGTAGAATAAACCTTAGTTAGTAATAGTGGGCATATATAATGGTTAACAAGATTGAGCAGGTAACACAGCTATCTTTCAAGATGTGGGGTGCGGTACAGGAAAGACAAGCCACATAACTAGCCCTCCTATAAAAGGAGGTTTATTATGGTAGGGGGAGGTGGTAATGTAAATAAAATAAGTAAAATAAGTTGCTTAGGGACTACGAGGCTCATTATGAGTTGAGGGAAGGGTAGTTGGATAAATGTGACAGGTATCAAATACTAAAAAGACTTCAGTGTTAAAAGGCATCATAGACATAGACATATTCTCATGAACATATTAGTTAACAAGGAAAAAAATAAAAGTGAACTGGATACATATCAGATTAGTGATATACTTAGTACAACTGAGCACAGTACTGTGCATTACGAAACTAACAGGATGTATGCAGCTCAAGCAAGATTCAATGTATAAATAAGATACTGAATAATAGCAGCCAAGCAGGACCAGCCCCCACCAGTAGTGGGTAGAGAAGACTATGTGTCACCTCATATCAATGGCCACCATATCATCATTGTGTGGAGAGAACTAGGGATAATATATGCTAAAAAGCAACAATACCACTGGACATTGTGTGTGCTATGAAGCTACCCCGGCTGCAGGCAACGCCTTTGCTATAAATGAGTAAGTCACAGCAGGTGTAGTAATGTAATGTGGGTATGGCTTCCCTTATTTCCCCCAGAAAAAAAGTAGGTGGCCTATCAATATGCCAAATAAGGCGTAGACCTTGTTTGCAGACTTGCAGCAAGATGTTTTATTTCAGCTAAATTGTGCTAAATACTGGTAAGGGTAATGGAGAGTATATATTGCTGCCAACATCCATGAATAAAGTAAAACTGGAAAAACATTGAATATTACGGTCATGGCTATTTAAAAAAAAAACAAACAAAAAAAACAGACAATGGTACCTATGTATCATAAGACTGCAGGAAAGCAGTAGGCTATATAACTGCATATAGTCCCTAACAAATGTTGTATTACATATCATCAGAGTAGGCATTGTGAAGGTAATAAGCTTGGATTATGAGAACTGAACTTGGTACATGTATTAAGACCTAGCCCATGCAAAATTGTAAATAGGGTCTAAATATTGATAACTGCACTACTGGGCTCCCTGCCTACTTGTGTTTATGTCAAATTGCTCTTAGAGTATCATAATATAAAGTAGGATTGAATGTATGATTCTAGCTTGTAGATCCCAGCAGATACTGGTTCTATGAGATATATATAGGACAACAATGCATAAATATTTGTGCAGATAAAGCTATGCAAAACATATAACAGCAAACCCATTGCTCAAAAAATAACAGGGAAAACATACGGCTAGATTTAGAGTTCGGCGGTAGCCGTCAAAACCAGCGTTAGAGGCTCCTAACGCTGGTTTTGGGCTACCGCTGGTATTTAGAGTCAGTGATTAAAGGGTCTAACTCTCACTTTACAGCCGCGACTTTTCCATACCGCAGATCCCCCTACGCCATTTGCGTAGCCTATCTTTTCAATGGGATCTTTCTAACGCCGGTATTTAGAGTCGTTTCTGCAGTGAGCGTTAGAGCTCTAACGACAAGATTCCAGCCGCCTGAAAATAGCAGGAGTTAAGAGCTTTCTGGCTAACGCCGGTTTATAAAGCTCTTAACTACTGTACCCTAAAGTACACTAACACCCATAAACTACCTATGTACCCCTAAACCGAGGTCCCCCCACATCGCCGCCACTCGATTAAAAATTTTAACCCCTAATCTGCCGACCGCCACCTACGTTATACTTATGTACCCCTAATCTGCTGCCCCTAACACCGCCGACCCCTGTATTATATCTATTAACCCCTAACTTGCCCCCCACAACGTCGCCGCAAGCTACTTAAAATAATTAACCCCTAATCTTCCGACCGCAAATCGCCGCCACCTACGTTATCCCTATGTACCCCTAATCTGCTGCCCCTAACATCGCCGACCCCTATGTTATATTTATTAACCCCTAATCTGCCCCCCACAACGTCGCCGACACCTACCTACACTTATTAACCCCTAATCTGCCGAGCGGACCTGAGCGCTACTATAATAAAGTTATTAACCCCTAATCCGCCTCACTAACCCTATCATAAATAGTATTAACCCCTAATCTGCCCTCCCTAACATCGCCGACACCTACCTTCAATTATTAACCCCTAATCTTCCGATCGGAGCTCACCGCTATTCTAATAAATGTATTAACCCCTAAAGCTAAGTCTAACCCTAACACTAACACCCCCCTAAGTTAAATATAATTTTTATCTAACGAAATAAATTAACTCTTATTAAATAAATAATTCCTATTTAAAGCTAAATACTTACCTGTAAAATAAATCCTAATATAGCTACAATATAATTTATAATTATATTATAGCTATTTTAGGATTAATATTTATTTTACAGGCAACTTTGTAATTATTTTAACCAGGTACAATAGCTATTAAATAGTTAAGAACTATTTAATAGTTACCTAGTTAAAATAATAACAAATTTACCTGTAAAATAAATCCTAACCTAAGATATAATTAAACCTAACACTACCCTATCAATAAAATAATTAAATAAACTACCTACAATTACCTACAATTAACCTAACACTACACTATCAATAAATTAATTAAACACAATTGCTACAAATAAATAAAATTAAATAAACTATCTAAAGTACAAAAAATAAAAAAGAACTAAGTTACAGAAAATAATAAAATATTTACAAAGATAAGAAAAATATTACAACAATTTTAAACTAATTACACCTACTCTAAGCCCCCTAATAAAATAACAAAGCCCCCCAAAATAAAAAATTCCCTACCCTATTCTAAAATACAAATATTACAAGCTCTTTTACCTTACCAGCCCTGAACAGGGCCCTTTGCGGGGCATGCCCCAAGAATTTCAGCTCTTTTGCCTGTAAAAAAAACATACAATACCCCCCCCAACATTACAACCCACCACCCACATACCCCTAATCTAACCCAAACCCCCCTTAAATAAACCTAACACTACCCCCCTGATGATCTTCCTACCTTGTCTTCACCATGCCAGGTTCACCGATCCGTCCTGGCTCCAAGATCTTCATCCAACCCAAGCGGGGGCTAGACATCCACTGAAGAAGTCCAGAAGAGGGTCCAAAGTCTTCCTCCTATCCGGCAAGAAGAGGACATCCGGACCGGCAAACATCTTCTCCAAGCGGCATCTTCTATCTTCTTCCATCCGATGACGACCGGCTCCATCTTGAAGACCTCCAGCGCGGATCCATCCTCTTCTTCCGACGACTAGACGACGAATGACGGTTCCTTTAAGGGACGTCATCCAAGATGGCGTCCCTCGAATTCCGATTGGCTGATAGGATTCTATCAGCCAATCGGAATTAAGGTAGGAATTTTCTGATTGGCTGATGGAATCAGCCAATCAGAATATAGTTCAATCCGATTGGCTGATCCAATCAGCCAATCAGATTGAGCTCGCATTCTATTGGCTGTTCCGATCAGCCAATAGAATGCGAGCTCAATCTGATTGGCTGATTGGATCAGCCAATCGGATTGAACTTGATTCTGATTGGCTGATTCCATCAGCCAATCAGAAAATTCCTACCTTAATTCCGATTGGCTGATAGAATCCTATCAGCCAATCGGAATTCGAGGGACGCCATCTTGGATGACGTCCCTTAAAGGAACCGTCATTCGTCGTCTAGTCGTCGGAAGAAGAGGATGGATCCACGCTGGAGGTCTTCAAGATGGAGCCGGTCGTCATCGGATGGAAGAAGATAGAAGATGCCGCTTGGAGAAGATGTTTGCCGGTCCGGATGTCCTCTTCTTGCCGGATAGGAGGAAGACTTTGGACCCTCTTCTGGACTTCTTCAGTGGATGTCTAGCCCCCGCTTGGGTTGGATGAAGATCTTGGAGCCAGGACGGATCGGTGAACCTGGCATGGTGAAGACAAGGTAGGAAGATCATCAGGGGGGTAGTGTTAGGTTTATTTAAGGGGGGTTTGGGTTAGATTAGGGGTATGTGGGTGGTGGGTTGTAATGTTGGGGGGGGGTATTGTATGTTTTTTTTTACAGGCAAAAGAGCTGAAATTCTTGGGGCATGCCCCGCAAAGGGCCCTGTTCAGGGCTGGTAAGGTAAAAGAGCTTGTAATATTTGTATTTTAGAATAGGGTAGGGAATTTTTTACTTTGGGGGGCTTTGTTATTTTATTAGGGGGCTTAGAGTAGGTGTAATTAGTTTAAAATTGTTGTAATATTTTTCTTATCTTTGTAAATATTTTATTATTTTCTGTAACTTAGTTCTTTTTTATTTTTTGTACTTTAGATAGTTTATTTAATTTTATTTATTTGTAGCAATTGTGTTTAATTAATTTATTGATAGTGTAGTGTTAGGTTAATTGTAGGTAATTGTAGGTAGTTTATTTAATTATTTTATTGATAGGGTAGTGTTAGGTTTAATTATATCTTAGGTTAGGATTTATTTTACAGGTAAATTTGTTATTATTTTAACTAGGTAACTATTAAATAGTTCTTAACTATTTAATAGCTATTGTACCTGGTTAAAATAATTACAAAGTTGCCTGTAAAATAAATATTAATCCTAAAATAGCTATAATATAATTATAAATTATATTGTAGCTATATTAGGATTTATTTTACAGGTAAGTATTTAGCTTTAAATAGGAATTATTTATTTAATAAGAGTTAATTTATTTCGTTAGATAAAAATTATATTTAACTTAGGGGGGTGTTAGTGTTAGGGTTAGACTTAGCTTTAGGGGTTAATACATTTATTAGAATAGCGGTGAGCTCCGGTCGGCAGATTAGGGGTTAATAATTGAAGGTAGGTGTCGGCGATGTTAGGGAGGGCAGATTAGGGGTTAATACTATTTATGATAGGGTTAGTGAGGCGGATTAGGGGTTAATAACTTTATTATAGTAGCGCTCAGGTCCGCTCGGCAGATTAGGGGTTAATAAGTGTAGGCAGGTGTCGGCGACGTTGTGGGGGGCAGATTAGGGGTTAATAAATATAACATAGGGGTCGGCGATGTTAGGGCAGCAGATTAGGGGTACATAGGGATAACGTAGGTGGCGGCGGTTTACGGAGCGGCAGATTAGGGGTTAAAAGTGTAATGCAGGGGTCAGCGATAGCGGGGGCGGCAGATTAGGAGTTAATAAGTGTAAGGTTAGGGGTGTTTAGACTCGGGGTACATGTTAGGGTGTTAGGTGCAGACGTAGGAAGTGTTTCCCCATAGGAAACAATGGGGCTGCGTTAGGAGCTGAACGCTGCTTTTTTCCAGGTGTTAGGTTTTTTTTCAGCTCAAACAGCCCCATTGTTTCCTATGGGAGAATCGTGCACGAGCACGTTTTTGAGGCCGGCCGCGTCCGTAAGCAACTCTGGTATCGAGAGTTGCATTTGCGGTAAAAATGCTCTACGCTCCTTTTTTGGAGCCTAACGCAGCATTTGTTTGAACTCTCGATACCAGAGTTAAATTTATGGTGCGGCCAGAAAAAAACCCGCGGAGCGTTAACAGCCCTTTTACCGCCGAACTCTAAATCTAGGCCATAGTAAATTATAAGAAGATCCCGGTAGTCACACATGGTCAGCCTCTCATTGTCAGCACGAAGGCTATT
This sequence comes from Bombina bombina, assembly GCF_027579735.1. Taxonomy (NCBI): domain Eukaryota; kingdom Metazoa; phylum Chordata; class Amphibia; order Anura; family Bombinatoridae; genus Bombina; species Bombina bombina. Next base: position 1,068,116,719 of record NC_069502.1, read on the forward strand.
TCTAAACAAAGCAGTGCAGAAAAAGTCTGAAAAGCTATAAGTAATCAAATCCCTAGAGAGCCGTGTGTAGGTCATTAAGTACTGCTACTCTCCAATCGCAAATTGGGATCTAACCTACTACGGTTTTCAACATAGGTGTGCGGGGGTTAAAGTACGCTCTTGAGTACTCTGGAGGGCTCCCACTTAACTTGTATCCAACAGGGACGACAGTATGCTTAGACTCGATCACTCCTGCCCCTACACCACGGAGCAAGGGGAAAGCCCCACAAACATGGTCGCGGTCTGCAGATTTCAGGCGCCCCACAGCTGCAGGTAAATTTCGGAGTGAGGTCTGAATGTTTCCAAAGTCTTGCATCTCACCGGGTAGCCTAGGGTTAGATTGTATAACAAGATAGTCGCCTTCCGCCGCCCTCGATAGTGTGCATATCTCCCGAGCAGCTTGATCCCTGAAATGGTGGTTGAGCGATTCGCCATGTTGGATTGGGTCAGGCAGGCAACACAAGGTCCCATGGGTTAGTATACCATTGACAATACTCTGATCCAAGATAGTGTTAGCACTAGTCAGGCTGAGGGTATCATGCTCAGGAACGTTAGTTACAGTGCAACACTCGAGGAGTGTTGCTTCCATTCTGGCAAAGTGTTCATATAGTAGTTCAGGGTCTCTGTCCCGGCCATATTTTTATAGAGCTTCTGACAGCCAGGGATAGCTACTTGAACGCATGCAGGTTCTTGAAGGATTAGTGAAGATCAAGGGATTCCCTTGTGGTGCAAGAGAATTTTATCCCAAGGGTAGATAAATGAGATTTAAATCTTATTAGAGCCAGGAGCTTCATTCATGCACGTCTGGCTCCCTTGGAAGCTGGCTCCACCCCCCCTCTGCAATTTTTTTTATCATGCAGGTCACACACTGTTGATTTAGGGGATGCAAGGTGCATAAATGTTTCCTCCTGTGAGTGTTTCTGTGTGTGTCTGTGTTTATGTCTTTGTGCTTTGGTTTGTGTCTCTATGAGTGTGTATGTATTTTTTTTCTGTGGGTCTCTCTGTGAGGGTGGGTGTGTATGTCTTTGTGCATTTTCTGTGGATGTCTGTGAGGGTGTGTGCATATGTCTTTGAGCTTTTCTATGGGTGTCTCTGTGAGGGTGTGTGTATGTTTGTCTTTGTGTATTTTCTCTGGATGCCTCTGTGAGGGTGTGTATGTCTGTGTTTTCTGTGGATGTCTCTGCGAGGGAGTGTGTGTGTATGTATGTATGTATGTCTGTGTTTTCTGTGGATGTCTCTGTGAGGGTGTGTGTTTTCTGTGGGTGTCTCAGTGAGGGTGTGTGTATGTATGTCTTTCTGTGTTTTATGTGGTTGTCTCTCTGTGTGTGTATGTCTTTGTGTGTTTTCTGTGGGTGTCTCTGTGTGTATGTATGTCTTTGTGTGTTTTCTGAGGCTGTCTCTGTCAGTGTTTCCTTGGGTGTATGTGCAAGGTTGAGTTTGTGTGTGTGTGTCCATTGGCTGTTCCTTTTTAGGACATTTTGACCTTACTACTGATTATTCACATCTTTCTACAGACTTTGAGACTAACGAGACCTTTCCGGAAGTCACCAATCCACCATTTAACATTTAAATTATTGTTTAGGCAGTTCAGGGCCCTTCCTTCCAGCCACTGCATGCTGTTGTTATCATTTAGTTTTTATCTTCCTTTACAAAAAGATAATCAGAACTCCATATTGTGTTTTCTAAATCTCCTTTTTTTTTACAAAACTGTAGTTTACCTCATTACTTGTCAGGTCAATGTAAACAAGTGCTGATTGTCTGTGTGGGTTTCTGTGTCTGATTTATTGTGTTTATTTGCGTGTCTGCTAGAGTGTCTATATGTGAATCCTTATGTGTGAGTGTGTATGTGTGTTTCAGTGTATGAGTGTGTCTGTGTGTGTGTATGTTACTACCTTTACAACATTTCCAAGTTTAAATAGACATTTAAGAATAAAGTGCATATACATTTTAGTCACTTAGTCAAAAATTGCACATGTCAAAGGAGGGGGGGCTGATCAATGGTTAAGTCAGGGGCCCCAACATTTCTAGTGGCAGCCCTGCACTTATTAGCCCCTAATTTGCCGCCCCCAACATCGCCGCCACCTACATTACACTTATTAACCCCTAATCTGCCGCCCTCAATGTCGCCGCCACCTACCTACACTTATTAACCCCTAATCTGCTGCCTCCAATGTCGTCACTACCTACATTACACTTATTAACCCCTAATCTGCCATCCCCAACGTCGCCGCCACTACTAAAGTTATTAACCCCTAAACCTAACCTTAAGTCTAACCCTAACCCTAACGTAACCCTAACCCTAACACCACTAACTTTAACATAATTAAAATAAATCTAAATAGACATTACAATTAATACCTAAATAATTCCTATTTAAAACTAAATACTTACCTATAAAATAAAACCTAACCTAGCTACAATATAACTAATAATCTTAGTTTTTATTTTTATTTCACAGCTAAGTTTGTATTTATTTTAACTAGGTAGACTAGTTAGTAAATAGTTATTAACTATTTACTAACTACCTAGTTAAAATAAATACAAATTTACCAATAAAATAAAACCTAACCTGTCTTACACTAACACCTAACATTACACTACAATTAAATCAATTACATTAATTAAATACAATTAACTAAATTACAAAAAAATAAACACTAAATTACACAAAATAAAAAAGAAATGATCAAATATTTAAACTAATTACACCTAATCTAATAGCCCTATCAAAATAAAAAAAGCCCCCCAAAATAAAAATAACCCTAGCCTAAACTAAACTGCCAATAGCCCTTAAAAGGGCCTTTTGTGGGGCATTGCCCAAAATAAATCAGCTCTTTTACCTGTAAAAAACAATACAAGCAACCCCCCAACAGTAAAACCCACCACCCACACAACCAAACCCCAAAAATATAATCCTATCTAAAAAACCTAAGCTCCCCATTGCCCTGAAAGGGGCATTTGCATGGGCATTGCCCTTAAAAGCGCATTTAGCTCTTTTTCTTTGCCCAAACCCTAAGCTAAAAATAAAACCCACCCAATAAACCCTTAAAAAACCTAAAACTAACTACTGAATATCCACTTACAGTTTTTGAAGACCGGACATCCATCCTCATCAAGCCGGGAGAAGTCTTCATCCAAGCAGCAAGAAGTCATCCTCCAGGCGGGTAGAAGTCTTCATAAAGACAGTATCTTCTATCTTCATCCTTCCGACGCAGAGCGGCTCCATCTTCAAGACATCCGGCATGGAGCATCCTCTTCTGTTGACGGCTACTGAAGAATGAAGGTTCCTTCAAGGGACGTCATCCAAGATGGCGTCCCTTGAATTTCGATTGGCTGATAGAATTCTATCAGCCAATCGGAATTAAAGGTGAAAAAATCCTATTGGCTGATGCATTCAGCCAATAGGATTGAGCTTGCATTCTATTGGCTGTTCCAATCAGCCAATAGAATGCAAGCTTAATCTTAGCCGTATATTATTGAAGCTTTATAAAGTCTCATATATTTTGTCTGATCATTAACTACTAAATAAGCTTTTATTAGAATGCTGCCTCCCTATCATTAACGAATCATCATCTTTTGTTGTAATGCTGCGTCCCTTGCCAACAAATTTTATTTTATGTAACTTTTTTTAAGTTAAATTATGATTAATGGTTTGGTATGAGTCCTTCAATTACATTCAGTGTTTGTAAAAAAAAAATATATATAATTAAGGATTAAAATAAATTGTGTAAATTATGTATGATTATATTTAATTTTTAACTCATTGATGACTGTTAAAAACCATGGATGAAAACTAAAAAAATAAAAACAACAAATGCACTAGAGGATATATTGTTAGCCAAAAATGAATCTGATAGACCTCTTTATATTTAAATATATTTAAATATATATATATATATATGAAGTATGGGGTTTCAGAAGTCAGCGCTCATAGAAGGGAGAGAACAAAAACAAAGAAACAAATTATGGTGCCGTATGACAACATTGGTGTGTATCGTGACAAAAAAGTGAAAGAATATTGCTCACCTTTTTTTACCTCAAACATGTGAGGTATGTTGTATACGTGGAGGGGATTTAATCCCTATCTGTGGTAAAGCTGATTAAACGTGTGGGTGATCACTTGTAGTATGGTACTTTCTCCTTCCAGTATCCATGGAGTAAGGTGTGCCTCTTGTGAATCAACTTCTCCTCTATGGAGTATGGTACAATCTTTGCTTCTTATTGATAGACTTCTCCTCTGTGGAGTATGGTATAATTCTCATGTATAGATCAAAACCTATACACTGGGGAGTCCTTGGCATTAATACAGGACTTTTGCCTTTTGAGCACAGATTCTCTTCACTGTAAGAGATGTTTATTTATCTGCTTGTGCCCGGTGTCCTCAGTTCAGGAGATGGGAAGCCACGTCTGGTTTTGGGAGTACCAGGATTACTTGAAATTACATTTCTGAATTCACCTGGATACTTAGAAACCTTGCTGCATGTATTGCAAGTAACTACATCAAATGTCATGACACTTCAGGACATGAATCTTTAAGCTCATATGCTGCCTCTCGCAAGAATCTGGAAGAATCAATGGGGATACTAGTACGCAGATTCTTGCGAGAGGCAGCACATGAGCTTAAATATTCTCTTGGTTTTCTTTGTTAAAAGCTAAACCTAGGTAGGCTAATATGCTAATTTCTAGGCCCTTGAAGGCTGTCTCTTATCTTAGTGCATTGTGACAGTTTTTCAAAGTTAGACAGTGAGTGCTGGTTCATGTGTTCCATATAGATAACACTGTACTCACTCCTGTGAAGTTACTTATGAGTCAGCACTGATTGACTAAAATGGAAGTCTGTCAAAAGATCTGAAATAAGGAGGTAGTCTGCAGAGACTTAGATACAAGGTAATCACAGAGGTAAAAAGTGTATTAATATCACTGTGTTGGTTATGCAAACTGGGTTATGGGTAATATTGGGATTATTTATTATTTTAAACCATCAAAATTCTGGAGTAAACTGACGATAACGTTTGACATTGGGCACAGCTAGAGTTAAAAAAAAATGAGAGAGTTAAAAAAAATAGCATGCCACTTGAAATCTGACCCTTTATGGGAAATTATATTTTACATCTAAGAGGGTCTGCTGCATTGATTATCTGTTAAAGTAAGATTGTCTGTTTAAGTATAGCAGTTAGCTAAACAAGGTAATCTTTTAAATTGTTTTAAATTGTTTGCTGTGCAAGGGTTGCATTTTTTTTTACCTGTTTGGGCCTACCTAGACTATAAATTTAGTTCAGTAACTCTTGGAGCCTGCTCTAAGAGGGTCTGATTCATTAATAATTTGTTAAAGTAAGATTATCTGTTAAAGTAAGATTGCCTGTTTTAGTATAGCAGTTAGATAAACAAGGTAATCTTTTAAATAGTTTTAAATTGTTTGCTGTGCAATGGTTGCTTTTTAAGAAAAACAAAAACTGTTTTTTTTTTGTTTTTTAAGTTTATTTTTTTTATTTTTGTTTCCTGTGTGGGTAATTAGGGGAGGGATTTTTTTTTACCTGTTTGGGCCTACCTAGACTATAAATTTAGCACAGTAACTCCTAGGGCCTGCTCTAAGAGGGTCTGTGGCATTGATAATCTGTTAAAGTAAGATTGTCTAAGTATAGCAGTTAGCTAAACAAGGTAATTAGGCAAATAAGGATTTGGAGTAACCAAGGGAAAATATATTTTATATTTTTAAGTTAAACCTTTTAGCAAAAATGTGTGAGAATCTCATTCAGTGTACAGCTTGCCATATGTTCGCAACACTGGAGCAGCCACTTCAGGGATTATATGTTTGTGGCAAGTGTGAGTATATTGTCTCTTTAGAAAGTCGTATTGGAGTTCTGGAGGAACAAATTGCAACACTGCATGAAATTCAGGGAAATTGATAGGACTGAGCTGGATGTTAATGGTTCTAGCAGTGGGAATGGGGAGGATTCAGATGAGGAGACTCCAGAATCTAGCTGGGTCACAGTCAAAGGGCGAGGTACAGGTAAGCAGAAGAGACAGGCCAGTTCTGAGCTGGTGCACCCCAACAGATTTCAGTTCAGGGGTGGCAATGTCAGAGAGGGCTGTTTTGCCTAGTACAGTGAACAGTCCTTTAGTCATGGAAGAGGAGCATACTATGGTGGGCAGTCCTTCAGACATGGTAGAGGGGCATCCTATAGTTAACAGTCCTTCGGTCATGGAAAAGGGGCATACAAGTCAGGGCCTGAGGCAGATGTTGGTGGTAGGAGACTCTATTATTAGGAAGGTTGATAGGGTAATTTGTCATCCAGACCCTTTTAATAGAACAGTTTGCTGTCTTCCAGGGGCTCGTGTTATTGTGGATCATATTGATAGATTGTTAGAGGGATATGGGTCTGATCCTGCAGTCATGGTACATATTGGTACTAATGAAGGAATCAGCGCGGGATGGAGAGTCCTAAAAAATAACGTCAGGGAGTAAGGTAGCAAGCTTAAAGCAAGGACCTCCAAAGCAATATTTTCAGAGATATTACCAGTGCCGTGTGCTAATTCAGTAAGGGAGAAGGAGTTAAGGTCTGCTAATACATGGTTAAAAACATGTTAAAAATTAGGGGTTTGACTTTTCAGGGCACTGGGATGACTTTTCACTTGGGTACAATTTGTACAATAAGGATGGATTGCACCTGAATAACATGGGTGCAGGTGTGTTGGGGGAAAGGATGGTAGCACATTTAGATAATCTTTTAAACTAGGCAAAGGGAGGAGGGTCAGTTAGAACACAATAGAACAGAAAGATCAGTCTGTGAATATGTCACTCCTATAGTATCTCAAGGAAGGGGTGACTTAAGAAATGTCATATTAGAAATTATGGAGGAAAGCACACCATGTAGCAGCAAAAAGCACATGAAAATTAAATGTATGACAACAAATTCAACAAGCATGACAAGTAAAATGGGGGAGCTGGAGCTCTTAGTTGCAGAAGAGGAGTATGACAGTATCAGTATAACTGAAACTTGGTGGGATGATTCACTTGACTGGGCAGTTATCTTAGAGGGGTATACTTTATTTAGGAGGGACAGGAATAATAAAAGGGGTGGGGGAATCTGCATGTATATTAAACCTAACCTTAAACCTACAATAAGGGAAGATATTTATGATACAGGTGACAATGTGGAGACCCTGTGGATTGAAATAAAGAGTGGGGGGATCTTAAATAAATATTACTTGGAACATGCTACAAGCCCCCCAACATTAGTGACCTGGAGGAAACTCAACTACTTATGCAAATAGGTAAGGCTGGTAATAACAGTGATGTAATTGTGGGAGATTTTAACTACCCTGATATAAACTGGACCTACAAAACTAGTAATTTAGCTAAGGGGAATAGATTTTTAAATGTTCTCAGGGATAACTTCTTGTCACAATTAATAGAGGAGCCAACTATAAGTAAAGCTATATTGGATTTAGTGCTATCAAACAATACAGAACATTTGGGTAACAGTGATCATAACATGGTCACATTTGAAATCTCTTTTCATATGCAGTGTTTTAAAGATTTAACTAAGACTTTTAATTTTAAGAAAGCAAAATTCAACGATTTAAGGAAATCATTAAATAACATAAATTGGAACAAAGTATTCTCTAATAAAAATACAGAGGATAAATGGATAACATTTAAAACTTTGTTTAATAAATATACATATAAACAAATACCATATGGTTATAAAAATAAAAATAAAAAATCCGAACCAATGTGGCGAAATAAAAATGTGTTAAGAGAAATTAGGAAAAAATGTAGGGCATTTAAATTATACAAAGAAAATAGTACAGACTCAACATACCATATTTATAAGGAATGTAACTGCATGCAAAAAAACAATCAAATTAGCCAAAATTGAAAAGAAAAATTAATTGTAAAGGATTCTAAGTCTAACCCTAAAAGGTTCTTTAAGTACATAAATAGCAAAAAAAATCTAAGAAGGACAATATAGGTACATTAAAATGTGTGGAGGGTAGCATGATTAATAGTGACAGGGAGAAGACTGAGGTACTAAACCAGTTCTTTTCTTCAGTATACAAAAGAGAGAAACCAATGGAGGATACTTTAGAACAAACTAGAACATGCCAGCACATACCATTAAATGGGTTATGTATAGAGGATATCAGGAAAAAAATGGATAATATTAAGGTAAATAAAACTCCAGGCCCAGATGGAATTCACCCAAGGGTGTTAAGGGAATTGAGCACTGTTATAGACAAACCTCTACTCTTAATTTTTCAAGACTAATTATCCTCGGGCATGGTCCCCTGGGATTGGCGTAAAGCTGATGTGGTGCGACTCTTCAAAAAGGGATGTCAGTTAGTCTGACATCAATAGTGGGGAAGATATTTAGTTGAAATATTTTTTATTGAGTACAAATCATAATGACAGAGAAGTAAGAAACATTTCCAAACATTAACACTTAGTAATTCCCCCAGCGTTGGGTATTCTAAATTAACAAATTTTTGGTCTTGAATAGTCCCATATGCAGCGAGAGGGAGAGATTTCAGAAACATCTCCAACATCTATCGCTTGATATCCCCCCCCCCAACATAGGTCCCAAGCCGAAGATAGTCTCTTTGTGATCTTGGTGGGTCCTTTATGTGGAGTAGTGTCCTATTGGTTCAACTGATTATAACTCATTTTACAGAAAAAGAAAAAAAGAATTTTCAATATAATATCCATAACATTGTCCATGTAAGAAACCTCTTGTAAGTATATAGTATCTGGATATATAAAGAAAAAGGGAAAGAAAGAAAAAAAAGGGAATTCCCCCCCCCCAAAAAAAAACAGTACTTAACAATATTGGCCGCTGTGTTCCCAGTCCCCTAGTTCACATTTATGTATTATGTCAATTACCTCTTTCCCCTTATCTACCCAGAGCCCTCAATAATTCCAAACCTAATTGTTGTCGTAATTAGCCCCCTCCATTATCCAATAGAACCATATTTTGCCATAAGCATCTGTGGTGTTTTGTAAGTGGGCCACTGTCTCGTACATTGCACATGTGTGTTTAATTTTAAGGATAATCTCTGACCACTCTGGGGCCCCTGTCTTCCAATATTTAGCGATGGAGGTCCTAACAATAGTGTATATAATCCTAAGGAATGTATTGATATGTGCATTGTAAGTCTTGTTTCTGACGTGCAGTAAAGCTTGAGGGGCCGTAACTCTTACCTGATCTCCCAATAGTCTGGACAGAAGGTCTGACACTCAATCCCAAATCATCTTAACCCTGGGACAGTCCCACCACATGTGCATGTAGGTTCCCTTGTCTTTACATCCCCTATAACAGGTGTTTGATCTTTCTATAGCTGAGTGTGCTGTCCTCTCCGGTGTCAGGTACCACCGGAACGTTGATTTAATACTATTTTCCCTTAAATCTGCGCTTAATAAACCTCTACTGGCCTCATTCGCGTTTGATTCCCATTCTTCCTCCGAAATGTCTAGTTCTAGATCTGCCTCCCACCTATTAATAATAGAATATTTGCCTTTGATTTTGGATGGCTGGATAGCTAGGTACATGTTGGTTATTGCTTGTTTGGGCCTAATACATGCGCTACATTGCTTCTCAAGTGTTGTGGTCTGGGTTCTAGGTCCCTTTTGAGTGTAATTACGAACCGCAGACAATAACTGCAGGTACAGGAACCAGTGGAGTGAAAGCGGGTGTATTTTTTCCTGCAACTGAGTAAAAGTGAGTGGGGATCCTCTATGTAGGAAGTCAGCCACTCTGTAAAGGCCTTTGTTTTCCCACTTGTCAAGGATGGTACAGCTATCCTTCGGTATAATGTATTTTAGTGGTCGTATGCTAGTGTTTGCTGGGATCAGTCTGTCTATAGTAGTTGATCTATTCCATTGCTGGTGTGCTAGTATTAGGGCTCGTGGTTTGTATCCCCCCCAGCCCCTCCCAAGTCCTTTCTCCATAGGACATCCTCTGGTGAAGTAAGTCCTCCCATTGAGGCTTCCAAAGTGGGCCACACTATATCACTACTCCGTCTCCCAAGAATTGAGTTTTGCGCTAGTCTAGAGGCTTGGTAATAATCCCATAACTTAGGGAATCCCACTCCCCCCAACCTTCTGTGTCGTGTAAGAATTTGACAGGGAATCCTAGCATGTCTGTTACCCCGAAGATAAGAGAGGAGCGTTGCCTGTAAGGTATCTAAGTCCTTTTTATTAACTTTAATTGGCAGTGTCCTGAAAAGATACAGCAACCTAGGTAAAAGGGTCATCTTAACCGCAGACAGTTTCCCATACCATGAAAAGTTATACTGTTGCCATTTAACAATCTCTTTTCTTATATTTTTAAAAAGTGCTAAGTAGTTAATTTGGTATAGTTTATCATAATCCGGCGTCAGCTTAACTCCCAAATACTGTATATGGTCTTTCGCCCACCTGAAGTCAAAATTGGCCTCAATAAGTTTAACCGTATGGTTAGGAATATTTATAGGAAGGGCCTCACATTTGTCTGTATTGATCTTGTATCCTGAGATGGTAGAAAATCTGTCTAAGATGTGATATACTACAGGCAGGGATGTCAGTGGCTTGGTCAAGGTCAATAAAATGTTGTCTGCGAATAATGTTATTTTATAAGATTGTCCTCCCACCTCTAAACCCTTGATGTCTGTCTCTTTGCGTATATATTCAGCTAGTGGTTCCATGCATAGTGCGAAAAGCAAGGGAGACAGTGGACACCCTTGCCTGGTACCATTTAATATATTAAAAGTGTGTGATTGGTGACCGATCACTCTGACAAATGCAGTGGGGAAGGAGTACAGCGTTTTAATTGCAGACACGAAAGGACCATCAAATCCCACCTCTCTCAGAACCGTCAGCATATAATTCCAGTCCACTCTATCGAATGCCTTCTCCGCATCCAGTGATAGGAGCAGAGAAGGCACCCCATGAGCCCCGAGATAGTCCAATACCGACACCATCCTTCTAATATTGTCTGGGGCCTCCCTGTCCTTAATAAAACCCACTTGGTCGGGATGTATAATAGTAGGGAGAATCTGTTTTAGTCTGTTTGCTAATATTTTCGTTACAATTTTGATGTCTTGGTTTATGAGGGAGATCGGTCTATAGCTTGAACAGTATTTCGGGTTTTTCCCCGGTTTTGGGATAACAACTATTTTGGCTTGGAGTAGATCTTTGGGTAAGGGACTGCCCTCTAGGATGTGGTTTGCAAATTTGGTAAGATGTGGGACAAGGGAGGCCGCAAACAATTTGTAATATTCCCCCGGCAGCCCATCTGGACCCGGTGCCTTCCCAGGTTTAAGGTCCTTAATAGCCTGGGAGACTTCCTTAGCGGTAGCAATGGCATTTAACTGATCTCTGTCTGAGTCCGCTATTTTCTTTAAGTTTGCCTTGGCTAGAAAGTCCTCGAGTAAGTCTCTAGTGGATGAAGTGTGGTTTACTTTTTTGCCATCATAAAGCTCTCCATAATATGAAGCAAAGGCATCAACTATCTCTTGGGGGTGGGATGTTTCCACCCCATCTGCTCTGCATAGTACCGGAATGGATGTGGCCATATAGTTATCTCTGATCTTTTTTGCTAGGAATTTGTCAGGTTTGTTGGCATATAAAAAGTAGTGTGTTTTCATTCTATGGGCATATTTTACTGACTGTTCTCTAAGTATCATGTCAAGCTGTTGTCTTTTTTGTTGTATCTGTTTCAAAATGGGTGGCGCCAGTGTCAGTTTGTGTTGTTTCTCCATTATCTCAATGTCTTTTGTGAGGGAGTTAATTGTAGAGTTTCTTTTTTTAATAAGCGTCGATTTCTCTTTTATTAGTAAACCTCTAAGTACCGTCTTATGTGCCGCCCATACCGACACTGGGCTTACAGTAGACCCCAGGTTAATATTCCAATATTCTCCCATAGCTTTAAGTGTGTTGGTTTTAGTCTGCGGGTCTCGGAGGCACGTAGGGTCATATGTCCAGGTCTTAGTCCTGTCTCTGTCTTTTACACTTTTGAGTAGAATCTGCGTGATCGAGTGGTCTGACCAAGTGCAAATGTGGATGTTAGGTGGGGAAGATATTTAAAGGGATTATAAGGGATTATATTGATGAGCATATTCGTGTAAACAAGATTATGAGTTCAAATCAGCATGGTTTTATGAGAAATAGATCATGTCAAACTAATCTAATTAGATTCTATGAGGAAGTAAGTAAAAATATAGCTAAAGGGGAATCAGTTGATGTGATATACTTAGATTTTGCAAAGGCGTTTGATACAGTGCAACATGAGAAATTAATGCACAAAATTAAGGGACTGGGAATAGCTGAAAACGTTAGCTCATGGATAAATAACTGGATAAAAGATAGGAAGCAACGAGTAGTAATCAATGGATCATACTTTGATTGGACAAAGGTAATCAGTGAAGTCCCCCAGGGACCAGTACTGGGCACTGTTCTTTTTAATATTTTTATAAATGACTTGGAGCAAGGATTAAAAAGCGGCATCTCTATTTTTGCAGATGATACTAAGTTAAGTAAGGTCATTAGGTCAGAGCAGGGTGAACTTTTGTTACAAAGGGATCTCCAAAAATTAGAAGTATGGGTAGGTAAATGGAAAATGAGATTTAATACGGGAAAATGCAAGGTTCTTCATTTTGGAAGTAAAAATAAGCAGGCAATTTATTATTTAAATGGGACTAGACTTAGCCAAACAGAGGAGGAAAGGGAATTGGGAGTAGTAATAGATAACAAGCTAAATATGGGTGCACAATGCAGGGCAGCAGCTTCAAAGGCTAATAATATACTAGCATGTATTAAAAGAGGCATTGATTCAAGGGAGGAAAGCATAATTCTGTCACTATATAAATCCCTGGTAAGACCTCACCTTGAGTATGGAGTGCAGTTTTGGGGACCGATCGCAAAATAAGATACTGCAGAACTAGAAAAAGTTCAGAGAAGGGCCACAAATCTAATAAAGGGAATGGAGCATTTAAGTTATGAGGCGAAGCTAGCCAAACTGGGTCTGTTTTCTTTTGAAAAAAGGCGCTTGAGAGGTGACATGATTACTTTATATAAATATATTCAAGGCCCATATAAAGAGATGGCAAAAGGTCTGTTTATTCCTAGAAAATTGTTTGTGACAAGAGGTCACAATTTAAGGTTGGAGGAAAGGAGATTTAATCTCCTGCAATGGAAACGTTTTTTCACTGTAAGAGCAACAAAATTGTGGAACTCATTACTAAAGGAGGTAGTGAATGCTAATACCCTAGATACATTTAAAAAATGTTTGGATACATTTCTGTCTAGAAACAAAATTCATGGATATGATTGCTTGTATTAACTGGGTCATCTTTTAGTGGGATTATGTAAACTTAACTGGAGCTTTTTGTAAGTATTTTATATTTGTAAAGATTGAACTCGATGGTCTTTTTTTCAACCTCATCTACTATGTCACTATGTTACATGTACTGTGATTTTCAATGGGTATACAAAATAAGTCACAAGCACTGGTTACATACAATATTTATCCTATTCCACACATTTTGCATTTTTTTAATTCCCTAAAACAGGGCTTTCTTCTGCTGTAGGCTATAAGTGAAAGATCACATTAATATAAACTATTAACACATTTCCATTACTTTACAAATGTATGTATGTATTTATTTGTTTTTCAGTTTTTGCGTAGTTTGCAGGTAGATAATCTAGCTGAAGGTTTGTATATATGACAAAAGAATGCACTATGCTGTTAACAATTTTGAGATTTTAATTTCTATGACTCTTTAGATGTAAGTCTACAAATATACAGCCCAGTTTGAAAAATCTGTTCAAAATTAAAGGGATACTAAACCCAATTTTTTTTTCTTTCATGATTCAGAAAGAGCATGTAGTTTTAAGCAATTTTCTAATTTACTCCTATTATCAATTTTTCTTTGTTCTCTTATTATCTTTCGGCTAGATTATGAGTTTTGCGGTAAGAGCGGCTCGGTACTAACTTGCAAGTTATTTCCACCGTTCACCTCCCTATAGCGCTGCTATTACAGGTTTTCATAAACCCGGCGTTTGCAGGCAATACGTGAGCATTGAGCAAAATTTAGCTCAATACCGCACTCAAATAACAGCTCTGTTTTGAGCTGGTTTTACGTGCTCGTGCACGATTTCCCCATAGACATCAATGGGGAGAGACGGCTTAAAAAAAAGCCTAAAACCTGTAATAAAGGAGCTTAAAGCTCCGTAACGCAGCCCCATTGATTCCTATGGGGAAAGAAAAGTTATGTTTACACCTAACACCCTAACATAAACCCCGAGTCTAAACACCCCTAATCTGCCACCCCCGGCATCGCCGACACCTACATTACACTTATTAACCCCTAATCTGCCGACCCTAACATCGCTGACACCTACATTATAGTTATAAACCCCTAATCTGCCGCCCCCAATGTCGCTGCCACCTACCTACACTTATTAACCCCTAATATGCCGCCCCAATGTTGCCATCGCCTACATAAATTTAATAACCCCTAATCTGCCGCCCCTAACATCGCCGCCACCTACATTATAGTTATTAACCCCTAATCTGCCGCCCCCAACATTGCCGCCACTATACTAAAGTTATAAACCCCTAAACCTAAGTCTAACCCTAACCCTAACACCCCTAACTTTAATATAATTAAAATAAATCTACATAAAAATTACTATCATTAACTAAATAATTCCTATTTAAAACTAAATACTTAACTGTAAAATAAACCCTAAGATAGCTTGCTAGCTACAATATAACTAATAGTTACAATGGCCTCTAGTTATCAAGCCATCAACCGCAAATACACTGGAATTCCGCAGCGTATTTGTAGCGAGGCTTATTCGCCATAGTTATCAAGCCCTACAGACCGGAAAAAGTAGAATCTAGTGACGTAACCTACGAACTCAGTCCGACACAGATCGATGGTTACGTCACTACAGATGTTCCGAACGCAAGTTCAGCACAATCTGACTACTTTTGGAAGTTATCAAAAC
The DNA here is from genome assembly GCF_027579735.1 of Bombina bombina. NCBI lineage: Eukaryota > Metazoa > Chordata > Amphibia > Anura > Bombinatoridae > Bombina > Bombina bombina. The sequence continues at coordinate 1,068,131,750 of NC_069502.1, forward strand.
TAGCAGGTACGCTCTGCACTATTCCGGCCCAGCGTACCTGGTTTTCAATCCGCCGCCCTGGAGGCGGCAGATCCCATAGGAGTCAATGGGAGTCTGACAGCAGCGAGAGCTCATGTTCACTGCTGCCCGATATCCCATTGATTTCTATGGGAAGTGTCTGCACCTAACACCCTAACATGTACCCCGAGTCTAAGCACCCCTAATCTGCCCCCCCTACACCGCCGCCACCTATGTTATACTTATTAACCCCTAAAGCGCCGCTCCCGGACCCCGCCGCAACTAAATAAAGTGTTTAACCCCTAAACCACCGCTCCCGGACCCCGCCACAACTATAATAAATATATGAACCCCTAAACCGCCGCTCCCGGACCCCGCCGCCACCTACATTATTCCTATTAACCCCTAATCTGCTGCCCCCTATACCGCCGCCACCTACATAAAGTTATTAACCCTTATCCTGCCGATCCCCGACCCCACCGCAAATAAGTTAATTTTTTAACCCCTAAACCGACGCACCCGGAGCCCTCCGCCACCTACATTACATTTATTAACCCCTATCCTGCCACCCCTACACTGCCGCCACCTACAGAACATTGATTAAATCCTAATCTACCCCCTTACACCGCCGCCAATATATTAAATAAATTAACCCCTAAACCTAAGTCTAACCCTAACACCCCCCTAACTTAAATATTATTTAAATTAATCTAAATAAATATTCCTATAATTAAATAATTTAATCCTATTTAAAACTAAATACTTACCTATAAAATAAACCCTAACGCCTAGATTTAGAGTTTTGTCGGTAACGACCCGCGTAGCTAACGCTGGCTTTTTTCTGGCCGCACCTTTTAAATACCTCTGGTATTGAGAGTTCACAGAATGGCTGCGTTAGGCTCCAAAAAGGGAGCGTACAGGCATATTTACCGCCACTGCAACTCTCTATACCAGAGTTGCTTATGGACGCGGCCAGCTTCAAAAACGTGCTCGTGCATGATTCCCCCATAGAAAACAATGGGGCTGTTTGAGCTTAAAAAAAACCTAACACCTGCAAAAAAGCCGCGTTCAGCTCCTAACGCAGCCCCATTGTTTCCTATGGGGAAACATTTCCTACGTCTGCACCTAACACTCTAACATGTACCCCGAGTCTAAACACCCCTAACCTTACACTTATTAACCCCTAATCTGCCGCCCCCGCTATCACTGACCCCTGAATATTATTTTTAACCCCTAATCTGCCGCTCCGTACACCCCCGCCACCTACATTATCCCTATGTACCCCTAATCTGCTGCCCTAACATCAGCCAATCAGAATTTTCCTACCTTAATTCCGATTGGCTGATAGAATCCTATCAGCCAATCGGAATTCAAGGGACGCCATCTTGGATGACGTCCCTTAAAGGAACCGTCATTCTTCAGTTGGACATCGTCGGAAGAAGATTGATCCACGCTGGAGGTCTTCACGATGGAGCCGGTCCTCATCGGATTTAGATAGAAGATGCCGCTTAGATCAAGATGGTTGCCGGTCTGGATCGCCTCTTCTTCCCGGATAGGATGAAGATTTTGGAGCCTCTTCTGGACCTCTTCAGCCGCCGGATGATGGATGTCTAGCCCCCGCTTGGGTTGGATGAAGATTTTGGAGCCAGGACCGATCTGTGTGATACCCGGCGAGGTGAAGATAAGGTAGGAAGATATTCAGGGGCTTAGTGTTAGGTTTATTTAAGGGGGGTTTGGGTTAGATTAGGGGTATGTGGGTGGTGGGTTGTAATGTTGGGGGGGTATTGTATGTGTTTTTTTACAGGCAAAAGAGCTGAATTCTTTGGGGCATGCCCCGCAAAGGGCCCTGTTCAGGGCTGGTAAGGTAAAAGAGCTTTGAACTTTTGTAATTTAGAATAGGGTAGGGCATTTTTTTTATTTTGGGGGTCTTTGTTATTTTATTAGGGGGCTTAGAGTAGGTGTAATTAGTTTAAAATTGTTGTAATTTTTTTCTAATGTTTGTAAATATTTTTTCTTTCATGTAATTAGCAAGAGTCCATGAGCTAGTGACGTATGGGAATATACATTCCTACCAGGAGGGGCAAAGTTTCCCAAACCTCAAAATGCCTATAAATACACCCCTCACCACACCCACAATTCAGTTTTACAAACTTTGCCTCCGATGGAGGTGGTGAAGTAAGTTTGTGCTAGATTCTACGTTGATATGCGCTCCGCAGCAAGTTGGAGCCCGGTTTTCCTCTCAGCGTGCAGTGAATGTCAGAGGGATGTGAAGAGAGTATTGCCTATTTGAATGCAGTGATCTCCTTCTACGGGGTCCATTTCATAGGTTCTCTGTTATCGGTCGTAGAGATTCATCTCTTACCTCCCTTTTCAGATCGACGATATACTCTTATATATACCATTACCTCTGCTGATTCTCGTTTCAGTACTGGTTTGGCTTTCTACAAACATGTAGATGAGTGTCCTGGGGTAAGTAAATCTTATTTTCTGTGACACTCTAAGCTATGGTTGGGCACTTTGTTTATAAAGTTCTAAATATATGTATTCAAACATTTATTTGCCTTGACTCAGAATGTTCAACTTTCCTTATTTTTCAGACAGTCAGTTTCATATTTGGGATAATGCATTTGAATTAATCATTTTTTTCTTACCTTCAAAAATTTGACACTTTTTTCCCTGTGGGCTGTTAGGCTCGCGGGGGCTGAAAATGCTTCATTTTATTGCGTCATTCTTGGCGCGGACTTTTTGGCGCAAAAATTCTTTTCCGTTTCCGGCGTCATACGTGTCGCCGGAAGTTGCGTCATTTTTTTGACGTTATTTTGTGCCAAAGATGTCGGCGTTCCGGATGTGGCGTCATTTTGGCGCCAAAAGCATTTAGGCGCCAAATAATGTGGGCGTCTGATTTGGCGCTAAAAAATATGGGCGTCGCTTTTATCTCCACATTATTTAAGTCTCATTTTTTATTGCTTCTGGTTGCTAGAAGCTTGTTCTTGGCATTCTTTCCCATTCCTGAAACTGTCATTTAAGGAATTTGATCAATTTTGCTTTATATGTTGTTTTTTCTCTTACATATTGCAAGATGTCTCACGTTGCATCTGAGTCAGAAGATACTACAGGAAAATCGCTGTCTAGTGCTGGATCTACCAAAGCTAAGTGTATCTGCTGTAAATTTTTGGTAGCTATTCCTCCGGCTGTTGTTTGTATTGATTGTCATGACAAACTTGTTAATGCAGATAATATTTCCTTTAGTAAAGTACCATTGCCTGTTGCAGTTCCTTCAACATCTAAGGTGCAGAATGTTCCTGATAACATAAGAGATTTTGTTTCTGAATCCATAAAGAAGGCTATGGGCTCCATGTACGAAGCAGCGAAAGCTGCTCCGGAGCCTTTGCGGGGCAGGTTCGCATATGCGAGCCTGCTTCCCGCAATGTAAGAAGCAGCGGTCATTAGACCGCTGCTTCCTACACCCTACGCCACCTCTTAGGTGGCGAAGCAGAATCACCGAGAGCTCGCTCGCTCTCGGTGATTGACAGCCCCTTCAGTCGCGTGATTGGTCGCGCGACTGAAGGGGCGGGCATTACACACTCCGCTGAGTGTGTAATGATACATACGGGCAAGCGGATCAATAGATCCGCTGCCCGTGTGTAGCGGAGGCGGGCGGACAGCTTTGCGAGTTAAGAAGCTGTCCGCCCGCCTCTTAGTACATGGAGCCCCATGTCTGTTATTTCTCCTTCTAGTAAACGTAAAAAATCTTTTAAAACTTCTCTCCCTACAGATGATTTTTTAAATGAACATCATCATTCTGATTCTGATGACTCTTCTGGTTCAGAGGATTCTGTCTCAGAGGTTGATGCTGATAAATCTTCATATTTATTTAAAATGGAATTTATTCGTTCTTTACTTAAAGAAGTACTAATTGCTTTAGAAATAGAGGATTCTGGTCCTCTTGATACTAATTCTAAACGTTTGGATAAGGTATTTAAAGCTCCTGTGGTTATTCCAGAAGTTTTTTCTGTTCCTAATGCTATTTCTGCAGTAATTTCCAAAGAATGGGTTAAATTGGGTAATTAATTTACTCCTTCTAAACGTTTTAAGCAATTATATCCTGTGCCGTCTGACAGATTAGAATTTTGGGACAAAATCCCTAAAGTTGATGGGGCTATTTCTACCCTTGCTAAACGTACTACTATTCCTACGTCAGATGGTACTTCGTTTAAGGATCCTTTAGATAGGAAAATTGAATCCTTTCTAAGAAAAGCTTATCTGTGTTCAGGTAATCTTCTTAGACCTGCTATATCATTGGCTGATGTTGCTGCAGCTTCAACTTTTTGGTTGGAAACTTTAGCGCAACAAGTAACACATCATGATTCTCATGATATTATTATTCTTCTTCAGCATGCTAATAATTTTATCTGTGATGCCATTTTTGATATTATCAGAGTTGATGTCAGGTTTATGTCTCTAGCTATTTTAGCTAGAAGAGCTTTATGGCTTAAAACTTGGAATGCTGATATGGCTTCTAAATCAACTCTACTTTCTATTTCTTTCCAAGGTAACAAATTATTTGGTTCTCAGTTGGATTCTATTATTTCAACTGTTACTCGTGGGAAAGGAACTTTTTTACCACAGGATAAAAAATATAAAGGTAAAACATTGCTAATAATCGTTTTCGTTCCTTTCGTTTCAACAAAGAACAAAAGCCTGATCCTTCATCCTCAGGAGCAGTTTCAGTTTGGAAACCATCTCCAGTCTGGAATAAATCCAAGCCAGCTAGAAAGGCAAAGCCTGCTTCTAAGTCCACATGAAGGTGCGGCCCTCATTCCAGCTCAGCTGGTAGGGGGCAGGTTACGTTTTTTCAAGGAAATTTGGATCAATTCTGTTCACAATCCTTGGATTCAGAACATTGTTTCAGAAGGGTACAGAATTGGTTTCAAGATGAGACCTCCTGCAAAGAGATTTTTTCTTTCCCGTGTCCCAGTAAATCCAGTAAAAGCTCAAGCATTTCTGAATTGTGTTTCAGATCTAGAGTTGGCTGGAGTAATTATGCCAGTTCCAGTTCCGGAACAGGGGATGGGGTTTTATTCAAATCTCTTCATTGTACCAAAGAAGGAGAATTCCTTCAGACCAGTTCTGGATCTAAAAATATTGAATCGTTATGTAAGGATACCAACGTTCAAGATGGTAACTGTAAGGACTATCTTGCCTTTTGTTCAGCAAGGGAATTATATGTCCACAATAGATTTACAGGATGCATATCTGCATATTCCGATTCATCCAGATCATTATCAGTTCCTGAGATTCTCTTTTCTGGACAAGCATTACCAGTTTGTGGCTCTGCCGTTTGGCCTAGCTACAGCTCCAAGAATTTTTACAAAGGTTCTCGGTGCCCTTCTGTCTGTAATCAGAGAACAGGGTATTGTGGTATTTCCTTATTTGGACGATATCTTGGTACTTGCTCAGTCTTTACATTTAGCAGAATCTCATACGAATCGACTTGTGTTGTTTCTTCAAGATCATGGTTGGAGGATCAATTTACCAAACAGTTCATTGATTCCTCAGACAAGGGTAACCTTTCTGGGTTTCCAGATGGATTCAGTGTCCATGACTCTGTCTTTAACAGACAAGAGACGTCTAAAATTAATTACAGCTTGTCGAAACCTTCAGTCACAATCATTCCCTTCGGTAGCCTTATGCATGGAAATTCTAGGTCTTATGACTGCTGCATCGGACGCGATCCCCTTTGCTCGTTTTCACATGCGACCTCTTCAGCTCTGTATGCTGAATCAATGGTGCAAGGATTACACAAAGATATCTCAATTAATATCTTTAAAACCGATTGTTCGACACTCTCTAATGTGGTGGACAGATCACCATCGTTTAATTCAGGGTGCTTCTTTTGTGCTTCCGACCTGGACTGTAATTTCAACAGATGCAAGTCTCACAGGTTGGGGAGCTGTGTGGGGATCTCTGACGGCACAAGGAGTTTGGGAATCTCAGGAGGTGAGATTACCGATCAATATTTTGGAACTCCGTGCAATTTTCAGAGCTCTTCAGTTTTGGCCTCTTCTGAAGAGAGAATCGTTCATTTGTTTTCAGACAGACAATGTCACAACTGTGGCATACATCAATCATCAAGGAGGGACTCACAGTCCTCTAGCTATGAAAGAAGTATCTCGAATTTTGGTTTGGGCGGAATCCAGCTCCTGTCTACTCTCTGCGGTTCATATCCCAGGTATAGACAATTGGGAAGCGGATTATCTCAGTCGCCAAACGTTGCATCCGGGCGAATGGTCTCTTCACCCAGAGGTATTTCTTCAGATTGTTCAAATGTGGGAACTTCCAGAAATAGATCTGATGACGTCTCATCTAAACAAGAAACTTCCCAGGTATCTGTCCAGATCCCGGGATCCTCAGGCGGAGGCAGTGGATGCATTATCACTTCCTTGGAAGTATCATCCTGCCTATATCTTTCCACCTCTAGTTCTTCTTCCAAGAGTAATCTCCAAGATTCTGAAGGAATGCTCGTTTGTTCTGCTGGTAGCTCCAGCATGGCCTCACAGGTTTTGGTATGCGGATCTTGTCCGGATGGCCTCTTGCCAACCGTGGACTCTTCCGTTAAGACCAGACCTTCTGTCTCAAGTTCCTTTTTTCCATCAGGATCTGAAATCCATAAATTTAAAGGTGATTCTTGGTCACAGAGGTTTCTCTGACTCTGTGATTAATACTATGTTACAGGCTCGTAAATCTGTATCTAGAGAGATATATTATAGAGTCTGGAAGACTTATATTTCTTGGTGTCTTTCTCATCATTTTTCTTGGCATTCTTTTAGAATACCGAGAGTATTACAGTTTCTTCAGGATGGTTTAGATAAGGGTTTGTCTGCAAGTTCCTTGAAAGGACAAATCTCTGCTCTTTCTGTTCTTTTTCACAGAAAGATTGCTATTCTTCCTGATATTCATTGTTTTGTACAAGCTTTGGTTCGTATAAAGCCTGTCATTAAGTCAATTTCTCCTCCTTGGAGTTTGAATTTGGTTCTGGGGGCGCTTCAAGCTCCTCCATTTGAACCTATGCATTCATTGGACATTAAATTACTTTCTTGGAAAGTTTTGTTCCTTTTGGCCATCTCTTCTGCCAGAAGAGTTTCTGAATTATCTGCTCTTTCTTGTGAGTCTCCTTTTCTGATTTTTCATCAGGATAAGGCGGTGTTGCGAACTTCTTTTGAATTTTTACCTAAAGTTGTGAATTCCAACAACATTAGTAGAGAAATTGTGGTTCCTTCATTATGTCCTAATCCTAAGAATTCTAAGGAGAAATCGTTGCATTCTTTGGATGTTGTTAGAGCTTTGAAATATTATGTTGAAGCTACTAAATCTTTCCGAAAGACTTCTAGTCTATTTGTTATCTTTTCCGGTTCTAGAAAAGGCCAGAAAGCTTCTGCCATTTCTTTGAATTACAGCTCATTCTACTAGGTCAGTTTCTACTTCCTGGGCGTTTAGGAATGAAGCTTCGGTTGATCAGATTTGCAAAGCAGCAACTTGGTCCTCTTTGCATACTTTTACTAAATTCTACCATTTTGATGTATTTTCTTCTTCTGAAGCAGTTTTTGGTAGAAAAGTACTTCAGGCAGCAGTTTCAGTTTGAATCTTCTGCTTATGTTTCTCATTAAACTTTATTTTGGGTGTGGATTATTTTCAGCAGGAATTGGCTGTCTTTATTTTGTCCCTCCCTCTCTAGTGACTCTTGTGTGGAAAGATCCACATCTTGGGTAGTCATTATCCCATACGTCACTAGCTCATGGACTCTTGCTAATTACATGAAAGAAAACATAATTTATGTAAGAACTTACCTGATAAATTCATTTCTTTCATATTAGCAAGAGTCCATGAGGCCCGTCCTTTTTTTGTGGTGGTTATGATTTTGTATAAAGCACAATTATTCCAATTCCTTATTTTATATGCTTTCGCACTTTTTTATCACCCCACTTCTTGGCTATTCGTTAAACTGAATTGTGGGTGTGGTGAGGGGTGTATTTATAGGCATTTTGAGGTTTGGGAAACTTTGCCCCTCCTGGTAGGAATGTATATTCCCATACGTCACTAGCTCATGGACTCTTGCTAATATGAAAGAAATTAATTTATCAGGTAAGTTCTTACATAAATTATGTTTTTTATTTTTTGTAACTTAGTTCTTTTTTATTTTTTGTACTTTAGTTAGTTTATTTAATTGTATTTATTTGTAGGAATTGTATTTAATTATTTATTGATAGTGTAGTGTTAGGTTTAATTGTAGATAATTGTAGGTATTTTATTTAATTAATGTATTGATAGTGTAGTGTTAGGTTTAATTGTAACTTAGGTTAGGATTTATTTTACAGGTAATTTTGTAATTATTTTAACTATTTTAGCTATTAAATAGTTCTTAACTATTTAATAGCTATTGTACCTGGTTAAAATAAATACAAAGTTACCTGTAAAACAAATATAAATCCTAAAATAGCTATAATATAATTATAATTTATAATGTAGCTATATTTATTTTACAGGTAAGTATTTAGCTTTAAATAGGAATAATTTATTTAATAAGAGTTAATTTATTTAGTTGGATTTAAATTATATTTAACTTAGGGGGGTGTTAGTGTTAGGGTTAGACTTAGCTTTAGGGGTTAATACATTTATTAGAATAGCGGTGAGCTCCAGACGGCAGATTAGGGGTTAATACTTGAAGTTAGGTGTCGGCGATGTTAGGGAGGGCAGATTAGGGGTTAATACTATTTATTATAGGGTTATTGAGGTGGGAGCGAGGCGGATTAGGGGTTAATAACTTTATTATAGTAGCGGTGTGGTCCGCTCGGCAGATTAGGGGTTAATAAATATAATATAGGGGTCGGCGGTGTTAGGGGCAGCAGATTAGGGGTACATAAGGATAACGTAGGTGGCGGTCGGCAGATTAGGGGTTAATTATTGTAGGTAGCTGGCGGCGATGTTGTGGGGGGCAGGTTAGGGGTTAATAAATATAATATAGGGGTCAGCGGTGTTAGGGGCAGCAGATTAGGGGTACATAAGTATAACGTAGGTGGCGGTCGGCAGATTAGGGGTTAAAAAATTTTAATCGAGTGGCGGCGATGTGGGGGGACCTCGGTTTAGGGGTACATAGGTAGTTTATGGGTGTTAGTGTACTTTAGAGCACAGTAGTTAAGAGCTTTATAAACCGGCGTTAGCCCATAAAGCTCTTAACTACTGACTTTTTTCTGCGGCTGGAGTTTTGTCGTTAGAATTCTAACGCTCACTTCAGACACGACTCTGCATACCGGAGTTAGAATGATCCCATTGAAAAGATAGGATACGCAATTGACGTAAGGGGATCTGCAGTATGGAAAAGTCGCGGCTGCAAAGTGAGCGTTAGACCCTTTCCTTACTGACTCCAAATACCGGCGGTAGCCTAAAATCAGCGTTAGGAGCCTCTAACGCTGGTTTTCACGGCTACCGCCAAACTCTAAATCTAGGCCTAAGATAGCTACAATATAATTAAAAATTACATTATAGCTATTTTAGGGTTTATTTTTATTTTACAGGCAACCTTCTATTTATTTTAACTAGGTACAATAGCTATTAAATAGTTATTAACTATTTAATAACTACCTAGCTAAAATAAATACAAAATTACCTGTAAAATAAATCCTAACCTAAGTTACAATTACACCTAACACTACACTATCATTAAATAAATTAAATTAATTAACTACAATTACCTAACATTAAATAAAATTAACTAAAAATAACTAAAGTACAAAAAAAAAACCTCTAAATTACAGAAAATAAAAAAAATTACAAGAAGTTTAAACTAATTACACCTAATCTAAGCCCCCTAATAAAATAAAAAAGCCCCCCAAAATAATAAAATGGCCTACCCTATACTAAATTACAAATAGCCCTTAAAAGGGCCTTTTGCGGGGCATTGCCCCAAAGTAATCAGCTCTTTTACCTGTAAAAAAAAGAATACAATACCCCCCCCAACATTAAACCCACCACCCACACACCCCTACTCTAAAACCCACCCAATCCCCCCTTAATAAAACCTAACACTACCCCATTGAAGATCACACTACCTTGAGCCATCTTCTGCCAGCCGGGCACCAGTGGTCATCTGATCCGTCCAGTAGTCTTCATCGATGGGCCAGAAGAGGACATCCAGACCGGCAGAAGTCTTCATCCTATCCGGGCAGAAGAGGACATCCAGACCGGCAGACATCTTCATCCAAGCGGCATCTTCTATCTTCATCCATCCGACGAGGAACGGCTCCATCTTGAAGACCTCCGGCGCGGAACATCCTTCTAGGCCGACGACTAACGACAAATGAATATTCCTTTAAATTACGTCATCCAAGATGGCGTCCCTCGCATTCCGATTGGCTGATAGGATTCTATCAGCCAATGGGAATTAAGGTAGGAAAAATCTGATTGGCTGATGTAATCAGCCAATCGGATTGAAGTTCAATCCGATTGGCTGATTTGATCAGCCAATAGACTGCGAGGTCAATACTATTGGCTTGAACTTCAATCCGATTGGCTGATTACATCAGCTAATCTGATTTTTCCTACCTTAATTCCGATTGGCTGATAGAATCCTATCAGCCAATCGGAATTCTAGGGACGCCATCTTGGATGACGTTATTTAATGGAATATTCATTCGTCGTGTAGTCGTCGGCCTAGAAGGATGTTCTGCGCCGGAGGTCTTCAAGATGGAGCCGTTCCTTGTCGGATGGATGAAGATAGAAGATGCCGCTTGGATGAAGATGTCTGCCGGTCTGGATGTCCTCTTCTGCCCGGATAGGATGAAGACTTCTGCTGGTCTGGATGTCTTCTTCTGGCCCATCGGATGAAGACTACTGGACAGATCAGATGACCACTGGTGCCCGGCTGGGTGAAGACGGCTCAAGGTAGGGTGATCTTCAATGGGGTAGTGTTAGGTTTTGTTAAGGGGGATTGGGTTGGTTTTAGAGTAGGGTTGTGTGGGTGGTGGGTTGTAATGTTGGGGGGTATTGTATTCTTTTTTTTACAGGTAAAAGAGCTGATTACTTTGGGGCAATGCCCCGCAAAAGGCCCTTTTAAGGGCTATTTGTAATTTAGTATAGGGTAGGGCATTTTATTATTTTGGGGGGCTTTTTTATTTTATTAGGGGGCTTAGATTAGGTGTAACTAGTTTAAACTTCATGTAATTTTTTTTATTTTCTGTAATTTAGAGTTGTTGTTTTTTTTGTACTTTAGTTATTTTTAGTTCATTTTATTTAATGTTAGGTAACTGTAGTTAATTAATTTAATTTATTTAATGATAGTGTAGTGTTAGGTGTAATTGTAACTTAGGTTAGGATTTATTTTACAAGTAATTTTGTATTTATTTTAGCTAGGTAGTTATTAAATAAAAAAATTAAATTTATACAGGGAGATATAGTATCAGACCATATATTAATGGTCTGATAAAGTAAGGGAAATAAAGGCACACAGAGAATTTATTTCATAACAAAAATAAATTTATTAATTATAATCCCTTGTCACATTTCGTGAAAAACTCTGCATTGACTCAAACCAACACAAAATAAGGTAAACACCATATATATACAAACACCTTACGTCTAAGGTAACAAATGCCTGCAGAATATCTGTAAAGCATACGTATGCTGCTAAATCTAATAATGTCTAAGACACACATAAATCAGGTTGCTAGATTGTATATAGACCTAAGCTAGAATATATATGCACATATCCTAATAGTAGTTATAACATGTCTAAGGCAGTGTGTCAAAACATAATGGAAAAGAGAAACAGCTGAAAAAAGTCTCTCTCAGAAGCAAGGAGGAAACACAGTTAGATACTGCACTCGGTCCAGGAAAATGCAAAGTGAACAAACAATCCTTCATGCAAAGGGTAAAGTAAACGTATTAGTTCTTACTGTAATATGTTCCAAAAAGTAAGATTTAAATCACTTGCCAGGATAGAGCATGCAGCAGTGAAACAGACCGGCTCTGTGTCCCAGGAGATTTTCAAAAAAGCAGACCGCTCTCTCTGTGGCGTCTGATGTCACTGGGGGGGGAGGAGTGGTGTAGCTTGCAAGCTCCTCCAATCGGACTTGTAGGTAAAGTGCGCTTTCCGTGTGTAGTAGTGATCAGCTGTACCGGCATCCGCCGCACCGAGAAGGAACCAGGCTTTCCCTAGGCTGATAGATCAGAAGCATCGGAGCGTACGCCAGGATATACGCAAACTTGCTCAGATGGATGCAATGTGTATGTTCCTCTCGCTCTTAGCTTACGTGCATTCACTTAGACTCCACAGGTGCCTGTTTTCCAAGTCCTGTATTCGCTTCACAGGATAACAGATTAAACACCAAGCAGTCCTTATAGTAGCACAGACCATATGTTTTTTAGCAGCATGTTTCCTTGTAGTCAGCACATAAAAACAGGTATGCAGATAAAGTGCAGGCAGTAGAAAGGTATAAAAGGCTATGCGTGTCCCATAGACCTTAGAACCTTAGACAGTTCTTGTAAACAGGAGTAAACAGGAGTTAGTCGACCTGCTCCTGAATAAAACACTTCAGTGTTAAAAACACAAACCAACGATCGTTTCACCCCCACATCCAGTGTGTTTCACAGGGGTTCATCAGGGCTTGAATGGATCCTTACCGGATTTCCTCTTAAGATAAAGCTCACCTGACATTCCTCAGGTGTGCTTCCCCCACCTGGGGTAATTAATTAATTAACGGTGTATTCACATAAGTAACCATATTCCAGTTTGGATATGCATATTATCAAAATACAAAAAACCTTATGTGTGAAGTTGTGACGATTCTAGTTATACACTAAAATCCTAGGGAAAGAAAAAGCCTAATTCCTCAGCTTTCTAACACTTATTACCACAACAAAAAATGATGACACCTTACGAATATAGCACATGTCTTGTCTGAAAGTGGGAGAGTCCACTGACTATAAAAAACTAGCATACTCCAATTTATCATTAAGTCCTACTGGGTATCTAGTATTAAGTTTATAGATCCATTTTGTTTCTTTCTGTAATAGAACTTTGTCATTATTGCCACCTCTACCATTAGTTATCCCTTTGTCTATTATAGTAAATTTCAAAGATTCTACACTTCCATTATGGAACATGCCAAAGTGTCTTGCCACATTTGTGTCATTTTCATGAAGGATATCGTCCCGATGTTCCTGTACCCGGTCCTTTACTAACCTTTTGGTTTTTCCAACGTAAAAGACCGGGCACGAGCAGCGAAGAAGATAGATTACCCCTTCAGATTTGCAGTTGAAGAAGAATTTAATGTCAAAAACCTTATCACATGAAGTGAAGAACTGTTTGGTGCTATCCATGTGGGCACAGTACACACAGTGCCCACATGGATAGCTACCTTTTATTCCCTTGTCCCTTCTTAGCCAATCAGCATTAGAGGGCCCTCTCACAAATTGACTCTGAACCAAGTGATCTCTCAAACTTAGTGCTTTTCTAGCTGTTAGTAGTGGTTTTTCACCAATAGAATCTCTAACCTTGTCATCCAAAGTAAGTATGTGCCAGTTATTAGCTAGTGCTGATCTAATATTGGACCATTGGTTATTAAACTTAGTGATAAATCTAATTTGCGTCTCTTTGGGCTTTGATTTTTTGTTATACAGCAGATGGTCTCTAGGAGTCTTTCGTGCCTTCCACAAAGCTTTTTTAAGACATTTATTGGAATATCCTCTTTTGAGAAATCTTTCTTTCATTAAGGCAGCATGTGTATCAAATTTTGTTAGTGATGAACAGTTTCTCCTAAGCCGGAGGAACTGTCCATACGGAATACCCTTAATCAGATGGACAGGATGACCACTATCAGCATGTAAGATGCTGTTAGTGGCATTCTTTTTCCTGAAATTTTCTGTCACGATCTTCAAACCTTCCTTCTTAATAGTAATATCAAGAAAGTTTAGTTCGGTCTTGTTTGTCTCTGATGTGAGGATGATGTTCCTGTCATTATGGTTAAGTTCATGAACAAAATCATGAAATTCTTCTACACTCCCATCCCATAGGACAAGAACATCATCCACATATCTTACCCACATTAACACCTTATTATTAAAGGTGTCACTGTGTCGTTAAAATATATCTGACTCCCAAGCCCCCAAATGGAGGCAGGCGTAGGTGGGGGCACACACTGCCCCCATAGCTGTTCCCCGTATCTGTTTATAGATCTGTCCGTCAAACGTAAATACATTATTCTGAAGGACAAATCTAAGTAGAGAAATAACAAACTCAGAATGTTCTGAGAACAGGGGACCTTTTGTTTCCAAAAATGTCCTTATTGCCTGAAGTCCAATATCATGAGGAATAGAGGAGTATAGCCCCTCTACATCTAGAGAAGCTAGCAGTGTATTATCATTTACTACCACTCCATCAAGTTTCCTCAAAAGATCCGCTGTGTCCTTAACATATGATGTTAAAGATAAAAGGAATGGACGTAAGTATTTATCTACATATTCCCCAGCTTTCTCAGTGACACTGCCAATCCCTGATACGATAGGCCTTCCTGGGGGACACTTCAAGTTCTTATGTAATTTCGGGAGAATATAGAAAACAGGCATTACAGGGAAATCAGAGACCAGGAACTTAAACTCTTTTTGATCTATGGTTCCCCTACATCTTGCTTCATTTAGAAGTTTAAAAAGAGAATTCTGTATCTGTGCCAGGGGGTTGTGATCCAACCTTACATATTGGTTCTTGTCGTTCAATTGGCGTTTTGCTTCATTTACATAAAGCTGTTCATCCAAAAGGACTAAATTTCCGCCCTTATCGGCCGGTTTAATCACCAACCCCCTGGCTCCAGACAGTTCCCTCAAAGCTTTCCTCTCTCTGGGTTTCAAATTATCATCTGTCTTAAAAGGAATCATCGTGTCAATTTCCTTTTCCATTTTCTTCACAAAGAGATTGACAGATGGCACTAAAGAAAGGGAAGGCATGTATGAGGATTTGGACCTAAAAATGGGTTTTTGGTAAATAGCAGGATTGTCCTGGGATTCATTAGTAGGACCCTCCTGATCATTATCATCTAATAGAGATTCCAAATCTCTCAAAGCTAGCTGATCATTAGCATCCAAAGTGTTAGAGTTTCTATTTTTCATTACCACAGATAAAACAATTTTCCTAGCAAATAGATGTAAATCTTTCAGTACCTCAAATTTATCAATATTAGCTGTAGGGCAGAAAGAGAGACCCCTTTTAAGGAGATCAACATGTGCCAGATTCAGAGGGAAAGAAAGAAAATTTCAGGAAAAAGAATGCCACTAACAGCATCTTACATGCTGATAGTGGTCATCCTGTCCATCTGATTAAGGGTATTCCGTATGGACAGTTCCTCCGGCTTAGGAGAAACTGTTCATCACTAACAAAATTTGATACACATGCTGCCTTAATGAAAGAAAGATTTCTCAAAAGAGGATATTCCAATAAATGTCTTAAAAAAGCTTTGTGGAAGGCACGAAAGACTCCTAGAGACCACCTGCTGTATAACAAAAAATCAAAGCCCAAAGAGACGCAAATTAGATTTATCACTAAGTTTAATAACCAATGGTCCAATATTAGATCAGCACTAGCTAATAACTGGCACATACTTACTTTGGATGACAAGGTTAGAGATTCTATTGGTGAAAAACCACTACTAACAGCTAGAAAAGCACTAAGTTTGAGAGATCACTTGGTTCAGAGTCAATTTGTGAGAGGGCCCTCTAATGCTGATTGGCTAAGAAGGGACAAGGGAATAAAAGGTAGCTATCCATGTGGGCACTGTGTGTACTGTGCCCACATGGATAGCACCAAACAGTTCTTCACTTCATGTGATAAGGTTTTTGACATTAAATTCTTCTTCAACTGCAAATCTGAAGGGGTAATCTATCTTCTTCGCTGCTCGTGCCCGGTCTTTTACGTTGGAAAAACCAAAAGGTTAGTAAAGGACCGGGTACAGGAACATCGGGACGATATCCTTCATGAAAATGACACAAATGTGGCAAGACACTTTGGCATGTTCCATAATGGAAGTGTAGAATCTTTGAAATTTACTATAATAGACAAAGGGATAACTAATGGTAGAGGTGACAATAATGACAAAGTTCTATTACAGAAAGAAACAAAATGGATCTATAAACTTAATACTAGATACCCAGTAGGACTTAATGATAAATTGGAGTATGCTAGTTTTTTATAGTCAGTGGACTCTCCCACTTTCAGACAAGACATGTGCTATATTCGTAAGGTGTCATCATTTTTTGTTGTGGTAATAAGTGTTAGAAAGCTGAGGAATTAGGCTTTTTCTTTCCCTAGGATTTTAGTGTATAACTAGAATCGTCACAACTTCACACATAAGGTTTTTTGTATTTTGATAATATGCATATCCAAACTGGAATATGGTTACTTATGTGAATACACCGTTAATTAATTAATTACCCCAGGTGGGGGAAGCACACCTGAGGAATGTCAGGTGAGCTTTATCTTAAGAGGAAATCCGGTAAGGATCCATTCAAGCCCTGATGAACCCCTGTGAAACACACTGGATGTGGGGGTGAAACGATCGTTGGTTTGTGTTTTTAACACTGAAGTGTTTTATTCAGGAGCAGGTCGACTAACTCCTGTTTACTCCTGTTTACAAGAACTGTCTAAGGTTCTAAGGTCTATGGGACACGCATAGCCTTTTATACCTTTCTACTGCCTGCACTTTATCTGCATACCTGTTTTTATGTGCTGACTACAAGGAAACATGCTGCTAAAAAACATATGGTCTGTGCTACTATAAGGACTGCTTGGTGTTTAATCTGTTATCCTGTGAAGCGAATACAGGACTTGGAAAACAGGCACCTGTGGAGTCTAAGTGAATGCACGTAAGCTAAGAGCGAGAGGAACATACACATTGCATCCATCTGAGCAAGTTTGCGTATATCCTGGCGTACGCTCCGATGCTTCTGATCTATCAGCCTAGGGAAAGCCTGGTCCCTTCTCGGTGCGGCGGATGCCGGTACAGCTGATCACTACTACACACGGAAAGCGCACTTTACCTACAAGTCCGATTGGAGGAGCTTGCAAGCTACACCACTCCTCCCCCCCTAGTGACATCAGACGCCACAGAGAGAGCGGTCTGCTTTTTTGAAAATCTCCTGGGACACAGAGCCGGTCTGTTTCACTGCTGCATGCTCTATCCTGGCAAGTGATTTAAATCTTACTTTTTGGAACATATTACAGTAAGAACTAATACTTTTACTTTACCCTTTGCATGAAGGATTGTTTGTTCACTTTGCATTTTCCTGGACCGAGTGCAGTATCTAACTGTGTTTCCTCCTTGCTTCTGAGAGAGACTTTTTTCAGCTGTTTCTCTTTTCCATTATGTTTTGACACACTGCCTTAGACATGTTATAACTACTATTAGGATATGTGCATATATATTCTAGCTTAGGTCTATATACAATCTAGCAACCTGATTTATGTGTGTCTTAGACATTATTAGATTTAGCAGCATACGTATGCTTTACAGATATTCTGCAGGCATTTGTTACCTTAGACGTAAGGTGTTTGTATATATATGGTGTTTACCTTATTTTGTGTTGGTTTGAGTCAATGCAGAGTTTTTCACGAAATGTGACAAGGGATTATAATTAATACATTTATTTTTGTTATGAAATAAATTCTCTGTGTGCCTTTATTTCCCTTACTTTATCAGACCATTAATATATGGTCTGATACTATATCTCCCTGTATAAATTTAATTTCATTACTGATTAAGGGTGGCACCGAAATCTATATTATCAGCAATATTTTCCATTCTCTCATACACCCCCATTTATATATGTAGTTATTAAATAGTTAATAACTATTTAATAGCTATTGTACCTAGTTAAAATAAATACAAAGTTGCCTGTAAAATAAAAATAAACCCTAAAATAGCTATAATGTAATTATTAATTATATTGTAGCTATCTTAGGGTTTATTTTATAGGTAAGTATTTAGTTTTAAATAGGATTAATTTATTTAATTATAGGAATATTTATTTAGAATAATTTAAATAATATTTAAGTTAGGGGGTTGTTAGGGTTAGGGTTAGACTTAGGTTTAGGGGTTAATTGATTTAATATATTAGCGGCAGTGTAGGGGGGTAGATTAGGGGTTAATCAATGTACTGTAGGTGGCGGCGGTGTATGGGGGGCAGGATAGGGGTTAATAAATGTAATATAGGTGGCGGAGGGCTCCGGGTGCGGCGGTTTAGGGGTTAAACAATTAATTTATTTGCGGCGGGGTCCGGGATCGGCAGGATAGGGGTTAATAACTTTATGTAGGTGGCGGCTGTATAGGGGGCGGCAGATTAGGGGTTAATAGGTATAATGTAGGTGGTGGTGGGGTCCGGGAGCGGCAGTTTAGGGATTCATATATTTTTTTATAGTGGCGGCGGGGTCCAGGAGCGGCGGTTTAGGGGTTAATAAGTTTATTATAGTTGCAGAGGGGTCCAGGAGTTACGGTTTAGGGGTTAATAAGTTTATTTAGGTGCGGGGGGTTCCGGGAGCAGCAGTTTAGGGGGTAAAACTGTATAGTATAGTTTGGGTGCTTAGTGACAGGCTAGCAAGAAAGCTGTGAATAAGCCGATGAGCAGCGAGATCGATGACTGTCAGTTAACAACAGTCCACTGCTCATCGCACCGTGCTTGGTGCGCAGCTTTTTGACAGCTTTCTTGATAACTTTGGCGAACGTATTCAGGTCCACGGCAGCGATGTTAGGCGAGCTTAGGCAAGCGTATTGGGGCCGGCGAATGCAGGTAAGTAGACACGTTGATAACTAGAGGCCATTGTATCTTAGGTTTTATTTTTGTTTCACAGGTAAGTTTGTATTTATTTTAACTAGGTAGAATAGTTACTAAATAGTTATTAACTATTTACTAACTACCTAGCTAAAATAAATACAAATATACCTTTAAAATAAAACCTAACCTGTCTTACACTAACACCAAACCTTACACTACAATTAAATAAATGACATTAACCCCTTAATGACCACAGCACTTTTCCATTTTCTGTCCGTTTGGGACCAAGGCTATTTTTACATTTTTGCGGTGTTTGTGTTTAGCTGTAATTTTCTTCTTACTCATTTACTGTACCCACACATATTATATACCGCTTTTCTTGCCACTAAATAGACTTTCTAAAGATACCATTATTTTCATCATATCTTATAATTTACTATAAAAAAAATTATAAAATATGAGGAAAAATGGAAAAAAACACACTTTTTCTAACTTTGACCCCCAAAATCTGTTACATATCTACAACCACCAAAAAACACCCATGCTAAATAGTTTCTAAATTTTGTCCTGAGTTTAGAAATACCAAATGTTTACATGTTCTTTGCTTTTTTTGCAAGTTATAGGGCCATAAATACAAGTAGCACTTTGCTATTTCCAAACCACTTTTTTCAAAATTAGCGCTAGTTACATTAGAACACTAATATCTTTCAGGAATCCCTGAATATCCCTTGACATGTATATATTTTTTTTTAGTAGACATCCCAAAGTATTGATCTAGGCCAATTTTGGTATATTTCATACCACCATTTCACCGCCAAATGCGATCAAATACAAAAAATCGTTCACTTTTTCACAAATTTTTTCACAAACTTTCGGTTTCTCACTGAAATTATTTACAAATAACTTGTGCAATTATGGCATAAATGGTTGTAAATTCTTCTCTGGGATCCCCTTTGTTCATAAATAGCAGACATATATGGCTTTGGCGTTGCTTTTTGGTAATTAGAAGGCCGCTAAATGCCACTGCGCACCACAAGTGTATTATGCCCAGCAGTTAAGGGGTTAATTAGGGAGCTTTTAGGGAGCTTGTAGGGTTAATTTTAGCTTTAGTGTAGTGTAGTAGACAACCCCAAGTATTGATCTAGGCACATTTTAGTATATTTCATGCCACCATTTCACCGCCAAATGCGATCAAATTGAAAAAAAAAGTAAAATTTTTCACAATTTTAGGTTTCTCACTGAAATAATTTACAAACAGCTTGTGCAATTATGGCACAAATGGTTGTAAATACTTGTCTGGGATCCCCTTTGTTCAGAAATAGCAGACATATATGACTTTGGCGTTGCTTTCTGGTAATTAGAAGGCCGCTAAATCCTGCTGCGCCTCACACGTGTATTATGGCTAGCAGTGAAGGGGTTAATTAGGGAGTTTGTAGGGAGCTTGCAGGGTTAATTTTAGTTTTAGTGTAGAGATCAGCCTCCCACCTGACACATCCCACCCCCTGATCCCTCCCAAACAGCTCCCTTCCCTCCCCCACCCCACAATTGTCCCCGCCATCTTAAGTACTGGCAGAAAGTCTGCCAGTACTAAAATAAAAGGGTTTTTTTTTTAAAAAAATATTTTTTTAGCATATTTACATATGCTACTGTGTAGGATCCCCCCTTAGCCCCCAACCTCCCTGATCCCCCCCAAAACCGCTCTCTAACCCTCCCCTCTGCCTCATTGGGGGCCATCTTGGGTACTGGCAGCTGTCTGCCAGTACCCAGTTTGCAAAAAAAAAGTGCTTTTTTTTTGTTTGTTTGGTTTTTTTCTGTAGTGTAGCTTCCCCCCCCCCACACAGACAAACCCCCACCACCTTGCTGATCGTTTTTTTTTAAAAAAACTTTGTAGCCATTTTTTAACATTTTTTATTATTGTATTTTCTGTAGCGTAGCGGTTCCCACCCGCTCCCTCCCCGTGCACGCGCCCGCCCCCGCCCTCCCGTGCATGCGCGCGTGTCCGTGCGCGCCTCCGGCCGTCCCCGCCCACGATCCCGCCCCCCCTCCACATCAGCAGGGCCGTCGATGGCCGCCACCTGTCTCCCGGTCCGTCTCCCACCCACCAACGCAGTGAGCCACCGATCTCCGGTGCAGAGAGGGCCACAGAGTGTCTCTCTCTGCATCGGATGGCTTAAAAAGGTTATTGCAGGATGCCTCCATATCGAGGCATCACTGCAATAACCGGAAAGCAGCTGGAAGCGAGCGGGACCGCTTCCAGAAGCTTTCCACACCGAGGACGTGCAGGGTACGTCCTCAGGTGTTAACTGCCTTTTTTTTGAGGAAGTACCCTGCACGTCCTCGGTCGTTAAGGGGTTAATTAAATACAATTAACTAAATTAAAAAAAAAAAAAAAAAACGCTAAATTACACAAAATAAAAAAGAAATTATCAAATTTGTAAACTAATTA
This sequence comes from Bombina bombina, assembly GCF_027579735.1. NCBI lineage: Eukaryota > Metazoa > Chordata > Amphibia > Anura > Bombinatoridae > Bombina > Bombina bombina. The sequence continues at coordinate 1,068,153,003 of NC_069502.1, forward strand.
CAACTAATCTAATAGACCTATCAAAATAAAAAAGCCCCCCAAAATAAAAAAAACCTAGCCTACAATAAACTACCAATGGCCCTTAAAAGGGCCTTTTGCGGGGCATTGCCCCAAAGAAATCAGCTCTTTTACCTTTAAAAAAAAATACAAACAACCCCCCAACAGTAAAACCCACCACCAACACAACCAAACCCCCCAAATAAAACCCTATTTAAATAAACCTAAGCTCCCCATTGCCCTGAAAAGGGCATTTGGATGGGCATTGCCCTTAAAAGGGCATTTAGCTCCTTTTCCTCCCAAACCTTAATCTAAAAATAAAACCCACCCAATAAACCCTTAAAAAACCCTAACACTAACCCCTGAAGATCCACTTACAGTTTTTGAAGACCTGACATCCATCCTCAACGAAGCGGCAGAAGTCCTCATCGAAACCGGCAGAAGTCTTCATCCAAGCGGTCCAAAGTCTTCATCCAAGCCGGCAGAAGTCTTCATCCAGATGGCATCTTCTATCTTCATCCATCAGGCGTGGAGCGGCTCCATCTTCAAGACATCCGGCGTGGTGCATCCTCTTCAATCTACATCTTTTCCAGAATGAAGGTTCCTTTAAGAGACATCATCCAAGATGGCGTCCCTTGAATTCTGATTGGCTGATAGAATTCTATCAGCCAATCTCAATTAAAGGGTAAAAAATTGGTTTGGTGATTGGAACAGCCAATAGAATACGAGCTCAATCCTATTGGCTGATTGGATCAGCCAATAGGATTGAAACTCAATCCTATTGGCTGATTGCATCAGCCAATAGGATTTTTTACCCTTTAATTCCAATTGGCTGATCTTGGATGATGTCCCTTAAAGGAACCTTCATTCTGGAAGAGACGTCAATTGAAGAGGATGCTCTGCGCCGGATGTCTTGAAGATGGAGCTGCACCGCACTGGATGGATGAAGATAGAAGATGCCGTCTGGATGAAGACTTCGGCCCGCTTGGATGAAGACTTCTGCCGGCTTCGATGAGGACTTCTGCCGCTTCGTTGAGGATGGATGTCGGGTCTTCAAAAACTTTAAGTGGATCTTCGGGAGTTAGTGTTAGGTTTTTTTTAAGGGTTTATTGGGTGGGTTTTATTTTTAGATTAAGGTTTGGGCAGAAAAAGAGATAAATGCCCTTTTAAGGGCAATGCCCATCCAAATGCCCTTTTCAGGGCAATGGGAAGCTTAGGTTTATTTAGATAGGGTTTTATTTGGGGGGTTTGGTTGTGTGGGTGGTGGGTTTTACTGTTGGGGGGTGGTTTGTATTTTTTTTACAGGTAAAAGAGCTGATTTCTTTGGGGCAATGCCCCGCAAAAGGCCCTTTTAAGGGCCATTGGTAGTTTATTGTAGGCTGGGGGGGGTTATTTTGGGGGGCTTTATTATTTTTTATAGGACTATTAGATTAGGTGTAATTAGTTTAAATATTTGATAATTTTGTTTTTTTATTTTGTGTAATTTAGTGTTTGTTTTTGTAATTTAGTTAATTGTATTTAATTAATGTAATTTATTTAATTGTAGTGTAAGGTTAGGTGTTAGTGTAAGACAGGTTAGGTTTTATTCTACAGGTAAATTTGTATTTATTTTAGCTAGGTAGTTAGTAAATAGTTAATAACTATTTAGTAGCTATTCTACCTAGTTAAAATAAATACAGACTTAGCTGTGAAATAAAAATAAAACCTAAGCTAGCTACAATGTAACTATTAGTTATATTGTAGCTAGCTTAGGTTTTATTTTATAGGTAAGTATTTAGTTTTAAATAGGAATTATTTAGTTAATGATTTTATTTAGATTTATTTTAATTATATTAAAGTTAGGGGTGTTAGGGTTAGACTTAGGGTTAGGTTTAGGGGTTAATAACTTTAGTATAGTGGCGGCGATTTTAGGGACAGCAAATTAGGGGTTAATAACAGTAATGTAGGTTGCGGCGATGTTAGGGACAGCAGATTAGGGGTTAATAATATTTAACTAGTTTTTACGATGCGGGAGTGCAGCGGTTTAGGGGTTAATATGTTTATTATAGTGGCGGCAATGTCCGGAGTGGCAGATTAGGGGTTAATAATTTTATTTTAGTGTTTGCGTTGCAGGAGGGCCTCGGTTTAAGGGTTAATAGGTAGTTTATGGGTGTTAGTGTACTTTTTAGAACTTTAGTTATGAGTTTTATGTTACGGCTTTGTAACATTAAACCCATAACTACTGACTTTCAGTTTACGGTATGGATCTTGACGGTATTGGCTGTACCGCTCACTTTTTGGCCTCCCGGGCAAACTCGTAATACCGGCGCAAAGGAAGTTCCATTGAAAAAGGACTTTTTGAAAGCTGCTGTAGTTATGTTGCGTTGCGCCAAAAAAGTGTGTGGTGCAGCTAAACCTGCAAGACTCGTAATACCAGCGGTAGTGAAAAAGAGCCATAACGCTGCTTTTTTCCCTCATACCGCAAAACTCGTAATCTAGCCGTTTATTTTAAAGGGAAGCTTAGGAGCCGGATCATTTTTGGTTCAGCACATGGCTGGCACTTTCTGATTGGTGGCTAAATGTAGCCACCAATCAGCATGCACTATCCACGGTGCTGAACCAAAAATGGGCCGGCTCCTTAGTTTAGAGTCCTACATTTTCAAATAAGATAGCAAGAGAACGAAGAAAAAATTATAATAGGAGTAAATTAGAAAGTTGCTTAAAATTACATGTTTTATCTGAATCATGAAAGAAAACCTTTTTGGTTTAGTATCCTTTTAACACTGCTTCTGTAGTTCTTTTCATTTACCTCAGCAGGTAATACATTGCAATAATCTATTTAAAAATCATGAGAAAGCTATAATCATTTATTGACATATTTATGGTATTATTTGATACTAGTGTTAAAGCCCGTGAACACTGGCCAAAATGTCCCCCTCCAAGATCCTTTCCCTAGCCTTTATTCCCCTCCTCTACTCTAGGATCTCGCTGTACCTCCTTTTTCCCTCCTCCCCCCTCCCTCCTTCCACCTCCCTGACACTTTTAGCATACATTTTTTCTGTAGTGTAGTGGTCCCACCATATCCCGCCCCTACTAACCCCTCCAGTGATGGGCTGCCCACACGCCTCCTTCCTAACCCTCCCATGCCACTAACGATCGGCAACACCGCTGCCCGAGAGGGACACAGAGTGTTCTGTACCTCTACAAGACTATTTCTGCACTGCTCCACTCGTGGGGCATGCAGAAATAGCGCAATCTCGCTACTTTCACGGCACAGAGAGGCCAGGTCCTTAAGGGCTTAACGACCAGCGCCTTCCTGGCACTTGTCTCGCACAGTCTCTACTGTGCATTGGTGCTGTCGTTAAAGGGTTAAGGCCAGGTATGTTTGTCTCTTGCAGTCTACTGCACATGACTGCATCGGTCAAACATACTTGGCCTTTTATTATATGCTAGATATGTAATTGTAAATATAAAAATGCATTATGAAAGTTTTCAAATTTGTATGTCTTTACCCTTTAAAACCAGATACTCATACTAATCAATTGTCAAAAAGGTTATGCAAATTAAGCAATTAAACCATCTCAAATTCAATTGACCTATTAAAACAAGATAATTGAATAATGTATGCTATACTGCACAAACAATATTCAACACTTTAAAACATTTTCAATTATATTTGTAATAATTTATTGATGGCACTTGAATTAAGTCTCATAAACTCCTGATGGGAAGATGTGACATAATACAAATAGAAAATACTGTAGCCTTGATAAATTAGAATTATTTACATTATTGAACCAACTGGAATCTAGCACTTTGTGGATTATTACAGATAAGTGCTTCTGGTGTGAAAAAATAATGTCATCCAGACAGCAATGAAAAGTGTATTATCTGCTAAATGTGAAGAGACAATAAGCATATACTTAATAGAATAGCTATACTGATTATTTCTGTGCTATTCAACATGCAAGTCTCTATTTTTTATTTCATTATTGATCTAAAAAGAAACTGTATATTATTCTTGAACATTTAATTAAGCTCTTATTATTTGTGAGCATATATAGCTCAATTTTCACATCAATTCTAATAGGCACTGTTCATCAGACATTATGAACGAATCCTCTTTAGTCTTGGAATGCCTGTATAATGTGGTTGAGACACACAAGGACATACACATTCCAAAGAGATAAATGTAGTTCTATTTACAATGGGATCATGCTTCCCTAGACTTAATGTTGTTTCATTAAACTCAATGTCATTTTGATTTTATGTCTGTTTCAAGGCTACTTATTTCAAAAGTAGGATATTATTGAAAGTATACCGGTTTCTTTTCTATAAGACAGATTTCATCTTCGTGAGAAGGGTGATTTGATGACTCCATATCATATAATACTAATATTACATCAGTCATGTACTTATCATCAACAATAACCTTTTTCTGACAATCCGCACTTGAAATTTCCTTTTGTTTCTGAAACAAAGATGATAAAATAGCATGCTTAAATGACCAGTGTCACTTATTCATTTTCAAATAGATTCATTTTACCATCTGCAACTATTTTGTCCTTTTTGACAGTGTGATACTGAACCTTTAAATTGAACAGTGTTGTATGTGTCCATTATATAGACTGCCTTTTTGGTGTGCTCGTATGAATCTTAAAGGAATAGTCTAGTGAGAAAAAAAACTTTCAGAATTCAGATAGAGCCGGCATCTTTCTAATTTACTCCTATTATCAATTTTGTTTGTTCTCTTGGTATCTTTATTTGAAAAAGTAAGAATGTAAGCATAGGAGCTGGGCCATTTTTTGGTTCAGCACCTGGGTAGCACTTTCGGGTTGGTGTCTAAATGTAGCCACCAATCAGCAAGCGCTATCCAGGTTCTGAACCAAACATGGGCTGGCTCCAAAGCTTACATTGAAATAAAGATACCAAGAGAACTAAGAAAAATTCATAATAGGAGTAAATTATAAAGTTAAAATTGCATGCTCTATCTGAATCATATAAGTTTAATTCTGACTAGACTATTCCTTTAATAACAAAAATTAAGGAGTTGTAAAATGGTAATGATCTTTATTTCATAAACTATTCAAAAACAAATAGCAATATAGGGGTCAATGACAATCACTTACATTAAGGGCTCGATTTATTAAAGAGACACTGAACTCAAATGTTTTAGTTCGTGATTCAGATAGAGCGTGACGTTTTAAGCAACTTTCTAATTTACTCCTATTATCAAATTGTCTTTATTCTCTTGGTATCTTTATTTGAAATACAAGAATGTAAGTTTAGATGCCGGACCATTTTTGCTGAACAACCTGTGTTGTCCTTGCTGATTGGTGGATAAATTCATCCACCAAAAAAGGTGCTGTCCAGAGTACTGAACAAAAAAAAAGCTTAGATGCCTTCTTTTTCAAATAAAGATAGCAAAAGAACAAATAAAAATTGATAATAGGAGTAAATAAGAAAGTTGCTTAAAATTGCTGCTCTATCTGAATCATGAAGGAAAAAATTTGGGTTCAGTGTCCCTTTAAGCCCTTCTCCTCCCTTCGACTGCAGGTTCTCACAAGAGAACCTGCAGTCAGGATTTATCAAGCAGTGGTCATCAGAGCGCTGCTTCCCTACCCTCTTCTCCTCCTCTTAGGGGGAGAAATTCAATCTCCCTGGTCTCGTCCAACCGGGTCGATTGAAAGCTCCTCTATGTGCGTGATTGGCTGTACACGGGCAGGGGGCAGGGGTTCCACGTGAGTGCAAAATTTAAATTTAGAGAGTTGACTCTTGATTGATAAACTGAGACCTAAGAGTCTCTAGATGTAGTATTCCAGTCTGCCAAAAAACAACAACAAAACTTTGTTTTTTTTATGTTTTTTTATGTTATGTTGTTGTTTTACTTTTCTGGATAAAAAGTCTTGACTTGTTGAAAACCTAGTTTAGTCTCTTGCAAATTACAAATCTTAAAGGTAAAGTCTAGTCAAAATTGAACTTTCATGATTCAGATAGGGCATGCATTTTTAAAAAACTTTTTATTATTTATATTTCAACAATGTATACAATTAACCAAATGACAGAAGTAAATTGAACATTTTCATTTACCTTACAAGATAAAATAAAGTTATTTGCACATCAAAAACAAAAACAACTCGGTCGTGTCAATACTTCCCTTGTTAAGGTATACACAAAGAAAAATAGACACCTATATTTTGTACATTTACATCCTGTCCTTTTTGGTCCAGGGCTTTGCTGATGGAAAAAGAACCAAAACAAAAACAGAAAAAAAAAAAAAAAAAACATCAATAATAAAGTAAAAAACAGCAGTTGTTAATACTTCAGCCCTTTTAACAAAAAAACCCTAATCAAGGCCACAAACAATTAGTTTTGGGGGGGAATACTAACTGTGTATTTCTATCCAGATAAGATTAGTTACCTTATCCCACCCTAGGCTGAGGTTAGCACCTACTCCCTAACAACAACCTAAAAACAACAATTAACAACTATAGAACGACAACCATCCAACAAAACAAGACAAATCAAGACGAATCAAGACAAATCAAGACAAAACAAATCCAGGAAAAAACAAAACAAAACAGGACAAAACAAAACAAAACAAAAAAAAAAAAAAAAGAAAAGGGACCTTCCCTCCTCCCCCGTTCCACCTACCATATACCCAGAAGAACTAATTCTGAGTTTTTAAATGGAAAAATCATATATTCGATTTCACTTTGAGAGAGTATTCCAATATATATTGCCCATTTATTAAAGAAATTCTTTATATCCTCTTCACTATCTATGTCTGTGTCTTTTTGTTCCAGTAGACATTGTTTTTTCAGACAGTTTTGAATTTCAGATATGCTAGGAACAGAACGCATTTTCCATTTTTTACTAATCAAATACCTAGTGGCCAAAATAGTGGTAGATACCAGTTTATCATTTGGGTGGCGCTCATTTAATTCGTCTAGGCAAAATATAATCTGGTATAAGGAAAAAGTTATTGAAGGGATTTTCAGCACAGAATTCAGCCAATATTCTAACTTGTACCATACTTTTCTAATTTTTGGGCAAGACCAAAACATATGTACAAGATCTGCTGCTAAGAGTGAGCATTTGGGACATTTATTAAATTCCAAATTGTGAACCTTATAGCCTTTGTCCGGGGTGAAGTATGCTCTATGGAGCAACTTAATATGTGCTTCCCGCCATGTAGCAGATAATGTTGTCTTTGCCACTTTGCCTATGGAATGTTGTAGAGTTTTTAAATCCACCATGTTCCGATCTGAAATTGAGGTCCATGTTGAAGCAAGCTTTGTCAGTGCTACAGTTCCCTTGTTGGTAGTTAATAAATGGTAACACACTGAAATAGACATCCGATCTATTCCTATGAGTATAAGCCAATCTTCTAACTTGCCTAACGTCCAACACCATCCTACCTCTTTCGTTATTTCAAAAAGAAAGTGCCTTACCTGCAGGTAGGCAAAAAAATCTCTATTAGGTAAATTAAATTCCGCTTTCAGCCCTTCAAATGTTTTAATTGTTCTTCTATTGCCATCGATCAGAAGGGATAACTTGTTTAAACCGTTCTTATGCCATCTGTGAAAAGCCTCAGTTAACAACCCGGGTTGAAATTTTGGATTACCTATCAGGGGAAGATAATTTGAGACCATAGGATTCACTGAGATAAGCTTTGATATCTTCCACCATGCCTTAATAGGGTTAACTATTGATTTAAGTCCCTTGATTTCTAAAGGTATCTCTTTAGGGGGAGAATGTAAAAGTGCTAAGGGGAGATATGGATCACAAATACTTAGTTCCAGATGGTTATTTAAAATGTAATCTTTAGATAAAATCCACCCGGTTGCTATCCGCGCCAGAAAGCTAAGATTATATGCTCTAATGTCTGGAAGTGCTAAGCCTCCAAATTCACGTGAAAGAGAAAGTTTACTAAGAGAAATTCGTGCTTTTTTCCCTTGCCATAGAAACTGGCCGATTAGGCTATTCATCATCCGAACATCTTTTTCAGGGAGAATTAATGGGACATTCTGAAGTATATATAACAACTTAGGGAGAAGAATCATTTTGAATAGTGCCACTCGTCCCGAGATTGATAATGGTAAACTTTGCCATAGTCTAAGTTTCTCTCTAATTTGTTTTATAATCGGAGGTATATTATATTCGTAAAGGTCGCCAGACTTTACTGGAATGTTTATCCCTAGGTACTTAAAAGAATCTTTTACTACTTTAAATGGCTTGTCGATGCACGAGTCCCTATTTTTTTGGATCCATAAAATTTCTGATTTGGATGCATTTATCTTGTATCCTGAAAAGGTACCAAATTGATCGATTATCTGCAGAAGTCTGGGAATGCTAGTTTTAGTATTAGATATATACAACAGGATATCATCTGCATATAACCCAATTTTCATCTCATGTTTCGAGATCTTAATACCCTCCAGAGATTGTCTTAACATAATTGCCAAGGGCTCGATGGCAACGTCGAAAAGGAGTGGGGAGAGAGGGCATCCTTGACGTGTTCCTCTTTCCAATGTTATTGGGGAGGAGACAATTCCATTAACTATCAAACTTGTAGCTGAGTGTTTATATAAGTTCTCTATAAATTCAGGGAATTTACCCTTGATTCCAAAATTACACAGAGAGGTATTTAGATGTTTAAAAGTGATGGAATCGAACGCTTTCTCTGCGTCGATAGAAAGAATAGCCATGTCCGGTACGTCCTCTCTCTCCCTTTTAAGTCGTGAAGAATTTTCAAAATATTCTAGTGTAACTAATACCTCCCTTATTTTAGCCGAGGAGTTCCGTTTATTTAGGAAGCCAGCTTGATCCGTATGTATTACTCTAGGAAGAATTAGCTGTAATCTAGAGGCTAAGATGGAAGTTAGAATCTTGTAGTCTGAATTAAGTAAAGCTATTGGCCTATATGATTCCTTTTTCGATAGATCTTTCCCTCCCTTGGGTATTAAAGTCGTATAGGAAGAGGCAAATGAAGATGAAACTGGTTTACCGTTTATGTAGATATCATTATAAAGATTTGTTAGATATGGGGAAATTTCTGCAGATAGTATCTTGTAAAATTCATTTGGTAAACCGTCTGGCCCCGCCGCTTTGTTAGTAGGAAGACTAGAGATAACGTCAGCTACTTCCTGAGCCGAAAAAGGGGCATTAAGACTGATAATGCAATCTTCTGTTAATGAAGGGCTCACTATTTTATTCCAAAATTCTGCTGCTTTCCCACTATCATATCCTTTACATGAATATATGTCTTGATAATATTCCACAAATGTAGAGGCAATTTCGTCCGGGTTCAAGATTCGCGTACCCTTATCTATGATCTCTTCAATATAAGATTGTTTTTTTTCGTTTTTGACTAGTCTAGCCAGCATCTTTCCGGATTTGTTCCCGAATCTATATAATTTGGCTTGAATTTTTAGATCTTTTTGTGCTTGTTGGGCAACTAAGAATGTATCCCGGGCCTCTTTAGCTTGCACATACTCAGCCCAGTTTAGGGCATTTTTATGCAGCAAAAATTTGTTATACGAGTTTGATAATGTTTTTTGTATTTCCTTTTCCTTTAACTTCAATTTCTTAGATAAGGTTATGTTATAAGCTAAAATTTCGCCTCTGAGGACCGCCTTGGCGGCCTCCCAGAATGTATCCGGGCGTTCTATATAGTCAGAATTAAATCGCAGAAACTCCTCAAATTTAGTCCTGAGGCAAGTTTTGAACTTCATTTCCGAGGCCAAATACTGTGGAAAATAAAAGCGCAGAAATTTAGGTTTTGATTGTCTAAGCTGAATTACCAGGGTGATAGGGGCATGATCAGATAATAGGATAGGAGTGATTGCAGCTTCAACCATCAAGGCTCCTAAGCGATCATCTATCAGGAATAGATCTATGCGAGAGAGGGTCTTATGTGCCTTTGAGAGACAGGTAAACTCCTGGGTATCTGGGTTCTGGGTTTTCCAAATATCGCGTAGTGCTAAGTTTTGTTTTATTTTTTTAAATATTTTAAATTCTAGATTATCCTTTTTTTGCCTTTTCTGTTTCGTGTTTTCTCTAAGTCTATCGAGCGGACACTGTGGCGCCATATTAAAATCCCCTCCCAAAATCAAATGCCCTTCATTATATAAAAGAAGTTTAGATTGTATTTTATTCCAGAATTCTGGATCCAGGGTATTGGGGCCGTAAATATTACATAGCGTGTACATTTCTTTAGAGATTCTAACTTTCAAAAGAACATATCTTCCTCCCGGATCAGACTCACAATGCACAACTTCAAGTTGAATCCTTTTCCCTATTAAAATGGCCACACCCCTTTTTTTCCCAATACTAGGTGAGTAAAATACTTCTCTGACCCAGGCAGCTTTAAGTTTACGAGATTCTTCTGGACTAAGATGTGTTTCTTGGATAAACCCAATATCAGTCTGCAGTTTTCTTAGTTGGGTTAATATGGCTTTCCGTTTAATAGGAGTAGAGATCCCTCCCACATTCCACGAGATTATCTTAACTTTTTCCATTTTCCTATAGTCTTAATGGATATACGGGGCTGGGAGGGGAGGGAAGGGGGGAAGAAAAGAAAAAAAACAAAAACAAGACAAAAAAAACCAAAAAAAAAAAAAAAAAAGAAAAGGAAAACCCCACAGTTACAGAAAAACACAACCCAATAACCAACCATTGTCCCTCTATACCCTTGCTTTCGTGTTTCCCCGGTCACTGGGTCAGATCAACCTACGAAGAGGCTGATCCTCCCGGTGCTGGTGGGTCCAGGGATGTAAAAAACTTCTCAGCTGCAAGAGCCTCCGAAAAAAAGTGTACTGTACCATTCACTGTTATTTTAATTTTAGCGGGGTAAATTATAGTGGCGTCAAATCCGTAGTTTATAAATTTAGTGCAGATAGGTGCAAGGTCTCTCCTCTTAGAGGCTGTTTCAGCCGAGAAGTCCTGAAACAAAAGGACCCTGGCACCATTAATATTAAGAGGTTGAACTTTCCGAAAGTGTTTTAGGAGGGTAACTTTATCTTGATAATTAAGCAGTTTTGCAATAATAGGTCTAGGTCTGGGAGTGTTTTTGTTCAGTGTACGGGGTGAGCCCATTCTGTGTGCTCTCTCCACCAGGATACGGGGGTATGAGGGTGGAAGGCTAAGGGCTGCAACCAGCGTGTCTGAGATAAACAAGCTCAAATCCTCATATTGTTTCTCTTCTGGGAGACCAATTATTCTAATGTTATTCCTTCTACTGCGATTTTCTAGGTCTTCTAATCTAGAAAAGGTTTTTTGAATATCACTACAGATGTTATCAAGCTTAGAACCATGTATTGTTGTAAGATCTTCTAAGTCAGACACTCTCTGTTCAGCCTCTTGCAGCCGAGATGAGAATTGTCTGATTTCTTGTGTTAAAGAGGATATGTCATGTTTAATTTCCATCCTCAAAGCCTCAAACTTAGGAGAGAGGGCCTCAGAAATGCTAACAACCAAACTTTGAATATTTAATGTTTCAGGCATAGATGTACTTAAGAAAGCTGATTGAACATCAGCAGCTGGATCTTGTATACCTTTAGGCTTCCTTTCCCTTTGTCTAGCTGTCATAGCTGGGGAGGGTGTTTTGGCGGAGGGGCCAAGAAATTTATCCATGTACCAATTGTGATTGTGGTGGTAGTGAGGGGGTGATAGGGAAAATTACAAAACAGTTTAAGTGTCTAAAAAAAAAAAAAAAAAAAGAGAGAAGGGTGTAATAGTGAACCCAAGGGGGGGAAGAAAGGAGTTAATTTATTATTAGTTACAACGTGTGAGTGCAAGTATAAAAAAAAAAAAAAAAAAAAAAAAAATATAATCAAAAAAAAAAAAAAATCGGGGGCAGTGTATTTGTGATGCCCAATTATAATTGATTAGTGAGAATTATCAATTGGTATAGAAGTCTAAGTTAGGAAAGTGGCCTATCCAGTTCTGTCGCAGGAAGTTAGAGAAATACTTTTTATGTGAATGTGAGTTTCCTCCAGTGATAACCATATATAGTGTACAGTCTTAGATGAGCTTGCCAGGGAAGTTGTAAAACCCAGTTGGCAAATTCAGCTTAACTGAGCTGTTGCTCAATCAAATGTTAAGTACAATACAATAAGCTAAGGCTGTCAGCCTTTTTAAGGGTAGCAGTTATTAGCTATAGATAGGTATATACCCACAGTAGCCGTCCTGCAGTACAGGCACAGGTTAATTTCTATTAATAGCAGCGGGATTTAAGATTCTACTAGGGGGAGAGTTGATTATGATTAATCATAGCATTGTGGGAGAGGAGAAAAAAAAATAAAACACAGAGGAATGAAAAATAACAATAGGTATGTATGAATTCCAACTATACCAGAATCCCCCTTCTCTCTTCTCCTTTCGCCTTTCCCCTCTTTTTCCCTTTGTTATTCAGCTGAGACCTTCCCACTAAAGACCTGAGATACCCCAGAGCCTGTTTAGCCCTTTAATAAGATAGCCTTACAAAGTTAGTTTAGTTAAATTCTAAGGTCGCTCTGTCTAAGAGGGAGAGAGATTAATCAGGTGTGAATTAATGGTTAATTTAAAATGTAAAATTGTACAGCCACCAGCCTCCACATCAAAAAACCATTAATCTGTAATGTCAAATATCAATCACCAAAGCTTAGTTATAGTCTAGTGAGACACCGTTACCAGGTTCAGGCCTAGATAAGCTGTTATTAGTTCAAGTATTATTCCCAGAAAAATAAGCTAAGGATGCCTGTGCTTAAAAAGCGAGACTCAAAACAAAAGGCACCTTCAAGCTTGTTTGGCCCTTTAATAAGATATCTTCAAGGGGTATCTAGAAACCAAATTAGATTAGTTACAAAAAAAATCCTCTATCCCAAAGAGGGGGGGAGGTGAGCTGCAACAGATTCTGATCTTAAATATACATTTTTCAAAGACCCGTCTTTAGTATGTTTCACTTTCAATTGCCACACACTTATAGACAATCTTTTTTAGTCAGATTGCACAAGAAACCCAAGCAGCAGGGAAGAAACAGTATTAATGGGTCACAATAAATTAAGAACAAAAAAAAGAAAATAAGAAAAAAAACATTATGTCAGAATATGATAGATTGCAATCAGTTTAAAAAGAACATTTTTGTTACTGTTTTTCTTGAGAGAGACACGTTTAACTAAAATAAGCAGAGTCCCAGATTTTATGTTTAAACGTGCTGACAGGGAGTCTTGTAGTAACTTTCAGGTCTTCAGGTTTAAGTTTTATCAGTCTATTTGGCTCTTTTCCCTTGCATTCAATACTTATCCAGTAAAGTTTATATTCCTTAAAGGCCCTTTTAATTGGAGATAGGAATGCGCATAGAATTATGGAGAGTCTCTTGCATTAAGCTTCCAGACCAACCGTACCCAGTTATTTAACCCAAAAGTTATTTCCTAGGATTCCTATCCCAGGAATCCAAGATTAACACCAGACAGATTGCAAGATGAACAGTGTTGGAAGACTCACCCCCTCTCGTGCTGCCTAGCCACCCGCCGACGTTATCCTCAATATCCGGAACTTGCAGAGTGGATCAGGCTCACAGAAAGCCGCCAGCAAGGGGTCACACTGCACAGCTCTGCTCACAGGTCAGAACTCAACTCCCCTCACGCAGCACCGGTGGGAGGGGAGAGAGAGACACCGCGTCAAGTGCCCTGAGCAGCAGGAGAGAGAAATCCCCACGGCCAGTCTCCGATCCACGACCGGACCCAGCTCCCTCCCACGCAGCACCGGTGGGGGAGGGGGGGCGGGGCACACGCCGAACAGCAGCTCCAACGGACCCAGAGCAGAAGAAGTGCCGGAGGGCACAGCCGGTAAACTTATGGCACTATAATGTTGGTGTAAGCACTCAAATTATCCAGGCAGGGGTGGCAAACACGGGAAGAGGGGGTGAAGCCAGCGTATCACAAGAGGACACCGGGAGAAGTGATAACGTTGCCTCAAAGTGTAAACACAATTAGCATGTCCTGTGCCTGGTCAGGCCGGGTAAGTCCTTAAGTTTTAAGTTCAGGCAGGGCACAGTAACTCGAGAGGGAAGGGTATAAACCAGTGAGATGGTAGTTCACTGGTGTGGGTTCCAGAAACGGTTTTATTAGCTTGTCCACAGTAGCAGCCTCAAAGCTTGAGGTAAGGCGCGAAGTGTTCCACCGCCAGTAGCTGTGGGACTGGAGCTGCGAGCTCAGCAACACCTGCCTAGCTCCTCCTCCACCGGAACCTCTCAGAGAATACCTTTAAAAAACTTTTTAGTTTACTTTTATCAAATTTGCTTTGGTCTAGGTAGGCTCATATGCTAACTTCTAAGTTCTTGAAGACTGCCTCTTGTCTCAATGCATTTTGACAGGTTTTTTTATAACTAGATAGAGCTAGATCATGTGTGCCATATAGATAACATTGTGCTCACTTCCGTGGAGTTACCTAGAAGTCAGCACTGAGTGGCTAAAATGCATGTCTGTCAAAAGAACTGAAATAAGGGGGCAGTCTCCAGAGGATTAGATACAAGGTAATCTAGGTAAAAAGTATATTAATAAAACCATGTTGGTCATGCAAACTGGGTAATTGGTAATAAAGGGATTATCTATCTTTTTAAACAATACAAATTCTGGAGTAGACTGTCCCTTTAACCTTTTGTACACGATTATGTTAATTAACATAATTGTTCATGTTATATATATATATATGTCAATTAAGATTTCAATAGAGTGCTTGGACATTTAAAAAAAAAATGTTAATTATAAAGTTACATAAGATTGTAAGAAATTGTTAATTACACATACTGTTATGTTCGACAAAATAGTTGCACAAAACACATAAAAAATACATGGTACAGTACAGTTACACTCATAATAACACCATCTAATAAAAAGTATTTAAAAAATATTGCGCACAAAATTTATAATAGTTTAAAGATATGAGGTCTCAGGTGTTACAAAAATAAGGCATGCAAAGGGATTTAACATAGAAATGCATACATATACAATGTCTAAATATGTATATATATATATATATATATATATATATATATATATATATATATATATATATATGTGTGTGTGTGTGTGTGTACTTTATGTAGGGCTTTAACATAGAGATACATATGCCTAAATATGTATATACAATATATATATATATATGTATATATATATATATATATATATATATATATATATATATATAAATAATATAATATATGTGACATACGTGTTTATGTATTTATATTAGTATATACAGGTATACCTCACTTTACATCGCTTCACTTTACCGCGCTTCGCTAATACTGCGCTTTGTGGAGCTGAATTCAACCTTCAAGGATTTTGAAACAGTGCTGTAATCATCATGAGATTGTGAGAAAAGTGACTGGCACCATTTTGTTATGTGCAATTCACCCTTTTTACAGCATTACAGTGCAATCTGTGTCCCAGTGCTATAGTCTGGCACATTTTACTACAGTAATTGTCACTATTTTACATGTGCAGTATTTATTGAATACTGTGCTGTGCTAGTGTTAAACTAAATGTAGCACTATTGCACCTCTAATATATGTTAGTTCAAACATGTTTTCAAATTTTTAAACACACTGGCAAGTGAAAAGAAAGCTTGTTTCACTTTAAGGCGGTTTTCACTTTATAGCGGGGCTCCGGTCCCTAACCCGCTGTATGAGCGGGGTATACCTGTATGTATTTACAGACTTATACACACATAGAAACACATAAATACATATGTACACACATATAGACATATATATAAGTGCATTGGAGCCCTTGAAAAGAAATGTCCCTTGTGAGATTCATGTAAAGGTAAAGCACAAATCCCAGCTCCTCATTTTCTTTAACTTTGAAATTGTTTGTGAGACGAGGACTGGTAGATTTAATGTTGACATAGATGAGAGATTTGTGGAATTGAACACAAATTCTCAGTAGCTGGAAACAGTAAGCAGAACTTAGGCTTCATACAAACTGGGGCACAAAAAATACATGAGCTGTGAATAATACAAGCTATTTAAATCATGTGCATAAGCACAGAGACAGATTGGAGCTGTTATCTTTACCACCTCAGCCATATTTTATTGCACCATGTGTATTTCATAGCTGTCCATGAAATGATGGCCGAAGTGGTAACTTTAAAGTGACACGAAACCCAAAATTTTTCTTTCATGATTTTGGTAGAACATACCATTTTAAACAACTTTGCACTTTACTTCTATTATTTAATTTGCTTCCTTCTCTTGTTGTCCTTTGCTGAAAGATTTATCTGGGAAAGCTCTTGAGCAGCAAAGAACCTAGGTTCTAGCTGCTGATTGGTGACTGCATATATATATACCAATTGTCATTGGCTCACCCATGTGTTCAGTTATAAACCAGTAGTGCATTGCTGCTTCTTCAACAAAGCATACCAAGAGAACGAAGCAAATTTGATAACAGAAGTAAACTGGAAAGTTGTTTAAAATTGTATGTTCTACCTAAATCATGACAGAAAACATTTGGGTTTCCTGTCCCTTTAAGTACAACCTGATTATTGACATTTCACTACTATAGCTACAAGTTAAAGCCCCAGGAACCACAAACCTTGCTGTTAAAACAATTGTGTTTCCCAAGCTGAAGTTTTTTTGTATTTTTATTTATAATAAAAAAGAGGTATTAACATGTGGTCCAATGTCTCGCCTACAACTATAACACCATTAAAGTATAAGGGGATTGTCTAGATTCATTATTTCATATGTTTTTATAAAGGAATTGCGATCAACCCCAAAGTGTTTGCTGGTCTTTAAAATTCTCAATTGGATAATAATGTTAAGGGCATTAAATAAATATTTTCTTTTTTTTTTTTGAAAGAAAATATTTTATTAAGAAAATTAAATAACAGTTCTTATATAATTCCGATATACATAATTATAAAAAACAATTACAGAACATATTACAGAATATAATCAAGAAAAAAAGAATTATAGCATTTTTTGAGGACTTAACAAGCTTAATCCAGCAAAGCAGTCGCTTTTATGCCTCCTAGCCTAACCTGTCGCAAAATAGTTAAATAAATCATAAGTATATTCTGTTGTTGGGTAGATTCCAGGGTATTTAAAAAAACGTTCAATTTACCCTTAAAATACACCATTTTCCTTTCTGTGTTTTGGTAAAGATCACATCTCTCTATTATTAATTGATGTATCATATCATATTTTAACTGCTTAATAGAGGGAGGTTTTTTTTTAATCCATAATTGAGAAATATTCTTCCTAGCTAATACTATTGAAGAAATGATTACATTATTCTGATTCTTCCCAAAGACTAGTTCATCAAAAAATAATACTTTTAGACTATTTAACTTAAGATCTATATTTAGAAATTTTGAGAGGAAATATGAAACCTTCCTTGACCCAAAATTGTAAAATTTTGGGGCAGGACCACATAAGATGCAAGAGGTCTGGATTAATTAAAGAGCATTTAGGGCAGCAATTCTTAATCTCCATTTTCCATTTTGAAACAATCTTAGGTAATAAATAATCCTGATTTATAGTTCTTATTTGAGTTTCCCTTTGATCCACTGATATAGTATTTCTCTCTAATATCTTAAAGCTAGTGATAATGATTTTCTTTGATATTTTAGTCCCAAGTATATTATTCCATTTAAGAGTACATTTCCCCATCTCCCAATCTGCTACTCTGTTCATAATAGCTTTATAAATGTCAGATATCCTAATTTTTTTATTACCAAGATTATATAAATCATAGATGGAAGAAGTCAGGATACTCTCTAATAATATAATCTACATAATGTTTTACTTGTATGTAATAAAACTCCTGAGAGGAGGGAATATCATATGTTGAGGCTATCTCAGTAAATGTCTTGATTTCCCTGTTTTTAATCTCCAAACATTGATGAATATATTTAAGGTCTTTATTATACCAGTGATTAAAAGGATATTGATTACCTGCCGGGAACTTAGGGTTACCTTTAAGTGGTAAAAATCCTGAAATCAACCAATTATTTTCCATGAGTTTATTTCCTTTCTACCAAGCATTATAAGCAAGTATATCTTGAAAAAAGGGATTTGATCTTAATATATATGGTTAATCTATATATTTCATATGTAACATATACCCTACACTCAAATTCCCTAACTTCTCTTGATCCAAAAAATCATGCGTGTTAGCTTTTTTATCTAAAAGCCATTCCATTCCATATTTTATTAGAGTAGCAATATTATAATTTTCTAAATTAGGTAAAGCCATTTCCCCATTTCTTTATAGCATATACAATTTTTTAAACTAATTCTTGCTTTTTTATCAATCCAAATAAAAGATCTTATGGCTTTTTCTATTTGAAATATATCAAGTTTGGAGATCTTTAGTGGAAGCATCTGTAATATATAAAAAAAAATTTTTATTTTTTTTTAAATAGTTTTTATTGAGATAGCAATGGCATACAAAAACAAACTCTTACATTTGTCATGGCAACACGCCTATCAACATACATTGATTCTCATGTATCCTATACAGAAGGCATGTCCTAGTGACCATAAACAATATTGGATCCTAAACAGTAGGAAAATATAACCAGCCATGAGTGGCACCTCTTTTTTATATAAGTACATGTTAGCTTGAACACCAGTAAGTAAATTAGCATGTAGTAGTCAAACGGCCTAGCATTCGTGTAGGGTTCTAAATAAAAAGTAGACCTTTGTGTGTCCATACCATTCACATCAGAACATAAAATAAATAAACACGGAAACGTGGAAACAAGGAATCCCCCTCATAACATAACATAACATAAAACCCCCTCAAAATGTATCAAAGCATATGTGGAATATACCTCATGTAAGAGTTAGCAGCCACTCTCGGGCCCCGGGAGTAAAAAATCACTCTACGGTAACTATAGGGGGTTTTGGCAATAGGGACCCTCTAGGGCCCAACATATTAATAACATTCCATGCAAACAGCATGTCCATAACATAGGTAACACTAAGGGAATGTGATACTCTAGTTCTGCTTATATGGAGAGCAGACCTTTAAGCCACGCTCTCCTTTTATCCCTCATAAATACTATATGCCATTCCTAGACCACAAATAATACTACACACTAAACTGAGGGTTATTATAAAAGATAGACCCCTTTGGATCTGTGTTGTTCAAACGCCCCTCCTATGCCCACTGGGGCCTCGAGATTGCTCAGAAGTCTATATTAACAAAGGAGGGTACATGATCCATTATGAATAGTGATAAGGCCACTTTTGGGACCTTGTATATCCTTTGACACCTGATATCTAAATAGGAATTCTCTATAAAGTCAACATCACTTGCATAACACCTATTAAGGAGGGCACTATAGTAAGATAACTGAAACTGAGACCTGCTGTGTCTGAGCTTTTAACTAGACTATATATGTGGTATAACTCCTGGACTGAGAGCTGGTCATAATGCACCCGTGAACCTCTGAAGAGGCAGCTGTAGCCGTGAAGCCTTAGTTGAAAAAGACACTACGCAGCGTAATATGGCAGGCCATGCCCTCTGCTTAAAAAAAAGAAACCAGGACCTTGTAGGTCGCTAACGGGCCATAACATTTCTGCTATATGATTGCATAGGGGTATTAAACCTGTAATAGTCGAAAAAGCGACTACAACCTGTGTAGTACTTATTTAAATCAGGAGGTAAATACTCACTACCTACTCTAGGTTTCTGTACTTCTCTTAGAGGTGACACATTCATGAACCCCCTTAAGTGTATACTAGGCTATACAGAAACAGCTGGATTACATAGATAATACATATTACCGGATGGCCATAAGAAATTTACCCTGCATACATCGCTTAACCTAGGCATCAGTATAAATAAACATAGGAAAAGTATAGAGAATTAAAGCTCCTCACTAGCAAGAGCCCCACTTTTACTGTTCAGCACATCGTTGTCCTACTAATAAACTGGGCTTGGGCAAATCTATTTCAGCTAGCCATCTTTCCCCCTGTCTCATAGGGTATTAATCAAGATGCATAACTAGGCTAAATTAACAACAAACCCAGTGGCAAAACAATAATAAATATACAAATAGTATCTCGGCATCAGGCATAACTGTTCTCTGAGCAGTGTATAGATACCCAGTCTAGGAGAGGAGAAGTTCTGAGGTGGAGTTAAATCAGTCGCAGCAGTCCAAAAGTTATCTCTATGGCCTTTACTTTACCCAATCCCGGCTCTTATGTTTTCACTCAGATCTGGAAGGCCTCCGGGTATCCTCTGCAACACTTCAGGAACCAGATCTGACATATACTCCAGCACGCGCCACAACTCTAGGCTGCAGCCCCTACTGAGAGCCAGAGCAGCGGAATAATAGTGAGCCACCAACACCCAGCGTTCCTCCGTATAGCCTTTCGCAGGGGAGCCGGCCGGTCTCCCCCACATGTCCAGGTAAGCGGCAGTGAGCTGGATACTTCTATTGGAACAACCATTACGAGCCGCTACCGTGTCTTGTGCGATGCTGATAGTCGCTCCCGTCCCATCTGTCTCCTTCTCAGATGGATCCTTTGCTTTAGGCACTCCCAGAGTGTTGACAACTCCCCACCTATTTTCTCCAGGACTAGCATCCTGCTGTCCCTTCTCTATGAAGCTGGTTCTGGTGGATGTGCTTTCGTTCTGCGGCTGTGAACTGCCGCTCTTAGTGCATGGAGCTACCTCTCCCTCCATAACAAGCCTGCCAGGTTGTGCCATAGGGGCCTCAAATAATTTCATAAGGCGGTCAAATTTGCAGTGTATCAGCCGCTCAGATTCATCAAATAGGGCTTGTACCTTAGCGCAAAAGTCCTCCTCCATGGTGTAAATGTTATGTAGAGAATCTCTGTATTCTCTGATTACCCAGTTCCCCGGGGGGGAGAGCTGAGATCCCTCTCCTTAAGAGCCGCCAGGGACCTTCAGCAGTCCAGACTGGAAAGTCCTGCGATATTGAGAAAAATTCTTATCAGTCCATTCAGCCAAATGTCCCTTACAGCTTGAGATATAAATTCTAGCTGGATGGCTATGTAGTTAGCAGCTTACAGGCGGGATCTAAAACTGTATTCCAGAGCTCCCAGTTTAGCGGCCATCTTGGCCCATAGCCCGGACACGCCACCCTAATATATACATTTTACTTGGCAGTATTATCTTTATTAAATGAATCTTACCATGAAGCGATAATGGCAAATATTTCCATGTTTTCAACTTTTGTTTTTCATTTTCATAATCGCCGGTTTAACATTTAAGTTATAAAGGTTTTGAATTTTTGGGTAGATTTTAATACCTAAATATTCCAATTGTGAATCCATATCTTGAAGGGGGAGCTCCAGGACAGTAAATATCTTTAGTAACCATAATACCTGTGATTTTGCTAGGTTAATCTTATACCCAGAGAGTTGACTGTATTGATCAATAATTTTTAAAATATTTTCTAAATGCTTTTTAGGGGAACTAAATAATAATAAATCGTCTGCCTAGGCTACCAATTTCAATTTATGTCTCCCAATCTCAATACCTGGAATAACCTGATATAATATGGATAATAAAGGTTCTAAAGAGATATTGAAGAATAATGGGGAAAGGGGACACCCCTGTCTAGTTCCCCGTTGTAAATATACTGGCATTGATAAGTGTCCATTGATCTAGACGTATGCTACCAAAGTTGTATATATCTTCCTTATAAAATCCAAAAATGTTTCCCTAAAACCAAATTTCTCTGGTGAGGTGAAGAGATGGGACCATTTAATTTTGTTGAAGGCCTTCTCTGCATCTAATGCAAGCAGAAAGGCCTCCGGCAGATTGTTTCCCATATCCTCTTGATCCCTGTTACTGTATTTATCTATAACATATAGGATTTTCCTTAAATTAGTAGCTGAAGATCTTTCCGTAACAAAACGGTCTGTCATTAGCAGATCTGGTAATATTTTTTTTTATTTTCAAAGGCTTTATTGAAAATAAATGGTGCAATACAAATAAAACCAACTAAACATAAATCAGAAATAAAAATTGTTATATATGGCTGTAAATAGATTGTTGCTCGTGTTAGTTACATTCCTAATGTATATTCAGAAAAGATCCTTTGGGCCACATTCTTCGGGTCAGTTTTTCCATGTCCCATGTATATTTATTTACGGTTGGTGTGTGTGTGATCAGGGCAGATACTAAACTTAAGTTTCATTTACCCCTATGCATCGTATTTTGCGTGTGATGTTTAGTATTCTTGGCGTGAGTTATCAGCTGATGAGTGTAACAATATTAAGCCAACTCTATTGAAGTTATATATTCTTCCCAGTAAAATACCATATGGTGATAGAAATCAATTTGATTTGTTTGTTGGAAGGGGTATTTGTCTAGTGATATCAATCTAGAGACATTTTGTCTCCATTCTGAAATTGTTGGGATTTGTGATGTTTTCCATAGTCTAGGAATCAGCTGTTTGGCTCCGCTGATCATTATATATAGTAATGCCAATCTATAGTGGCATTTAAGCTTTGGTGGTTTATTAAATATAAATATCTTTGGGTCTAGGTCAAGGATCTGTGCTACAGTCAGTAATATTTCTTTTAACACATCTTGCCAGTATTTGACAATGTGTGGGCAGCTCCACCAAACATGTGTTAGTGTACCGTCTTGCCCTAATCCCATCCAGCATAATTTACTAGTCTGTGGGAACATTTTGCTCAACCTCTCTGGATATAAATACCATCTGGTTAGTAGTTTCATGTTAGATTCTGTAGTGATCATAGAAGATGGTGATTTTCCCATTTGTTTAAATATGATTTGCCAATCTCTAGCAGATATTGTGATTTTGAGTTCTTTTTCCCAAGTTTTGGTATATTTTGGTAGGGGTTTTGAGTGAAGAATATATCAATATTCTATAAGACAAGGACAAACATTTTTTAGAAGGTCCTGGGGAGTGACAGAGGGCTTCAAAGGGTAATAGTGGTCTAATTAATTCTTGTTTGTTTGTGTTACTTTGTATAAAATGAGCCATTTGGAAATATGTGTATCAATTTTGTGCTGAGGATGGTAGTTTATACTTAATCTCTAATTCTGGCAGTAATTTCCCGATATTTATTCATGCGTAAACTGGGATATGTGATTGAATGGTTGCTATAGTGGCTTCAGGTATTTTCTATAGTGTTGGTATATCCGGATTGAATAGGAGTGGTGTTAGTGGAGAGGGTATGCTGGATAGTCCCTTTTTCCCTTTGAACAGTTTGTCCCATGTTTTAAATGTTTCTAAGGTAATTTTTGGGTGGTCAGTGGGGAGAGATGTCATTTTGTTTTATGAATCCAGCAGGAACTGCTTAGACTCGTACATTCTGTTAAGGTATGTTCCAATCCAACCTATTCTTTATGTTCTATGTGTTTGCATCAATCTATTATTCTTGTCAAGTGGGATGCAATCCTATAATAAGAGAGATTTGGTACTGGTATTTTTTTTTTATCTTTGCGCCAGTATTTGTATTAAAATCTTATAGTCCACATTTATTAATGAAATGGTCTATAAGATTGAGGTAGAAAAGAATTCTTATTAGGTTTAGGAATCACTATTATGGTTGTCGATTTAAAATTTTCTTAACCATTGACGCTAGTAATTTTCCTGATCTATTTCTCCAACGAAAAAATTTGCCTCAAATTTCCTAAACTTTTCCCTAGTCTCCCCTTTTAGAAAGCTATCTCTCTCTTTTTTGGCTATTAAAACCTTTCTTTATTTCTTAAGTTCAGTATATTCTTAGATTTACTGAATGTTGTTTTTCCATTTCCAACTTCTTTTGTTCCCTTCTATGATTTGTTATATACGCTATGATATAAGATTTTAGCTTTACTTTAGCTGCTTCCCAATATAACTGAGGGTTATTTAAACAAAAACTATTATTCAGATTATATTCTTTCCATGTATCTTGTATAAACTGCTTAAATTTTTTTTAAGTATTAAGAAAAGACGGGTAATAGAATATGTTTTTATCAAAATTTTTAATTTCTAAATCCTTTTTTAAAAATGCTGGTGCGTGATCCAAAAAATTGAATTCCATTATCTGGACTTCATTGACTTTATTAACCCAATCTGGAGTAATTAAGAACGTATCTAATCTAGACAAGGTATTACTATTTCTAGAAACACAAGTAAACTCTATTTCTGCCGCATTTCTTAGGCACCAAATATCTGCAAAGTTAAGAGTATCTAACAAAGTATCAAAAATTGATTTTTTTTCATATTTTGCTCTTGTAAAGATATGAATCTTATGATTCCCGAGTTGTGGATCATGTTTCCTGTCAAGTGTAGGGTTTGGGGTTATATTGAAGTTACTAATGATAATTAAGTGACAATTCATACATCTCATTAGTTTATTTTTTAAATTGTCCCAGAAACCTTGATTGTGCTCATTAGGACAATATAAATTGCGTAACACAATTGTATCTTTCCCTATTTGAATTTTCACTATAATATATCTCCCTTGGTTATCTTGTATTTGGTGTATTAATTTATACTGTATATTTTTAATAAATAAAATTGTGACTCCTCTTGAATTATTTTTATAAGATGCAAACCCCTATCCCGCCACTCCCGGAGCCCACTGCCACTCTAATAAAGTTATTAAACCCTATCCCGCCGCTCCCGGAGCCCACCGCCACTCTAATAAAGTTATTAACCCCTATCCCGCCACTTCCTGACCCCGCTGCAACTAAATAAAGTTATTAACCCCTAAACCGCCGCTCCTGGAGCCCACCGCATCTCTAATAAATGTATTAACCCTATCCCTCTGCTCCCGGAGCCCACCACCACCTACATTATGTTATTAATCCCTAATCTGCTGCCCCCTACACCGCCACCACCTACATTATGTTATTAACCCCTATCCCGCCGCTTCCGGAGCCTACCGCAATTAAATAAAGTTATTAACCCCTAAACCGCCAGCCCCCCACATCGCCATAAACTAAATTAACCTATTTACCCCTAAACCTAACAACCCGCTAACTTTATATTAAATATTAACTCATCCCTATCTTATAATAAATTTAAACTTACCTTTAAAATTACATTAAACTATATTAAATTAATAATTAACCTACCCTAACTATTATACTAAAATTACAATAAACTACAAATTAAATTAACTATATTATATATTTAAACACCTAACCTTACTCAAATAATTAAAATCTACACTAAAAAATAACTAAGTTACAAAAAACTAACAACTAAATTAAAAAAAATAACAAACACCAAGTTACACAAAAAATTAAACACTAAGTTACAAAAAATAAAAAAGAAATTATCAAAGATTTAAACTAATTACACCTAATCTAAGGGCCCTATGAAAATAAAAAAGCCCCCCCCCCCCAAAATAAAAAAACCCTAGCCTACAATAAACTACAAATAGCCCTCAAAAGGGCCTTTTGCGGGGCATTGCCCCAAATAAATCAGCTCTTTTACCTGTAAATAAAAAATACAAATACCCCCCAACAGTAAAACCCACCACCCACACAACCAACCCCCCAAATAAAAACCTAATCTAAAAAAACCTAAGCTCCCCATTGCCCTGAAAAGGGCATTTGGATGGGCATTGCCCTTAAAAAGGGCATTTAGCTCTATTGCAGCCCTAAAACCAAATTTCTCTGGTGAGGTTAAGAGATGGGACCATTTAATTTTGTCGAAGGCCTTCTCTGCATCTAATGCAAGCAGAAAGGCCTCCGGCAGATTGTTTCCCATCTCCTCTTGATCCCTGTTACTGTATTTATCTATAACATATAGGATTTTCCTTAAATTAGTGGCTGAAGATCTTTCCGTAACAAAACGGTCTGTCATTAACAGATCTGGTGATATTTTTTTTTATTTTCAAAGGCTTTATTGAAAATAAATGGTGCAATACAAATAAAACCAACTAAACATAAATCAGAAATAAAAATTGTTATATATGGCTGTAAATAGATTGTTGCTCGTGTTAGTTACATTCCTAATGTATATTCAGAAAAGATCCTTTGGGCCACATTCTTCGGGTCAGTTTTTCCATGTCCCATGTATATTTATTTACGGTTGGTGTGTGTGTGATCAGGGCAGATACTAAACTTAAGTTTCATTTACCCCTATGCATCGTATTTTGCGTGTGATGTTTAGTATTCTTGGCGTGAGTTATCAGCTGATGAGTGTAACAATATTAAGCCAACGCTATTGAAGTTATATATTCTTCCCAGTAAAATACCATATGGTGATAGAAATCAATTTGATTTGTTTGTTGGAAGGGGTATTTGTCTAGTGATATCAATCTAGAGACATTTTGTCTCCATTCCGAAATTGTTGGGATTTGTGATGTTTTCCATAGTCTATGAATCAGCTGTTTGGCTCCGCTGATCAATATATATAGTAATGCCAATCTATAGTGGCATTTAAGCTTTGGTGGTTTATTAAATATAAATATCTTTGGGTCTAGGTCAAGGTTCTGTGCTACAGTCAGTGATATTTCTTTTACCACATCTTGCCAGTATTTGACAATGTGTGGGCAGCTCCACCAAACATGTGTTAGTGTACCGTCTTGCCCGCATCCCATCCAGCATAATTTACTAGTCTGTGGGAACATTTTGCTCAACCTCTCTGGATATAAATACCATCTGGTTAGTAGTTTCATGTTAGATTCTGTAGTGATCATAGAAGATGGTGATTTTCCCATTTGTTTAAATATGATTTGCCAATCTCTAGCAGATATTGTGATTTTGAGTTCTTTTTCCCAAGTTTTGGTATATTTTGGTAGGGGTTTTGAGTGAAGAATATATCAATATTCTATAAGACAAGGACAAACATTTTTTAGAAGGTCCTGGGGAGTGACAGAGGGCTTCAAAGGGTAATAGTGGTCTAATTAATTCTTGTTTGTTCGTGTTACTTTGTATAAAATGAGCCATTTGGAAATATGTGTATCAATTTTGTGCTGAGGATGGTAGTTTATACTTAATCTCTAATTCTGGCAGTAATTTCCCGATATTTATTCATGCGTAAACTGGGATATGTGATTGAATGGTTGCTATAGTGGCTTCAGGTATTTTCTATAGTGTTGGTATATCCGGATTGAATAGGAGTGGTGTTAGTGGAGAGGGTATGCTGGATAGTCCCTTTTTCCCTTTGAACAGTTTGTCCCATGTTTTAAGTGTTTCTAAGGTAATTTTTGGGTGGTCAGTGGGGAGAGATGTCGTTTTGTTTTATGAATCCAGCAGGAACTGCTTAGACTCGTACATTCTGTTAAGGTATGTTCCAGTCCAACCCATTCTTTATGTTCTATGTGTTTGCATCAATCTATTATTCTTGTCAAGTGGGATGCAATCCTATAATAAGAGAGATTTGGTACTGGTATTTTTTTTTATCTTTGCGCCAGTATTTGTATTAAAATCTTATAGTCCACATTTATTAATGAAATGGTCTATATGATTGAGGTAGAGAAGAATTCTTATTAGGTTTAGGAATCACTATTATGGTTGTCGATTTAAAATTTTGTGAAGGCCCATCAATTCTTAACCATTGACGCTAGTAATTTTCCTGATCTATTTCTCCAACGAAAAAATTTGCCTCAAATTTCCTAAACTTTTCCCTAGTCTCCCCTTTTAGAAAGCTATCTCTCTCTTTTTTGGCTATTAAAACCTTTCTTTATTTCTTTTTTTTTTTTTTTTTTTTTTTAATTCTCTTTTATTAAAGGAAACGGAGTAAGTACAGTGGAAATCTCAGACAATTCGTGCAATCAATATACATACAGATAGTGTCACATATACAAATATTCGTGTCTGTTTTTAGAGGATAATGTCCATGTAGTACCGTGAGTCCACTGAACTGGAAAGTGCAGTTCCGATGAGTTCTCTTGGCTTTACACTCCGTACCTTTGGGAATTTTCATATTTTAAACAATGAAACAATAAAATACAATTTACAACTTATAACT
Source organism: Bombina bombina (assembly GCF_027579735.1). Taxonomy (NCBI): domain Eukaryota; kingdom Metazoa; phylum Chordata; class Amphibia; order Anura; family Bombinatoridae; genus Bombina; species Bombina bombina. The sequence continues at coordinate 1,068,180,897 of NC_069502.1, forward strand.
TAACCCAAGTCTATCACAAGTACAGTTAACTATCTGGTGCCTCTGTTTTCCAATCCTCAACCAAATCAGAAAACGTGTGGGAGTAGGGGGGAAACAAAGGGGGGAGGGGGAGAGAAGAGCAAGCAGAGCATGAGAGAAAAAGGGGAGAGAGGGAGGAAAAAAAAAAAAAAAAAAAAAAAAAAAAGGAATTTACTCATATCAGAATAACATGACCTCTAAGGAGGCATTGTTGTGCTCTCTATCCGGCAGGTTCTGTCTTTCCCCTCTGATATTCATTTGTAAGACTGCCTCTAGGTGAGCAAAAGGTTTCATTATTTGCGTCTGTATGGAAGGATCTAACTTGTCTATGTATAAGCTCCATTTGCGAAGGAAGGGGCGAAGCCTATTTACTGTGTCGAGTTTGACATCATGCTGTTCCACAAAGAGCTGTTTAAGCACCATGTGGTTTAACTGTGCTATTGTTGGTGGTTGCCTAGTGATCCATCTTGTGAGGATGCAGTGTCTGGCCAGTATGGTGTATAGAGAAAGGAATTTGTGCAGTCTCTTGTGTGTCTCTTCCCATTTAAGTAGGAAGATTTCTAGTTCTGTGAATTTGATGTCTATTTGGAAAGTAGACTTTAGCCAGTATTGACATTGAGCCCAAAATCTCCTGATCATCGGACAGGTGTAGAAATAATGTTGTAGCGAGGGGGTGGTCATTCTACATTTAATACAGTGGTCCGGGATTCGATTATCCCATTTAGAAAGTCTGTGTGGGGTGATATAATCCAAGTGTAGTAGTCTGACCTGTGATTCTCTATGTGTGGTCGCTAATGATGCTTGTCTGGCCTTCTCCAGGCTCTCTTCAATGTCTTGTGTAGTCAGTTCTGTCGAGCATATGATACTGAGTTTTAGCAACATTTTTGCCAAAATCGCAGGTTCTTTTTGTCGCAGTAGCCGCGCATAAATGTGGGATAGGGAGAATGATTCCATCCGGAACATGTTCTGAGCTATTACGAATGGGGATATTTCCCAGAAGTTCTCATTAGACGCTTGTATCGATCCTATATAGTGCCTTAGCTGTAAGTAGGCATAGAAATGACCATTTGGGATTGAGAATTTGGATTTTATCTCCTGAAATGTGCGGACTGTGCGTTGCAGCGGATCCAACACATCTCCTATAACTTTGAGGCCTAGCCTCTCCCAAATACGAAATGGTTCCTGATCCATTCCTGCGGGAAAGTCTGGATTTCCCACCACTGGGATGAGTCTCACGGAGGGAGAGTCTATCTGGAGATATCTGTGAATCATGTGCCAGGCTCTCAATGGGTCTCTGTATGCTACATTATTAAGGATGTCAGCAGGGAGTGATTTCCCATTTCCATAAGGTAGGAATGCCAACGAGATCGGGGCTACTACAGCTCTTTCCAACCTATTGTCTCCAAAGTGCGCTGTGTCCAGCTGCCAGTCTAAAACCAACCTAGCCAACGCCGCCCAGTTATAAAGTTTTATATTCGGGAGGGCCAAGCCTCCAGCAGAGTATGGAAGGTGTAATTTTTCCATCGCTATTCTCGGTTTGTTCTGTTTCCAGATAAAGTGAGAGATTGCTCGGGTTAGCCGTTGTAAGTCAGCTTTGGTTAGAAGAAATGGCAGCATGAGCATTGGGTAGAGGATTTTCGGCAAAATGGTCATCTTGACCAGATTAATTCTGCCCGATAGTCCCAGAGGGAGATTGAGCCAATTCGCTAGTTGGGAAGATAGTTGTGTGCACTTATTAGATAAATTCGATTTGTAAATACGCGAAGGATCTCGGTACAGCTGGATGCCTAAGTATGTGAGTCCTTCTGTAGCCTCCACAAAAGGGAAATTATGGACAATATGTGGCTGTCTAAGCAGCCACAAGACCTCTGATTTGGAGGCGTTTATCTTGTACCCTGACAAGCTACCGAATTCCTCAACTGTTTGCAGTATAATGGGGACATACAATTGAGGAGAGTCGATAAATAATAGCATATCATCCGCGTATAAAGCCAAGTGAAGGGGGACCCCCTTTATTACTATGCCTGGGTATGTCCGTCTGAGCTTTATAGCCAGTGGCTCCAATGCTAAGTTGAACAATAGCGGGGAGAGAGGGCAGCCTTGTCTGGTTCCCCTCTGCAAATAGAGGTCTTCCGAGAAGAGGCCATTAGAGAGAACTCTGGCCACTGGTGAGTCGTAGATTTTGCCTAGTATGTCCAAAAAGGGGCCTTTAAAGCCAAATCTACGAAGGGATTCTATCAGGTGGGGCCATTCCACTCTATCGAAGGCCTTCTCAGCGTCCAATGACAACAGGAAGGCCTCCCGATCCCCCTTTACTTCCTCGCTATTTCCCTTTGTCCAGTAGAAGTCTATAACCTGTAAGACTCTACGCAAATTTACCACAGATGTGCGCTTGAATATAAAGCCGGTCTGGTCTGGGTGGATCAGGTCCGGGAGAATGGTTTTGAGTCTGTTTGCTATAAGTTTGGTGAACATCTTATAGTCCACATTGAGGAGTGAAATGGGCCTATATGATTCCGGCAAGGAATGGTCCTTGCCTGGTTTGGGGATAAGCGTGATGTGTGCCGCCATGAATTCCTTTGAGGGACGAGAGTCTGTCCCCAAGAAGGAGTTGAACAGTCGAGTAAGGGTGGTGGTGAGCTGTGGTTGCAGGACTTTATAAAATTCGGAGGGCAGGCCGTCTGGGCCTGGCGTCTTGCCTTGTGGTAGATTCTTTAATGTGGAGGCTAATTCCTCTGAGGAAATCGGGGCATTAAGTTTGTCTAATTGTTCTGGGGTAACCTGTGGTAAGCTTATTGATTCCCAGAACTGGGTCAATTTTTCCCGTGAGACTGGTGTTTGTTTGGTATATAGCTGGGTATAGTATTGCTTAAAACAGTTTACTATATCTGCGGGATTGGTGAATGTACGACCATTCCAACGCAGAGCAGCCACATTAACCTTCGCCGTTTGGGCTTTTGTCAACCTGGCCAGCAATTTACCTGCACGGCTCCCAAATCTGTAGAATCTGCCTGCTGTTCTTAGTAGACCAGAGGCTGCTTGTTGGTGTGCAAAAGCCTCCAATTCGGCTTTCGCTGCTAAATATTTATCATAGAGGGTTTTCGAGTTGGTCTGGAGGTATAAATGGTAAGCCTGGCCTAGTTGTTTTTGAAGTGTTCTATGTTTATATTGGGTCTTTTGTTTAACTTCAGCTGCATAGGAGATAATATTACCTGCTAACACAGTTTTGGCTGTCTCCCAAAAGAGTGAGATATTGTCTGTATGTATGGCATTGTCTGTTGCATAATCTGTCCAAGAATGTTGTAAGAATTTGATGAAGGACTCAGATTTTGTCAAGTGGGTGGGAAAGCGAAGAATATTTCTGTTGAAGTGCACTCCGTCGGTCTCTAGTGTCAATGTAACTGGTGCATGGTCTGAGATCAATATGTCACGTATTTTGCAGTGCTGAACCCTATCTGTTAATTTATTATCTATAAGGAAGATATCTATCCTAGACAGTGTATGCTTGGCCTTTGAAAGGCACGTGTAATCTCTGCCCTCTGGGTTGATCAACCTCCACACATCACTAGTATTGATGTCCGTTTCAAACATTTTGAATATCTTTGCTTCATATTTTGCTTTGTAATTTTTTTTGGGATCTTTAGCTTTAAGGGGGTCCAGCCATTGTCTGTCTAGAGTGTGAGTAGGAGACATGTTAAAGTCCCCACCAATTATCAGTTTGGAGCCCAAGTGGGGTGCTAGATGTACTATTAAATTTTCCCAAAATTTTTGATCTCTATGATTTGGTGCATATAGGTTACATAGGACATAGTCCACTGAGTCAACGGTTACCTCAATGATCATGTATCTAGAGTTAGGGTCAAGGTATGTAGATTTTATGTTGACCTTCAGTTTTTTCCCGAACATTACTGCTAAACCCCTACTGGCTTTCGTGTGAGACAAAAAGATTACTTGATTCACCCACTCCCTCTTTAATTTTTGGTGTTCTAGGTCTGTGAGGTGCGTCTCTTGAAGCATAGCAATGTCTGTGCCCAGTTTTCTGAGGTGATTAAGGACCGCCTTTCGTTTGATAGGTGTATTGAGGCCCCCCACATTCCAGGTTATAACTTTAAGTGGCATCTATATAAGTTTTGTGTAGTCTGGTGTGTGAGGAGACAAAAAAAAAAAAAGGGGGAAAGGAAAGGGGGGGACGGGGAGAGGACAAGAACTGGAGAAATTAAAGGAAAAGAAACGAAAAGAGAATAGGGGGATTGGACCAAGAGAGTCAAGGTAGAGGGAGGTAAGGCTCAGAAGTTGATAACTCATTGCAGGACAAAGTATATTCAAGAAATTCCACAAGTGGATATAACATTTCACAGAGCATCTAAAACAATAGACCAACATCTTTTACAAATACTTCTCGAGAGTTCGTGGTTAGACTCTTCTTTATCTGAGGATTTACTGACCAACTGTGTAAGGTTATTTTTAGCGCCTCACTACTTAACCGTGTCATGGAGTGCTGTAAGTGTGGTCTGGATCTGTCCAAATTGCGTGTGTGTGTGTGTATATGATTCATGGTTGATCTAGTATCCTGTAAAGTGAATAGCCTCTATGACCCCCACAAACCCGGTCATTTCCCCCCCCCAGTATGTCTATTGTAACAGTAAGATCTAATAGTGTGTGTCTGACTCTGCTCACCCCGTTCCCCCCCCCCATCTCCCTTAATGAGTGAGGTGTTGTGGTTGCTTGTCTGCCAGTTGCCGAATGTTTTGCACCAGTATGTGATAAGGACTTATAACTTAACATCTTAACCCAACCTGTTGCTTGCAAATCAATCTTTACATCTGCTGACAAAAATAGCTGTCTTGGAACACAACAGCTGCTGAGACTTGTATAACCAATAAAACTTAAAAACCATAATAAAATATAACCATGATATACAAAATAAAGTTGGTACAACATTACCCATGGGGGCTGGGATGACCCCCCACTGCAACAGTCCTTCTTCGTGACCCAAGGGCCACCAAGTCTCCCAGTGTTATATGGCCGTAGTGCCTGTACAGCCATTTTATTTTTAAAATTAAATTTGAATTTGAAATTTGAAACTTGAAACTTTATGGTGAGAATGTAAGGAAGATCAACTCTTCTTGAACTAGATATATCCCAATTAGGATGAGGAGTTAAGTTCATACTGGATGGTGTTGACCTTCTTCAGTGGCCAAAAAACTTTTCAGGGCTTGTGGTGAATGAAAGAGCTTGATCCCATGCGGTGTATGTAGTCGAAGCTTTGCTGGAAACAATAAGGCTACTTGTCTTCCCTGCTCGTGTAGCATGGAACACAGAGGAGCGAACTCTTTTCTTTGCTTAGTTACATCCATGGAATAGTCCTTGAAAAGGAGAAGCTTTGATCCTTCATATATGGTGTCTTTGCGGGCCCGATAGGCTCTGAGGATTTTGAGTTTTTCTTGAAAGTTCAAGCATTTGAAGATAATTTGGCGTGGCTTGTTTTTTTCCTGATCCAGGCCTCTCTCCGGGCCTATGCGGTGCGCTCTTTCTACATCGATTGGTAGAATGTCTGGATGAATACCCAGAAGTTTCGGAAAGGTCAGAGCCACAAACTCCAGCAAGGTTTTGCCTTTGATAGATTCTGGCACCCCCACCAACCGAAGGTTGTTGCGCCGACTTCTGTTTTCCAGGTCGTCTACTCGGTCTTGGAGTATTTGTGTTTTCCTTACCAGTTGTTTGATAGTTGCGTCATGTGAGACCTGTCTGTCCTCTACGTCTGAGATCCTAGTCTCAGCAGCAGTTATTCTAGTTGCAAACTGGCGTACTTCACATGTAAGGGTGTCCACACCTGTTTGTAATGAATCCATCTTTGGAAGGAAAAAAGATTTTAATTCTTGCAGTAGAGCACTGTGGTCTAATCTCGGGGAGGTATCCTGAGACATCAAGGCGGTATCATCTGCTTGATTTTCTGCCATAAATTTCTGCTGTCTCTTGTTGTCGGTGTGTTTCGCTCTGTGCGACATGTCTGCAGGTGTAGTGGGTGGAATCTTGAAAAAGAATTTATCAACTTTCATCGAAGCTTATTGTGATCAATACTCTGTTATTTTTATCTGTATCTCTCTATAAGCCCCCGGGGAACATATTGTGTGATGTGCTCTCTTGTACTTGTAGTCAATAAATCCCACAAATATAGACTTTCCAGCTCTCGAGTCTCAAGATGTTATATGTAGGATAACTAATCAGGAGTTAGGCCACCCCAAGAAGGTTTAGACCGCTGTGACCCGTTGTGGATATAGGCTGACTAGTGACCGGTATGCTTGAAGTATTTTACACCTAGTCGGTGCTGTGTGCCCACTTAGCGATGGCCCCGGTTGTATGATCGTCACCACTCTGTAACGCTCTTTATGCCGGGTAGACTATGCTGTCAAGCGGGAGGCATATGCCTCTTTGATTTAAAGTGCCGTGTGTTGCAATATGTTCCCCTAGATAAAGTGATTGTGGCAGCCGCGTGGATATCCACATAAAGTTCAGAACTCTGGCTCCGGCTGTCTGGCCTGCTCTTCTGATATCCCTTAGGACACTCAGACCACCCTCAGCAAGGCGAGAGCAAATGTCAGATAAATGTCGTTACAGGGGTCTTACTTTAGCTAGGTATCAGGGTGTCTCTATCGCTTACTTGATTGCGGTGCTTGTCTGCTCTGCGCCTGGCTGCGGCGTGAGTCAAGATGGCGGAGCGCTGCAGCTTGGCGCCTCTCCTCGATGATGCTCCCGGTCGCTGGACCAGATGTAGGAATCCACACACTGCTGTAATGGTCGGCGGAGCTTTGCGCTACCCGACAGTGCCTTTGAGTGTGGGGCTCGGCAGAATAAGTAGTCTTGAGGGGTTATATTATATCTCCGGTGCACGGAGCTCGGAGTTTCTGCGACTGCCTTGTTTGCCCGCCTACCGGAAGTCACCTTTCTTTATTTCTTAAGTTCAGTATATTCTTAGATTTACTGAATGTTGTTTTTCCATTTCCAAATTCTTTTGTTCCCTTCTATGATTTGTTATATACGCTATGATATAAGATTTTAGCGTTACTTTAGCTGCTTCCCAATATAACTGAGGGTTATTTAAACAAAAACTATTATTCAGATTATATTCTTTCCATGTATCTTGTATAAACTGCTTAAATTTTTTTGAAGTATTAAGAAAAGACGGGTAATAGAATATGTTTTTATCAAAATTTTTAATTTCTAAATCCTTTTTTAAAAATGCTGGGGCGTGATCGAAAATAGTGAATTCAATTATCTGGACTTCATTGACTTTATTAACCCAATCTGGAGTAATTAAGAACGTATCTAATCTAGACAAGGTATTACTATTTCTAGAAACACAAGTAAACTCTATTTCTGCAACATTTCTTAGGCACCAAATATCTGCAAAGTTAAGAGTATCTAATAAAGTATCAAATATTGATTTTTTTCATATTTTGCTCTTGTAAAGATATGAATCTTATGATTCCCGAGTTGTGGATCATGTTTCCTGTCAAGTGTAGGGTTTGGGGTTATATTGAAGTTACTAATGATAATTAAGTGACAATTCATACATCTCATTAGTTTATTTTTTAAATTGTCCCAGAAACCTTGATTGTGCTCATTAGGACAATATAAATTGCGTAACACAATTGTATCTTTCCCTATTTGAATTTTCACTATAATATATCTCCCTTGGTTATCTTGTATTTGGTGTATTAATTTATACTGTATATTTTTAATAAATAAAATTGTGACTCCTCTTGAATTATTTTTATAAGATGCAAACCCCTATCCCGCCACTCCCGGAGCCCACTGCCACTCTAATAAAGTTATTAAACCCTATCCCGCCGCTCCCGGAGCCCACCGCCACTCTAATAAAGTTATTAACCCCTATCCCGCCACTTCCTGACCCCGCTGCAACTAAATAAAGTTATTAACCCCTAAACCGCCGCTCCTGGAGCCCACCGCATCTCTAATAAATGTATTAACCCCTATCCCTCTGCTCCCGGAGCCCACCACCACCTACATTATGTTATTAACCCCTAATCTGCTGCCCCCTACACCGCCACCACCTACATTATGTTATTAACCCCTATCCCGCCGCTTCCGGAGCCCACCGCAATTAAATAAAGTTATTAACCCCTAAACCGCCAGCCCCCCACATCGCCATAAACTAAATTAACCTATTTACCCCTAAACCTAACAACCCGCTAACTTTATATTAAATATTAACTCATCCCTATCTTATAATAAATTTAAACTTACCTTTAAAATTACATTAAACTATATTAAATTAATAATTAACCTACCCTAACTATTATACTAAAATTACAATAAACTACAAATTAAATTAACTATATTATATATTTAAACACCTAACCTTACTCAAATAATTAAAATCTACACTAAAAAATAACTAAGTTACAAAAAACTAACAACTAAATTAAAAAAAATAACAAACACCAAGTTACACAAAAAATTAAACACTAAGTTACAAAAAATAAAAAAGAAATTATCAAAGATTTAAACTAATTACACCTAATCTAAGGGCCCTATGAAAATAAAAAAGCCCCCCCCCCCAAAATAAAAAAAACCCTAGCCTACAATAAACTACAAATAGCCCTCAAAAGGGCCTTTTGCGGGGCATTGCCCCAAATAAATCAGCTCTTTTACCTGTAAATAAAAAATACAAATACCCCCCAACAGTAAAACCCACCACCCACACAACCAACCCCCCAAATAAAAACCTAATCTAAAAAAACCTAAGCTCCCCATTGCCCTGAAAAGGGCATTTGGATGGGCATTGCCCTTAAAAAGGGCATTTAGCTCTATTGCAGCGCTAAAACCAAATTTCTCTGGTGAGGTGAAGAGATGGGACCATTTAATTTTGTTGAAGGCCTTCTCTGCATCTAATGCAAGCAGAAAGGCCTCCGGCAGATTGTTTCCCATCTCCTCTTGATCCCTGTTACTGTATTTATCTATAACATATAGGATTTTCCTTAAATTAGTGGCTGAAGATCTTTCCGTAACAAAACGGTCTGTCATTAACAGATCTGGTGATATTTTTTTTTATTTTCAAAGGCTTTATTGAAAATAAATGGTGCAATACAAATAAAACCAACTAAACATAAATCAGAAATAAAAATTGTTATATATGGCTGTAAATAGATTGTTGCTCGTGTTAGTTACATTCCTAATGTATATTCAGAAAAGATCCTTTGGGCCACATTCTTCGGGTCAGTTTTTCCATGTCCCATGTATATTTATTTACGGTTGGTGTGTGTGTGATCAGGGCAAATACTAAACTTAAGTTTCATTTACCCCTATGCATCGTATTTTGCGTGTGATGTTTAGTATTCTTGGCGTGAGTTATCAGCTGATGAGTGTAACAATATTAAGCCAACTCTATTGAAGTTATATATTCTTCCCAGTAAAATACCATATGGTGATAGAAATCAATTTGATTTGTTTGTTGGAAGGGGTATTTGTCTAGTGATATCAATCTAGAGACATTTTGTCTCCATTCCAAAATTGTTGGGATTTGTGATGTTTTCCATAGTCTAGGAATCAACTGTTTGGCTCTGCTGATCATTATATATAGTAATGCCAATCTATAGTGGCATTTAAGCTTTGGTGGTTTATTAAATATAAATATCTTTGGGTCTAGGTCAAGGTTCTGTGCTACAGTCAGTGATATTTCTTTTAACACATCTTGCCAGTATTTGACAATGTGTGGGCAGCTCCACCAAACATGTGTTAGTGTACCGTCTTGCCCGCATCCCATCCAGCATAATTTACTAGTCTGTGGGAACATTTTGCTCAACCTCTCTGGATATAAATACCATCTGGTTAGTAGTTTCATGTTAGATTCTGTAGTGATCATAGAAGATGGTGATTTTCACATTTGTTTAAATTTGATTTGCCAATCTCTAGCAGATATTGTGATTTTGAGTTCTTTTTCCCAAGTTTTGGTATATTTTGGTAGGGGTTTTGAGTGAAGAATATATCAATATTCTATAAGACAAGGACAAACATTTTTTAGAAGGTCCTGGGGAGTGACAGAGGGCTTCAAAGGGTAATAATGGTCTAATTAATTCTTGTTTGTTCGTGTTACTTTGTATAAAATGAGCCATTTGGAAATATGTGTATCAATTTTGTGCTGAGGATGGTAGTTTATACTTAATCTCTAATTCTGGCAGTAATTTCCCGATATTTATTCATGCGTAAACTGGGATGTGTGATTGAATGGTTGCTATAGTGGCTTCAGGTATTTTCTATAGTGTTTGTATATCCGGATTGAATAGGAGTGGTGTTAGTGGAGAGGGTATGCTGGATAGTCCCTTTTTCTCTTTGAACAGTTTGTCCCATGTTTTAAGTGTTTCTAAGGTAATTTTTGGGTGGTCAGTGGGGAGAGATGTCGTTTTGTTTTATGAATCCAGCAGGAACTGCTTAGACTCGTACATTCTGTTAAGGTATGTTCCAGTCCAACCCATTCTTTATGTTCTATGTGTTTGCATCAATCTATTATTCTTGTCAAGTGGGATGCAATCCTATAATAAGAGAGATTTGGTACTGGTATTTTTTTTTATCTTTGCGCCAGTATTTGTATTAAAATCTTATAGTCCACATTTATTAATGAAATGGTCTATACGATTGAGGTAGAGAAGAATTCTTATTAGGTTTAGGAATCACTATTATGGTTGTCGATTTAAAATTTTGTGAAGGCCCATCAATTCTTAACCATTGACGCTAGTAATTTTCCTGATCTATTTCTCCAACGAAAAAATTTGCCTCAAATTTCCTAAACTTTTCCCTAGTCTCCCCTTTTAGAAAGCTATCTCTCTCTTTTTTGGCTATTAAAACCTTTCTTTATTTCTTAAGTTCAGTATATTCTTAGATTTACTGAATGTTGTTTTTCCATTTCCAAATTCTTTTGTTCCCTTCTATGATTTGTTATATACGCTATGATATAAGATTTTAGCGTTACTTTAGCTGCTTCCCAATATAACTGAGGGTTATTTAAACAAAAACTATTATTCAGATTATATTCTTTCCATGTATCTTGTATAAACTGCTTAAATTTTTTTGAAGTATTAAGAAAAGACTGGTAATAGAATATGTTTTTATCAAAATTTTTAATTTCTAAATCCTTTTTTAAAAATGCTGGGGCGTGATCCAAAAAAGTGAATTCCATTATCTGGACTTCATTGACTTTATTAACCCAATCTGGAGTAATTAAGAACGTATCTAATCTAGACAAGGTATTACTATTTCTAGAAACACAAGTAAACTCTATTTCTGCCGCATTTCTTAGGCACCAAATATCTGCAAAGTTAAGAGTATATAACAAAGTATCAAAAATTGATTTTTTCATATTTTGCTCTGGTAAAGATATGAATCTTATGATTCCCGAGTTGTGGATCATGTTTCCAGTCAAGCGTAGGGTTTGGGGTTATATTGAAGTTACTAATGATAATTAAGTGACAATTCATACATCTCATTAGTTTATTTTTTAAATTGTCCCAGAAACCTTGATTGTGCTCATTAGGACAATATAAATTGCGTAACACAATTGTATATTTCCCTATTTGAATTTTGGTGCTCTGACAAAATGCAGAAAGACTTTTGGCAGAAGGACATTTGGCAGACGGACATTTGGCCGACAGACATTTGGCTGACAGACAGAAAGCTAAAGAATGTTCCGATTTCGGCCGAGGGCAGATGCGTTACCAGAGTGCTCTGTTCTAATCACAGCCTCGGGCGCCGCAACTTCCTCTGGGAACCTTACCATGGGTCCTAGGCCGCACGTTTTGTAATTCTCTGTCTGGGAAACTATCTATCTATCAAATCTATCTATTTATCTATCAAGTCTATCTATCTATCGTATCTATCAAATGTATCTATTGCATCTATTGATCTATCTATCTAATCTATGTATCTATCTATCTATCAAATCTATCTATCTTGTGCCGGACTGTTATCTGACAGCCACTTGTGTTTCGGCCAAATGTCCGTCGGCCAAATGTCCGTCGGCCAAGTGTCCGTCGGCCAAGTGTCCGTCGGCCAAAAGTCCGGCCACGCAAATTTTCACTATAATATATCTCCCTTGGTTATCTTGTATTTGGTGTATTAATTTATACTGTATATTTTTAATAAATAAAATTGTGACTCCTCTTGAATTATTTTTATAAGATGCAAACCCCTATCCCGCCACTCCCAGAGCCCACTGCCACTCTAATAAAGTTATTAAACCCTATCCCGCCGCTCCCGGAGCCCACCGCCACTCTAATAAAGTTATTAACCCCTATCCCGCCACTTCCTGACCCCGCTGCAACTAAATAAAGTTATTAACCCCTAAACCGCCGCTCCTGGAGCCCACCGCATCTCTAATAAATGTATTAACCCCTATCCCTCTGCTCCCGGAGCCCACCACCACCTACATTATGTTATTAACCCCTAATCTGCTGCCCCCTACACCGCCACCACCTACATTATGTTATTAACCCCTATCCCGCCGCTTCCGGAGCCCACCGCAATTAAATAAAGTTATTAACCCCTAAACCGCCAACCCCCCACATCGCCATAAACTAAATTAACCTATTTACCCCTAAACCTAACAACCCGCTAACTTTATATTAAATATTAACTCATCCCTATCTTATAATAAATTTAAACTTACCTTTAAAATTACATTAAACTATATTAAATTAATAATTAACCTACCCTAACTATTATACTAAAATTACAATAAACTACAAATTAAATTAACTATATTATATATTTAAACACCTAACCTTACTCAAATAATTAAAATCTACACTAAAAAATAACTAAGTTACAAAAAACTAACAACTAAATTAAAAAAAATAACAAACACCAAGTTACACAAAAAATTAAACACTAAGTTACAAAAAATAAAAAAGAAATTATCAAAGATTTAAACTAATTACACCTAATCTAAGGGCCCTATGAAAATAAAAAAGCCCCCCCAAAATAAAAAAAACCCTAGCCTACAATAAACTACAAATAGCCCTCAAAAGGGCCTTTTGCGGGGCATTGCCCCAAATAAATCAGCTCTTTTACCTGTAAATAAAAAATACAAATACCCCCCACCACTAAAACCCACCACCCACCCAACCCACCCCCCAAATAAAAACCTAATCTAAAAAAACCTAAGCTCCCCATTGCCCTGAAAAGGGCATTTGGATGGGCATTGCCCTTAAAAAGGGCATTTAGCTCTATTGCAGCGCTAAAACCACATTTCTCTGGTGAGGTGAAGAGATGGGACCATTTAATTTTGTCGAAGGCCTTCTCTGCATCTAATGCAAGCAGAAAGGCCTCCGGCAGATTGTTTCCCATCTCCTCTTGATCCCTGTTACTGTATTTATCTATAACATATAGGATTTTCCTTAAATTAGTGGCTGAAGATCTTTCCGTAACAAAACGGTCTGTCATTAACAGATCTGGTGATATTTTTTTTTATTTTCAAAGGCTTTATTGAAAATAAATGGTGCAATACAAATAAAACCAACTAAACATAAATCAGAAATAAAAATTGTTATATATGGCTGTAAATAGATTGTTGCTCGTGTTAGTTACATTCCTAATGTATATTCAGAAAAGATCCTTTGGGCCACATTCTTCGGGTCAGTTTTTCCATGTCCCATGTATATTTATTTACGGTTGGTGTGTGTGTGATCAGGGCAGATACTAAACTTAAGTTTCATTTACCCCTATGCATCGTATTTTGCGTGTGATGTTTAGTATTCTTGGCGTGAGTTATCAGCTGATGAGTGTAACAATATTAAGCCAACTCTATTGAAGTTATATATTCTTCCCAGTAAAATACCATATGGTGATAGAAATCAATTTGATTTGTTTGTTGGAAGGGTTATTTGTCTAGTGATATCAATCTAGAGACATTTTGTCTCCATTCCGAAATTGTTGGGATTTGTGATGTTTTCCATAGTCTATGAATCAGCTGTTTGGCTCCGCTGATCAATATATATAGTAATGCCAATCTATAGTGGCATTTAAGCTTTGGTGGTTTATTAAATATAAATATCTTTGGGTCTAGGTCAAGGTTCTGTGCTACAGTCAGTGATATTTCTTTTACCACATCTTGCCAGTATTTGACAATGTGTGGGCAGCTCCACCAAACATGTGTTAGTGTACCGTCTTGCCCGCATCCCATCCAGCATAATTTACTAGTCTGTGGGAACATTTTGCTCAACCTCTCTGGATATAAATACCATCTGGTTAGTAGTTTCATGTTAGATTCTGTAGTGATCATAGAAGATGGTGATTTTCCCATTTGTTTAAATATGATTTGCCAATCTCTAGCAGATATTGTGATTTTGAGTTCTTTTTCCCAAGTTTTGGTATATTTTGGTAGGGGTTTTGAGTGAAGAATATATCAATATTCTATAAGACAAGGACAAACATTTTTTAGAAGGTCCTGGGGAGTGACAGAGGGCTTCAAAGGGTAATAGTGGTCTAATTAATTCTTGTTTGTTCGTGTTACTTTGTATAAAATGAGCCATTTGGAAATATGTGTATCAATTTTGTGCTGAGGATGGTAGTTTATACTTAATCTCTAATTCTGGCAGTAATTTCCCGATATTTATTCATGCGTAAACTGGGATATGTGATTGAATGGTTGCTATAGTGGCTTCAGGTATTTTCTATAGTGTTGGTATATCCGGATTGAATAGGAGTGGTGTTAGTGGAGAGGGTATGCTGGATAGTCCCTTTTTCCCTTTGAACAGTTTGTCCCATGTTTTAAGTGTTTCTAAGGTAATTTGTGGGTGGTCAGTGGGGAGAGATGTCGTTTTGTTTTATGAATCCAGCAGGAACTGCTTAGACTCGTACATTCTGTTAAGGTATGTTCCAGTCCAACCCATTCTTTATGTTCTATGTGTTTGCATCAATCTATTATTCTTGTCAAGTGGGATGCAATCCTATAATAAGAGAGATTTGGTACTGGTATTTTTTTTTATCTTTGCGCCAGTATTTGTATTAAAATCTTATAGTCCACATTTATTAATGAAATGGTCTATACGATTGAGGTAGAGAAGAATTCTTATTAGGTTTAGGAATCACTATTATGGTTGTCGATTTAAAATTTTGTGAAGGCCCATCAATTCTTAACCATTGACGCTAGTAATTTTCCTGATCTATTTCTCCAACGAAAAAATTTGCCTCAAATTTCCTAAACTTTTCCCTAGTCTCCCCTTTTAGAAAGCTATCTCTCTCTTTTTTGGCTATTAAAACCTTTCTTTATTTCTTAAGTTCAGTATATTCTTAGATTTACTGAATGTTGTTTTTCCATTTCCAAATTCTTTTGTTCCCTTCTATGATTTGTTATATACGCTATGATATAAGATTTTAGCGTTACTTTAGCTGCTTCCCAATATAACTGAGGGTTATTTAAACAAAAACTATTATTCAGATTATATTCTTTCCATGTATCTTGTATAAACTGCTTAAATTTTTTTGAAGTATTAAGAAAAGACGGGTAATAGAATATGTTTTTATCAAAATTTTTAATTTCTAAATCCTTTTTTAAAAATGCTGGTGCGTGATCCAAAAAAGTGAATTCCATTATCTGGACTTCATTGACTTTATTAACCCAATCTGGAGTAATTAAGAACGTATCTAATCTAGACAAGGTATTACTATTTCTAGAAACACAAGTAAACTCTATTTCTGCTGCATTTCTTAGGCACCAAATATCTGCAAAGTTAAGAGTATCTAAAAAAGTATCAAAAATTGATTTTTTCATATTTTGCTCTGGTAAAGATATGAATCTTATGATTCCTGAGTTGTGGATCATGTTTCCTGTCAAGTGTAGGGTTTGGGGTTATATTGAAGTTACTAATGATAATTAAGTGACAATTCATACATCTCATTAGTTTATTTTTTAAATTGTCCCAGAAACCTTGATTGTGCTCATTAGGACAATATAAATTGCGTAACACAATTGTATCTTTCCCTATTTGAATTTTCACTATAATATATCTCCCTTGGTTATCTTGTATTTGGTGTATTAATTTATACTGTATATTTTTAATAAATAAAATTGTGACTCCTCTTGAATTATTTTTATAAGATGCAAACCCCTATCCCGCCACTCCCGGAGCCCACTGCCACTCTAATAAAGTTATTAAACCCTATCCCGCCGCTCCCGGAGCCCACCGCCACTCTAATAAAGTTATTAACCCCTATCCCGCCACTTCCTGACCCCGCTGCAACTAAATAAAGTTATTAACCCCTAAACCGCCGCTCCTGGAGCCCACCGCATCTCTAATAAATGTATTAACCCTATCCCTCTGCTCCCGGAGCCCACCACCACCTACATTATGTTATTAACCCCTAATCTGCTGCCCCCTACACCGCCACCACCTACATTATGTTATTAACCCCTATCCCGCCGCTTCCGGAGCCTACCGCAATTAAATAAAGTTATTAACCCCTAAACCGCCAGCCCCCCACATCGCCATAAACTAAATTAACCTATTTACCCCTAAACCTAACAACCCGCTAACTTTATATTAAATATTAACTCATCCCTATCTTATAATAAATTTAAACTTACCTTTAAAATTACATTAAACTATATTAAATTAATAATTAACCTACCCTAACTATTATACTAAAATTACAATAAACTACAAATTAAATTAACTATATTATATATTTAAACACCTAACCTTACTCAAATAATTAAAATCTACACTAAAAAATAACTAAGTTACAAAAAACTAACAACTAAATTAAAAAAAATAACAAACACCAAGGTTACACAAAAAATTAAACACTAAGTTACAAAAAATAAAAAAGAAATTATCAAAGATTTAAACTAATTACACCTAATCTAAGGGCCCTATGAAAATAAAAAAGCCCCCCCCCCCAAAATAAAAAAAACCCTAGCCTACAATAAACTACAAATAGCCCTCAAAAGGGCCTTTTGCGGGGCATTGCCCCAAATAAATCAGCTCTTTTACCTGTAAATAAAAAATACAAATACCCCCCAACAGTAAAACCCACCACCCACACAACCAACCCCCCAAATAAAAACCTAATCTAAAAAAACCTAAGCTCCCCATTGCCCTGAAAAGGGCATTTGGATGGGCATTGCCCTTAAAAAGGGCATTTAGCTAAATTGCAGCCCTAAAACCAAATTTCTCTGGTGAGGTGAAGAGATGGGACCATTTAATTTTGTCGAAGGCCTTCTCTGCATCTAATGCAAGCAGAAAGGCCTCCGGCAGATTGTTTCCCATCTCCTCTTGATCCCTGTTACTGTATTTATCTATAACATATAGGATTTTCCTTAAATTAGTGGCTGAAGATCTTTCCGTAACAAAACGGTCTGTCATTAACAGATCTGGTGATATTTTTTTTTATTTTCAAAGGCTTTATTGAAAATAAATGGTGCAATACAAATAAAACCAACTAAACATAAATCAGAAATAAAAATTGTTATATATGGCTGTAAATAGATTGTTGCTCGTGTTAGTTACATTCCTAATATATATTCAGAAAAGATCCTTTGGGCCACATTCTTCGGGTCAGTTTTTCCATGTCCCATGTATATTTATTTACGGTTGGTGTGTGTGTGATCAGGGCAGATACTAAACTTAAGTTTCATTTACCCCTATGCATCGTATTTTGCGTGTGATGTTTAGTATTCTTGGCGTGAGTTATCAGCTGATGAGTGTAACAATATTAAGCCAACGCTATTGAAGTTATATATTCTTCCCAGTAAAATACCATATGGTGATAGAAATCAATTTGATTTGTTTGTTGGAAGGGGTATTTGTCTAGTGATATCAATCTAGAGACATTTTGTCTCCATTCCGAAATTGTTGGGATTTGTGATGTTTTCCATAGTCTATGAATCAGCTGTTTGGCTCCGCTGATCAATATATATAGTAATGCCAATCTATAGTGGCATTTAAGATTTGGTGGTTTATTAAATATAAATATCTTTGGGTCTAGGTCAAGGTTCTGTGCTACAGTCAATGATATTTCTTTTACCACATCTTGCCAGTATTTGACAATGTGTGGGCAGCTCCACCAAACATGTGTTAGTGTACCGTCTTGCCCGCATCCCATCCAGCATAATTTACTAGTCTGTGGGAACATTTTGCTCAACCTCTCTGGATATAAATACCATCTGGTTAGTAGTTTCATGTTAGATTCTGTAGTGATCATAGAAGATGGTGATTTTCCCATTTGTTTAAATATGATTTGCCAATCTCTAGCAGATATTGTGATTTTGAGTTCTTTTTCCCAAGTTTTGGTATATTTTGGTAGGGGTTTTGAGTGAAGAATATATCAATATTCTATAAGACAAGGACAAACATTTTTTAGAAGGTCCTGGGGAGTGACAGAGGGCTTCAAAGGGTAATAGTGGTCTAATTAATTCTTGTTTGTTCGTGTTACTTTGTATAAAATGAGCCATTTGGAAATATGTGTATCAATTTTGTGCTGAGGATGGTAGTTTATACTTAATCTCTAATTCTGGCAGTAATTTCCCGATATTTATTCATGCGTAAACTGGGATATGTGATTGAATGGTTGCTATAGTGGCTTCAGGTATTTTCTATAGTGTTGGTATATCCGGATTGAATAGGAGTGGTGTTAGTGGAGAGGGTATGCTGGATAGTCCCTTTTTCCCTTTGAACAGTTTGTCCCATGTTTTAAGTGTTTCTAAGGTAATTTTTGGGTGGTCAGTGGGGAGAGATGTCGTTTTGTTTTATGAATCCAGCAGGAACTGCTTAGACTCGTACATTCTGTTAAGGTATGTTCCAGTCCAACCCATTCTTTATGTTCTATGTGTTTGCATCAATCTATTATTCTTGTCAAGTGGGATGCAATCCTATAATAAGAGAGATTTGGTACTGGTATTTTTTTTTATCTTTGCGCCAGTATTTGTATTAAAATCTTATAGTCCACATTTATTAATGAAATGGTCTATACGATTGTGGTAGAGAAGAATTCTTATTAGGTTTAGGAATCACTATTATGGTTGTCGATTTAAAATTTTGTGAAGGCCCATCAATTCTTAACCATTGACGCTAGTAATTTTCCTGATCTATTTCTCCAACGAAAAAATTTGCCTCAAATTTCCTAAACTTTTCCCTAGTCTCCCCTTTTAGAAAGCTATCTCTCTCTTTTTTGGCTATTAAAACCTTTCTTTATTTCTTAAGTTCAGTATATTCTTAGATTTACTGAATGTTGTTTTTCCATTTCCAAATTCTTTTGTTCCCTTCTATGATTTGTTATATACGCTATGATATAAGATTTTAGCGTTACTTTAGCTGCTTCCCAATATAACTGAGGGTTATTTAAACAAAAACTATTATTCAGATTATATTCTTTCCATGTATCTTGTATAAACTGCTTAAATTTTTTTGAAGTATTAAGAAAAGACGGGTAATAGAATATGTTTTTATCAAAATTTTTAATTTCTAAATCCTTTTTTAAAAATGCTGGGGCGTGATCGAAAAAAGTGAATTCAATTATCTGGACTTCATTGACTTTATTAACCCAATCTGGAGTAATTAAGAACGTATCTAATCTAGACAAGGTATTACTATTTCTAGAAACACAAGTAAACTCTATTTCTGCCGCATTTCTTAGGCACCAAATATCTGCAAAGTTAAGAGTATCTAACAAAGTATCAAAAATTGTTTTTTTTCATATTTTGCTCTTGTAAAGATATGAATCTTATGATTCCCGAGTTGTGGATCATGTTTCCTGTCAAGTGCAGGGTTTGGGGTTATATTGAAGTTACTAATGATAATTAAGTGACAATTCATACATCTCATTAGTTTATTTTTTAAATTGTCCCAGAAACCTTGATTGTGCTCATTAGGACAATATAAATTGCGTAACACAATTGTATCTTTCCCTATTTGAATTTTCACTATAATATATCTCCCTTGGTTATCTTGTATTTGGTTTATTAATTTATACTGTATATTTTTAATAAATAAAATTGTGACTCCTCTTGAATTATTTTTATAAGATGCAAACCCCTATCCCGCCACTCCCGGAGCCCACTGCCACTCTAATAAAGTTATTAAACCCTATCCCGCCGCTCCCGGAGCCCACCGCCACTCTAATAAAGTTATTAACCCCTATCCCGCCACTTCCTGACCCCGCTGCAACTAAATAAAGTTATTAACCCCTAAACCGCCGCTCCTGGAGCCCACCGCATCTCTAATAAATGTATTAACCCCTATCCCTCTGCTCCCGGAGCCCACCACCACCTACATTATGTTATTAACCCCTAATCTGCTGCCCCCTACACCGCCACCACCTACATTATGTTATTAACCCCTATCCCGCCGCTTCCGGAGCCCACCGCAATTAAATAAAGTTATTAACCCCTAAACCGCCAGCCCCCCACATCGCCATAAACTAAATTAACCTATTTACCCCTAAACCTAACAACCCGCTAACTTTATATTAAATATTAACTC
The DNA here is from genome assembly GCF_027579735.1 of Bombina bombina. Lineage (NCBI taxonomy): Eukaryota > Metazoa > Chordata > Amphibia > Anura > Bombinatoridae > Bombina > Bombina bombina. The sequence continues at coordinate 1,068,201,410 of NC_069502.1, forward strand.
ATCCCTATCTTATAATAAATTTAAACTTACCTTTAAAATTACATTAAACTATATTAAATTAATAATTAACCTACCCTAACTATTATACTAAAATTACAATAAACTACAAATTAAATTAACTATATTATATATTTAAACACCTAACCTTACTCAAATAATTAAAATCTACACTAAAAAATAACTAAGTTACAAAAAACTAACAACTAAATTAAAAAAAATAACAAACACCAAGTTACACAAAAAATTAAACACTAAGGCCTAGATTTGGAGTTCGGCGGTAAAAGGGCTGTTAACGCTCCGCGGGTTTTTTTCTGGCCGCACCATAAATTTAACTCTGGTATCGAGAGTTCAAACAAATGCTGCGTTAGGCTCCAAAAAAGGAGCGTAGAGCATATTTACCGCAAATGCAACTCTCGATACCAGAGTTGCTTACGGACGCGGCCGGCATCAAAAACGTGCTCGTGCACGATTCTCCCATAGGAAACAATGGGGCAGTTTGAGCTGAAAAAAAACCTAACACCTGCAAAAAAGCAGCGTTCAGCTCTTAACGCAGCCCCATTGTTTCCTATGGGGAAACACTTCCTACGTCTGCACCTAACACTCTAACATGTACCCCGAGTCTAAACACCCCTAACCTTACACTTATTAACCCCTAATCTGCCGCCCCCGCTATCGCTGACCCCTGCATTACACTTTTAACCCCTAATCTGCCGCTCCGTAAACCGCCGCCACCTACGTTATCCCTATGTACCCCTAATCTGCTGCCCTAACATCGCCGACCCCTATGTTATATTTATTAACCCCTAATCTGCCCCCCACAACGTCGCCGACACCTGCCTACACCTATTAATCCCTAATCTGCCGAGCGGACCTGAGCGCTACTATAATAAAGTTATTAACCCCTAATCCGCCTCACTAACCCTATCATAAATAGTATTAACTCCTAATCTGCCCTCCCTAACATCGCCGACACCTACCTTCAATTATTAACCCCTAATCTGACGACCGGAGCTCACCGCTATTCTAATAAATGTATTAACCCCTAAAGCTAAGTCTAACCCTAACACTAACACCCCCCTAAGTTAAATATAATTTTTATCTAACGAAATAAATTAACTCTTATTAAATAAATGATTCCTATTTAAAGCTAAATACTTACCTGTAAAATACATCCTAATATAGCTACAATATAAATTATAATTATATTATAGCTATTTTAGGATTAATATTTATTTTACAGGCAACTTTGTAATTATTTTAACCAGGTACAATAGCTATTAAATAGTTAAGAACTATTTAATAGTTACCTAGTTAAAATAATAACAAATTTACCTGTAAAATAAATCCTAACCTAAGATATAATTAAACCTAACACTACCCTATCAATAAAATAATTAAATAAACTACCTACAATTACCTACAATTAACCTAACACTACACTATCAATAAATTAATTAAACACAATTGCTACAAATAAATACAATTAAATAAACTATCTAAAGTACAAAAAATAAAAAATAACTAAGTTACAGAAAATAATAAAATATTTACAAACATAAGAAAAATATTACAACAATTTTAAACTAATTACACCTACTCTAAGCCCCCTAATAAAATAACAAAGCCCCCCAAAATAAAAAATTCCCTACCCTATTCTAAAATACAAATATTACAAGCTCTTTTACCTTACCAGCCCTGAACAGGGCCCTTTGCGGGGCATGCCCCAAGAATTTCAGCTCTTTTGCCTGTAAAAAAAAACATACAATACCCCCCCCCAACATTACAACCCACCACCCACATACCCCTAATCTAACCCAAACCCCCCTTAAATAAACCTAACACTAATCCCCTGAAGATCTTCCTACCTTGTCTTCACCATACCAGGTTCACCGATCCGTCCTGGCTCCAAGATCTTCATCCAACCCAAGCGGGGGTTGGCGATCCATAATCCGGTGCTCCAAAGTCTTCCTCCTATCCGGCAAGAAGAGGACATCCGGACCGGCAAACATCTTCTCCAAGCGGCATCTTCTATCTTCTTCCATCCGATGACGACCGGCTCCATCTTGAAGACCTCCAGCGCGGATCCATCCTCTTCTTCCGACGACTAGACGACGAATGACGGTTCCTTTAAGGGACGTCATCCAAGATGGCGTCCCTCGAATTCCGATTGGCTGATAGGATTCTATCAGCCAATCGGAATTAAGGTAGGAATTTTCTGATTGGCTGATGGAATCAGCCAATCAGAATATAGTTCAATCCGATTGGCTGATCCAATCAGCCAATCAGATTGAGCTCGCATTCTATTGGCTGTTCCGATCAGCCAATAGAATGCGAGCTCAATCTGATTGGCTGATTGGATCAGCCAATCGGATTGAACTATATTCTGATTGGCTGATTCCATCAGCCAATCAGAAAATTCCTACCTTAATTCCGATTGGCTGATAGAATCCTATCAGCCAATCGGAATTCGAGGGACGCCATCTTGGATGACGTCCCTTAAAGGAACCGTCATTCGTCGTCTAGTCGTCGGAAGAAGAGGATGGATCCGCGCTGGAGGTCTTCAAGATGGAGCCGGTCGTCATCGGATGGAAGAAGATAGAAGATGCCGCTTGGAGAAGATGTTTGCCGGTCCGGATGTCCTCTTCTTGCCGGATAGGAGGAAGACTTTGGAGCACCGGATTATGGATCGCCAACCCCCGCTTGGGTTGGATGAAGATCTTGGAGCCAGGACGGATCGGTGAACCTGGTATGGTGAAGACAAGGTAGGAAGATCTTCAGGGGATTAGTGTTAGGTTTATTTAAGGGGGGTTTGGGTTAGATTAGGGGTATGTGGGTGGTGGGTTGTAATGTTGGGGGGGGGGTATTGTATGGTTTTTTTTACAGGCAAAAGAGCTGAAATTCTTGGGGCATGCCCCGCAAAGGGCCCTGTTCAGGGCTGGTAAGGTAAAAGAGCTTGTAATATTTGTATTTTAGAATAGGGTAGGGAATTTTTTATTTTGGGGGGCTTTGTTATTTTATTAGGGGGCTTAGAGTAGGTGTAATTAGTTTAAAATTGTTGTAATATTTTTCTTATGTTTGTAAATATTTTATTATTTTCTGTAACTTAGTTATTTTTTATTTTTTGTACTTTAGATAGTTTATTTAATTGTATTTATTTGTAGCAATTGTGTTTAATTAATTTATTGATAGTGTAGTGTTAGGTTAATTGTAGGTAATTGTAGGTAGTTTATTTAATTATTTTATTGATAGGGTAGTGTTAGGTTTAATTATATCTTAGGTTAGGATTTATTTTACAGGTAAATTTGTTATTATTTTAACTAGGTAACTATTAAATAGTTCTTAACTATTTAATAGCTATTGTACCTGGTTAAAATAATTACAAAGTTGCCTGTAAAATAAATATTAATCCTAAAATAGCTATAATATAATTATAATTTATATTGTAGCTATATTAGGATGTATTTTACAGGTAAGTATTTAGCTTTAAATAGGAATCATTTATTTAATAAGAGTTAATTTATTTCGTTAGATAAAAATTATATTTAACTTAGGGGGGTGTTAGTGTTAGGGTTAGACTTAGCTTTAGGGGTTAATACATTTATTAGAATAGCGGTGAGCTCCGGTCGGCAGATTAGGGGTTAATAATTGAAGGTAGGTGTCGGCGATGTTAGGGAGGGCAGATTAGGGGTTAATACTATTTATGATAGGGTTAGTGAGGCGGATTAGGGGTTAATAACTTTATTATAGTAGCGCTCAGGTCCGCTCGGCAGATTAGGGGTTAATAAGTGTAGGTAGGTGTCGGCGACGTTGAGGGGGGCAGATTAGGGGTTAATAAATATAACATAGGGGTCGGCGATGTTAGGGGTAGCAGATTAGGGGTACATAGGGATAACGTAGGTGGCGGCGATTTGCGGTCGGAAGATTAGGGGTTAATTATTTTAAGTAGCTTGCGGCGACATTGTGGGGGGCAAGTTAGGGGTTAATAGATATAATACAGGGGTCGGCGGTGTTAGGGGCAGCAGATTAGGGGTACATAAGTATAACGTAGGTGGCGGTCGGCAGATTAGGGGTTAAAATTTTAATCGAGTGGCGGCGATGTGGGGGGACCTCGGTTTAGGGGTACATAGGTAGTTTATGGGTGTTAGTGTACTTTAGGGTACAGTAGTTAAGAGCTTTATAAACCGGCGTTAGCCAGAAAGCTCTTAACTCCTGCTATTTTCAGGCGGCTGGAATCTTGTCGTTAGAGCTCTAACGCTCACTGCAGAAACGACTCTAAATACCGGCGTTAGGAAGATCCCATTGAAAAGATAGGCTACGCAAATGGCGTAGGGGGATCTGCGGTATGGAAAAGTCGCGGCTGAAAAGTGAGCGTTAGACCCTTTAATCACTGACTCCAAATACCAGCGGGCGGCCAAAACCAGCCTTAGGAGCCTCTAACGCTGGTTTTGACGGCTACCGCCGAACTCTAAATCTAGGCCTAAGTTACAAAAAATAAAAAAGAAATTATCAAAGATTTAAACTAATTACACCTAATCTAAGGGCCCTATGAAAATAAAAAAGCCCCCCCAAAATAAAAAAAACCCTAGCCTACAATAAACTACAAATAGCCCTCAAAAGGGCCTTTTGCGGGGCATTGCCCCAAATAAATCAGCTCTTTTACCTGTAAATAAAAAATACAAATACCCCCCAACAGTAAAACCCACCACCCACACAACCAACCCCCCAAATAAAAACCTAATCTAAAAAAACCTAAGCTCCCCATTGCCCTGAAAAGGGCATTTGGATGGGCATTGCCCTTAAAAAGGGCATTTAGCTCTATTGCAGCGCTAAAACCAAATTTCTCTGGTGAGGTGAAGAGATGGGACCATTTAATTTTGTCGAAGGCCTTCTCTGCATCTAATGCAAGCAGAAAGGCCTCCGGCAGATTGTTTCCCATCTCCTCTTGATCCCTGTTACTGTATTTATCTATAACATATAGGATTTTCCTTAAATTAGTGGCTGAAGATCTTTCCGTAACAAAACGGTCTGTCATTAACAGATCTGGTGATATTTTTTTTTATTTTCAAAGGCTTTATTGAAAATAAATGGTGCAATACAAATAAAACCAACTAAACATAAATCAGAAATAAAAATTGTTATATATGGCTGTAAATAGATTGTTGCTCGTGTTAGTTACATTCCTAATGTATATTCAGAAAAGATCCTTTGGGCCACATTCTTCGGGTCAGTTTTTCCATGTCCCATGTATATTTATTTACGGTTGGTGTGTGTGTGATCAGGGCAGATACTAAACTTAAGTTTCATTTACCCCTATGCATCGTATTTTGCGTGTGATGTTTAGTATTCTTGGCGTGAGTTATCAGCTGATGAGTGTAACAATATTAAGCCAACTCTATTGAAGTTATATATTCTTCCCAGTAAAATACCATATGGTGATAGAAATCAATTTGATTTGTTTGTTGGAAGGGGTATTTGTCTAGTGATATCAATCTAGAGACATTTTGTCTCCATTCCAAAATTGTTGGGATTTGTGATGTTTTCCATAGTCTAGGAATCAACTGTTTGGCTCTGCTGATCATTATATATAGTAATGCCAATCTATAGTGGCATTTAAGCTTTGGTGGTTTATTAAATATAAATATCTTTGGGTCTAGGTCAAGGTTCTGTGCTACAGTCAGTGATATTTCTTTTAACACATCTTGCCAGTATTTGACAATGTGTGGGCAGCTCCACCAAACATGTGTTAGTGTACCGTCTTGCCCGCATCCCATCCAGCATAATTTACTAGTCTGTGGGAACATTTTGCTCAACCTCTCTGGATATAAATACCATCTGGTTAGTAGTTTCATGTTAGATTCTGTAGTTATCATAGAAGATGGTGATTTTCACATTTGTTTAAATTTGATTTGCCAATCTCTAGCAGATATTGTGATTTTGAGTTCTTTTTCCCAAGTTTTGGTATATTTTGGTAGGGGTTTTGAGTGAAGAATATATCAATATTCTATAAGACAAGGACAAACATTTTTTAGAAGGTCCTGGGGAGTGACAGAGGGCTTCAAAGGGTAATAATGGTCTAATTAATTCTTGTTTGTTCGTGTTACTTTGTATAAAATGAGCCATTTGGAAATATGTGTATCAATTTTGTGCTGAGGATGGTAGTTTATACTTAATCTCTAATTCTGGCAGTAATTTCCCGATATTTATTCATGCGTAAACTGGGATGTGTGATTGAATGGTTGCTATAGTGGCTTCAGGTATTTTCTATAGTGTTTGTATATCCGGATTGAATAGGAGTGGTGTTAGTGGAGAGGGTATGCTGGATAGTCCCTTTTTCTCTTTGAACAGTTTGTCCCATGTTTTAAGTGTTTCTAAGGTAATTTTTGGGTGGTCAGTGGGGAGAGATGTCGTTTTGTTTTATGAATCCAGCAGGAACTGCTTAGACTCGTACATTCTGTTAAGGTATGTTCCAGTCCAACCCATTCTTTATGTTCTATGTGTTTGCATCAATCTATTATTCTTGTCAAGTGGGATGCAATCCTATAATAAGAGAGATTTGGTACTGGTATTTTTTTTTATCTTTGCGCCAGTATTTGTATTAAAATCTTATAGTCCACATTTATTAATGAAATGGTCTATACGATTGAGGTAGAGAAGAATTCTTATTAGGTTTAGGAATCACTATTATGGTTGTCGATTTAAAATTTTGTGAAGGCCCATCAATTCTTAACCATTGACGCTAGTAATTTTCCTGATCTATTTCTCCAACGAAAAAATTTGCCTCAAATTTCCTAAACTTTTCCCTAGTCTCCCCTTTTAGAAAGCTATCTCTCTCTTTTTTGGCTATTAAAACCTTTCTTTATTTCTTAAGTTCAGTATATTCTTAGATTTACTGAATGTTGTTTTTCCATTTCCAAATTCTTTTGTTCCCTTCTATGATTTGTTATATACGCTATGATATAAGATTTTAGCGTTACTTTAGCTGCTTCCCAATATAACTGAGGGTTATTTAAACAAAAACTATTATTCAGATTATATTCTTTCCATGTATCTTGTATAAACTGCTTAAATTTTTTTGAAGTATTAAGAAAAGACGGGTAATAGAATATGTTTTTATCAAAATTTTTAATTTCTAAATCCTTTTTTAAAAATGCTGGTGCGTGATCCAAAAAAGTGAATTCCATTATCTGGACTTCATTGACTTTATTAACCCAATCTGGAGTAATTAAGAACGTATCTAATCTAGACAAGGTATTACTATTTCTAGAAACAGAAGTAAACTCTATTTCTGCCGCATTTCTTAGGCACCAAATATCTGCAAAGTTAAGAGTATCTAACAAAGTATCAAAAATTGATTTTTTTTCATATTTTGCTCTTGTAAAGATATGAATCTTATGATTCCCGAGTTGTGGATCATGTTTCCTGTCAAGTGTAGGGTTTGGGGTTATATTGAAGTTACTAATGATAATTAAGTGACAATTCATACATCTCATTAGTTTATTTTTTAAATTGTCCCAGAAACCTTGATTGTGCTCATTAGGACAATATAAATTGCGTAACACAATTGTATCTTTCCCTATTTGAATTTTCACTATAATATATCTCCCTTGGTTATCTTGTATTTGGTGTATTAATTTATACTGTATATTTTTAATAAATAAAATTGTGACTCCTCTTGAATTATTTTTATAAGATGCAAACCCCTATCCCGCCACTCCCGGAGCCCACTGCCACTCTAATAAAGTTATTAAACCCTATCCCGCCGCTCCCGGAGCCCACCGCCACTCTAATAAAGTTATTAAACCCTATCCCGCCACTTCCTGACCCCGCTGCAACTAAATAAAGTTATTAACCCCTAAACCGCCGCTCCTGGAGCCCACCGCATCTCTAATAAATGTATTAACCCCTATCCCTCTGCTCCCGGAGCCCACCACCACCTACATTATGTTATTAACCCCTAATCTGCTGCCCCCTACACCGCCACGACCTACATTATGTTATTAACCCCTATCCCGCCGCTTCCGGAGCCCACCGCAATTAAATAAAGTTATTAACCCCTAAACCGCCAGCCCCCCACATCACCATAAACTAAATTAACCTATTTACCCCTAAACCTAACAACCCGCTAACTTTATATTAAATATTAACTCATCCCTATCTTATAATAAATTTAAACTTACCTTTAAAATTACATTAAACTATATTAAATTAATAATTAACCTACCCTAACTATTATACTAAAATTACAATAAACTACAAATTAAATTAACTATATTATATATTTAAACACCTAACCTTACTCAAATAATTAAAATCTACACTAAAAAATAACTAAGTTACAAAAAACTAACAACTAAATTAAAAAAAATAACAAACACCAAGTTACACAAAAAATTAAACACTAAGTTACAAAAAATAAAAAAGAAATTATCAAAGATTTAAACTAATTACACCTAATCTAAGGGCCCTATGAAAATAAAAAAGCCCCCCCCAAAATAAAAAAAACCCTAGCCTACAATAAACTACAAATAGCCCTCAAAAGGGCCTTTTGCGGGGCATTGCCCCAAATAAATCAGCTCTTTTACCTGTAAATAAAAAATACAAATACTCCCCAACAGTAAAACCCACCACCCACACAACCAACCCCCCAAATAAAAACCTAATCTAAAAAAACCTAAGCTCCCCATTGCCCTGAAAAGGGCATTTGGATGGGCATTGCCCTTAAAAAGGGCATTTAGCTCTATTGCAGCCCTAAAACCAAATTTCTCTGGTGAGGTGAAGAGATGGGACCATTTAATTTTGTTGAAGGCCTTCTCTGCATCTAATGCAAGCAGAAAGGCCTCCGGCAGATTGTTTCCCATCTCCTCTTGATCCCTGTTACTGTATTTATCTATAACATATAGGAATTTCCTTAAATTAGTGGCTGAAGATCTTTCCGTAACAAAACGGTCTGTCATTAACAGATCTGGTGATATTTTTTTTTATTTTCAAAGGCTTTATTGAAAATAAATGGTGCAATACAAATAAAACCAACTAAACATAAATCAGAAATAAAAATTGTTATATATGGCTGTAAATAGATTGTTGCTCGTGTTAGTTACATTACTAATGTATATTCAGAAAAGATCCTTTGGGCCACATTCTTCGGGTCAGTTTTTCCATGTCCCATGTATATTTATTTACGGTTGGTGTGTGTGTGATCAGGGCAGATACTAAACTTAAGTTTCATTTACCCCTATGCATCGTATTTTGCGTGTGATGTTTAGTATTCTTGGCGTGAGTTATCAGCTGATGAGTGTAACAATATTAAGCCAACTCTATTGAAGTTATATATTCTTCCCAGTAAAATACCATATGGTGATAGAAATCAATTTGATTTGTTTGTTGGAAGGGGTATTTGTCTAGTGATATCAATCTAGAGACATTTTGTCTCCATTCCAAAATTGTTGGGATTTGTGATGTTTTCCATAGTCTAGGAATCAGCTGTTTGTCTCCGCTGATCAATATATATAGTAATGCCAATCTATAGTGGCATTTAAGCTTTGGTGGTTTATTAAATATAAATATCTTTGGGTCTAGGTCAAGGTTCTGTGCTACAGTCAGTGATATTTCTTTTAACACATCTTGCCAGTATTTGACAATGTGTGGGCAGCTCCACCAAACATGTGTTAGTGTACCGTCTTGCCCGCATCCCATCCAGCATAATTTACTAGTCTGTGGGAACATTTTGCTCAACCTCTCTGGATATAAATACCATCTGGTTAGTAGTTTCATGTTAGATTCTGTAGTTATCATAGAAGATGGTGATTTTCACATTTGTTTAAATATGATTTGCCAATCTCTAGCAGATATTGTGATTTTGAGTTCTTTTTCCCAAGTTTTGGTATATTTTGGTAGGGGTTTTGAGTGAAGAATATATCAATATTCTATAAGACAAGGACAAACATTTTTTAGAAGGTCCTGGGGAGTGACAGAGGGCTTCAAAGGGTAATAATGGTCTAATTAATTCTTGTTTGTTCGTGTTACTTTGTATAAAATGAGCCATTTGGAAATATGTGTATCAATTTTGTGCTGAGGATGGTAGTTTATACTTAATCTCTAATTCTGGCAGTAATTTCCCGATATTTATTCATGCGTAAACTGGGATATGTGATTGAATGGTTGCTATAGTGGCTTCAGGTATTTTCTATAGTGTTGGTATATCCGGATTGAATAGGAGTGGTGTTAGTGGAGAGGGTATGCTGGATAGTCCCTTTTTCTCTTTGAACAGTTTGTCCCATGTTTTAAGTGTTTCTAAGGTAATTTTTGGGTGGTCAGTGGGGAGAGATGTCGTTTTGTTTTATGAATCCAGCAGGAACTGCTTAGACTCGTACATTCTGTTAAGGTATGTTCCAGTCCAACCCATTCTTTATGTTCTATGTGTTTGCATCAATCTATTATTCTTGTCAAGTGGGATGCAATCCTATAATAAGAGAGATTTGGTACTGGTATTTTTTTTTATCTTTGCGCCAGTATTTGTATTAAAATCTTATAGTCCACATTTATTAATGAAATGGTCTATACGATTGAGGTAGAGAAGAATTCTTATTAGGTTTAGGAATCACTATTATGGTTGTCGATTTAAAATTTTGTGAAGGCCCATCAATTCTTAACCATTGACGCTAGTAATTTTCCTGATCTATTTCTCCAACGAAAAAATTTGCCTCAAATTTCCTAAACTTTTCCCTAGTCTCCCCTTTTAGAAAGCTATCTCTCTCTTTTTTGGCTATTAAAACCTTTCTTTATTTCTTAAGTTCAGTATATTCTTAGATTTACTGAATGTTGTTTTTCCATTTCCAACTTCTTTTGTTCCCTTCTATGATTTGTTATATACGCTATGATATAAGATTTTAGCGTTACTTTAGCTGCTTCCCAATATAACTGAGGGTTATTTAAACAAAAACTATTATTCAGATTATATTCTTTCCATGTATCTTGTATAAACTGCTTAAATTTTTTTGAAGTATTAAGAAAAGACGGGTAATAGAATATGTTTTTATCAAAATTTTTAATTTCTAAATCCTTTTTTAAAAATGCTGGGGCGTGATCCAAAAAAGTGAATTCCATTATCTGGACTTCATTGACTTTATTAACCCAATCTGGAGTAGTTAAGAACGTATCTAATCTAGACAAGGTATTACTATTTCTAGAAACACAAGTAAACTCTATTTCTGCCGCATTTCTTAGGCACCAAATATCTGCAAAGTTAAGAGTATCTAACAAAGTATCAAAAATTGATTTTTTTCATATTTTGCTCTGGTAAAGATATGAATCTTATGATTCCTGAGTTGTGGATCATGTTTCCTGTCAAGTGTAGGGTTTGGGGTTATATTGAAGTTACTAATGATAATTAAGTGACAATTCATACATCTCATTAGTTTATTTTTTAAATTGTCCCAGAAACCTTGATTGTGCTCATTAGGACAATATAAATTGCGTAACACAATTGTATCTTTCCCTATTTGAATTTTCACTATAATATATCTCCCTTGGTTATCTTGTATTTGGTGTATTAATTTATACTGTATATTTTTAATAAATAAAATTGTGACTCCTCTTGAATTATTTTTATAAGATGCAAACCCCTATCCCGCCACTCCCGGAGCCCACTGCCACTCTAATAAAGTTATTAAACCCTATCCCGCCGCTCCCGGAGCCCACCGCCACTCTAATAAAGTTATTAACCCCTATCCCGCCACTTCCTGACCCCGCTGCAACTAAATAAAGTTATTAACCCCTAAACCGCCGCTCCTGGAGCCCACTGCATCTCTAATAAATGTATTAACCCCTATCCCTCTGCTCCCGGAGCCCACCACCACCTACATTATGTTATTAACCCCTAATCTGCTGCCACCTACACCGCCACCACCTACATTATGTTATTAACCCCTATCCCGCCGCTCCCGGAGCCCACCGCAATTAAATAAAGTTATTAACCCCTAAACCGCCAGCCCCCCACATCGCCATAAACTAAATTAACCTATTTACCCCTAAACCTAACAACCCGCTAACTTTATATTAAATATTAACTCATCCCTATCTTATAATAAATTTAAACTTACCTTTAAAATTACATTAAACTATATTAAATTAATAATTAACCTACCCTAACTATTATACTAAAATTACAATAAACTACAAATTAAATTAACTATATTATATATTTAAACACCTAACCTTACTCAAATAATTAAAATCTACACTAAAAAATAACTAAGTTACAAAAAACTAACAACTAAATTAAAAAAAATAACAAACACCAAGTTACACAAAAAATTAAACACTAAGTTACAAAAAATAAAAAAGAAATTATCAAAGATTTAAACTAATTACACCTAATCTAAGGGCCCTATGAAAATAAAAAAGCCCCCCCAAAATAAAAAAACCCTAGCCTACAATAAACTATAAATAGCCCTCAAAAGGGCCTTTTGCGGGGCATTGCCCCAAATAAATCAGCTCTTTTACCTGTAAATAAAAAATACAAATACCCCCCAACAGTAAAACCCACCACCCACACAACCAACCCCCCAAATAAAAACCTAATCTAAAAAAACCTAAGCTCCCCATTGCCCTGAAAAGGGCATTTGGATGGGCATTGCCTTTAAAAGGGCATTTAGCTCTATTGCAGCCCAAACTCTAACCTAAAAATAAAACCCACCCAATACACCCTTAAAAAATCCTAACACTAACCCCAGAAGATTCACTTACAGTTTTGAAGATCCGACATCCATCCTCCAAGAAGCCGGCCGAAGTCTTCATCCAAGCGGCCAAAGTCTTCCTCCAAGCCCGCAGAAGTCTTCACCCAGACGGCATCTTCTATCTTCATACATCTGGCGCGGAGTGGCTCCATCTTCAAGACATCTGACGCGGAGCATCCTCTTCAATCGACGGCTTCTTCGGAATGAAGGTTCCTTTAAATGATGTCACCCAAGATGGGGTCCCTTAGATTCCAATTGGCTGATAGAATTCTATCAGCCAATCGGAATTAAGGTTGAAAAAATCCTATTGGCTGTTGCAATCAGCCAATAGGATTGAACTTCAATCCTATTGGCTGATCCAATCAGCCAATAGGATTGAGCTTGCATTCTATTGGCTGTTTCAATCAGCCAATAGAATGCCAGCTCAATCCTATTGGCTGATTGCAACAGCCAATAGGATTTTTTCAACCTTAATTCCGATTGGCTGATAGTTTAATGTAATTTTAAAGGTAAGTTTAAATTTATTATAAGATAGGGATGAGTTAATATTTAATATAAAGTTAGCGGGTTGTTAGGCTTTATGGCGATGTGGGGGGCTGGCGGTTTAGGGGTTAATAGGTTTAGTAAGTGCTAGTGATGTGAGAGGCCAGGAATTTAGGGGTTAATACATTTATTTAGTTGCGGTGGGGTCTGGGAGTGGCGGGATAGGGGTTAATAAGTATAATGTAGGTGGCGGCGGTGTCGGGGCTGCAGATTAGGGGTTAATAAGTATAATGTAGGTGGTGACAGTGTCGGGCGGCAGATTAGGGGTTAATAAGTATAATGTAGGGGGCGGCAGTGTAGGGGGCGGCAGATTAGGGGTGTTTAGACTCGGGGTACATGTTAGGGTGTTAGGTGTAAACATAACTTTTATTCTCCCATAGGAATCAATGGGATATCGGGCAGCAGCGAACATAAGCTTTCGCTGCTTTCAGAATCCCATTGATTCCTATGGCGGCGGATTGAAAACCAGGTATGCTGGGCCGGAATAGTTGCGAGTGTACCTGGTAGTTATTTGATAACTAGCAAAAGTAGTCAGATAGTGCCGAATTTGCATTCAGAGCATCTGTAGTGACGTAAGTATCGATATGTGTCGAACTGAAACTAGTGGATCGTATGTTACGTCACAAAATTCTACTTTTGCCGGTCTGTAGGCTTTGATAAATAAGGCGAATCAAGCTCTCCACAATTACGCTGCGGAATTCCAGCGTATTTGTGGTTGACGGCTTGATAAATAGGCCCCTATTTCTCTGTTTCTAAGTATTTGCTAGCGTCCTCTGGTGACTCAAACAGATAGAATTTGTCTCCAGATTTCAACTTCAGTTTGGCTGGGAACTGAAGAGAAAAAATTATATATATATAATTATATATTTCTTATAGGCTCTTAGAATGTAATTTTTTGCTTGCAGGTTCAGGAATCTTATAATAATTGGTCTTGGCCTTTGTAGAGAGTTATTTTCCTCTTGTGCTTTAAGCATGCCAATTCTGTAAACATGCTCAGTTTCGTATGATATTCTACTGGTCTGTAAACCCAATAACTTCGATAGATCTTCTTCAGCAAATTTTTGGATAGCCACTTGGTACATATTATCTGGCAGGCCTATTAACTGTAGGTTGTTATGTCTAGCCTTGTTTTCTAATTCCTCTATCCTTCCATTTAGATTACTATTTTCAAGCAAAAGTTCTTTTGTTTTTTCTTCATGTTCTAATTGAGTGTCCTCTGTATCTGAAATTCTTTGTTCCATTATCGTTTTGATTGAGTGATTTGTTTAATTTCCTGAATCACAGTTTCTAACCCAAGCTGGATTTTATCAGTTTTTGTGGTTAAGTTAGAAAGATGGGTAGAAATGGAATCAGCTTAATTTGCTTGAGTTAAAGACTCATTCATAGATCTGGCTGGAGAGCTACTACAATGTTTTATACTGTTACTACTGGAAATACTTTTCTCTGGGATTTTATTCTTAGGAGACATTTTTGTAGTGACTAAGGGCTAGATTTATCAAAGCTGAGGCATACAGGGGCACGTATACGCGCCCCTGTACGCCTCAGCTCGCCTGTGGTGGGGCAAAATTACCCGCAGGTAATCAACATTGCACACGAGCGCAATTTTGCGCTTGCGTGCAATCCCGGCCCCTGTCCGCTCAAAGCCAATCACAGGCGGGCAGAAGCTGTCAATCTCCTCGGTCGGACTCGACCGCGGAGATTGAATTTTGCCACCTTAGAGGTGGCGAAGAGCTTAGGGAAGTAGCGTTCTGGTGACCGTTGCTTGATAAATTACAGCGAGCAAGTTCTTGTGAGAACTTGCAGCCGTAGGGCCTTGATAAATCGAGCCCTAAGTATCTGTCCATTCAAATAGTAGACTTCTCCAGAGAGTAGCTAAAAAGTGATATCCTTTCTTGCCTTTTTAAGTATCAAGCTACCACACTTTAAATGAATGCTGCAATATATGCAGAAGAGAATACAAACAATAAGGTCCCCTTCACAGGCTGCCCTTACTGTGGCGTATCAAACCACCTCACCTGTGCAGCAAGGTAGCATCTTTTTAAAGCAATACAGTGACATCAATCAATCAATCAAACCCTTACTTCAACAAAAAAAACACGAGACACAAATTCCAGTAGATATAGCTAAAAACAGAAATAGGGAGACTTATTGCATTAGCTGTGTATATTTCAATTAAATATCCTCAAGGTATCCCAGCCCCAAAAGTTAATTTTGCAGCTTACTTGCAGATTGTATCTACTACCCTGCCGAGAGGGGAGATAAGTGTGTCTTCACTGGGCTTACCTTGTGCTGAAGAGAGCGCTGTATCCCTGTATATATCAGTGCTTCATATACCGTCCTTCACTCCCTATTGTTACATTCAGTGTTTTGAAATGGTGTCCCCACTGTCCTGCCGGTCCAAACTCGCTGCTGAGGAGGAAAACGCTGTTATACTTTCTTCTCGGTAGTGTCTCTGCCACCATATGCGACTCTGCAACTTGCAGGGGGGAAAAAGCCGGTAGCTGGTTGTCTTCCCAGCACCTAGGCCTGGGCTTCATGCTAGGCCTCGTTGTTCACAATTTATGAGCGTAACGCTCGATGACGCTGGCTACTGGATGTCGTCCAAATATTTACTTTTACAAATACTTTTTTTGGAGGGTTTATAATCCATCCTTTAAATTATATACCTTAAGATATAGGCTAAATCATTTTCACCTAAATTAATATATGCTTGTTTGACATATCCGCTTATTTTCATTTCTTAGGTATCTACTGGTGACACTATGCATGCTTGCTACTTCTTGTAATGTATATATTTTTCATTTTCTGTTTTGCCTGCTGAGGATGATTTATTTTGTAGCAGAAAATAAAACATATTTAGAAACCTGACTGCAACAGTTAAGTTATCTTAACTGGGAATATATCGCTGATATTATTGTGGAGTTATACAGGCTTGTGCTGACCCGCTGTTTTTATTACAACAGTAGCAGGTGTGTTGTTGTCTATACTTGTGTTCCATGGAGCTCAGATGATCTAGGACTTTGCCAATGTCTACAATATGTGTAACAGTAGCTTTCCAGGTCAGTTTAGTGCTGAAAAATCTGTTGGTGCTCTACAAATAAATGTCAAGAAAATAGCTTCTTTTTATTTCTCAGCCAATTGCATTTGTTGATACTATAGTCTGCGCTTCTCCTCCTCATATTTGATATTGGCCATTGCGTTACCGAGACTTTAGATTCAATAAAACTAATTTGTGAAACTAAAATTTTGCAGATTTTTTTCATTATCTGCCCCTCATTACGGGGTCGATCCGATAAAAATCGTCGCCCGCAAAAGCCGGCGACGCCAATATTTGCGCTGGTTTGGTATCCTATATACGGCGTAACCTAGAAGTTACGCCCGTATATTTCTGCCGTCGCCTGTAGTTTTTTGGGCCATAGGCAGGTATACGAAACCAGCGCAGTTTGGTATCCAATATGCAGCGTAAGGACTTACGTGGCAAAAATGGAGAAATCTTACTCCATTTTCACCTCGCCACAAAAAGCAGCCGTAAGAAGCCTTACGCTGACTATTGGAGCCCCGTAACTCCCTAAACTAGCTAGAAAATAAACCTAACACCTAACGCATGCGCAATGTCTATCTCCCTGTCAACCGCGATCTGCTAAAATAAACCTAACACCTAACGCATGCGCAATGTCTATCTCCCTGTCAACCGCGATCTGCTAAAATAAACCTAACACCTAACGCATGCGCAATGTCTATCTCCCTGTCAACCGCGATCCCCCGCCGCAATCCATAATAAAGTATTTAACCCCTAAACCGTCGCCATCTACTTAAACTAACCCCCTACTGTGAGCCCCTAAACCGTCGCCATCTACTTAAACTAACCCACTACTGTGAGCCCCTAAAACCGCCACCATCTAACTGATCTATCCCCTAATGTGAACCCCTTACACCGCCGCCATCTATATTAAAATTATTAACCCCTAATTTAATCTACCTACCCCGCCGCCAGCTATATTATCTACATTAACCCTAAGTATATTATAGTTAATATAGTTATTACATTATATCTATTAACTATATTAACCATAATTATATTAGGGTTAATATAGTTAATATAGTTACTATAGTATTTATATTAACTATATTAACTCTATCTAACCCTAACACCCCTAACTAAATTCTTATTAAATAAATCTAATTCATATTATAAACTAAATCTAAATACTTACCTATAAAATAAACCCTAAGATAGCTACAATATAATTAATAATTACATTATAGCTATGTTAGGGTTTATATTTATTTTACAGGTAAATTGTTAATTATTTTAACTAGGTATAATAGCTATTAAATAGTTATTAACTATTTAATAGCTACCTAGTTAAAATAATTACCCAATTACCTGTAAAATAAATCCTAACCTAAGTTACAAATACACCTACACTATCAATAAATTAAAGAAACTACAAATATCTATCTAAAAATACAATTAAATAAACTAAACTAAATTACAAAAAAAAAAAAAACACTAAATTACAAAAAATAAAAAAAAGATTACAAGATTTTTAAGCTTATTACACCTATTCTAAGCCCCCTAATAAAATAATAAAGCCCCCCAAAATAAAAAAATTCCCTACCCTATTCTAAATTAAAAAAAGTTCAAAGCTCTTTTACCTTACCAGCCCTTAAAAGGGCCTTTTGTGGGGGCATGCCCCAAAGAAAACTGCTCTTTTGCCTGCAAAAAAAACACAATACCACCCCCCAACATTACAACCCACCACCCACATACCCCTAATCTAACCCAAACCCCCCTTAAATAAACCTAACACTACGCCCCTGAAGATCTCCCTACCTTGTCTTCACCACACCGGGCCGAACTCCTCATCCGAGGATGTGTTCCAGCAAGCGGCAGTGAAGTCTTCTTACATCCGGGCGATGTGTTCCAGCAAGCCGCAGAGAGTCTTCTTCCATCGGCGATGTCTTCAAGCAAATCGGCATCTTCAATATTCTTCCTTCGCTCCTCCGCCGCAGAGCATCCTTCCGGCACGACGACTTCCCGACGAATGAGGTTCCTTTAAATGACGTCATCCAAGATGGCGTCCGTCGAATTCCGATTGGCTGATAGGATTCTATCAGCCAATCGGAATTAAGGTAGAAAAATCTGATTGGCTGATTCTGATTGGTTCAGCCAATGGGATTGAACTTGAATCTGATTGGCTGATTCAATCAGCCAATCAGATTTTTCTACCTTAATTCCAATTGGCTGATAGAATCCTATAAGCCAATCGGAATTCGGCGGACGCCATCTTGGATGACGTCATTTAAAGGAACCTCATTTGTCGGGAAGTCGTCGTGCCGGAAGGATGCTCCGCGGCGGAGGAGCGAAGGAAGAAGATTGAAGATGCCGATTTGCTTGAAGACGTCGCCGATGGAAGAAGACTCTCTGCCGCTTGCTTCAAGACATCGCCCGGATGGAAGAAGACTTCACTGCCGCTTGCTGGAACACATCGCCTGGATCGGATGAGGAGTTCGGCCCGGCTGGGTGAATACAAGGTAGGGAGATCTTCAGGGGGGTAGTGTTAGGCTTATTTAAGGGGGGTTTGGGTTAGATTAGGGGTATGTGGGTGGTATGGGTTGTAATGTTGGGGGGTGGTATTGTGGTTTTTTTTGCAGGCAAAAGAGCAGTTTTCTTTGGGGCATGCCCCCACAAAAGGCCCTTTTAAGGGCTGGTAAGGTAAAAGAGCTTTGAACTTTTTTAATTTAGAATAGGGTAGGGAATTTTTTTTATTTTGGGGGGCTTTATTATTTTATTAGGGGGCTTAGAATAGGTGTAATTAGCTTAAAAATCTTGTAATCTTTTTTTTATTTTTTGTAATTTAGTGTTTGTTTTTTTGTAATTTAGTTTAGTTTATTTAATTGTATTTTTAGATAGATATTTGTAGTTTCTTTAATTTATTGATAGTGTAGGTGTATTTGTAACTTAGGTTAGGATTTATTTTACAGGTAATTGGGTAATTATTTTAACTAGGTAGCTATTAAATAGTTAATAACAATTAACCTGTAAAATAAATATAAACCCTAACATAGCTATAATGTAATTATTAATTATATTGTAGCTATCTTAGGGTTTATTTTATAGTTAAGTATTTAGATTTAAATAGGAATATTTTAATTAATAATATTAATATTAGATTTATTTTAATAAGAGTTTAGTTAGGATGTTAGAGTTAGATAGGGTTATTATACTTATTATATATATAATATAATAACGATATTAACTATATTAACCCTAATATAATTAGGGTTAATATAGTTAATATAGCTGGCGGCGGTGTAGGGGGATTTGATTAGGGGTTAATACATTTATTATAGGTTGCTGCGGTGTAGGGGGATGTAGATTGTAGGCAAAAGAGCAGTTTACTTTGTGACAAAGCCCCGCCAAAAGCCCTTTTAAGGGCTGGCAAAAGAGCTGTTACTTTGGGGCATGCCCCGCAAAAAGCCCTTTTAAGGGCTGGCAAAAGAGCTGTTACTTTGGGGCAATGCCACGCAAAAAGCCCTTTTCAGGGCTATTTGTAGGGTTAGACTTAGGTTTAGTGGTAGGGATAGTTTAGTATTTTAGGGGTTAAATAATTTAATATAGATGGCGGCGGGGTAGGGGGATTAGATTAGGGGTTAATAATTTTAAAATAGATAGCGGTGGGGTAGGGGCTCACTTTAGGGGGTTATAGATTTAGTATAGCTAGGTTGCGGTGGGCTCCGGGAGCGGCGGTTTAGGGGTTAATACATATTTTATTGTTAGGCTAGTGAGGGGGGATAGCGGATAGAGGGTTAGACGTGTCGGGCTACGTTAGGGAGGCGTGTTAGACGTGTCGGGCTATGTTAGGGAGGCGTGTTAGACAGTGCGGGGAATTTAGACTTTAGTCAGGTTTTGTAGGCGACGGCAGTTTCTAACGTGCCACAAGTCACTGGCAACGCCAGAAATTTGTACTTGCGCAGATTTCTGGACATCGCTGGTTTATCAGACTTACGGCACGTTAGCATCTGACGGCGACATATATGGGATAGCTCGAGTTGCGAGCTGAAACTGCGGGCGACGTGGGTTCCCTCGCTTGCGCCGCAAACTACGATCTATATCGGATCGACCCCTACATCTGTAAGTTGTGATTTAAGTTCCATTATAATCAATGGAGCCACATCTATCTTGTAACTGTTCAATTCTTGGTATCTAGAACAAGCTCTATTGTGAAAGTTACCCATATTATAAAAATGCATTGAAAACCTTACAGAACAAACAAATAAATAAAATCACCTCTATTTCAAATAGTCAACTCTAACATGTGCAAACAGAGAGTGCCGTTACAACAAATAAACAGTCTCTGTTTGTAATTTACAACGTTTGTCAGCTTCGGTGTTGGTAACAACTGTTCTCAGTGGGTGTTGTACCTCCACTTACTGTTTGTGCCTTACTGCGACTGGAGATCCATTTCAGCGTCAAAACGTATACGACCTCTTAGGTAACAATTCACAGCCCAATGATCTCACATTATTACGCAGTGACCGTAACCTTTAGTTAGAGGAGTAGAGTAGGCCACCACCAATGTGGGAAGACGTATTCTATGGTCCAGATGGGGGGGTTGTAAATTACAAACGGAGACTGTGTATTTGATGTAACTGATTAGGAAGGATACATTCTAACTACTTAAGAAAAAAAATCACAAAAGTGTCTTTTATATGGAAACATTTGCTTGAGCTATAAAGTTTTTTTTTTTATAAGTAATTTTTTATTACATTTTTGTAACAGAAAAAAAAACATAATTGGTAGTGGAATAATACAATTATGCTCTTTCTCTTTATCTGGACTCCTGTAGAGTCCAGATAAAGGTTTTTTAACATAAGATCGTTTTTTTTATAAAAAATTTTTTAATCATGCATGATATGGATATATTTTAAGTATAAACCAGATAGAATGTTTTCACCTTTTAATTTATGATGTTTTTAGAATAATATTATTAAAATAATAAACCTGTAATATTAATCTAAATTATTGTAATTCGTGGTGGTGAGATTTTAAGCAATGTTAAGGCGCACACATTTCTAAAGTGTTGCTTAATCCAATTTTTTCCCAGCGCTAGATATTGAAAATAGAATTACATATTTCTCTTTGCCTAATCTTTTTTTTAATAAAAAGGAGGTACATTGTCCAAGAGTGGCCTCATTATGTTATAGGAGGACATTGGAGCTCAAAAATATTAACGCTATTAATACATGAATATCGCTCAAGCACAATCAATAGTCCATAATCTTTTTGTTATCGCTCAAGTGATAGTATAGGGTGTGCTAACATATGGAAATCTGATAGCCTGCATGTCTACATCCCTCACATAATAGAAGAGCACAGTAAAATTCCTAAAACATTATGCCTAAGAATAAGCCAATGTTGCACAAGTTGTGGAGTCCTTCATGTAGTTCTGTGCTGTACTGTTTATAATAATGGTTTACAGCAACATTTTGAGCACACTAATAGCACACTCTCCCTATCCATTAAAAGTATGTGGTGCACTAAAGAAAGTTCTGGCTGCATTAAGATATTTAAGTTAAAATATGAAACAATCCACTTGTAATACCAGATTGTTTCTTAATCTTTGTGCAAGGCTATACAGAAGGTCATGCACCCTACACAATCGATTGTGCTCTACTTGTAATCTAGCTAAATTATGTTTTAGGTTCTTAGCTGTTCTGTTTGCTTTCTGTGCATTAACCTTTGTTGCTGGCCATTCTTTATACTATTGACATGTCTGTGCTCCTTCAGGTCAATACCTACATATATGTACTGTGTTTCTGGTTACTATAATCTACTGCTGTATTTTTGCTGGCCAATGCCTGAATATATTTTAACTTTTGTCAAATACTTGTGTACTGTTTTCAGCTACATATTATGTTTCTGCTGGTTAACAATTACATACTGTATTCGTTCTGCATACAATACTCTGCTGCTGCTGATAATACATATTTCTGCTGACCAACAACTATTTGCTGATACTATACTATGCTGACAATTTCTGCAGTCTGTATTCCTGCTGGCCAACGATTATAAGCTGTTTTTTGCTGACAATATCTTAATACTGTGTACCTACTTGACAGCAATAATGTGTTGTATTTCTGCTGACAATATGAAAACAAATATTTTCCTGCTTGACAATAGCTGCTCACTGTGTTCCTGCTGGCTAACTACTGCTTACTAAGGGCAAGATTACATACATACCACGTAGGTTTTAGCGCAACTGCTGAAACCCATGCCACCCATAATTCACCTGGCACATCGGGTGAATCACATATATACGTGGCCGGCAGATCATATACTGCCGTAAGTTGGATAAACTGACAACATTCAGAAATATGCGGAAATAGACATTTCTGGAGTCACCAGTGACTTACGGCAGTGTATGAACTGCCGGTGCCTAAGAAAAAAAAATGTTTAATCACCCGTAAAAGTCTAACCTGCCTCCAAAAATTAAACCCGACACATCGAAACCCCTATATTCTCCATCCTACCACATTGCAACTAATAATACAATGTATTAACCTCTAAACCGCCATCTCCCCACAACGAAATCTACCTACGATCGCATGAGGAGGACCCTCCACATCAGATGTCTGCTCTGCCCCGTGCCGCCTTCGCTCTGCGCCACCAAGATGAAAAAAGAAGATGGTCCCGCGCTGCATGAAGATGGAGCCGCCCGGAAGAAGACCTTCCCCGCTGGACTTCAGGAATGGTGAGTACCTATGTCGGGGTTAGTGTTAGTTTGTTTTTTTCGGGTGAGTTTTTTTCTTAGATTAGGGCTTTTTTTTAATGGGCACTAAAGAGCTAATTGCCCTTTTAAGGGAAATGCCCATGCAAATGCCCCTTTAGGGGCAATGGGTATCTTAGATTTTTTAGAGTTAGGTCTTTTTTATTTTGGGGGTTGGGTGGATGGGGGTTTAATCTGTATTTTTTAATGTAAAAGAGCTGATTTCTTTAGGTCAATGCCCTAAAAAAGGCCCATTAAAGGGCTATTGGTAGTTTAATGTTAGCTTAGGGTGTGCTTTTTTATTTTGGGGTGGCTTTTTTGTTTTATAGGGGTATTAGATTAGGTTTAATTTTTTTTATTTTGGATAATTTTGTTTATTTTTTTCTGTAATCTTAGATTTTTTTATTTTTGTAATATTAGATTTTTTTATTTTAATTTGATTTTACGGTTTTGTTTTGTTTCATGTAAATTTAGATTATTTTTTTTTCATGTAAAGATAGGATTTTTGGTAATTTTTATTAATTTTTAAAGGTAGTCTTATTTATTTTATGTAATTGTAGCTAATTAGGGTTAATTTAGGGGGTGGTAGGTTAGGGGGCTTAGTGATTAGATTGATACTTTGTGTTGTGCGAGGTTGGCAGTTTAGGGGTTGATAGGTTAATTAGGTAGTTTGCGTTGTGGTGGATTGGTGGTTTAGGGGTTAAAAGTGTTAATAGGTAAATTGCGTTGTGGGGGCTTGGCGAATTAGAGGTTAATAGTGTGGATAGGTAGATTGCATTGTGGGGGTTGGTGGATTAGGTGTTAATAGTGTTAAAAGATAGATTGTGTTGTGGGGGGTAGGTGGATTAGGGGTTAATATAGTTAATAGGTAGATTGCATTCTGGGGGGTTGGTGGATTAGGGGTTAATAGTGTTAATAGGTAGATTGTGTTGTGGGGGTTGGCATATTAGAAGTTAATAGTGTAATTAGATATTTTGCATTTTGGGTCGGTGGTGAATTAGGGGTTAATAAATTTATTAGATACTTTGCGATTTGGGGGTTGGCAGATTAGGGGTTATTAATTTATTAGTTATTGCGGTGGGGGGATGGCGGATGAGAGGTACATATTGTGCATGCGTTAGGTGTTTAAGACTTCCAGGGAGTTACGGTGCTCATTTACTCAGTGCAAGGCTTGCTGTGTGTAGGCTTGCTATGTGTAGATAGGTGAATATGGAGTAAAATTTCTCAATTTTCACCGGGTAAGTCCTTGCGCTTAATATGTGATACCGACTTGAGACGACAGTTGTATTTTAGTTTATAGGAGTAAAAACAGCGGGCAACAGGTAAAATATACATGCCACATTTGTATGTGGCGCTGTATATGTGATTGCTAGTTTCGCAAACTAATTGGCGACACCGGCTTTTGTGGGTGATGCCGCATATGTGATCGGACCCTAAGTTCCTGATGACAAAACCTGTGCTGATAATACTGCATACTGTATTCCTGCTGGTCAACAATCAGATGCTCCATTTCTGCGGGCATTCCTTGCATACTTTATTCCTGCTGATAATACTTGTATACTGTGTTCCTGCTGACTATCAACTATATTGTGTGTTTCTCCTAATAATCTTTGCATACCTGCTACTTTGCTTTATGTTGACAATACCAAATAATTATATTCTATTGGCTAGTATCTGAATGCCGTGTCCTTTCTGACAGTACCTGCATACTCTTACTGCTTACCACGTGCTTACTGTGTTCCTACTGGTTAATCCCAACATACTATGTTACCCTGCTGGTGAATAGCTGCATATTATCTTCCTGCTGACAGTACCTGAAAACTGTGTTACTGCTTAGAACACATAAATAAAACTTAAATAAAATGTAAAACCGTTTATGTTATTCTTATAAACTTCCCTAAAATATTATGGATATCTAGATCACCTTTCTCAATGTAGAAAGGCAAGGAATCTTAAATCAATTATACACCCAGTCAATTTAGAGTAGAAATAAAAATATACAAGGATAAGGACCTGAAATAATTTGACCTAAGAGGGTTTGTTTAATCCATGTTTCTTGTAGGTATAGCACTAAGAAAAGAAGCATTATTCTGCCACATACAGGGGTAGAGATTATTATTAACGATATTATAAGATGTACCCAAAAGGGGGTGGTATATGTAATTCAACACTTCTGCAACCTGTTGTATTTGGGTGAGACTACAAGGAGATTGAATCTGAGAGCATTTATGTAACATCAAGAAAGGGGATCTAGTTACCCACCTGTATAAGCATTTTAGGGAAGTTTATAGAATAACATCAAAGATTTTAAATTTTGGGATCCCTGTAAAGTTTCATCCTATTTAGAGCAGAGGAAATTTAAAAAAAATAAAATAAATACTGCGTAAAGAGGCAGAGTTGATGTACAAAATGGACATTTTGATCCCAAAAGGATTCAACTCTGAGTTGAATATCTCCCCCTTTCTTGATGATTATGTATATGTAGAGAATTTTCTGTATAAAATATTTTTTTTCTTATAAGGATATTTTTAAATAATGTAAAGATGGTTACATGTTTTGAATGTTGTTTTGTTTGTATAGTTATCTTTATCACAGAATAATGTTTTTAATTTTAAACTGTCTGCATAAATCACCTTGAAAATACCACCTTAAAAATACTACCTTAAGAGTGGATTGCTAATTAGAGTAAAGAACCAATGGGAGATAAATGGATTATATTTAAATATGGAGTCACTAAAGACATTTATCTATTAAAGCCCAATAAGAGGGGAAAACGTGTAGATGAAATTACAATGACTAAGTAATTTGATGAATTACAACAATCTGATGAATCATAGTGATTAAATTATTTTCCAGAGTACCACTTAGATTGGACTATTTGACTATTTGAAAGCGGTGTTGGGAACAATGAGGTTCATACAACTGAGTACTAAAGTGCACAGATTGTTTAAGCCAATGTGTTACCCCACTTGTGACAGGAGGAACTCCGGGAGTAGATTAGATTGATGTCTGTCAAGAACAGTCGGTACTAAAGGAGAGATTTACAAAGCAGACTACACACAGAGGTAACTGATGCAACTTTAACATTGAGCAAACAGAGGTACGTTGATTAAGCGTTCTACTTCAAATTTGCAAAATGGAGTGATGTACACTGCAGATTTTAATACTTTGAGGATATTTCTGATTTGCGGTCTGCTAAAAAGTTTTTGATTTGATCAATTTTAAATATTTGTGAGGAAATTTATCTAAATAATGTGTAATAAAGTTAGGTTATTATAGAGCTTTAAGCTTTTTTTTAACTAGTACATATTAATTCTGTGTTCCTAATGGTCAGTCACCCCTGCTGGAAAATATGTGCTCATTGTGTTCCAGTTACCTTTATACTGTTTTACTGCAACTGGGTGTGTCTGCTGTTACATATCTTGAATTTCTATATTTTTAGTCAATCTCTGGCAATTAAAAGCTAATCCGGACGTTATTGTATCTGTTGAACAGTTCACCATTTCTTGATCCTGGCCTGCTTCATTGTTCTGCTTACCATCTTCTACTACTAAGCCTGCTGGACTTTGTCTGATTGTTCCCTGCTCCAGTCATCTGTTCAGCTCTTACCAGTTATACTCAGTCTTATACTATGACTTCCTCCAAGACCTTATGTACAGTTACAAAAAAACTTTGTGAACCCTTTAGAATTACCTGATTTTTTGTATTGATTACTCATAAAATGTGACCTGTTCTTCATTCATTTATCTTTTCACATTTTTATTGAAGCATTGAGTAAACATTCACAGTACTGGCTGGAAAAAGGCTATTTGGAGTCAGGTGTTTAAACTAAGCAGAGGACATTGGAAGTGATGGTTACACAGTTGCCCTGCACTTTACATAAAGGCAAACAAAGCCTAGTTACAATTAGTGTGAACGATTCCTCAATTCTCACAATTTTCACATGACCTTAGAAGATGCATTATAGATATGCACAAACTAGGAGTGGGCATCCTGCAAAGATCAGTCCAAGAACACACTGGGAAATTCTGAAAAAGGTGATAAAGAATCAAAGGGTAACATCAAAAGCCCTCCAGAAAACTCTACAAACTACAAAAGTCTTTGTTTATGTGTCCACCATCAGAAAAACACTGATCAAGAATGATATGCATGGATGGACACCACAAAGGAAACCACCGGTGTCTAAAAAAAAAACAAATCACCTGGATGTTCTACAATGCTTCTAGGGAAATGTGCTGTGGAAAAGTTGAACGTTTTGGAAAAATTAACATGCTATAGGGGGAGGAAAAAGGGGCGCTGCATATCAACACCAAAACCTCATTGCAACTGTCAAGCATGGTGGAGGGAGCATAATGCTGTGGGAATGCTTTGCTGCCTCACTGCCTTTTGCCTTGCATTCATTGAAGAAAGAATTACTTTATGTTGAAATCTTTTTATTGAAAAGTATTTTCCGTATATTAACAATAGTACATAGAAACAGTAAACATCAAAATCAAAAAACAGAAATAATATAAAAGCACAAGATGTATGAGTCAATTGATATAAATACCTTTATAGTGATTCAGATAGGTGTGTTAATATTTTAATTCCGTGGATGAGGAGGTTGGTGGGCATCAGTGTAAAGAATTATATAGGTTGCTTATGTGGAATTATGGGTATTGGTAGGCCTCCCTTTTAACACCCAATAAAACCAAACTCTGTCAACTGCTTCCTTATTATCTAGGATCCAGGCTGCTAATTCATACATAGAATATGTCACATTGATTTTATTTTAAATCTCCTGCCATGTAAGGGATCCAGTTTTCCAATATCTGGCTATGCAGGATCTTGTAACGGTACACAAGATCTTAATAAATATGTTAATTGGTTTGTTGAAGTTAGGAAAGTCTTGTAGTAATGCCTGAGCCTGTGTAAGTTGGATATTTACATCTAAGGTATTGCTTATTAAAAGAGAAAGATTATCCCAGACATGTTTGACTTTGTCGCCTTCCCACCATAGGTGCGAATAAGTACCTAGAGTATTACATCCTCTATAACATAATCTACTCCCTGTAGGGGAAATATGTGCTGTCTGAAGTGGGGTTAAGTACAACTGAAAGGTAGTTTTAAGTGCATTTTCCCTAGAGTCCGCGCTTAGTAGTCCCTTATCTGTCTTGCTAAATATGTCGACCCATTTCTGCATTTCCATCTCCATTCCCAAGTCCCTCTCCCAGTTTAAAATTAGCTGAGATTTAACTTGTGTATGGGACGACTGTATAGCAGAATATAACCTCAATATAGTATGTTTCGTTCTGTGGGGAGCCTTACATATGATCTCTAGTGTTGTGGTGGTTTGAGTTATAGCAGTCATTTAGAATTCCCTAAGGGCGGATAATATTTGAAGATATAAGAACCAATTTAATATTAGAGGTGTAATTTTATCCTGCATCTGATTGAATGTTAAGATTCCATTGCTGCTCATTAGGTCAGCGACTCTATAAAGACCTTTATTACTCCATTTGTCTACTAGTAAACAATATTCTTGAGGTAGAAGATATCTAATTGGCATAGCTCGGGAGTGTAGTGGTTTTAGCTTAGTCATTTTGGCAACTTTATTCCAAGATACGAGAGTGGAGCCTAGAGTAGGAGGTTTGAACTTTTGTTTGATGGATGTATGTGACCCCTCGTCCCATAAAATGTCTGCTGGAAGATTCCAGCCTCCCATTTCAGCTTCAAGAGTCGGCCAAATGGTATCAATATTAGGGTTATCCAAAAGTACTGTTTGGGCTAATCTTGCTGCCTGATAATAGTCAATAAGATTGGGGACCCCCACCCCCCCTAATGTTCTATGTCTCGTCAAAATAGTCGCTGGTATCATAGGAGATTTTTTTCCCTCTAATAAATCTAATCAGGTCTGATTGAACCAGAGCTAGCTCTGTAAGTGGAATTTTAATTGTGAGTGCTCTGAAAAGATACAGAAAGTGTGGTAAAACATTCATCTTAACTGCGGCCTTACCATCAAAAGGAGTATTGTGACCTTTTTTGAAGGTCTTGACGGATATCTTTAAACAAAGGTAAGTAATTAAATT
Source organism: Bombina bombina (assembly GCF_027579735.1). Classification (NCBI taxonomy): domain Eukaryota; kingdom Metazoa; phylum Chordata; class Amphibia; order Anura; family Bombinatoridae; genus Bombina; species Bombina bombina. The sequence goes on from NC_069502.1 coordinate 1,068,230,528, forward strand.
TATATAATTGGTTAAATTGGTTTGTTAAGTTTATGCCTAAATATTTAATAGTGTGTGTGGCCCATTTCATGGTGCAATTTAGTTCTATTAGCTTTTGTGTATGGGATGGCAATATAATAGGGAGGGCTTCGCATTTTTCTAGGTTAATTTTGTAGCCTGAGATAGTTGAAAAGTTGTCTAATAGTTGGTACAGATTACTGGAGTGAGACAAGTGGTTTGGTGATCGTTAATAAGATCCGCAAACAACGTCAATTTCTATTCAGTGGAGCTAAGTTTGAATCCTGAGATATCTGGGGAGTCTCTAATCCGAGCTGTTAGGGGTTCTATGCAAAGGGCAAACAAGAGGGGTGAGAGAGATCACCCCTACCTAGTTCCATTTTGAATGGGGAAAATTTTAGACTTGTACCCTGTTGCTGTAACTTGTGCTTAGGGGTTAGAATATATCATCTCGATTACGGTTATAAAAGGGCATCTGAATCCCATGTTCTGAAGCAACTGTAGTAAGTATTTCCAATCAATTCTATCAAACGCCTTCTCTGCATCCAGCGATAGGAGCAGAGAAGGCGTTTTGGATTCAAATAGGTAAAATATGGAGTCTATTATACGTCTGATATTATCTGGGGCTTCCCTATCTTTTATGAAACCAACCTGGTCAGGATGGACCAGACGGGGCAATATCGATTTAAGACAGTTTGCAAGAATTTTAGTGAAGATTTTAAGGTCCTGATTGATAAGTGAGATGGGGCGATAGTTTGAGCAATATTTTGGGTTTCTGCCTGGTTTAGGGATTACCACAATTTTAGCCATTAGAAGTTCTGTTGGGATCGGGAGACACGTTAAGATGTGATTACAGAAGTTAGTTAATTGGGGAATTAATATGGATTTGAATAATTTATAATATTCCCCTGGAAACCCGTCTGGGCCAGGGGCCTTGCCTTTCTTAAGGTCTTTAATAGCTAATGATACCTCTAATGGTGAAATCTGGGAGTTTAATAGGTCTCTGTCTTCGTCTGAGATTGTGTTCAATTTAGCTTCTGTGAGAAAGTCTATAGTGGCAGATTCTATCTGTGGTGTGTGAGTAACCTTCTTACCGTCATATAGTTTCCCATAGAATTCTGCAAAAATTTCAACAATTTCCTGGGGGTGGGATATTGGGACACCTTGTGTATTGATTATAGTAGGAATGGCAGAGGCCTTGCACCGTTCGCGAATTTTGTGAGCTAGGAATTTGTCAGGTTTGTTAGTGAACACATAGTATTGTGTCTTCAGTTTCAGTATTGCCCTAGCCGCCATAGAATTCAAATTACCATTTAAGTGTCACGCTCAGCTGCTGGGAAGCTCTGCAGTCCTCTCTGTGTGCTTGATTGACAGGTGTCTGAGCCACCCCTTCCTGATTATGTCACAACCAGGCTTTTTATTCCTGGCTTCCTGTTTCTCCAGTGCCAGTTTGTTTGTTAACTTTGTGGCTTCTGATAGGATTTCGCTGAGGAATCTCTCTAACTGCTGCTTTTCTGTTGCCAATCTCTTCAAGGATTTACTATGCTGGATTAACCTTCAACCTCCTGATTACCTGTCTCCAAACAATGCAAGTACTGTTTGTTTTGTGAAACTTTCAAACTTCCTGTTTACCTGCTGCAAACCCTGCATATTCAGACTTCTCTGTGTACTGCCAAACTATTCAAATACTGTTATTTCTGTGAAACCTTCAATCTGCATGTTTACCTGTTTTCAAACTCTGCAAATACAATTATTCAGTGTAAACCTTCAAACTGCTTGATATCCTGTTGCCAATCTCAACAAGTACTGATTAATCTGTGTTAACCTTCAAACTACCAGCTTACCTGTTGCATACTCTGCAAAGACTGTCTACTCAGTGTTAACCCTCAAACTGCCTGATTACCTGTTGCATACTCTGCAAAGACTGTCTACACAGTGTTAACCTTCAGACTGCCTGATAACAAATGACCTACTCCTGCATTATTAACTGTTTCCTGTTTTACCCTTCTTCTGTCTGAGTATAAGTGGACTATCCCTGCTCTCCTGATCCTGTGGAAGACATTTCCTGAAACCAGTTCCTTATTCAGAAGTCTATCTGGCTAATATCATGAATTACTTTGGCACAGGCTAACCCTGCTCCATATTGTGAGTACTTTGTTTTTTGGAGGTTGTCGTGGGGTCACGTCCTGGATTAAACTCAGAGTGCAAGGGTGTTGTTTAAGTTCGCCCTAGCATTTGAGTCTTCTTCTGGACATTTCCTAACCTGACATTAAGTTTTGGGTATGTTTATGTTGTGTTTCTAGCATTTCTATTTCATTTTATAGCTGAGATATCAAAGTTTTTTTTTATTTAGTGAGCAGGACTTAGTCTGAATCAAGAGCCCTCTCATGTATGCTTTATGTGCTGCCCAGGTGTGTTAGGGGTTAGTAGTGGAGTGAGTATTAATCTTCCAGAATTCAGTCAATAGTTCACCTGTTTTGTCCAGAATATGTTTGTCCCTCAGTAAACTCGGATCAAAAGTCCAGGTTCTAGATCTTTTAGGGTCCTGAACCCCGTCTAGATGGGTTTAGATTGGGGAGTGGTCAGACCATGTACAGGAATGAATATCCGATGACAGAGCTAGTGGAAGCAGAATTTGACTAATTAATATGTAGACTATTCTCGTATATATGACTTATGTGCAGCCGAATAAAATGTGGTGTCATTAGTTTCCCCATATAAAAATTTCCATGTGTCTGTAAGGGTGTGGAGGAGAAGTATATATTGGATAGATCTAACAATCTTATTGTGGCAATGTTGCTTATTGTTCAGCTTTGATTCGAGGAGGGTATGATAGGTTTTAAATTGATATTGAAGTCCCCTGCCAATATTACTCTATGTTGAGACCAATTTGTTAATAAATGAGAAATATTTTTAAAGAATGTATTCTGATTATCATTTGGGGCATAAATGTTACAAAAGATGATATCAGAGTCGTCTAGTTGCCCTTTCACTGAAAAAAATTACTTTACAGGTACATCAATACATTTTTCAGAAAAATGTCAGGGCAGCATTCCATGATTTCAAGCTTAAGAGCGGTTGGGTGATGTAACAAGACAATTACCAAAACACCCCAAGTAAATCAACTAAAGAATGTCTGAAAAAAAAGAAGATTAATGTTGGAATAGCAAATTCAGACACCTAGGTGGATATTTATCAAAGGTCTGGCGGACCTGATCCGACAGTGCGGATCAGGTCCGCCAGACCTCGCTAAATGCGGAGAGCAATACGCTCTCTGTATTCAGCATTGCACAAGCAGCTCTCGTGAGCTGCTGGTGCAACCCCGCCCCCTGCAGATTTGCGGCCAATCGGCCGCCAGCATGGAGGTGTCAATGAACCTGATCGTACTCGATCAGGTTGATTTTAGGCGAAGTCTGTCTGCCTACTCAGAGCAGGCGGACAGGGTTATGGAGCAGTGGTCTTTAGACCGCTGCTTTATAACTGGTGTTTCTGGTGAGCCTGCTGGCTCACCAGAAAAACGGGCACTCAAGTTCCATCCAGAGCCTGATAAGTGGGCCCCCTAACCTTAACACAATTAAAATGCTGTGGCATAACCTGAAGAGGGCTGTGCAATAAAGACCCATAAATATTGATTAATGGAAAAAAATATTTTTTTGTGCAAGTCTTATAAGAAGCTACAGGAAACATTTAGTGTAGGTGGTTGCTGCATAAAGGAAGATCTACAAGCTACTAAATTTAAGCGTTCACTTACTTTTTCCAGCCTGCACTTTGAATGATTACTCATTGTCTTCAATAAAATCTTTAAAATCATGACTGTCTTTATGTGATTTAGTCAGACTGTATAAGTCCTGCGACTTAGATGAAGATCAAATTACATTTTATCAGTTATTAATGCAGAAATCCAGGTTGTTCCAAATAGTTTACAAACTTTTTCTTGCAACTGTGATTTTTAGCCGGATCTGTGTTATGTACCCATCTAAGCCCCAATATTTAAAGATTCCCCAGCTTGGAGAGAAATTGTAGTTCAGACATCACAAAAGCTAAACTCACTGAATTTTTTAAAGAGAAAGGGCAGAACTCTGCAGCACAAGGGCAGAATTCTCCAGCACTGGGAGATCTCTCTCATTTATGTATGAGACAAGCAGATACAGGTCCAGTGAAATATAGCATTGCATGATATCAGAGTTTTGTTACACTTACACTTTGTGCATTGTATTTTATATTACTATACATTTCAGATTGGGTCCTTTCAGAATTATTGCATTTAAGCTTTTTCCTTTCTCATTTATATTTTAATACATTTAAATGTTGATCTAGCACTGATTTTACACATTCTGATTATACTTTGTTTCTGTGTTGATTTATTAAATTTGGATCATAATTTGTATATTTCTGTGTATCTTTTTCAAATTACACTGCACTTTGTATTTGCTGCATTGCAAACTAAAACTGACACTTTCATAAAGTGGGAGGATCAGGGCAGTTCCATGGGCTGAGCAGAGGAGTTCCCAGGGTACATCTGGAGCTCTCTCACAAGTCTTGTGAAATTATTTAAGCATTTTAAACAAGCTGGTCTCACTGATTTGTCTCACTAGCTGAACGCAGGTGAAGTTTGATAAAAATTCACAATACACTTATTTTAACTAACAGAAAAGTATGTATACTAAAATATAGGGAAAAAAACAAAGTACGTTGTAGTGAAAACATCAGGGATGTACAGTCAGGGGAGACACATGAGGCAGTGCCTCACCTGTCATTATGGAGCAAACAAATCATTAACCTCTGGTGGTATGGATGGTCTGCCTATTTCTATTGTGCAACATGACTACTGTTACCTATGAGCTGCAAGCGCCAGCATGACCCACTGAGTGGTTGAAGCTCAACGCAGCCAGTAAGCCCCCTATTGAGGCATGCAACATAAAATGTTATGTTGCATGCTGAAATTATTTTCAATAAACTTAACTGAATGGAGGATGATAACATGGATCAAAAACACCGGCTATATTATTGCGGAGGTCAAATTAGAATTATTTATTTATTTTAATCATCAGAATGACTTATCTAATATAAAGAAATAAACATTTGACAGCATACTACTTATTCAATAATGTGTTCCTTTAGAACTATATGTCAAGAATATTTGAGATAACTGTTTCCTACTTCACAGACTAGATCTATATGTGAGTCCATTTCTTTGCTAAATAACATTTTGTGGTGTACTCCTAAGCATATTTAGATGTCCTCTCCATTTATATCAGGACCACTATTATAATCAATCAAAAAAAAATACTTTATATATATATATATATATATATATATATATATACACCCATTAATTTCTTGATATTCCCATGCTTGTATGCCACAGAGCATTTAAGCTACTGGTTTTGAGAGGCATACAAGTACTGTGGTGATTTATATATCAGCATAAGACGTTGCATTGCTTTTATGTGCCATACTACATTCTTGTTCTGCAAAATTCACCTGCCTCTACGTTTCCCCTTTTGCAACACACAGAATGCTTCATATATTTGTAACTGTCTTATTGCCTGAATGAATTAATGTATAATTATTCGGTCTATGTGAATATAGGGGTTTGTGTTACTTGTGTTACCAAAACAAATGCTAATTTTAAGTTTGTTTTATATAATCTATTTTTTGTATGCATGTGTTGTAAAGAATTCTAATTGTCATTATGCAACCTTCTAATTTAATCATAAATTTAAGCTACTTCTATATATCTGCTTCTCAGGCATATCATAGCCAGTGCTTCACCAGCCTCTGACATCACCACATGTCACTGGAAAACATTTCAGTTTAATTTGGAATTGATGCAAACGGAGCCTTTATAGCAGCCCCAGGGGTTCTCCAGTTACCTTCTCTTTCCCATGTGAATTTTTTTATCCCAGAGAGCTTCATTACTTTCTATGGAAGGCATCTCTCATCTCTTTGGGATTTCCAGGTTCCTCCCCTTTCCTTAGAAAATTCAGTCAGTCCTGCCCCTGTGAAGTAAGCACTATAATCTCTCTCTAAATTAGTGAATGGTTTATTATCGGGCCTATAGAAAGTAATTAAACAATCTCTGGGAAACTGAAGCTGACAGTTTTTCAGTTTTAATTTAAATAAAAGACATCATTTGTAAAAGATACAGATAAATATACAAAGAGCCTAATTTATTAAAGTTACACAGAGACTGTAAAAGCATGATCAGAATTAGTAAAATCAGAATCCTAAATCCTAAAAAAAATAGAAAGTGCAAAGTTTAAATGTAATAAAATTTAATCTGAAGTGTAAAGTGATTTCAAATAGAAAGCACAAAGTGTAAATGCAGCAGAACTGTCATGTCATGCAGTGCTATATTGCACTGTGCTAGTCTCTCCTTCACATACAGAAATGCAGGGAATTTTACTAGGGATCTCGCAGTGCTGGAGGATCATGTTAGAATATCAGAGCAGTTTTAAATATCAGGGCCTTGAATGATTCTATTAGTATTCTTTCTATCACCAGGGATGCTACACAGAAAATTGGAAAAAATGCCAATTATTACCAGAACTGCTTAGTGACAGTCTAATTCAGAATTTGTATTGTTTAAAAAAATAGATAATCCCTTTATTACCCATTCCCCAGTTTTGCATAACCAACACGGTTAAATTAATATTCGTTTTACCTCTATGATTACCTTGTATCTAAGCCTCTGCATACTGTCCCCTTATTTCAGTTCTTTTGACAGACTTATATTTTTGCCAATCAATGCTGACTCGTAAATAATTCCATGGGAGTGAGCACAATGGTATCTATATGGCACACATGAACTAGCGTTGTCTAGCTCTGAAAAACTGTCAAAATGCACTGAGATAAGAGGCGGCCTTCAAGGGCTTCGATATTAGCATATGAGCCAACCCAGGTATATTTTTCATCAAAGAATACCAAGAGAACAAAGCAAATTTGATGACAAAAGTAAAATGAATCATAAAAGTTTAATTTTGACTAGACTGTCCTTTAAAATTGTGACCTATGCATCTTTAACTACTAGAGATGGTGTTCAGGTAGAAGTATTTTGAAATAATGAAGTCAGCTTCTAGTGAGCTTCCAAAAACTAGAAAATACTCAAATTAACAGTGGCTTTTTTGATTGTTCAAAACATAATGTTTTATGTGCACAGAAAGTGCACAATGCTCTTTCATTGTGATAAATATATTTTTTTTTAAGCTTAAAAATATTTGAAAATGTATTTTCTACTTGTATAATGTATAGGTCTATAAAATAACACGTTTGTAAAATAAAAATGAACATTATTCTGAAACTCATACTAACAGATACTGATTATTTTACATGTTTTAGGTTCCTCTTGGTTTTTTGTTTTTGTTTTGTGTATGTACATCTGAAGTGCTTTAACTCCTCCTCCATTTTCTAGTGACCTATTCCTACTACACATACACACACTCCTTTCACTCACACTATTTTCTCTCCCCAGCCTATTTTTAGATTGCCTCCACTCACTCACCTACCTTTCTACACACACACCTTCTCTCCCTTCATCTATCATGCTACCCCCTCTCTCTATCTTTCCTTATCTATCTTTCTACGCTCAAACTTTCACTCCCCCTCTCACTTTCCCTTGAAGACCCCCTGTCATTTCCACTCTCCCTGCTGATATTGCAGGGCTCCTAACAGGGGCGTAACTAGACCTCATTAGGCCCCAGTCTGACAGGTTTTACAGTGCCCCACATTTCAACAGGGCCCTTTCCAAAGCATTACGAACTCTGTACAAATACGGTGGTAGTTTTCTTTGTACATCAACACAGTTTTGGCCATCTTGGAGACCCAGCCACCATATTTATAAAGACAAACTTATATGTGATCACTGCTTTGCAAGGGGTATCACACCTGTTTTGTAAGATAGGCACCTAGATGTGTGGGCCCAGTCTCAGTTGAGACCACTATAAAAATGTTCTAGCTCCTAACCATCCTGGATATTGCAGGATTCTCATCAGTTGGAAGCTCTGCCTGCTGACCCTCCCATTGCTTACCCTTTAGGGTTAATATCCCAGCTTCTGAATCACCACAGCTTTGCCTACGACCCATCCAGCTCTGCCTACCACAACCTATATATGTCACATCCACAGCCCACCTGCCCATCACAGCTTCACCCACAAAACACTTATGAGCTACCACTCCCAAGTACCCCTCAGTTTGAGTCCCGGAATGTTGCTATCATATGTCTAGTGTGTGCTCAATTAAATATGTCATTAGAATTAGCCGCTTTGCCTGTTAAAAATGTCTTATACTGAAAATTCCAATAGTGTGAAAAAGCATCAGAGAGAGACCAGACAATTTTAAAGGGTGTTTCTGCAGTATCTGTGCATATAATACACTCTTTTTAGATGCTTGCCTGAATATATTATCCCTTTAATTTTAAGCAAAAAATACTGATGGACAATTAAATTATCTGAAATGACTTTGAAAGCAAAGCCAAAAATCCCCAAAAGAATGTATACAATGTTTTCACGTAATTCTTCTTATATAAATTGGAATAGTTAGTGTGTTCAAAAACTAAAATTATCTTACAAAAATTGTTTAAATGGACATTAAACTGGTATCAAATATCATTGCAAAAAATAATTTAACCCTATTTTGTTAGCACAATTCACAAGGTTTTTCAAATCAACAGGCATTTAGGGTTTAATCCATGTTACTACTTTCTTTTGCTTTGGCCAATAAGAGACAGGTAACTTGTGATCTATCTTAATCAATCACTGTGTATAATATTGCAAAAAGGTAGATTTCACCATACTTCAGTATAATGGAGGCACTATAGCCTCTATAGGAGGTAGTGGAACAAACACACTTTTCAGCAATAAATTAAAACAAAATCAGGCAAAATATATAAATTGTATCATCCCTTAATTAAACATTTTGCAGGAAGATGCTGAGTATAACACCCCTTTAAGACTTGAGTAGGTAACTTACAAAAATTAACTTAAATATGTGTTTATATGCAAAATAATTCAACACTAAAATGAAAAAAGCAGAGTAATAAAATAGTTAAATATTTACTAGGCTAAGGGTTATACTTTGTCTGAATTTGCAGTGTTGTTTTCAGTTTTCTCAAGGCATTTTATACAAATTAAATAAATTAAAAAGCAGAGAGAGATAACTTTTAAAGGTAGTCAATAAGTTTGATGCAAAATGTATCAATACTAATTAAATGAGGCCTAAAGGGTTTATTTAAATTACCAGAGGTGGCAGGGTATTTAAATTACTTTAGTCACCTTGCTTGTCCTATTGTTTTTTTATACAGTTTTATTGATACCATTTCTACAATAAGAGAATCATTTTGCTATTAAAGGTAAATATCTCACACATATTTTATCATGACTTTAAAAAATATATTTAAGTATTAAACATTTAAGGGCCAGATTACGAGTGGAGCGTAACATTGTGCTCTATTATTAGAAGTGACCTGCAATGAAAACACGACCTCGCGTTTGCATTGCCTGGAAGTTTTGGGCTTAGGAGAGCACACTTCCATAGGCTCCAATGGGAGCCTCTTTCTCATGCGGTCAGGTAGCATGAGAAACTAGCACAGCGAAGGGGGTAAGTCGCGCAGCAAATTTAAATATATATATATGTATAAAAGCATATACATATATATTTATAGAGAACACACAGTTTCCCATAGATCGCAATGTTAACACCCCACACCCGCACGCTTTAACCCCATAAAACTGCTTTGTGCCATTATTATTATTTTTTTAAAATGCTACAATTTATTTTAAACCTTAAAGGTACCTCCCACTTTATTCTGAGGGCAATAGGGGGATAGCTACCGTAAGTTCGGGGTAGCAAAATCCATCCACTTGTAATGGCTGGTTATTTATTGCGGGTCCGTAAACAGGCAATTTTGCCCGTTTGCATGCACACGATAAATTAGCACTTCCCTTGTAATCTATATTCATACTGATTCTGCTGCTATAAACAATAGTACCTATAGTTAATAGGTATCAATATATATATATAGGGGATCACTGATCCCCCAAACCACTTACCCAGTGTTCCTTTCCCCGAATATTCGTTGGCTGCACTATTCGGTATTAATTTCATTTAAGATTTTAAAAATACTAAATTTTAGTTAAACATTTAGATTTGCTTTCTTAAAACAAATGTAAATGTTTCAAAGTTCACCTGTAGCTACAATACTTACTCTAACACGCTTTGGAGAGGGCAGTAACCTGATCCTCTTTTTGCCAGAGCCCCAACCCACTAACAGGAGGCTTAGCACGCTCAAGTCAGAGGGAGCCAAGAACGTTAAGCCTAGTGCAGGTCATGGGAGCCAAGCGTGCTAAGCCTTCTGTTAGCACAGTCAGGGCTCTGGCAAGAGAAGGATATGTTGAGCTTGCTCTCCAGAGCGTGTTAGGGTAAGTATAAAACCCAAAAAAATAATTTAAAGAAAATGAATTAATTCTAACAAATGTTGTCAGTATTATTTAATTTTCTTTAAATTTTGCTGGTGCATTAATTTGCATATTTGTTTTCATTTACGAAAACAAATATCCATTTTTCATTACGACTGTGCAATAGAAAGCCTTATGACATCACCAAATATCATGATTAGGTTCACCTAACCTAGTGATTGCCAGCATTTTGATGAACACACACTCGAAGAGATACATTAAAGTGATGGTAAATTCACATAGATGAGATCATTAATATTTTTTACAAATTAGTGGAACGGCGAGGGGAACAAGGTTTGCGCCCAGTTATGCAAATTTATATATGGCTCACTGGGAAGATCTTTTTTTGTTCAGCCTCGATAGCTGGGTGCAGTACCTTGTTTCCTATCGCCGTTACATAGACAATATATTTTTTATTTGGTCCGGTTCTGAAAAAAAGTTAACTGAATTTTGAAAACATTTGGAGAATAATCAATTCAATATAGGTTTCACATGGAATTATAATCAACACAAAGTAGAATATTTAGATTAAGAAATATATAATGAAGAAAATAATATCAAGAGTAGAAACTCTTTTAAAAAGGTAGACAATAATTTCATCAGTACTAACAGCTGCCACCAAAGAAGATGGCTTTCTAATATCCCCAAAAGAAAAATTTATAAGGCTGAAAAGAAATTGTAAAGATAATAAAGAATACCAAGTACAGGCTAAGATCATGAAAGAACGATTCTTAGAAAAGAGCTACGATGAAGCAGAATTTGTAAGTGCAATAGAGGAGATAGATAAAATGGAAAGAAGTGATATTTTACAATGCAAAAAATAAAAGGTATAATAATGAAGGTCATAAGAAAACAGTAGGACTTAAAGGGTTACTAAACCCAAAATCTTTCTTTCATGATTCAGATAGAGAATACAAATTTAAACAACATTACAACTGACTTCTATTATTTATTTTGCTTCATTTTTTTAGATATCCTTAGCTGAAGAAAAGGCTATGCGCATGGGTGAGCCAAACACATGAGGCTTCTATGTGCAGAAACCAATCAGCATTTTCTGAGCATATCTAGATATGCTTTTCAGCAAAGAATATCAAGAGACTAAAACAAATTAGATAATAGAAGTAAATTAGAAAGATGTTTAAAATTGCATTCTCTTTCTGAATCATGAAAGAAAAAATGTGTGTTTCATGTCCCTTTAAGATATAGCACCCAATATAACCAAATTTGTGATATAATTAACAAACATTGGAAGATACTATTAGTGATGTTGCGAACTTAAAAATTTCGGTTCGCGAACGGCGGACTCGAACTTCCGCTACTGTTTGCGAACCGGCGAACCGCGCAAACCGCCATTGACTTCAATAGGCAGGTGAACTTTAAAACCCACAAGGACTCTTTCTGGCCATAATAGTGATGGAAAAGTTGTTTCAAGGGGACTAACACCTGGACTGTGGCATGCTGGAGGGGAATCCATTGCAAAACTCCCATGGAAAATTACATAGTTGAAGCAGAGTCTGCTTTTAACCCATAAAGGGCCTAAATCACCTAACATTCCTAAATTGTTTGGAATAACATGCTTTAAAACATCAGTTATGATGTTGTATCGATCAGGTAGTGTAAGGGTTATGACCCTGGGGAAGTCTCCCTATGGGTGATGGGGGAAACCAGACGTGGACTCCTTGCCCAGTGTGCTTAGAGGAATGTGGCTGCACCTCACTGACGAGGCCCATAGGAGGCCGAAACGATCGTCTGGGGTTGTCAAGTTCCTTGTTCAGAGGAGAATTGCCTGGTATTTCGGCGCTGGACTGACCTTACTTGGCGGGATCAGACTGATATACTTCAGGAAAATTTTCTTCTGTGAAAAGCACACTGGTCTAAAAGAGGCTGCTTCCGGGTGGTAAATCGCCATAGAACAAGCCACTGAGCTGTTGTTCGTTCCTGGTAGAGCGCTTCTCTCTTTGTATGCAAATTATTATGACCCTGGGGAAGTCTCCCTATGGGTGATGGGGGAAACCAGACGTGGACTCCTTGCCCAGTGTGCTTAGAGGAATGTGGCTGCACCTCACTGATGAGGCCCATAGGAGGCCGAAACGATCGTCTGGGGTTGTCATGTTCCTTGTTCAGAGGAGAATTGCCTGGTATTTCGGCGCTGGACTGACCTTACTTGGCGGGATCAGACTGATATACTTCAGGAAAATTTTCTTCTGTGAAAAGCACACTGGTCTAAAAGAGGCTGCTTCCGGGTGGTAAATCGCCATAGAACAAGACACTGAGCTGTTGTTCGTTCCTGGTAGAGCGCTTCTCTCTTTGTATGCAAATTATTATGACCCTGGGGAAGTCTCCCTATGGGTGATGGGGGAAACCAGACGTGGACTCCTTGCCCAGTGTGCTTAGAGGAGTGTGGCTGCACCTCACTGACGAGGCCCATAGGAGGCCGAAACGATCGTCTGGGGTTGTCATGTTCCTTGTTCAGAGGAGAATTGCCTGGTATTTCGGCGCTGGACTGACCTTACTTAGCGGGATCAGACTGATATACTTTAGGAAAATTTTCTTCTGTGAAAAGCACACTGGTCTAAAAGAGGCTGCTTCCGGGTGGTAAATTGCCATAGAACAAGCCACTGAGCTGTTGTTCGTTCCTGGTAGAGCACTTCTCTCTTTGTATGCAAATTATTATGACCCTGGGGAAGTCTCCCTATGGGTGATGGGGGAAACCAGACTTGGACTCCTTGCCCAGTGTGCTTAGAGGAATGTGGCTGCACCTCACTGACGAGGCCCATAAGAGGCCGAAACGATCGTCTGGGGTTGTCATGTTCCTTGTTCAGAGGAGAATTGCCTGGTATTTCGGCGCTGGACTGACCTTTCTTGGCGGGATCAGAGTGATATACTTCAGGAAAATTTTCTTCTGTGAAAAGCACACTGGTCTAAAAGAGGCTGCTTCTGGGTGGTAAATCACCATAGAACAAGCCACTGAGCTGTTGTTCGTTCCTGGTAGAGCGCTTCTCTCTTTGTGTGTAAGGGTTACGCCCGCTTCACAGGGACAGACCAAACTCCAAGTGTAATGCACCGCAAACAACCGCAAACCGTCCATTTGCACAACCACGAGATAGATAGATTTGATAGATAGATACATAGATTACATAGCTCAATAGATGCAATATACATATGATCGATACAAATTACATAGATCAATAGATGCAATATACATTTGATAGATACGAATTACATAGATCAATAGATGCAATATCCATTTGATAGATATGAATTATATAGATCAAAAGATGCAATATACATTTGATAGATACGAATTACATAGATCAAAAGATGCAATATACATTTTATAGATACGAATTACATCGATCAATAGATGCAACATACATTTGATAGATACGATTGATAGTTAGATAGATTTGATAGATAAATAGATAGATTTGAAAGATATAAAATTTCCCTGACAGAGTATAACAATAAAACATGCGGTCTGGGACCCGTGGTGTGTTAAGTAGTACTATTCTTAGCAGTTTACTACTACCTGTTACTCCCCCTATCGGGGGAGGTCTATATGGCCTGCATTTTTGGAACAGGGAGATGGATGAAGATGATTGGTCTGTCCACCTACTTCAAATGTTTCCTAAACACAAGTGGCTGTCTCAAAACAGTCCGGCCACGAGATAGATAGATTTGATAGATAGATATACATAGATTGATAGTTAGATAGAATCGATAGAAGATAAATAGATAAATTTGATAGATATATAATTACCCTGAAAAAGTATAATAATAAAACATGCAGTCTGGGACCCATGGTAACTAGATTTTGTTTATATTAGTACTATTTTTAGCACTTTAATCCATGTTACTCCCCCTATCTGTGTAGGTCTATATGGCCTGCATGATTACCCTGAGAAAGTATAACAACAAGACATGCGGTCTGGGACCCATGGTAATTAGGTTGTGATTAGTAGTACTATTCTTAGCACTTTAATCCCTTTTACTCCCCTTATCAGTGGAGGTCTATATGGCCTGCATGATTACCCTTACAAAGTATAATAACAAGACATGCGGTCTGGGACCCGTGGTAACTAGGTTTTGTTTATATTAGTACTATTCTTAGCACTTTAATCCCTTTTACTCCCCCTATCGGGGGAGGTCTATACGGCCTGCCTGATTACCCACACCAAATATAACAACAAGACATGCGGTCTGGGACCCATGGTAACTAGGTTGTGTTAAGTTGTACTATTCTTAGTACTTTAATCCCTGTAACTCCCCCTATCGGGGGAGGTCTATACGGCCTGCCTGATTACCCTCACCAAATATAACCACAAGTCATGCGGTCTGGGACCCATGGTAACTAGGTTGTGTTAAGTAGTACTGTTCTTATTAGTTTAATACCTGTTACAACCCCTAATGGTGGGAGGTCTATATGGCCTGCATGATTACCCTGACCAAATAAAACAACAAGACATGCGGTCTGGGACTGGGACCCATGGGTTACTAGGTTGTGTTAAGTAGAACTATTCTTAGCACTTTCATCCCTTTTACTCCCACCTCTCGGGGAGGTCTATATGGCCATCATGATTAGCCTAACAAAGTACAACAATAAAACCTGCACTCTTGGAACCATGTTAACTAGGTTTATTTTAGTAGTACTGTTCTTATTAGTTTAATACCTGTTACAACCCCTAATGGTGGGAGGTCTATATGGCCTGCATGATTACCCTGACCAAATAAAACAACAAGACATGCTGTCTGGGACTGGGACCCATGGGTAACTAGGTTGTGTTAAGTAGTACTATTCTTAGCACTTTCATCCCTGTTACTCCCACCGATCGGGGGAGGTCTATATGGCCATCATGATTAGCCTAACAAAGTACAACAATAAAACCTGCGCTCTTGGAACCATGGTAACTAGGTTTATTTATGTAGTACTGTTCTTATTAGTTTAATACCTGTTACAACCCCTAATGGTGGGAGGTCTATATGGCCTGCATGATTAGCCGGACCAAATAAAACAACAAGACATGCGGTCTGGCACTGGGACCCATGGCTAACTAGGTTCTGTAAAGTAGTACTATTCTTAGCACTTTCATCCCTGTTACTCCCACCTCTCGGGGGAGGTCTATATGGCCATCATGATTAGCCTAACAAAGCACAACAATAAAACCTGCGGTCTTGGAACCATGTTAACTAGTTTTATTTTAGTAGTACTGTTCTTATTAGTTTAATATGTAACTGTGTGAGTGAATAGAGCGCTGGACATGGTGATTCCAAACACCTCACTTAGAAAAAAAAGTCCTTCTAACTTTTTATATAGAAAATAAAGATTATTTGGGTGTAGTGAGGGCGCTAACAAGTGCTTAAGGAATTATAATCCTATTATATTAAATTAACTTATCTAAGTGACAGATTTGCTTCAGAAATAAAAGCAATAAAAGGCAGTGAAAAAATATATATATCTTTTACAGGTGATAATGTGAATGATCAACAATATTAAAGATGTGCGATTCTATCTTGTATAAATGATTTTAAAGTGCAACGTGCTGAGTACTCTGAATTCCTAATATAAAACAACCTGAATCCTTATATTAATCAGAGAGATGTGCAGTGAATATTATCTTAATCTTTAAATAATAAATTGTGTTTCTTTCAGTAGTATGAGGTGTAGTTGGATATTTCAATCTAATAATCTTCCATATAAAAGTAAGTCGATATACAAAATAATGTAAAATACAATCTCTTAGGGGTACAATGTAAAATATATTTATTACAATACAATATGTTTCTAAAGGATTTTTTGCTTAGGGGACGTCTCCCCAAAAATTAGTGGTTTCAAATAACTTGATTACTTTAATATAACATTTTCCATTTAAGCAACAATGTAACAGCTAAAATTAGCGTCTGAAGTAAAAGTTTAGATACTTTTGTATAACAAAACTGTATCGCAGACAATTATTTGTTTTAAAACTGAATAAAAGTTCTTTTCACAGTCCAATATTGTGCAACAAACAGTTTGGGTGTTTAAAAGTCTCTTTGTATAGAGAAGTGATAAAAAATAATAATAAAAATCTTCGGTATGAGTTATCTTATCCTCTTGGATATTAAAAAAACTTTTAAAGTCTCTTTTTAACAGAAGGTTGTTTTAAATACCTTTTAGTATGAGTACCTTTATTTTCTTATGTGATCCGCTTGTCTTGTTTACTCACTTACTGCAGTTTTCTTTCTCCTTCTTGTTTGCTTACTCAGAAGCGGTTTGTGGTTTAGAGCCGCCACATGTTTATCGGCGTCTGACGTCACTCTTGGATCTTTTTTCGGCCGATTCCAAATAGATGACAATCACTTGGCGATTCCGGTTTCTTTTAGATTCCTTTTTCAAAACCTTCCTGCTCTTAGTGCCTTGCACGCAGGGGATGTGTAGTATAAGTAGATGGAATTTGCAATGTATAATAGATGCAAATAGAAAATAACCCGGGTTATAAAGTTGTAGCGGTGGTATCAGGATGCAGGGCTTGCAGACCTTAGATACTTTTAGAAGTCAGTTGAAGTCACAAGGGTTGAAGCGTTTCACTCTATACAGAGCTTTTTCAAGATACCTGTGACTTCTAAGTTCAGTCTTTTAAATGTGGTGCCTTAATCTGATTGGTTGCTTGTTGGTTTATTTAAGGTGGACTTTTTTTCTTGGTTACTCATACCTTAAGGTGGACTCACTTCAAGGAGATTTTTTTGTATAGTTTACGTAGTTGGAGAGATCACTCATACCACTTCCAGACACAGTATTTGGAAGACTCATATTTTATGTGTCTTTGAGAGGTTTATTCCGGATAACTCATACTTTTGAAATATTTTAAAATCTATAGAGATATATGTTTCAAAAACCAAATGAAGTTAAAACTTCATAATAAATATAAAGCTTATTTTAAACTTTATTCAACCAGAGATATATTAGACTTATTAGTATAGAGACTAGTCTGCATATATATCAGTAGATAAAAAGAGGTACATAATTAATACAATATAATTCTTTGGTTAGATCAGAAACATTTATTATAGGAGTGGGGGGAGCAATTTATGGAAGCTATATCCCTGTTTTTCATTCAAAGAGAAAGGGAGAAAGATCCAGTTCAGAGTTTAAACCTTTTGGAAAAAGTGTGTTATATTTATAAATAAGTTCTGCCTCCTTAATTAATAGTTTTTTCTCTATATTTCCTCCTCTCCAGTGTTTATGCACTTTTTTATTCCCCAATACAGTAGATCTCTATTATTTCCTTTATGGATTGTCTTGAAATGTTTATATAGATGCGTATCATCAATACCATTTTTTATGTTATTTAAATGTTCTCTGATTCTATATTTTAACATTCTTTTTGTTTCTCCTAAGTAGAAAAGATTACAAGAACATTTTAAAATGTATATCACATTCTTGGTAGTGCATCTAATAATGTCCTTGATGATAAATGTTTTTTCTTCTTCATTTATTTTGATGTCTTTTTGTTTCTTACTGTGTTTGCAGGCCTTGCATGAGTAGCAGGGAAAAAAACCTGCAATTGTTTTATTGTTTAAATCTTTTTGTTTGAATTTTGTTGGCTTAGGGGGCTTAAACTCACTTGGAGCCAAAATATTTTTTAGATTGGTTGCTTTCCTAAATATAAATTTTGGAATATCAACAATTTTATCTCCTAATATGTCATCTTCTTTGATGAGATGCCAGTGTTTTTTCACTATTTTCTTAATTACATTATGGTCTGCATGGTAATCTGTGATAAATGGTGTTTTGATTTTTTCATCAAAATCATTTTCTTTTGTTTTATACATTAAGAGGGTGTCTCTATCTGTATTTTTTGCTCTATCGTTAGCCGTGTCAGTGATGTTCTTTTTATATCCTCTTGAGTGAAACTTTTCTGTTAATATTTCAGACTGTAGTTCTATGGGTCTTGAGCAGTTTTTCTTAATTCTTAAGTATTGGCCTACAGGGATGTTCTTTTTCCAAGTTTCTAAATGACAGCTTTTGGAATGTATGTAATTATTTGAGTCAGTTTTTTTAAAATGCGTTCTGGTTTCTATTGTTTCTTCTACAACCATTATTTCTAAATCTAAAAATGTAATAGAGTTTTTACTCCAATTAGAAGTGAATTTTAAGCCTCTAGTATTATCATTCATATTTTTAGCCATCTTTATTAAATCCTGTTCAGTTCCATCCCAAATAATAAGCAGGTCGTCTATATATTTTTTGTAGAGCACAAGGTTCGCGCCATAGCTACCGTCTCTAAAAAAGTCATTTTCCCAAGATCCCATAAATAGATTGGCATAGCTAGGCGCGAACCTTGTGCCCATAGCTGTACCTTCCGTTTGTAAATAAAAAGTTTTATTAAAGGAGAAGTAATTATTTTCGAGTATATATTTAATGCTTTTTAAAATAAATTTTCTGTGTTGGTCTGTCATATCTGAATCTAATTTTAAGAAGGAATCAGTTGCTTCAATACCTTTTGAATGGTTAATTACTGTATACAACGAGGTGACGTCAAAAGTGGCTAAAATCATACTATCTTTCCATTTGATGTTTTTTAACAGTTTGAGAACTTGAGTTGAGTCTTTAAGATAAGAATTTAAATTTTTAACATGTGTTTGTAAATATGTGTCAACGTATTTTGATAAGTTTGCTGATGGTGAGTCGATACCGGAGATGATAGGTCTACCAGGGGGGTTAACTAAACATTTATGGATTTTCGGCAGAAAATACAAAATTGGAACTCTGTGAAATTTTGGTGTTAGGAATTCTAATTCTTTACTATTGAGTATTCCTAATTTTTCACCTTCTAATAATAATTTGTTTAAGGTTCTATTAAATTTCTCTGTTGGATCTAAATCTAGTTTTTTGTAAGTTTTGTCATCGTTTAGGAGTCTATGGGCTTCTTTCATATATTTTGTGGTGTCCATCAGGACAATCCCACCGCCCCACCGCCCTTATCTGCAGGCTTTATTGTAATTTTTTCATTATTTTGTAGTCCCTCCATTACTTTTTTTTCTTTTAAGCTCATATTATGTCTCTTTATCTTTGGTAAATTGTATTTCTGAATATCTTTACATACTAGTCTCTCAAACGTTTCTAGATAGTTCCCCTTAATATGAGTTGGATTAAATTTTGATTTTACTTTCAAATTTGTATGTTTAATGCCATCATATTCTGAATTTAATTGTTTTTCTATTGGGTTTTTTAAAAAGAATCTTTTGAGGGTTAGATTTCTGACGAATTTTTTAATATGGATGTGAGTATTAAATTTGTTCATCCGTATTGTGGGTGCGAATGATAGACCTAGGCCCAGAACCTTTTCTTCTTCTTTTTTTAGGGGCATACTGCTTAAGTTAAAGATACCTTGGGGTGTTTTGTTTACTTCATCCTCTTTGCCTCGTTTGGGCTTCCCTCTTCCTCTCTTTCCTCTAAGCCTCTTTTCTTTCTTATGTGTAGGTCCCTTTCTTGTCTGGTTAGCTCTTTTGAGGTGCCCTCCTTTAGAGGGCTCCTCTCTAAAAAAACTTTTTCATCATTTATTTGGTTAGTTTTTGTTGAATTCATATTTCTAAGGGGTTCAAATCGATTATGTATTGGCGTTTCCCAACTCTCTGCCTGATTAAAACTATTCCATCCATTGGTTCTCCTGGGATATTCCCAGTTATTACTTCTACACCCAAATAATCTTTATTTTCTATATAAAAAGTTAGAAGGACTTTTTTTTCTAAGTGAGGTGTTTGGAATCACCATCTCCAGCGCTCTATTCACTCACATAGTTACATATTTACTTTTCCTTCTAATCAGTAGTAGCAGCAGGAGATACACCACTTTAGGAACAATCTAAAAACATGGAAGATCTATTTGAATTTAGAGACCAAATTTTCTTGGAATTAAGAGATGATAATAGTCCACCTACTAATCACACTACATCTAAAAAAAAATTCTGACTTAATGCAAAAACTAGAATCCTATATGATAAAAGAGTTAAAACAAAAAATGGAACTCACATTTTTAAATAGATATACAGACAAAGAAATAATTCCAAGGGGTTTAAAATTAAATAAGAATTGCACTTTTCAACTAAACGATACACTACAATCAGAATGGACAGACACTTTAAAAAAAGCATCTAACACTTTAATTGATATCTTAAAGAGATCAAGAAAAGAAACATTTGTAGAGATTGAACAAAACATTTTAGAAATTAAAGAAAAACTGAAAGATAAAAAGGAGAGTAATGAATATAAAGAAAAACAAAAAATAATTATTGACAAATTATCAAACCTTAATAAAGATCTCCTTAGAACAAAATGGGGAAAAATGGAAAGGGATATTAATGACAATAATCAAACATCTAATGGAGAGACAAACAAAGAGACACTGGATCATACACATAGGAAGGAACAAAAAAATGAGTATACACAAAATAAATCTAATAGAATACCACAACCATATAGAGAAAATGAACAAGACAATAGGAGAAATCACTATACCTACAATAACTACAATGAACAAGGAAATAGAAGAAATTACTATAACTATAACTATCACTATGAACAAGATAGATTCCATAATAGAAATTTCCAATATGACAGACCAAGAGTGCCAAGATATCAGAATAGAGAACATTCTTATCCTGAACATCAAAATAGGTTCAGGCAAAATACATATAGGGAATATCCAAATAGAAGTAATAACTGGGAATATCCCAGGAGAACCAATGGATGGAATAGTTTTAATCAGGCAGAGAGTTGGGAAACGCCAATACATAATCGATTTGAACCCCTTAGAAATATGAATTCAACAAAAACTAACCAAATAAATGATGAAAAAGTTTTTTTAGAGAGGAGCCCTCTAAAGGAGGGCACCTCAAAAGAGCTAACCAGACAAGAAAGGGACCTACACATAAGAAAGAAAAGAGGCTTAGAGGAAAGAGAGGAAGAGGGAAGCCCAAACGAGGCAAAGAGGATGAAGTAAACAAAACACCCCAAGGTATCTTTAACTTAAGCAGTATGCCCCTAAAAAAAGAAGAAGAAAAGGTTCTGGGCCTAGGTCTATCATTCGCACCCACAATACGGATGAACAAATTTAATACTCACATCCATATTAAAAAATTTGTCAGAAATCTAACCCTCAAAAGATTCTTTTTAAAAAACCCAATAGAAAAACAATTAAATTCAGAATATGATGGCATTAAACATACCAATTTGAAAGTAAAATCAAAATTTAATCCAACTCATGTTAAGGGGAACTATCTAGAAACGTTTGAGAGACTAGTATGTAAAGATATTCAGAAATACAATTTACCAAAGATAAAGAGACATAATATGAGCTTAAAAGAAAAAAAAAGTAATGGAGGGACTACAAAATAATGAAAAAATTACAATAAAGCCTGCAGATAAGGGCAATGGGATTGTCCTGATGGACACCACAAAATATATGAAAGAAGCCCATAGACTCCTAAACGATGACAAAACTTACAAAAAACTAGAATTAGATCCAACAGAGAAATTTAATAGAACCTTAAACAAATTATTATTAGAAGGTGAAAAATTAGGAATACTCAATAGTAAAGAATTAGAATTCCTAACACCAAAATTTCCTAGAGTTCCAATTTTTTATTTTCTGCCGAAAATCCATAAATGCTTAGTTAACCCCCCTGGTAGACCTATCATCTCCGGTATCGACTCACCATCAGCAAACTTATCAAAATACGTTGACACATATTTACAAACACATGTTTAAAATTTAAATTCTTATCTTAAAGACTCAACTCAAGTTCTCAAACTGTTAAAAAACATCAAATGGAAAGATAGTATGATTTTAGCCACTTTTGACGTCACCTCGTTGTATACAGTAATTAACCATTCAAAAGGTATTGAAGCAACTGATTCCTTCTTAAAATTAGATTCAGATATGACAGACCAACACAGAAAATTTATTTTAAAAAGCATTAAATATATACTCGAAAATAATTACTTCTCCTTTAATAAAACTTTTTATTTACAAACGGAAGGTACGGCTATGGGCACAAGGTTCATGCCTAGCTATGCCAATCTATTTATGGGATCTTGGGGAAATGACTTTTTTAGAGACGGTAGCTATGGCGCGAACCTTGTGCTCTACAAAAGATATATAGACGACCTGCTTATTATTTGGGATGGAACTGAACAGGATTTAATAAAGATGGCTAAAAATATGAATGATAATACTAGAGGCTTAAAATTCACTTCTAATTGGAGTAAAAACTCAATTACATTTTTAGATTTAGAAATAATGGTTGTAGAAGAAACAATAGAAACCAGAACGCATTTTAAAAAAACTGACTCAAATAATTACATACATTCCAAAAGCTGGCATTTAGAAACTTGGAAAAAGAACATCCCTGTAGGCCAATACTTAAGAATTAAGAAAAACTGCTCAAGACCCATAGACTTCGAACTACAGTCTGAAATATTAACAGAAAAGTTTCACTCAAGAGGATATAAAAAGAACATCACTGACACGGCTAACGAAAGAGCAAAAAAAACAGATAGAGACACCCTCTTAATGTATAAAACAAAAGAAAAGGATTTTGATGAAAAAAATCAAAACACCATTTATCACAGATTACCATGCAGACCATAATGTAATTGAGAAAATAGTGAAAAAAACACTGGCATCTCATCAAAGAAGATGACATATTAGGAGATAAAATTGTTGATATTCCAAAATTTATATTTAGGAAAGCAACCAATCTAAAAAATATTTTGGCTCCAAGTGAGTTTAAGCCCCCTAAGCCAACAAAATTCAAACAAAAAGATTTAAACAATAAAACAATTGCAGGTTTTTTTCCCTGCTACTCATGCAAGGCCTGCAAACACAGTAAGAAACAAAAAGACATCAAAATAAATGAAGAAGAAAAACCATTTATCATCAAGGACATTATTAGATGCACTACCAAGAATGTGATATACATTTTAAAATGTTCTTGTAATCTTTTCTACTTAGGAGAAACAAAAAGAATGTTAAAAGATAGAATCAGAGAACATTTAAATAACATAAAAAATGGTATTGATGATACGCATCTATATAAACATTTCAAGACAATCCATAAAGGAAATAATAAAGATCCACTGTATTGGGGAATAAAAAAAGTGCATAAACACTGGAGAGGAGGAAATATAGAGAAAAAACTATTAATTAAGGAGGCAGAACTTATTTATAAATATAACACACTTTTTCCAAAAGGTTTAAACTCTGAACTGGATCTTTCTCCCTTTCTCTTTGAATGAAAAACAGGGATATAGCTTCCATAAATTGCTCCCCCCACTCCTATAATAAATGTTTCTGATCTAACCAAAGAATTATAGTGTATTAATTATGTATCTCTTTTTATCTACTGATATATATGCAGACTAGTCTCTATACTAATAAGTCTAATATATCTCTGGTTGAATAAAGTTTAAAATAAGCTTTATATTTATTATGAAGTTTTAACTTCATTTGGTTTTTGAAACATATATCTCTATAGATTTTAAAATATTTCAAAAGTATGAGTTATCCGGAATAAACCTCTCAAAGACACATAAAATATGAGTCTTCCAAATACTGTGTCTGGAAGTGGTATGAGTGATCTCTCCAACTACGTAAACTATACAAAAAAATCTCCTTGAAGTGAGTCCACCTTAAGGTATGAGTAACCAAGAAAAAAAGTCCACCTTAAATAAACCAACAAGCAACCAATCAGATTAAGGCACCACATTTAAAAGACTGAACTTAGAAGTCACAGGTATCTTGAAAAAGCTCTGTATAGAGCGAAACGCGTCGACCCTTGTGACTTCAACTGACTTCTAAAAGTATCTAAGGTCTGCAAGCCCTGCATCCTGATACCACCGCTACAACTTTATAACCCGGGTTATTTTCTATTTGCATCTATTATACATTGCAAATTCCATCTACTTATACTACACATCCCCTGCGTGCAAGGCACTAAGAGCAGGAAGGTTTTGAAAAAGGAATCTAAAAGAAACCGGAATCGCCAAGTGATTGTCATCTATTTGGAATCGGCCGAAAAAAGATCCAAGAGTGACGTCAGACGCCGATAAACATGTGGCGGCTCTAAACCACAAACCGCTTCTGAGTAAGCAAACAAGAAGGAGAAAGAAAACTGCAGTAAGTGAGTAAACAAGACAAGCGGATAACATAAGAAAATAAAGGTACTCATACTAAAAGGTATTTAAAACAACCTTCTGTTAAAAAGAGACTTTAAAAGTTTTTTTAATATCCAAGAGGATAAGATAACTCATACCGAAGATTTGTATTATTATTTTTTATCACTTCTCTATACAAAGAGACTTTTAAACACCCAAACTGTTTGTTGCACAATATTGGACTGTGAAAAGAACTTTTATTCAGTTTTAAAACAAATAATTGTCTGCGATACAGTTTTGTTATACAAAAGTATCTAAACTTTTACTTCAGACGCTAATTTTAGCTGTTACATTGTTGCTTAAATGGAAAATGTTATATTAAAGTAATCAAGTTATTTGAAACCACTAATTTTTGGGGAGACGTCCCCTAAGCAAAAAATCCTTTAGAAACATATTGTATTGTAATAAATATATTTTACATTGTACCCCTAAGAGATTGTATTTTACATTATTTTGTATATCGACTTACTTTTATATGGAAGATTATTAGATTGAAATATCCAACTACACCTCATACTACTGAAAGAAACACAATTTATTATTTAAAGATTAAGATAATATTCACTGCACATCTCTCTGATTAATATAAGGATTCAGGTTGTTTTATATTAGGAATTCAGAGTACTCAGCACGTTGCACTTTAAAATCATTTATACAAGATAGAATCGCACATCTTTAATATTGTTGATCATTCACATTATCACCTGTAAAAGATATATATATTTTTTCACTGCCTTTTATTGCTTTTATTTCTGAAGCAAATCTGTCACTTAGATAAGTTAATTTAATATAATAGGATTATAATTCCTTAAGCACTTGTTAGCGCCCTCACTACACCCAAATAATCTTATTAGTTTAATACCTGTTACAACCCCTAATGGTGGGAGGTCTATATGGCTTGCATGATTACCCGGACCAAATAAAACAACAATACATGCGGTCTGGGACTGGGACCCATGGGTAACTAGGCTGTGTTAAGTAGTACTATTCTTAGATCTTTCATCCCTGTTACTCCCACCGATCGGGGGAGGTCTATATGGCCATCATGATTAGCCTAACAAAGTACAACAATAAAACCTGCGCTCTTGGAACCATGGTAACTAGATTTATTTCAGTAGTACTGTTCTTATTAGTTTAATACCTGTTACAACCCCTAATGGTGGGAGGTCTATATGGCCTGCATGATTACCCGGACCAAATAAAACAACAAGACATGTGTTCAAGGACCCATGGTAACTAGGTTGTGTTTATATTAGTACTATACTTAGCACTCTAATCCCTGTAACTCCCCCTATCGGGGGAGGTCTATAAGGCCTGCCTGATTATCCTCACCAAATATAACAACAAGAAATGCGGTATGGGACCCATGGTAACTAGGTTTTTTTTTAGTTGTACTATTCTTAGCACTTTAATCGCTTTTAATCCCCCTTTTGGTGGAGGTCTATACGGCCTGCATGATTACCCTCACCAAATATAACAACAAGACGTGCGGTTAGGGAACCATGGTAAGGTTACTTCCTTTTGCACAATCAAGTATACCAGTTGCAGACAGAGGTTCTGACCCTGCATTATGGCTGCACTTCTCCCTAAAAGAGGGATCTGTTACAGAGTCTGTGGGCCTGTATGCAAAGAGCTGGCCTGCCTAAAAGGAGCAGCAAGGCAGTACAGGTCATTCTCCTTCAGCCTTTTTATACGATGGCCCATGACCCTCAACAGGCACAACAGCATGAAACACCACATATGCCATCCTTTTGCACAATAGAGTACAGGTATGGCATCCATTTTAGGAACCCAGAGATAATTTTTAGGAACCAGGAGATGGAAAAAGATGCTTTGACATCCAGTACAGGTAGTTCTCCTTCCGCCTTTGTAGACGAGGGTCCAGGACCCTCCACACACACAACAGCAGGAAACACCACCTATGCCATCCTTTTGAATAATACAGTACAGGTATGGCATCGATTTTAAGAACCCAGAGATAATTTTTAGGAACCGGGAAATTTAAAAAAAAAACATGATTGGACACCCAGTACACTTCGTTCTCCTTCAGCCTTTTTATACGAGGGTCCCGGACCCTCAACAGAAACAACAGCAGGAAACACCACATATGCCATCCTTTTGAATAATCCAGTACAGGTATTGCATTGATTTTAGAAACCCGGAGATAATTTTTAGGAACCGGGAGATGGAAAAAGATGCTTGGACAGTACACCCAGTACAGGTCGTTCTCCTTCAGCCTTTTTATAAGAGGGTCCAGGACCCTCAACAGAAACAACAGCAGGAAACAGCACATATGCCATCCTTTTGAACAATAGACTACAGGTATGGCATTGATTTTAGAAACCCGGATATAATTTGTAGGAACCGGGAGATGGAAAAAGATGCTTTGACATCCAGTACAGGTTGTTCTCCTTCCGCCTTTGTAGACGAGGGTCCAGGACCCTCCACACACACAACAGCAGGAAACACCACCTATGCCATCCTTTTGAATAATACTGTACAGGTATGGCATCGATTTTAAGAACCCGGAGTTAATTTTTAGGAACTGGGAAATTTAAAAAAAAAAACATGATTGGACACCCAGTACACTTCGTTCTCCTTCAGCCTTTTTATACGAGGGTCCTGGACCCTCAACAGAAACAACAGCAGGAAACACCACATATGCCATCCTTTTGAATAATCCAGTAAAGGTATTGCATTGATTTTAGAAACCCGGAGATAATTTTTAGGAACCGGGAGATGGAAAAAGATGCTTGGACAGTACACCCAGTACAGGTCGTTCTCCTTCTGCCTTTTTATAAGAGGGTCCAGGACCCTCAACAGAAACAACAGCAGGAAACAGCACATATGCCATCCTTTTGAACAATAGACTACAGGTATGGCATTGATTTTAGAAACCCGGATATAATTTGTAGGAACCGGGAAATTGAACAAAAAAAATTATTGGACACCCAGTACACTTCGTTCTCCTTCAGCCTTTTTATACGAGGGTCTCGGACCCTCAACAGAAACAACAGCAGGAAACACCACATATGCCATTCTTTTGAATAATCCAGTACAGGTAAGGCATTGATTTTAGAAACCCAGAGATAATTTTTATGAACCGGGAGATGGAACAAAAAACCATGCTTGGACACCCAGTACAGGTCGTTCTCCTTCAGCCTTTTTATAAGAGGGTCCAGGACACTCAACAGAAACAACAGCAGTAAACACCACATATGCCATCCTTTTGAACAATAGAGTACAGGTATGGCATCCATTTTAGAAACCCGGAGATAATTTTTAGGAACCGGGAAATTGAACAAAAAACCATGCTTGGACACCCAGTACAGGTCGTTCTCCTTCAGCCTTTTTATAAGAGGGTCCAGGACACTCAACAGAAACAACAGCAGGAAACACCACATATGCCATCCTTTTGAAAAATAGAGTACAGGTATGGCATCGATTTTAGGATCCCGGAGATAAATTTTAGGAACCGGGAAATTGAACAAAAAACCATGCTTGGACACCCAGTACAGGTCGTTCTCCTTCAGCCTTTTTATAAGAGGGTCCAGGACCCTCAACAGAAACAACAGCAGGAAACACCACATATGCCATCTTTTTGCACAATAGAGTACAGGTATGGCATCCATTTTAGAAACTCTGAGATAATTTTTAGGAACCGGGAGATGGAAAAAGATGCTTGGACAACCAGTACACTTTGTTCTCCTTCAGCCTTTTTAGACGAGGGTCCCGGACCCTCAACAGAAACAACAGCAGGAAACACCACATATGCCATCCTTTTGCACAATAGATTACAGATATGGCATTGATTTGAGGAACCTGGAGATAATTTAGAGGAACTGGGAATATTGAAAAAAAACGTGGTTGGACACCCAGTACAGGTCGTTCTCCTTCAGCCTTTTTATACGATGGCCCACGACCCTCAACAGGCACAACAGCATGAAACACCACATATACCATCCTTTTGCACAATAGAATACAGGTATGGCATTGATTTGAGGAACCCGGAGATAATTTAGAGGAACCAGGAACATTGAACAAAAAACGTGCTTGGACACCCAGTACAGGTCGTTCTCCTTCAGCCTTTTTATACGATGGCCCACGACCCAAAACAGGCACAACAGCATGAAACACCACATATGCCATCCTTTTGCACAATAGAGTACAGGTATGGCATTGATTTGAGGAATCCGGAGATAATTTCGAGGAACCGGGAATATTGAACAAAAAATGTGCTTGGACACCCAGTACAGGTCGTTCTCCTTCAGCCTTTTTATAAGATGGCCCTTGACCAAAAACAGGCACAACAGCATGAAACACCACATATGCCATCCTTTTGCACAATAGAGTACAGGTATGGCATTGATTTGAGGAACCCGGAGATAATTTAGAGGAACTGGGAATATTGAACAAAAAATGTGCTTGGACACCCAGTACAGGTCGTTCTCCTTCAGCCTTTTTATATGATGGCCCACGACCCTCAACAGGCACAACAGCATGAAACACCACATATGCCATCCTTTTGCACTATAGAGTACAGGTATGGCATTGATTTGAGGAACCCAAAGATAATTTTGAGGAACGGGGAATATTGAACAAAAAACGTGCTTGGACACCCAGTACAGGTCGTTCTCCTTCAGCCTTTTTATACGATGGCCCACGACCCAAAACAGGCACAACAGCATGAAACACCACATATGCCATCCTTTTGCACAATAGAGTACAGGTATGGCATTGATTTGAGGAACCCGGAGATAATTTAGAGGAACTGGGAATATTGAACAAAAAACGTGCTTGGACACCCAGTACAGGTCGTTCTCCTTCAGCCTTTTTATACGATGGGCCACGACCCAAAACAGGCACAACAGCATGAAACACCACATATGCCATCCTTTTGCACAATAGAGTACAGGTATGGCATTGATTTGAGGAACCCGGAGATAATTTAGAGGAACCGGGAATATTGAACAAAAAACGTGCTTGGACACCCAGTACAGGTCGTTCTCCTTCAGCCTTTTTATACGATGGCCCACGACCCAAAACAGGCACAACAGCATGAAACACCACATATGCAATGCTTTTGCACAATAGAGTACAGGTATGGCATTGATTTGAGGAACCCGGAGATAATTTAGAGGAACCGGGAATATTGAACAAAAAATGTGCTTGGACACCCAGTACAGGTCGTTCTCCTTCAGCCTTTTTATATGATGGCCCACTACCCTCAACAGGCACAACAGCATGAAACACCACATATGCCATCCTTTTGCACTATAGAGTACAGGTATGGCATTGATTTGAGGAACCCAAAGATAATTTTGAGGAACCGGGAATATTGAACAAAAAACGTGCTTGGACACCCAGTACAGGTCGTTCTCCTTCAGCCTTTTTATACGATGGCCCACAACCCAAAACAGGCACAACAGCATGAAACACCACATATACCATCCTTTTGCACAATAGAATACAGGTATGGCATTGATTTGAGGAACCCGGAGATAATTTAGAGGAACCAGGAACATTGAACAAAAAACGTGCTTGGACACCCAGTACAGGTCGTTCTCCTTCAGCCTTTTTATTCGATGGCCCACGACCCAAAACAGGCACAACAGCATGAAACACCACATATGCCATCCTTTTGCACAATAGAGTACAGGTATGGCATTGATTTGAGGAACCCGGAGATAATTTAGAGGAACCGGGAATATTGAACAAAAAACGTGCTTGGACACCCAGTACATGTCGTTCTCCTTCAGCCTTTTTATAAGATGGCCCTTGACCAAAAACAGGCACAACAGCATGAAACACCACATATGCCATCCTTTTGCACAATAGAGTACAGGTATGGCATTGATTTGAGGAACCCGGAGATAATTTAGAGGAACCGGGAATATTGAACAAAAAATGTGCTTGGACACCCAGTACAGGTCGTTCTCCTTCAGCCTTTTTATATGATGGCCCACGAACCCTCAACAGACACAACAGCATGAAACACCACTTATGCCATCCTTTTGCACTATAGAGTACAGGTATGGCATTGATTTGAGGAACCCAAAGATAATTTTGAGGAACCGGGAATATTGAACAAAAAATGTGCTTGGACACCCAGTACAGGTCGTTCTCCTTCAGCCTTTTTATACGATGGCCCACGACCCAAAACAGGCACAACAGCATGAAACACCACATATGCCATCCTTTTGCACAATAGAGTACAGGTATGGCATTGATTTGAGGAACCCGGAGATAATTTAGAGGAACTGGGAATATTGAACAAAAAACGTGCTTGGACACCCAGTACAGGTCGTTCTCCTTCAACCTTTTTATACGATGGGCCACGACCCAAAACAGGCACAACAGCATGAAACACCACATATGCCATCCTTTTGCACAATAGAGTACAGGTATGGCATTGATTTGAGGAACCCGGAGATAATTTAGAGGAACCGGGAATATTGAACAAAAAATGTGCTTGGACACCCAGTACAGGTCCTTCTCCTTCAGCCTTTTTATAAGATGGCCCATGACCCAAAACAGGCACAACAGAATGAAACACCACATATGCCATCCTTTTGCACAATAGAGTACAGGTATGGCATTGATTTGAGGAACCCGGAGATAATTTAGAGGAACCGGGAATATTGAACAAAAAATGTGCTTGGACACCCAGTACAGGTCGTTCTCCTTCAGCCTTTTTATACGATGGCCCACGACCCAAAACAGGCACAACAGCATGAAACACCACATATGCCATCCTTTTACACAATAGAGTACAGGTATGGCATTGATTTGAGGAACCCAGAGATAATTTAGAGGAACCGGGAATATTGAAAAAAAACGTGGTTGGACACCCAGTACAGGTCGTTCTCCTTCAGCCTTTTTATACGATGGCCCACAACCCAAAACAGGCACAACAGCATGAAACACCACATATACCATCCTTTTGCACAATAGAATACAGGTATGGCATTGATTTGAGGAACCCGGAGATAATTTAGAGGAACCAGGAACATTGAACAAAAAACGTGCTTGGACACCCAGTACAGGTCGTTCTCCTTCAGCCTTTTTATTCGATGGCCCACGACCCAAAACAGGCACAACAGCATGAAACACCACATATGCCATCCTTTTGCACAATAGAGTACAGGTATGGCATTGATTTGAGGAACCCGGAGATAATTTAGAGGAACCGGGAATATTGAACAAAAAACGTGCTTGGACACCCAGTACATGTCGTTCTCCTTCAGCCTTTTTATAAGATGGCCCTTGACCAAAAACAGGCACAACAGCATGAAACACCACATATGCCATCCTTTTGCACAATAGAGTACAGGTATGGCATTGATTTGAGGAACCCGGAGATAATTTAGAGGAACCGGGAATATTGAACAAAAAATGTGCTTGGACACCCAGTACAGGTCGTTCTCCTTCAGCCTTTTTATATGATGGCCCACGAACCCTCAACAGACACAACAGCATGAAACACCACTTATGCCATCCTTTTGCACTATAGAGTACAGGTATGGCATTGATTTGAGGAACCCAAAGATAATTTTGAGGAACCGGGAATATTGAACAAAAAATGTGCTTGGACACCCAGTACAGGTCGTTCTCCTTCAGCCTTTTTATACGATGGCCCACGACCCAAAACAGGCACAACAGCATGAAACACCACATATGCCATCCTTTTGCACAATAGAGTACAGGTATGGCATTGATTTGAGGAACCCGGAGATAATTTAGAGGAACTGGGAATATTGAACAAAAAACGTGCTTGGACACCCAGTACAGGTCGTTCTCCTTCAACCTTTTTATACGATGGGCCACGACCCAAAACAGGCACAACAGCATGAAACACCACATATGCCATCCTTTTGCACAATAGAGTACAGGTATGGCATTGATTTGAGGAACCCGGAGATAATTTAGAGGAACCGGGAATATTGAACAAAAAATGTGCTTGGACACCCAGTACAGGTCCTTCTCCTTCAGCCTTTTTATAAGATGGCCCATGACCCAAAACAGGCACAACAGAATGAAACACCACATATGCCATCCTTTTGCACAATAGAGTACAGGTATGGCATTGATTTGAGGAACCCGGAGATAATTTAGAGGAACCGGGAATATTGAACAAAAAATGTGCTTGGACACCCAGTACAGGTCGTTCTCCTTCAGCCTTTTTATACGATGGCCCACGACCCAAAACAGGCACAACAGCATGAAACACCACATATGCCATCCTTTTACACAATAGAGTACAGGTATGGCATTGATTTGAGGAACCCGGAGATAATTTAGAGGAACCGGGAATATTGAAAAAAAACGTGGTTGGACACCCAGTACAGGTCGTTCTCCTTCAGCCTTTTTATACGATGGCCCACGACCCTCAACAGGCACAACAGCATGAAACACCACATATGTCATCCTTTTGCACAATAGAGTACAGGTATGGCATTGATTTGAGGAACCCGGAGATAATTTAGAGGAACCTGGAATATTGAAAAATAAATGTAGTTGGACACCCAGTACAGGTCGTTCTCCTTCAGCCTTTTTATACGATGGCCCACGACCCTCAACAGGCACAACAGCATGAAACACCACATATGCCATCCTTTTGAATAATAGAGTACAGGTATGGCATCGATGGAACCCGGAGATTATTTTTCGGAACTGTGAGATGGAAAAAGATGCTTGGTCGGTCCTCCTACTTCAAATTTGGGGCACTGCGCATGCAATGTACTGTGCCACCAGATATGAGTGGTGTGTTAAGTAGTACTATTCTTAACAGTTTAATCACTGTTATGTGCCTTTTTTTGCTTTGAGTTTTGTAGCCACAGTGCAGCAGCAGAGGCCAGAAAAATTAGGCATGTACAAATGCCTTAAAAATTCGGTATTGTTGCAGCCACTGCAGTAGCAGCGGCCAGAAAAATTGATGTTTGTAAAACAGTTAGAAAGTGCCCTAAAACCTTGTGGCTTGAACACTAGTTGTTGGCGGATAAGTCAAGCAACTCATCCTGCATTATAAGAAAAAAAAAAGCCAGCGTGTGTAACATTTGTAGCCCAAGGCAGCTCATGTCATCATCAGGCCTTTTTTACTCAAATGTATCTCCCAATGTCAGTCCCTCCAGCATCCATCCCTCATTCATTTTAATAAAGATGAGATAATCAAGACTTTTTTGACCTAGGTGACTTCTCTTTTCAGTGACAAAACCTCCTGCTGCACTGAAGGTCCTTTCTGACAGGACACTTGAAGCGGGGCAGGCCAGAAGTTCAATTGCAAATTGGGATAGCTCAGGCCACAGGTCAAGTCTGCACACCCAGTAGTCAAGGGGTCCATTGCTCCTCAGAGTGTCAAGATCCGCAGTTAATTCTAGGTAGTCTGCTACCTGTCGGTTGAGTCTTTCTCTGAGGCTGGATCCCGAAAGGCTCTGGCGATGCATAGGAGTTAAAAAGGTCCGCATGTCCTCCATCAACAACACGTCAGGAAAGCGTCCTGTCCTTGCCACCGTGGTCGTGGGAGGAGGAGGAGGAGGATTACTTTCATCTCTTCCCCTGTTGTGGTTGTGATTCCCGTTGTGCTGTGACATCACCCTTATACGCTGTGTAAAGCATAGTTTTTAATTTATTTTTGAAATGCTCCATCCTTTCCGACTTGCGAGAATTTGGTAACATTTCAGGCACTTTATGCTTATACCGGGGGTCTAGTAGCGTGGACACCCAGTACAGGTCGTTCTCCTTCAGCTTTTTTATACGAGGGTCCCTCAACAGGCACGACAGCATGAAAGACCCCATTTGCCCAAGGTTGGATGCCGAGCTAATCATGTCCCGTTCCTCGTCCTCACTGATGTCACTGAGAGTATCTTCTTCCCCCCAGCCACGTACAACACCACGGGTACCAGATAGGTGACAACAACGAGCACCCTGGGATGCCTGTTGTGCTTGGTCTTCCTCCTCCTCAAAGCCACATTCCTCATCTGACTCCTCTAGCTCACAATCCTCTTCCTGCATGGCCACAAGTCCAGCAAGCGATGCTGATAAGGCTGTTTCTGGTGGTGATGGACACCACAACTCTTCCTCTTCCTCTTCACGCTCTTCTACGGCCTGATCCAGCACTCTTCGCAGGGCACGCTCCAGGAAGAAAACAAATGGTATGATCTCACTGATGGTGCCTTCGGTGCGACTGACAAGGTTTGTCACCTCCTCAAAAGGACGCATGAGCCTACAGGCATTGCGCATGAGCGTCCAGTAATTT
This sequence comes from Bombina bombina, assembly GCF_027579735.1. Classification (NCBI taxonomy): domain Eukaryota; kingdom Metazoa; phylum Chordata; class Amphibia; order Anura; family Bombinatoridae; genus Bombina; species Bombina bombina. The sequence continues at coordinate 1,068,265,427 of NC_069502.1, forward strand.
GGCAAAAAAATCCCCAGCTCCCCAGAGGCTGTCCTAGCACCCCGGTCATACAAATACTCATTAACAGCTTTTCTTGTTGGAGCAGGCGGTCGAACATTAGGAGTGTTGAATTCCACTGTGTCAGGCTGTTGCAAATCAAGCGCCTCACTGGCAGGTTGTTTCAAAGCTGGATATCGGACAAGTGCGTCATGGCCGTGTAGGAACGCTTGAAATGGCCATACACCTTCCTGGCCTGATTCAGGACGTCCTGTAAGCCTGGGTACTTATGCACAAAGCGTTGTACAATCAGATTACACACATGTGCCATGCACGGCACAAAGTGTCAACTTGCCCAATTTCAATGCTGCCACCAAATTACTTCCATTGTCAGAAACAACCTTGCCAATCTCCAGTTGGTTTGGAGTCAGCCACTGATCCACCTGAGCGTTCAGGGCGAACAGGAGTGCTGACTCTCCGCTTTCAGGCAAGTCAACCCCAAGACGGCGTGACACTGCCGTATCCGGGATGTTGAATAGTACCTGGGGAGCTGGGGGGTGCCGTTGATGTGGAGCAAGACGCAGAAGCAGAAGAGGACTAAGCTGAGGAAGAGGTTATGGAAGAGGATAGAGTAGGAGGAGTAGAGGAGGTAGCAGCAGGCCTGCCTGCAAGTCGTGGCGGTGTCACCAACTCCTCTGCAGAGCCACGCATTCCATGCTTGTCACACGTCAGCAGGTTTACCCAATGCGCAGTGTAGGTGATATACCTGCCCTGACCATGCTTTGCAGACCAGCTATCAGTGGTCATATGGACCCTTGCCCCAACGCTGTGTGCCAGACATGCCATTACTTCCTTTCGCACAATCGAGTACAGGTTTGGGATTGCCTTTTGTGAAAAGAAATTTCTGCCAGGTACCTTCCACTGCGGTGTCCCAATAGATACAAATTTTTGAAAGCATCAGACTCCACCAGCTTGTATGGTAAAAGCTGGCGGGCTAAGAGTTCAGACAAGCCAGCTGTCAGACGCCGGGCAAGGGGGTGACTTTGAGAAATTGGCTTCTTACGCTCAAACATTTCCTTGACAGACACCTGACTGTGGTCAGATGACCAGGAACTGCTACGTAAGAGAGACTAAGTGGAGGATGGTTGAGAGGGGGCAAGGAGGACAGCAGTGGTTGACGTGGCTGAAGATGCTGGAGCAGGAGGAGGATGGCAGCTTTGAGTTTGTGTGCTGCTTCTACTCATGTTTTCTTCCCATCGGCGTTTGTGATGTGAGACCATGTGCCTTCGCAAAGCAGTTGTACCTAGGTGGGTGTTGGACTTCCCACGACTCAGTTTCTTTTGGCACAGGTTGCAAATGGCATCACTGTTGTCAGAGGCAGACACACAAAAAAAATTCCACACTGCTGAGCTCTGCGATGACGGCATACTGGTGGTGGCGACAGCATGCGTTGATTGGCGTCGGCGTGCTGTCTGGCTGACTCCGGGTGCCGATGCATGCTGTCTGACTGTGCCACTAGCTCCTTGCGACGACCTCCCCCTGCTTCCAACTCGTCTCCTCCTCCTCTCTGTCTCCCCATCTGAACTTTCCCCCTCTTCTTCTTCTCTTCTAGCAGGCACCCATGTGACATCCACCGACACATCATCATCAACCGCTTCACTTGTATCTGACACATCAACAAAGGAAGCAGCAGCGGGTACAACATCATCATCATCACACCGTACCTCCATGTCTGTAATGCTGCCTGACTGAGACATATCACTGTTATCTACATCCTCTGTCAATGATGGTTGCGCATCACTCATTTCTTCCAACTGATGTGTCAATAACTCCTCTGACAGATCAAGTGTAGCGGCTGTGGTGCTAGTGTTAGTGGTGGCGACAGGCGAGCGAGTGGCACTGGTCACTTGAGAGGTGCCCAAAGCACAGCTGGAGGTGGATGGTGCATCAAGGCTAAGAGGACTAGGAGCGGAAGCTATAGAAGATTGGGTGTCCTGTGTTAGCCATTCAACTAGGTCCTCCTCAGAACTTTTCGCGTCCCCCCTGGCACCTGGCCTCTGAACAATGTGCATATTTGTAGGGTCTAAAGGAATCACAGCACCACGACCACAACGGCACCTGCGGGGTGGCCTGCCTCTGCCTGTCATTTTTTTTTAAATGTACACTTACAATACTATTAAACAAATTATGAGTGGTGGCACTGGGCAAGTGGGCACAGTATACGCTGTGAGCCTGACACAAAAAAACAGACTGATGTTTCAAAGTCAAAAATGTTAATTTTTTAAATATTAAAAGTACTGTTACAACAAATATGATTGGTGGCACTAGTTGGCAAGTTGGCCTGGCTGGCACACACGCTGGGAGGAAGGCAACTGCAATTAGCTGACTGATGCTTCACAGTCCAAAAAAATTTTTTATAAAAAAATTACAATACTGTTAGAACAAATATGATTGGTGGCACTAGTTGGAAACGGCAAGTGGGCCTGGCACACACGCTGGCAGGCAGGCAACTGCAATTCAATGGCACTAGCAGACTGATGATTCACAGTCAAAAAAGTTTTTGTTTTAAATATTTACAATGCTGTTACAACAAATATGATTGGTGGCACTAGTTGGCTAGTGGACCTGGCACACACGCTGGCAGGCAGGAAACTGCAATTCAATTGCACTAGCAGACTGATGATTCACAGTCTAAGAATTTTTTATTTTAAATATTTACAATACTGTTAGAACAAATATGATTGGTGGCACTAGTTGGCAAGTGGGCCTGGCACACACGCTGGTATGCAGGCAACTGCAATTCAATAGCACTAGCAGACTGATGATTCACAGTCAAAAAAGTTTTTATTTTAAATATTTACACTACTGTTATAACAAATATGATTCGTGGCACTAGTTGGAAAGCGGGCCTGGCACACACGCTGGCAGACAGGCAACTGCAATCAAATAACAATAGCAGACTGATGTAAAAGTTTTTTTTTAAAAGGTTACACTAATGTTACAACAGATAGGAGTGATGGCACTCAGGATAGAAGTAGGCACAGTATGTGCTGGCAGCCTGACACACAGGCTGGCACTAGTGGCAGGCTGGCCTGGCAACTAAAATTAAATAACACTAGAAGACTGAAGTAAAAGTTTTTTTTTACAAAATTTAAACTAATGTTACACCAGATTGGATTGGTGGACTGGCACTGAGGATGGAAGTAGGCACAGTATATGCTGGCAGCCTGACACACAGGCTTGCACTAATGGCAGCCAGTCGGGCCTGGCAACTAATATTAAATAACACTAGAAGAGGACTGATGTAAAAAAAAAATTTTTTTTAAAAATTTACACTAATGTTACACCAGATATAAGTGGTGGAACAAAGAGCTATTAATCACACTATATAATGTGGGCCTGACACACAGGCCTGATGGAAAATTAAATTAGATTACACTAGCAAAATTATTTAATTTTTTTTTTTTTATTTAAAATAATGTTTATGAGTGGTGGCTGGAGTGGTGGCGGGCACAGCAATTAACCACAGTATATGCTGTGTGAGCCTGAGACACAGGCCTGATAGAAAATGAAATTAAATTACACTAGAAAAATGATTTAAAAGTTTTTTTTTTTATTTAAAATAATGTTAAGCAGATATGAGTGGTGGCTGCTGGCACAGCAATTAAACAACGTTGTATGCTGTGTAAGCCTGACACACAGGCCTGATAGAAAATGAAATTAGATTACACTAGCAAAATGATTTAAAAGATTTTAAAAAAATTTAAAATAATGTTAAGCAGATATGAGGGGTGGCTGCTGGCACAGCAATTAAACAACGTTGTATGCTGTGTAAGCCTGACACACAGGCCTGATAGAAAATGAAATTAGATTACACTAGCAAAATGATTTAAAAGTTTTTTTTAAAATTTAAAATAATGTTAAACAAATATGAGTGGTGGCTGCTGGCACAGCAATTAAACAACGTTGTATGCTGTGTAAGCCTGACACACAGGCCTGATAGAAAATGAAATTAGATTACACTAGCAAAATGATTTAAAAGTTTTTTTTTTAAAATTTTAAATAATGTTAAGCAGATATGAGTGGTGGCTGCTGGCACAGCAATTAAACAATGTTGTATGCTGTGTAAGCCTGACACAGAGGCCTGATAGAAAATGAAATTAGATTACACTAGCAAAATGATTTAAATTTTTTTTAAAAAAATTTAAAATAATGTTAAGCAGATATGAGTGGTGGCTGCTAGCACAGCAATTAACCACAGTATGCTGTGTAAGCCAGACACACAGGCCTGATAGAAAATGAAATTAGATTACACTAGCAAAATGATTTAAAAGTTTTTTTAAAAAATTTAAAATAATGATAAGCAGATATGAGTGGTAGCTGCTAGCACAGCAATTAACCACAGTATGCTGTGTAAGCCAGACACACAGGCCTGATAGAAAATGAAATTAGATTACACTAGCAAAATGATTTAAAAGTTGTTTTTTTTTTTTATTTAAAATAATGATAAGCAGATATGAGTGGTGGCTGCTAGCACAGCAATTAACCACAGTATGCTGTGTAAGCCAGACACACAGGCCTGATAAAAAATGAAATTAGATTACACTAGCAAAATGATTTAAAAGTTTTTTTTTAAATTTAAAATAATGTTAAGCAGATATGAGTGGTGGCTACTAGCACAGCAATTAACCACAGTATGCTGTGTAAGCCAGACACACAGGCCTGATAGAAAATGAAATTAGATTACACTAGCAAAATGATTTAAAAGATTTTTTTTTAAATTGAAAATAATGTTAAGCAGATATGAGTGGTGGCTGCTATCACAGCTATTAACCACAGTATGCTGTGTAAGCCAGACACACAGGCCTGATAGAAAATGAAATTAGATTACACTAGCAAAATTATTTAAAAGTTTTGTTGGTTAAATTTACACTAATGTTAAGCAGATATCAGTGGTGGCACTAATCACAGTATATGCTGTGAGCCTCACACACAGGCTGAATGCCAGGCAAATTCAAATAAAATTACAAATAAAAAAAACAAAAAAAAAAACGACTGAAGTTATAGCCCTAAAAAGGGTTTTTTAGGGTGCTGTCCTTACAGCAGAGATTAGATGTGTCCTTCAGCACTGTAGTGGACACTAAATACACTAGCCTAGCTATCTATTTCCCTATAATGTCAGCAGCAGCAACACTAAAGCTCCTCTCACTAAGAAAGCAAGATCGTAATGAATCTAAAATGGCTGCTGCCAAGGAGCTGGGAGGGTCTGTGAGGGAGTGTCTGCTGCTGATTGGCTCAAATGTGTCAGAAGGCTGTGATATACAGGGTCAAAGTTTCCTCAATGATGACACATAGGGGACGGATCAAACATTGCATATGTTCGCCCGCAGTGGCGAACGCGAACAAGCTTCTCCGGCGAACAGTTCGCGACATCACTAGATACTATTTAGAGACCCAGTTTTGGAAACTATTCTAGATGAAAATCTTACTATTGTATATAGAAATGTTCCCAATATTAAAGACCAATTAACATGCAGTTATATCAAAGAAAACCACTCAAAATGGCTAAAAACAGCACAAATTGGGTTTGTGAAATGCCAATCATGCAATGCATGTCAGAACACAAAATAAAGAAATATAGTTCCAAAAAAATATTTTGTCCAAAGAAGGAAAAAAAAAATTGATATAAGAGAGTTGATAACTTGTAAAAGTAAATATGTTTTATACATGTTACGATGCTCATGTAGTCTGTTCTACACAGGAAGAACCACTAGATTGCTGAAAACAAGAATAAACTAGCATGTATACATATAAAGACAGGTTACCAAATGAGCATGTATACAACATAAAGACAGGTTACCAAAAGTATACAGTTTAAGCCCATTTTAATAAAATCCATAATAGAGACCCCAATCATTTAGGATTTATAGGGATTAAAAAAGCTACCCTATATTAGAGAGGGGGTGATAGACTGAATTAGAAATGAAGTGGATTTATATTTTGGATACTCTAGGCCCCAATGGCTTAAACAAAGACTTTGAACTATATCATTTCTTGAATTGATTCCCCCCCCCCCCTTCTATATGCTACTTTGTATGTATATCTGTATGCTATTAATTGTGATCCTTATATTGGCCCCTTTTCATTTTCTCCCAATACATTCATGTTATGCTCTACCCCGTTAAGTTTTAGTTAGAAGTTGTAACTCATCAGCGAACATGATAGGTACCATTAACAAATATATATTTTTTGAATAGCCAATAGAATTTCAGCAGCTCTCATCATATTGGTTGATTTGAACAGCCAATAGGATTTCAGTAGCTCTCATCCTATTGGCTGATTTGAATTTCCAAAATCAAATCAGCCAATAGGAATGCAACTGACGCTATTTTGGAAATGTTCCCTTGCATTGAAGAATCAGTTTACAGCGGCGACTGTATGAAGCGGATGCTCTGCGCCAGATGTCTTCAGGATGGAGCCGCTCCACACTGCCGGGTTGAAGATAGAAGATGCCGCCTGGATGAAGATAAAAGACGCTGCCTGGATGGATGAAGACCTTGCCACCTAGATGAAGACTTCTCGCCACCTGGATGTCCCAACTTCAGAAACTGTAAGTGGGTCGTTGGGGGTTAGTGTTAGGTTTTTTTAAACTTTTTTTGGGTGGGGTTTTTTTTAGATTAGGGTTTTGGGCATTCTTAAAAGAGCTAAATGACCTTTTAAGGGCAATCAAAAAAAGCTGAATGCCCTTTTAAGGGCAATGCTCATACAAATGCCCTTTTCAGGCCAATGGGTAGCTTAGGTTTTTTTTAGAGTTAGGTTTTTTTATTTTGGGGGGTTGGTTGGGTGGTGGGTTTTACTGTTGGGGGGTCTTTGTATTTTATTACAGGGAAAGGAGCTGTTTTCTTTAGGGCAATGCCCTACAAAAGGCCCTTTTAAGCGCTACTGGTAGTTTATTTTAGCCTAGGGTTTTTTTTTTATTTTGAGGGGGCTTTTTTATTTTATAGGGCTATTAGATTAGGTGTATTTGTTTTTATTTTGGATAATTTTTTGTACTTTAGTATTTTGTAATTTTTGCAATTGTAGATGCAATTTTTTTTAGTGGGTTAGATTTTTTTAATGTGTAATTTAATTAATTTAATTTGTAGTTATTTGAATTTTACTATAATAGTAATGTTAGTTTAAATTATAGTTTAAATTTAGTTATTTTTAATTTCCCATGTAAGTTTTTATTTATTTTAAGATAGGGATCTTGTCATTTTAATTTAAAGTTATTTAGTTGTTAGGTTTAGTGGTTAATAGTTTAATTTAGTTTTTGGCGATGTGGGGGGCTGGCAGTTTAGGGGTTAATAGGTTTATTTAGTGGTAGTGATGTGGGAGGCCAGAGGTTTAGGGTTTAATAACTTTATTTAGTAGTGGCGATGTCGGGGAGTGGTGGAATAGGGGTTAATATCTTTAATATAGTGTGGGCAATGTTGGGGTGTGGGGGAATAGGGGTTAATAACTTAAGTATAGAGGCGACAATGTCGTGGAGCGGTGGAATAAGGGTTGATACATTTTATTAGTGGCGGCGATGTCAGGAGCGGCAGATTAGGGGTTAATAACTTTAAAATAGTGTTTGTGATGTGGGAGGGCTTTGGTTTTGGGGTTAATTGTGTAGTTTATGGGTTTTAGTGTACTTTGTAACACTTTAATTATGAATTTTGTGTAACAATTTTGTTCCCTAAAACTCATAACTACTGCTCTCAGATTGCGAAACGGATTGTGTCGGTATAGGCTGTAACGCAAGCTTTTTAGCCTCACTGCAAAACTTGTGATGGCAGCGCTATGGATATCCCACACAAAAACATAATTTTTTTGAGTGTGGGCTGATGTTGCGTTACAGGCTAAAAGGCTTGTGGTATCGCTATACCAACAAGACTCGTAATGGCTGTGTTGCTGTTTAAACACTGAAATTGCCATTTTTTCAGCGGTTAAACACAAACGCAAAACTCGTAATCTAGGTGATAGTGATTTCTTATATAAATCAGTTATACATTTATACTTACTCATCATACATTAATTCAGATACCCATACTAAAGAGAAGATTAATTCTAATTTTGCCCTTTCTCAAAATAGAATCCTTGTATAACTAATGAGGAACAAAATGGATTTGCCATCTTTAAAAATGGAGGATGGAACATGAAAATCCTTCCACATGACACAATGATCATTGGCCAATAGGAGGAACCAGCCACCATACATAACCATCAGAGGAGAGTACGCACACCATCTCACTTCCTTAAAAAAGCTGTACACTTACGGCAAAACTTACGTTGGAACGTCACAGCCACGCCCCTATGATCATTCACCAGGACAGGTATTGTGTGTATCACTAACCCAGCTGTTTTAAGCGTAGCAATTCTGTGGCCCTCTCTGCACCGGACATCGATAGCCGTTATCATTGGTGGGTGGGAGCTGACGTGGGAGGCGGGTGGGCGGCCATCGATGGCGATGGGGGCGGCTGGTGCGTGCACGGGGCGGGAGCAGGTGGGAACCGCTACACTACAGAAAAATGTAATGTTAATAAGTGGGGAAAAAGGGGGGATTTACAATTATTATAAAAACAATCTAAGGGATCTGAGAGCAGTGGGGGGAGCTACACTACAGAAAAGGGCAAAGAAATTAAAAAAAGCATTTTTTTTTTCTGAACTGGGTAGATGGCGCCCATTAAGGTAGAGGGGGAAGGTTAGAGAGCTGTTTGGTGGGGGATCAGTGAGGTTGGGGGCTAAGGGGGGATCCTACACAGCAGCATATGTAAATATGCTAATATATATATATATATATATATATATATATATATATATATATATATATATATATATATATATATATATATATATACCTTTTATTTTAGTACTGGCAGACTTTCTGCCAGTACTTAAGATGGCGGGGACAATTGTGGGGTGGGGGAGGGAAGATAGCTATTTGGGAGGGATCAGTGGGTCTGATGTTTCAGGTGGGAGGCTGATCTCTACACTAAATCTAAAATTAACCCTGCAAGCTCCCTACAATTAACCTCTTCACTGCTAGCCATAATACACGTGTGATGCGTAGCAGCATTTAGTGGCCTTCTAATTACTAAAAAGCAACGCCAAACCATATATGTCTGCTATTTCTATTGTGAAAAATTTTCCTTTTTTTTTTATTTGATCACATATGGCGGTGAAATGGTGGCATAAAATATACCAAAATGGGCTTAGATCAATAGTTTGAGTTGTTTACTACACTAAAGCTAAAATTACCCCAAAAAGCTCCCTACATGCTCCCTAATTAACCCCTTCACTGCTGGGCATAATACACGTGTGGTGCGCAGTGGCATTTAGCGGTCTTCTAATTACCAAAAAGCAATGCCAAAGCCATATATGTCTGCTATTTATGAACAAAGGGGATCCCAGAGAAGAATTTACAACAATGTATGCCATAATTGCACAAGCTGTATGTAAATAATTTCAGTGAGAAACCGAAAGTTTGTAAAAAAATTTGTGAAAAAGTGAACGATTTTTTGTATTTGATTGCATTTGGCGGTGAAATGGTGGCATGAAATATACCAAAATGGGTGGGCGGAGCTAGCCAAGGAACAGGACGGTCGCAGATTATGGGAGCTCCTAACACTTGAGCTCTTATGAACGATAAAACCAGCTTTAAATTACCATCAAACTTTATATAAAATGCATACACATACTACATAAGTCACCAAGTATTCTGGACTTAATGTAAGCTAATTCTAACGGAGGCAAGTCATGACGATCATCGATCACCGCCTACACCAGAAGGCTTGATGCAGCACGGCATATCTATTTGCCGGTTAATCTCCCACTTGTATTCCCTAGAGGCTCCGCTCCGGGTCTAGCAACTGTTGGCTACTGTAGCGGGGGCATATCAGCAAGATACAGCCCACACATTGATCAAGTCTACCTTACCCGAACGGAACTGAGAATGGAGCGTCGGAGTTCACAGAGGACTCACAGACTTTGCCCCACAGCACATCTGCTTACCTACTGAGGCGGAGAATATTCAGGGTCACTAAGTCGGCGGCTCTCCGATCCAGAGTGAGGTACGTTGGAGTGAGGGTGTAGTGGCGGGAACAGCAGCCATCTTGCCCAATTTTGAGGCCTACACCTGGGATCCTACACAGTTTTGCCTCTGTAGCTCTGCCCAGTTACCATCCCCTGGGTTAGACCTGATAGACCAAAGCTGGTTGTGGCCTACTTTGCTGGCATGCAGGTAATTGCTGATGCGCACACATGGCTTACAAGAGAAATCCAGTCTACCCCAGTAGCTAAATTACTACTAGGTCAACTCTAAACCTTAGCTACAGAATCCCCTATATTAAACCTCTACCTGGTCCATATAAACTGACTTATCTACTTTAAGAGTTTCTCCACACTGCCTTCTGAGATAAAGGAGGCCGCCATCATATAGCACCACCTACAAAGTGTCACCTGTGATGTGAGTAGATGCAGCCTGGGGCCTACAGTCTATGACCTCAGGTAATCTGTCCTTTACTCACGTAAAAATGTATTGTAATATTAAAGTCTGCACGTGTGGCTTATTTTGACTCATAAGGCAGTAGTAGCTGCTACAGAGGACGCTAATTGTGCTGTAAAGACTCTTCCCTACGGACAATGATGGAGAGAATGTTTGAAGATAGATTGTGTGACTTGATGAGAGATCACTTTGGAGATATATGCGTACTACTTACACAATGATCTGAACAATTTAAACGGCGACAGACATTCCAAGATGGCGCCGGGTCATGGCTGCATTATATTTCTGTACCGAAGCCATGTGATGTTAGTGCTGACAATCGGGCCCTGTTGGTAGATAATGTGAGGGTTATTGCTTCTGAAATGTACCCACCTGGGGATTGTAAGCAGCCCAGCTAGTACAACGGTCTAGAGTTTACACAGCCGGACTATGTGGAATCCCCTAGAGCTATAGAGGACTACTACACCTACAAACAGGAGCCGTGCAGCATTAAAAAGACCATAGAAGTGGGAGACTGGTCAAGTATTGCAAAGATTGTGAACAGGACTTTTGCTAACAACATTACTCCAGTTGTGGTCATCTTGCAGCATCTCACATGGTACAGTAAGCTGTCAGTGACCGGTAAGAAAATAACCGCCACATCTGCAAGCCGATTTGAAAAGCTACCATGGGGTTTCACACAGATCCAGATATATTGTGGAGTAGCGGCTGCTCCCTTCATCACTCATGGTGGACATTCCTGCATGACCGGATTGGGATGCATACTTAGGGAAGGAGTTGGTTAAATGCCAGGCTAAACACGGACTGAGTTTATTGAGTGTGCCATGGCAGTTTCCCCACAGTCTGTCACCTATATACCTAGCTGGAACATGAAGGGGAGATCCCTACATTTATGCTAAGTTTATTTTATTTCAGGCCTGGCAGTTCTAAGCTCGGTCTATATTGATTACTCACTCTAGGCTGTTTAATATGTTTGTGTGTTTTTCTTCCGTTGCTTTTAGAGAGTCAGCTGTGTTACTAAGTAATTGCCATAATGCTATCCTAGAGGAGATGTATGCTGTTCATGGCCCATTCCCTAATTCAAAGTGTATTCTTAACTGTGGTTTAATGTTTTTATTCCAGTGAAAGTGAATATTGTATTTTTTGAGTATATATGTTCACAGTTTAGCATGTACATTTTTTATTTATTGTATATGTAGGCTTTAATTACAAGGTACTTGTGGCATGTGTTATGTTATATGTTATAAGACAAATTAACTATATTGGTTCAATGTATGTATGTAGAAACTGGAAGTATTTATGTTGTCTGAGATATCTATCTATATATATGATTTATGTACCTCACAGCTGACCGAGACAGGCAGATACAGACAGACAGTATATATTGGTGTATATAAAGAAATAGTGAAGATCTATACAATACAACAAAGGTTTCTCCTTATATAATTATACTGCAGCTACTTCTACTCCTAGCTTTAGTATAGCCCATCTATAGTATACACTTATTACTAGATGTTACAGATATATGTACTACTGTTTTATATGCAGAGATATTTAAGTGCTTACACATATATTCTGCAGGCTAATTCCTATTTCTTCACCATGCATTGAGGATTACAGTTATAACTAACTTTAATGAAGGCAATAGACTTGAGCCCTATGTTTGTGGTCCATCTACAGGTTTCATGTGCATATGAATAGTGAGATTTACCAAGATACACCTATTCTATAATTTAGCTTCTACACTACAGCTGTAAATATCGGTTGGATTGATAGTCCAGCTCTACAATACTTACATTATGAGGTTGTTATTTCCCTTTCATATATTAGTTTATTTAAAAATCATATACAACAGGATACCGAATGTGGGATAATTGCAATGGCTAGGTTAGACTTATCATAAGGCTTGTGTGGATTTTTTGCAATATGCTTATGTATTTGCTGCAAAGAGCTAACAGACTAGTACCTAGCTCACAGTTTTAATAATAACTGGGATTAGCTTGCTTTTTCAAAACAGAAGGTTAAAGGATTATATCTATACTGTAGTAGATACACACCAAGCTATATATTTCCGCCGCTATGTGTTAAGAGTTATTAAAACTCTGGCTCTGCCCCCCCCTCGGATCTTGTTTACTGAGTAAACAAAGGAACGTAGATTCCCTAGAACTTTTCCCTATCATTTCTTACATATCTGTTGCAATATAGCGGCCATGGATATCCCCCATCCTTCACCACTCTCTATGACATAACTAAATTAGATAGTACTATTCATAAGTTTTCTATATCTCCCATATTTTTTTCTTGTCCACGAGTAACTACCTATTGGTTTGGGAAATAATATGTCATAGTTATAAAATAGGTCAGCATTCAAATACACAGGACCTGTTTATATATTTCCAACCACATGAGTTTATCTTTGAAAATGTCTACCTCCTCTGTATGTCAGATGTGAATTATAGGCTTTGTTTAATACTCATATCATTGTCTAGACGTATGCCTATGTCCATTATTGTCCTGTAAGCTTGTTTATGTTTAAAGTTGTATGATCTCAATAAAAATAAATTATAAAAAAAAAGCCAAACCTATCATTTTCTTTAGCTATTTCTAAAGAAGAGGATAGGTTTTCCCTGAAACATCAAATAAAATGTTTGCCTTGTTTATTAAAAATTATTGAGTTCACTGTCTATATATATAGATAGGTAGATCATTATTATATACAAATATAAATATATATTATGCATATGTTCATATCTATATCAGTCTGTCTGTCTATCTATAAGTTATTTTCATAGATGATTTTTGGTACTCCTGAAGAAAAGAAGATCTTTATTAAAAACTCAGATAAATTAGAAAGATAGATAGACAGATAGCATATGTACACATATATCTATATATTTCTATCTATCTAAATATGTATGTCTGATTGTCAATTAGTTGAATTACCATAAATTAGAAAAATGTAAACCTTTTTAAATAATTATAATTGTTGAACTTGTTTTAGTAAAATGCTTTCTTTTGTTTAAAGTTTGCTGAAAAAAAAAGTATTTTTCATAAATAGTCATTGAAAAAATAAAAAACTTTTGGAGAGAAAAAAATATATATATATACCAAAATGGGCCTAGATCAATACTTTGGGATGTCTTCTAAAAAAATATATATATACATGTCAAGGGATATTCAGGGATTCCTGAAAGATATCAGTGTTCCAATGTAACTAGCGCTAATTTTGAAAAAAAGTGGTTTGGAAATAGCAAAGTGCTATTTGTATTTATGGCCCTATAACTTACAAAAAAGCAAAGAACATGTAAACATTGGGTATTTCTAAACTCAGGACAAAATTTAGAAACTATTTAGCATGGGTGTTTTTTGGTGGTGGTAGATGTGTAACAGATTCTGGGGGTCAAAGTTAGAAAAAGTGTTCATTTTTTCATTTTTTCCTCATATTTTATAAAAAAATTATAGTAAATTATAAGATATGATGAAAATAATGGTATCTTTAAAAAGTCCATTTAATGGCGAGAAAAACGGTATATAATATGTATGGGTACAGTAAATGAGTAAGTGGAAAATTACAGCTAAACACAAACACCACAAAAATGTAAAAATAGCCTTGGTCCCAAACGGACAGAAAATGGAAAAGTGCTGTGGTCATTAAGGGGTTAAACTTACTTCACTATCGCCTAGATTTAGAGTTTTGTCGGTAAAAAGCCGCGTAGCTAACGCTGCTTTTTTCCCAAAGCACCCTTCCAACAACACTGGTATTTAGAGTTGTTTGAGGGGCTGCGTTAGGCTCAAAAATGGGTGCATTGAGCCTAATTTAGCGCCACTTCAACCCTCAATACCAGCGTTGCTAGCGGTAGCGGTAAGCTGGGAAAACGTGCTCATGCACAATATCCCCATAGGAAACAATGGGGCTGAGCTGGCTGAAAAAAAAAACCTAACACCTGCAAAAAAGCAGCGTTCAGCTCCTAACGCAGCCCCATTGTTTCCTATGGGGAAACACTTTCTAAGTCTGCACCTAACAACCTAACATGAACCCCGAGTCTAAACACCCCTAACCGTACACTTATTAACCCCTAATCTGCTGCCCTAACATCGCTGACCCATATATTATATTTATTACACCCTAATCTGCCGCCCCCAACGTCGCCGGTACCTAACTACGCTTATTAACCCCTAATCTGCCGACCGAACCTCGCCGCCACTATAATAAATGTATTAACCCCTAAACCGCTGCACTCCTGCCTTGCAAACACTATAATAAATTGTATTAACCTCTAATCTGCCCTCCCTAACTTCGCCGCCACCTACCTACAATTATTAACCCCTAATCTACCGCCCGCACCGTCGCCGCTACTATCATAAAGTAATTAAACCCTAACCCTAACACCCCCCTAACATAAATATAATTTATATTAAACAAAATAATATTCCTAAAATTAAATAAATTATTCCTATTTAAAACTAAATACTTACCTATCAAATAAACCCTAATATAGCTACAATATAATTAATAATTGCATTGTAGCTATTTTAGGATTTATATTTATTTTACAGGTAACTTTGTATTTATTTTAACTAGGTACAATAGCTATTAAATAGTTAATAACTATTTAATAGCTACCTAGTTAAAATAAGTACAAAATTACCTGTAAAATAAATCCTAACCTAAGTTATAATTAAACTTAACACTACACTATCATTAAATTAATTAAATAAATTACCTACAATTACCTAAAATAAAATACAATAAAATAAACTATTCTATAATACAAAAACAAACAAACACTAAATTACAAAAAATAAAAAAGAATTACAAGCAGTTTAAACTAATTACACCTAATCTAAGCCGCCTAATAAAATAAAAAAGCCCCCCAAAATAAAAAATTCCTTACCCTATTCTAAAATACAAAAGTAATCAGCTCTTTTACCAGTCCTTAAAAGGGCTTTTTGCGGCGCCTTGCCCCAAAGTAATCAGCTCTTTTGCATGAAAATAAAAATGCAATACCCCCTCAACATTACAACCCACCACCCACATACCCCTACTCTAACCCACCCAAACCCCCCTTAAAAAACCTATCACTAACCCCCTGAAGATCTCCCTACCTTGAGTCGTCTTCACCCAGCCGAGCGGAATTCTTCATCCAAGCGGAACAAGAAGCTGTCCTCCATCCGGTAGAAGTCTTGATCCAAGCGGCAAAGAAGAGGTCTTCCATCCGGGCGATGTCTTCTTCCAAGCGGCATCTTCTATCTTCTTTCTTCCGGAGCCATCTTCATCCCGCCGACGTGGAACATCCTCCTTCCCCAATGGACTAACGAAGAATGAAGGTTCCTTTAAGGGACGTCATCCAAGATGGCGTCCCTTCAATTCCGATTGGCTAATAGAATTCTATCAGCCAATCGGAATTAAGGTAGAGAAAATCTGATTGGCTGATGCAATCAGCCAATCAGATTGAAGTTCAATCCGATTGGCTGATCCAAACAGCCAATTGTATTGAACTTGCATTCTATTGGCTGTTCCGATCAGCCAATAGAATGCGAGTTCAATACGATTGGCTGATTGGATTGGATTGAAGGGACGCCATCTTGGATGACGTCCCTTAAAGGAACCTTCATTCATCGTTAGTCCGTCGGTAGAAGAGGATGGCTCCGCGTTGGCTCCTTTGAAGATGGCTCCGCTCCGGATGGATGAAGATTGAAGACGCCACCTGGATGAACACTTCTACCGGATGAAGGACCTCTTCTTGCCCCACTTGGATGAAGACTTCTACTGGATCAAGGACCTCCTCTGTGCACCTTGGATGAAGAATTCGGCTCGGCTGAGTGAAGACGACTCAAGGTAGGGAGATCTTCAGGGGGTTAGTGATAGGTTTTTCTAAGGGGGGTTTGGGTGGGTTAGAGTAGGGGTATGTGGGTGGTGGGTTGTAATGTTAATTGGGTATTGTATTTTATTTTCATGCAAAAGAGCTGATTACTTTGGGGCAAGGCCCCGCAAAAAGCCCTTTTAGGGGCTGGTAAAAGAGCTGATTACTTTTGTATTTTAGAATAGAGGTAGTGAATTTTTTATTTTCGGGGGCTTTTTTATTTTATAAGGGGGCTTAGATTAGGTGTAATTAGTTTAAACTGCTTGTAATTCTTTTTTATTTTTTGTAATTTAGTGTTTGTTTGTTTTTGTATTATAGAATAGTTTATTTTATTGTATTTTATTTTAGGTAATTGTAGGTAATTTATTTAATTAATTTAATGATAGTGTAGTGTTAGGTTTAATTGTAACTTAGGTTAGGATTTATTTTACAGGTAATTTTGTGTTTATTTTAACTAGGTAGCTATTAAATAGTTAATAACTATTTAATAGCTATTGTACCTAGTTAAAATAAATACAAAGTTGCCTGTAAAATAAATATAAATCCTAAAATAGCTACAAACTAATTATTAATTATATTGTAGCTATATTAGGGTTTATTTTATAGGTAAGTATTTAGTTTTAAATAGGAATAATTTAGTTAATTTTAGCAATATTATTTTGTTTAATATAAATTATATTTATGTTAGGGGGGTGTTAGGGTTAGAGTTAGGTTTAGGGGTTAATAACTTTATTATAGTAGCGGCAATGGTGCGGGCGGGAGATTAGGGGTTAATAATTGTAGGTAGGTGGCGGCGATGTTAGGGAGGGCAGATTAGGGGTTAATTCTGTTTATTCTAGTGTTTGCGAGGCGGGAGTGCGGCGGTTTAGGGGTTAATACATTTATTATAGTGGCGGTGAGGTCCGGTCGGCAGATTAGGGGTTAATAAGTGTAGGTAAGGTAGCGGCGACGTTGGGGGGGGGAGATTAGGGGTTAATAAATATAATATAGGAGTCTGCGATGTTAGGGGTAGCAGATTAGGGGTTCATAGCTATAATGTAGGTGGCGGAGGTGTGCGGTCAGCAGATTAGGGGTTAAAAATTTTTTTTATAGTGGCGGCGATGTGGGGGAGGCCTCGGTTTAGGGGTACATAGGTAGTTTATGGGTGTTAGTGTACTTTAGAGCACAGTAATTAAGAGCTTTATATTCATGCATTAGCCCATAAAGCTCTTAACTACTGACTTTTTTTTGCATTAGGAGTCTTGTCGGTAGAGGGTCTACCGCTCACTTCTCCCAAGACTCCAAATACCGGCATTAGGCAGATCCCATTGAAAAGATAGGATACGCAATTGGCGTAAGGGGATCTGCGGTAGCCTGGAATCGCGGTAGGGAAGTGAGCGGTAGACCCTTTCCTGGCTGACTCTAAATACCAGCGGGCGGTAAAAAGCAGCGTTAGGACCCCTTAACGCTGCTTTTGACGGCTAACGCAGAACTCTAAATCTAGGCGTATGTTTTCTAGTTTTTGTTTTGTTTGAGGCAGGAAACAGGGGAGGTGTATCCCAGCGCCAACCAAACCTTATATGCCCGAGACAGTGGTACCTAGCTACCACTAGGTGAAAACAGATGTGTGAAGAGTGTACTCAGGCGCCAACAATACTGAGGCTAAGGTTAAAATGAGGATTTATTACATGTAATTTACTCACATATACATATACATATAGAACTATTGCAGATTCTGGATCAAGCTAAAGAACAAGGAATATTGAGTAAGAAAGAATATGATTACATCAATATAAGCCATCCCATCACTCCGGTAATATACCATCTACCGAAGATTCACAAAACATTACAGAAACCACCAGGAAGACCGATAATTTCGGGTATCGGTTCTCTAAGCAGTAATCTCTCGGAATACATTGATCTTAACCTTCAAAGATATGTAAAACAGTTACCGTCATATCTTAAAGACTCCACGCAGATATTAAACCTCCTAGAGGAGATCCCATGGGAGAAGGACTACATCTTTGCGACCTGTGATGTGATGTCACTATATACGTGTATCCCCCATGAAGATGGGTTGGAAGCAGTCAAATACTTCCTTGATAAGGACCCAGAAGTCCCTGAGGACCAATAAGACTTCATCTTAGATGGAATTCAGTATATACTGACCCACAATTATTTCCATGACGATGGAAATTATTACCAACAAATTTGCGGCACAGCAATGGGGACCAGGTTCGCGCCTAGCTATGCCAACTTATATATGGGCAAGTGGGAAAACATCTTCTGGGAGTCGTGCCCAGCAGGCGCGGACCTGGTCCTCTACCGCCGTTATATAGATGACATCATCATCGTCTGGAAAGGCACTCAGGAGGACTTGGACTACACTATTGAGGTCATGAATAAAAGTACGAACAACTTGAAGTTTACCTATACTTGCAGTACTAAGGAGCTTATTTTTCTGGATTTGAAAATTGCAGTCAGAAATGGTAAGATCAAAACATCTACACATTTTAAAAGTGTCGACAGCAATAATTATATACATAGTACAAGCTGCCACCACAGAAGCTGGAAGAGTAACATCCCAAAAGGACAGTTACTAAGGATTAAGAAGAATTGCTCGACAGAGGAGAAATGGGGAGAACAGGCAGAAATCATCAAGAACAAATTTCTAGAGAGGGGGTACGACCAAGATGCATTGGATCAGAATATTCAAGAAGTTGCAAATATTGAAAGAAAGGAACTTCTAAAGTACAAAGAAAAAACATCTATAACAGAAGAGGACCGCCTGAATGTGGTGATGATTACAGAATATAGTGAAAACAAAGATATAATCGAGCGAATATTCCAAAAGCATTGGTCACTATTGAAAGAAGACGACGTAATAGGCGATAGACTGCCATTGAAACCAAAATTCGTATATCGAAAGACGAAGAATTTACGAAGCAAACTGGCCCCAAGTATAGAAAAGAAGAAAAAGCAGGGCATCTTAGATACATTTGGAAAAGAAGTAAAAGGCTTTTTCCCATGCCCGCTATGCAAAGCATGTAAATGCGGAAAGAAAGCTACCACATTCCATAGTCACATCACCAAAGAAGAATACAAAGTGAATGAATTAATCCGATGTCAAGATGCAGGGGTCATTTATATGCTACAATGTTCGTGTGGCCTCCAATATGTAGGCCAAACATCAAGAATTCTAAAAGATAGAATACGCGAACACTTATTATTGATTGAGAAGTTAAATATGGACACAGTTCTGTACAGTCATTTTTCAACAATACATAAAGGTAACATTAAAGAACTATCCTTTATGGGAATTCAAAAGATCCGAAAAGACTGGAGAGGAGGAAACTACACAAAGAAATTACTCACCGCCGAGTCAAAATGGATCTTCAATCTGGATTGCCTTCACCCAAAGGGATTGAACAATAAGGAAGATCTTTCCCACTTATACAACTTGATCTGATTACGGTCACCCAGAATCTTCAGAAACTCTCCCCTCTAGATATAAGTTGGAACAAGGGTGTAATGGAATCTCCCCTTGAGATTAGATGAAATTTGAAAGTCCAACTAATAAGCGTCCATCACGACAGCTAGAGACCTAACCTCCAAATGTATCTCCCCCACAGCTCTCTGTAAAGCCCCCAGAAATTTGGGATATCCACTAAATTACAGTGTTGCAGCACAGGACCAAACCAATCTACCTATAGGTGAAAGCCTACATACTGAATACTCCTAGTAGCCTATCCAGAGAATAACTGCTACATTTTTATCTTCACTTTCATTTTAAAAAGCACCCATAAGGAGACGAGAAAGCAAGCATAGATAACGTAAACGTTGTACAATTCAAAGATAGACAATCTGAAATATGACGATCATCTATAAATAAATAAGAAATGGAGGGATTCACCCTTCCCAGTAATGTTAAGATCAATAGTAGAAGTATCCATATCGCATATACGCCACACAGCCCGAATATAGATATTAAAAAAATCCATCCTATTTTGAGGAAAAGAAAAGAAGTAAGCTCATCTTCATATAATCACAGGATTCTTGATCACACTTTATCCAGATAAGGATAAAGATGTCAGATTAAAAAGCCAGAATCTGGCTGACTGTCTCTTAAAATAGAACATGATCAGCACTTAGAACGACCACCCCTCCCCCCGCCCCACCCTCATAGTAATGGAAAAGATGACAAAACCACTGTCAACCTATAGTTGAGGAAATAAGAAATTTTATCCTATGAAGGAAAACAATTAGAAACTTTTGGAAAACTACTCATTGTATACAGTAAGGGATAAGTGTATATATATTCTTTAATAATATTTTTAATAATATTTTTATCCTAAGCAAATATAACATGAAATGCCCACCCTCTGTTATAAGTCATCAACACTTTTATATTTTCAACAGCACAAAAAGATTTCGAAAAGTAACAAAAATCAAATATCTTTATTTAAATGTTGTAAGATTCATAAAGTCATCAACACTTTTATATTTTCAACAGCACAAAAAGATTTCGAAAAGTAACAAAAATCAAATATCTTTATTTAAATATTCCTCAAAAATATAAAGTTTCTAAAAAAACGTTGTATTTTTTCCAAACTATATAGATATAGATTGAGCGAATATAAAAGCAACTAACATTCCCCCTTCAACAACAATAGGAACATATACAAATCAATGTAAAATATAATAACTCTCCCGCAAACAGCGATGGAGTTATAAGAAGACATAGCACTATATACACAAATAGACACCCAATCAGAGCATAGGGTACTGACACACCCTTACTATTCACAAATGAAATAGTGTTAAAAATCGGACACCGCCAACCAATACCGCCAACCAATGACGTCATGACCAATCAGAGCATAGGGTCCTGACACACCCTTACTATTCCCAAATGAAATAGTGTTAAGAATCGGACACCGCCAACCAATACCGCCAACCAATGACGTCATGACCAATGGGATCCTTAGAAAACCGGAACACAGTAAATCGTGTATTCCTATCATTAAAAATACGCCTTACCAAATTCCAACACAATAAAATAACATTGCTGGTAACTAACAAGAGGGCAATCCATAGTAGTGGAACTAACAGCCAAATTGTTAAAACAAAGTAAACCACAGACCCAAACCGGAAGTGACGTCATTTGGTGCACGGAGGCTAAGGATTAAAAGTAAGATTACAAGTAAGAAGCAAGAGTTAATGTTAACGAATATCTTGCAAGAGGATATTATACCATATAGAATAAGACCCATTAACAATATAAATGTGAAATAGAATTTATAATGACAACGAAAACCGGAAGTTACCAACTAGTTCCATTTCCGGTTACAAAACTAAAGGCCCTATAAAAGGCCAACATCAACAGCTTACCATTCAGTCTTGATAAAGGCCTAGGAGAGGCCGAAACGCGTAGACCTGGTAAGCTCTATTTCATTAGGAGGATATTTCTGTAAAGTTTTTACACATTGTGTCTCATTTTTTCTTCGCAGGTTTTTTTCTGTTTATTTTTATTTTTGTTATTATTATTTCTTGCCATTTTTTGCTATTTTTGTTATATTCTTGTGCACTGAACGACATTTCACACCGGACAAGCACAGAGCAAATTGACTTTTATTTTACTTTGGACACTCATAGGACTTCTGCAAATCATTTAGGACATATTTAAGACACTTCACAGAATTGTTTTGGATTTTTTGGTATTTTTTGGAATTTTTTTGGAATTTTTTTGGAACTTTTTGGAACTTTTTAGACTTTCAGCACCCCTTTTTTCAAGGACACCGCACACACAGTCACATTTTTTTTAAAATTTTTTAACTTTTTTAACTTTTTCAACATTTTTTCACATTTGGATTGTTTTAAATAATTTAACACAATGTTTTAAATAATTTAACACATTATTTTTACAAGGTCACTCACCAATCACTATGTAATTAATGCCACTGCTGTTTACAACTACTACCACTGTTTTATTTTGTCCTTTTAGTAACTCTTAGGGACATATTGTACCGCATTGGGACACACCTAACAGTTTGTTCCTCACTTCTAAGATTGATTGATTTTAGATTTATATTTTTAGACCAGCATTTTTAGACCAATTTTTAGACCAATTTTAGCGTGGATTCATGCAGTTGTATATGTATATGTATATGTGAGTAAATTATATGTAATAAATCCTCATTTTAACCTTAGCCTCAGTATTGTTGGTGCCTGAGTACACTCTTCACACATCTGTTTTCACCTAGTGGTAGCTAGGTACCACTGTCTCGGGCATATAAGGTTTGGTTGGCGCTGGGATACACCTCCCCTTTTTCACTATTAGTTACTTATCCTAGTATTATTCTAGCAGCCACTATATCGACATCTATATTGACATCCTTTTGGAATATTTGGAATATATAGATATGGAGTCCCTAGCCTCACTTCGCCAAGATGTATCATTTAATGTGAATAAACAAACTAAAATGATATGTGTTGAACTAGACAAAGATGAAACTGTAGACATACAATCTATATTTAGGGAATTAGAAAAACTTCTGATTTCAGAAGTAAAATACAAGGCAGAAATTGCATTTCTGAAAAAATGTTTGGAATTGGAAATTATTCCAAAAGGGCTCATGACACATAAAGAATGTGCTTTCCCTCTATCAGACCCCATTTCCGAGAAATGGAGACTTGTCTTAATAAATACGTCTAGACAGTTGATCAGACTTATTATAGAGTATAGAGAATCTTCTGCATTACATATGGACCTAAAAATTAAGGAAAATTAAGAAATTCTAATTAACTTAGAACACTCTGGACAGGATTCCGCAGATATTATAGAAAGGAAAGATAACCTATTTAAAAAGGTAAAAAAGATCAGAGATGACGTCATACAGAAAAAAACCAAAAAATTGCTAAGAGAATTAGAAAATAAAGAGACAAAAAATGACGAACATACTAACACCACGACAGAAGAAACCATAGACACGCAATTGGAGGGGGAAAAGGAAGATAAAGTTACACACACTAAATCTAGTGGTGATTATCAACAGGATATGGGATATGATTATGACTCAAGGAGACAAACGACTAGACACTACAGACCAAAAAATGAAGACTCGAATAGATCCTATAGGAGAAATTATACAAGACCCTACTACCATACTCAAACGCCCTTTGGCAACAACAGACCAAGACCCTACTATAACAATAGAGGACAAAATAATGGGAACCGGTGGGAACACAATAAAGAAAGAGAATACAGAGGGAGGGAAGAATATACACCCAGAAGAAGGAGAGAAAACTGGCACAATAGATGGGACTATAACCAGGATAAAAGACACAATAGGGGAGATTACCAACATCAATATTCACCAAAACAACAATATTATGAGGGGAGAATGAATTACTACAGACGGAACGATAATGGATACAGCTATCAAAACCAGAGGGAATTTTATCACCGTGAGGAAAATGATAATAGAGATGATACATACCACAGGAGGAACAATACGTACAGAACACCAACTAAGAAAGAAGGACCAAATACTCATAGAAAAGATGAGGGGCATACAAGGGAAGAATGGAAAATCCAACAACGACCCAAAAAAATGAAACCACAGAAAGAACTTCAAAGATCCACACCGGGCATCATGACAGACCAATCTTTTATAGGATTGAACCATGCATACAGCAGAGAGAGAGACAGAGCCCCAAGACCACAGAGAGAAACAGAACAAGACAAACCAACAACCTCGACAAGAAGAAGACACACAGAGGAAGGCGAGGAGGGGCGAAATTAAACAAGAGAGGGAGCGAGAAGAATGGAATAAACACCACGGGAAATACTGAGGGGATATTCAATCTAAGCTCGCACACTCTAACTGAAGAAGAAAACACCATCCTCAGGTTCGGTCTCTCCTTTGCACCGACGAGAAGTTTGGATAAATTCCAGACCTTCATTAACACAAAAGAATTCATCCGGAAACTCACATTAAAAAGATTCTTTGCCAAGTCAGCAATAGAAAGAACAATGTGGAGCCCACAGGAACATAATGACAGCTACAGACACACAAGTCTGAGACCAAAGTCATCTTTTTTCCCTATAAATAGCAAGGGGGCCTCAATTGAGGCATTTGAGACAATAGTCTGCAAAGAAATTAAGGAGCTACAATTCAAAAAATTAAAGCTGAGAACAAGAAACCTCACAAACCAACAGATTAAGACGATCAAGACACTAGAAGACAACCACAATTTGATCATTAAACCAGCGGACAAGGGTGGTGG
Organism: Bombina bombina; assembly: GCF_027579735.1. NCBI lineage: Eukaryota > Metazoa > Chordata > Amphibia > Anura > Bombinatoridae > Bombina > Bombina bombina. Next base: position 1,068,290,063 of record NC_069502.1, read on the forward strand.
AATTGTCATCATGGACCGAGCTGACTATAAATTGGAAAATGCTAGGATCCTGGGAGATCAAGAGACATATCGAAAACTACCCTCAAATCCGCTAGGTGTATACAAGAAAGAACTATTGCAGATTCTGGATCAGGCTAAAGAACAAGGAATATTGAGTAAGAAAGAATATGATTACATCAATATAAACCATCCCATCACTCCGGTAATATACCATCTACCGAAGATTCACAAAACATTACAGAAACCACCAGGAAGACCGATAATTTCGGGTATCGGTTCTCTAAGCAGTAATCTCTCGGAATACATTGATCTTAACCTTCAAAGATATGTAAAACAGTTACCGTCATATCTTAAAGACTCCACGCAGATATTAAACCTCCTAGAGGAGATCCCATGGGAGAAGGACTACATCTTTGCGACCTGTGATGTGATGTCACTATATACGTGTATCCCCCATGAAGATGGGTTGGAAGCAGTCAAATACTTCCTTGATAAGGACTCAGAAGTCCCTGAGGACCAAAAAGACTTCATCTTAGATGGAATTCAGTATATACTGACCCACAATTATTTCCATGACAATGGAAATTATTACCAACAAATTTGCGGCACAGCAATGGGGACCAGGTTCGCGCCTAGCTATGCCAACTTATATATGGGCAAGTGGGAAAACATCTTCTGGGAGTCGTGCCCAGCAGGCGCGGACCTGGTCCTCTACCGCCGTTATATAGATGACATCATCATCGTCTGGAAAGGCACTCAGGAGGACTTGGACTACACTATTGAGGTCATGAATAAAAGTACGAACAACTTGAAGTTTACCTATACTTGCAGTACTAAGGAGCTTATTTTTCTGGATTTGAAAATTGCAGTCAGAAATGGTAAGATCGAAACATCTACACATTTTAAAAGTGTCGACAGCAATAATTATATACATAGTACAAGCTGCCACCACAGAAGCTGGAAGAGTAACATCCCAAAAGGACAGTTACTAAGGATTAAGAAGAATTGCTCGACAGAGGAGAAATGGGGAGAACAGGCAGAAATCATCAAGAACAAATTTCTAGAGAGGGGGTACGACCAAGATGCATTGGATCAGAATATTCAAGAAGTTGCAAATATTGAAAGAAAGGAACTTCTAAAGTACAAAGAAAAAACATCTATAACAGAAGAGCACCGCCTGAATGTGGTGATGATTACAGAATATAGTGAAAACAAAGATATAATCGAGCGAATATTCCAAAAGCATTGGTCACTATTGAAAGAAGACGACGTAATAGGCGATAGACTGCCATTGAAACCAAAATTCGTATATCGAAAGACGAAGAATTTACGAAGCAAACTGGCCCCAAGTATAGAAAAGAAGAAAAAGCAGGGCATCTTAGATACATTTGGAAAAGAAGTAAAAGGCTTTTTCCCATGCCCGTAATGCAAAGCATGTAAATGCGGAAAGAAAGCTACCACATTCCATAGTCACATCACCAAAGAAGAATACAAAGTGAATGAATTAATCCGATGTCAAGATGCAGGGGTCATTTATATGCTACAATGTTCGTGTGGCCTCCAATATGTAGGCCAAACATCAAGAATTCTAAAAGATAGAATACGCGAACACTTATTATTGATTGAGAAGTTAAATATGGACACAGTTCTGTACAGTCATTTTTCAACCATACATAAAGGTAACATTAAAGAACTATCCTTTATGGGAATTCAAAAGATCCGAAAAGACTGGAGAGGAGGAAACTACACAAAGAAATTACTCACCGCCGAGTCAAAATGGATCTTCAATCTGGATTGCCTTCACCCAAAGGGATTGAACAATAAGGAAGATCTTTCCCACTTATACAACTTGATCTGATTACGGTCACCCAGAATCTTCAGAAACTCTCCCCTCTAGATATAAGTTGGAACAAGGGTGTAATGGAATCTCCCCTTGAGATTAGATGAAATTTGAAAGTCCAACTAATAAGCGTCCATCACGACAGCTAGAGACCTAACCTCCAAATGTATCTCCCCCACAGCTCTCTGTAAAGCCCCCAGAAATTTGGGATATCCACTAAATTACAGTGTTGCAGCACAGGACCAAACCAATCTACCTATAGGTGAAAGCCTACATACTGAATACTCCTAGTAGCCTATCCAGAGAACAACTGCTACATTTTTATCTTCACTTTCATTTTAAAAAGCACCCATAAGGAGACGAGAAAGCAAGCATAGATAACGTAAACGTTGTACAATTCAAAGATAGACAATCTGAAATATGACGATCATCTATAAATAAATAAGAAATGGAGGAATTCACCCTTCCCAGTAATGTTAAGATCAATAGTAGAAGTATCCATATCGCATATACGCCACACAGCCCGAATATAGATATTAAAAAAATCCATCCTATTTTGAGGAAAAGAAAAGAAGTAAGCTCATCTTCATATAATCACAGGATTCTTGATCACACTTTATCCAGATAAAGATAAAGATGTCAGATTAAAAAGCCAGAATCTGGCTGACTGTCTCTTAAAATAGAACATGATCAGCACTTAGAACGACCACCCCTCCCCCCGCCCCACCCTCATAGTAATGGAAAAGATGACAAAACCACTGTCAACCTATAGTTGAGGAAATAAGAAATTTTATCCTATGAAGGAAAACAATTAGAAACTTTTGGAAAACTACTCATTGTATACAGTAAGGGATAAGTGTATATATATTCTTTAATAATATTTTTAATAATATTTTTATCCTAAGCAAATATAACATGAAATGCCCACCCTCTGTTATAAGTCATCAACACTTTTATATTTTCAACAGCACAAAAAGATTTCGAACAGTAACAAAAATCAAATATCTTTATTTAAATGTTGTAAGATTCATAAAGTCATCAACACTTTTATATTTTCAACAGCACAAAAAGATTTCGAAAAGTAACAAAAATCAAATATCTTTATTTAAATATTCCTCAAAAATATAAAGTTTCTAAAAAAACTTTGTATTTTTTCCAAACTATATAGATATAGATTGAGCGAATATAAAAGCAACTAACATTCCCCCTTCAACAACAATAGGAACATATACAAATCAATGTAAAATATAATAACTCTCCCGCAAACAGCGATGGAGTTATAAGAAGACATAGCACTATATACACAAATAGACACCCAATCAGAGCATAGGGTACTGACACACCCTTACTATTCACAAATGAAATAGTGTTAAAAATCGGACACCGCCAACCAATACCGCCAACCAATGACGTCATGACCAATCAGAGCATAGGGTCCTGACACACCCTTACTATTCCCAAATGAAATAGTGTTAAGAATCGGACACCGCCAACCAATACCGCCAACCAATGACGTCATGACCAATGGGATCCTTAGAAAACCGGAACACAGTAAATCGTGTATTCCTATCATTAAAAATACGCCTTACCAAATTCCAACACAATAAAATAACATTGCCGGTAACTAACAAGAGGGCAATCCATAGTAGTGGAACTAACAGCCAAATTGTTAAAACAAAGTAAACCACGGACCCAAACCGGAAGTGACGTCATTTGGTGCACGGAGGCTAAGGATTAAAAGTAAGATTACAAGTAATAAGCAAGAGTTAATGTTAACGAATATCTTGCAAGAGGATATTATACCATATAGAATAAGACCCATTAACAATATAAATGTGAAATAGAATTTATAATGACAACGAAAACCGGAAGTTACCAACTAGTTCCATTTCCGGTTACAAAACTAAAGGCCCTATAAAAGGCCAACATCAACAGCTTACCATTCAGTCTTGATAAAGGCCTAGGAGAGGCCGAAACGCGTAGACCTGGTAAGCTCTATTTCATTAGGAGGATATTTCTGTAAAGTTTTTACACATTGTGTCTCATTTTTTCTTTGCAGGTTTTTTTCTGTTTATTTTTATTTTTGTTATTATTATTTCTTGCCATTTTTTGCTATTTTTGTTATATTCTTGTGCACTGAACGACATTTCACACCGGACAAGCACAGAGCAAATTGACTTTTATTTTACTTTGGACACTCATAGGACTTCTGCAAATCATTTAGGACATATTTAAGACACTTCACAGAATTGTTTTGGATTTTTTGGTATTTTTTGGAATTTTTTTGGAATTTTTTTGGAACTTTTTGGAACTTTTTAGACTTTCAGCACCCCTTTTTTCAAGGACACCGCACACACAGTCACATTTTTTTAATTTTTTTTTAACTTTTTTAACTTTTTCAACATTTTTTCACATTTGGATTGTTTTAAATAATTTAACACAATGTTTTAAATAATTTAACACATTATTTTTACAAGGTCACTCACCAATCACTATGTAATTAATGCCACTGCTGTTTACAACTACTACCACTGTTTTATTTTGTCCTTTTAGTAACTCTTAGGGACATATTGTACCGCATTGGGACACACCTAACAGTTTGTTCCTCACTTCTAAGATTGAGTGATTTTAGACTTATATTTTTAGACCAGCATTTTTAGACCAATTTTTAGACCAATTTTAGCGTGGATCCATGCAGTTGTATATGTATATGTATATGTGAGTAAATTATATGTAATAAATTCTCATTTTAACCTTAGCCTCAGTATTGTTGGCGCCTGAGTACACTCTTCACACATCTGTTTTCACCTAGTGGTAGCTAGGTACCACTGTCTCGGGCATATAAGGTTTGGTTGGCGCTGGGATACACCTCCCCTTTTTCACTATTAGTTACTTATCCTAGTATTATTCTAGCAGCCACTATATCGACATCTATATTGACATCCTTTTGGAATATTTGGAATATATAGATATGGAGTCCCTAGCCTCACTTCGCCAAGATGTATCATTTAATGTGAATAAACAAACTAAAATGATATGTGTTGAACTAGACGAAGATGAAACTGTAGACATACAATCTATATTTAGGGAATTAGAAAAACTTCTGATTTCAGAAGTAAAATACAAGGCAGAAATTGCATTTCTGAAAAATTTTGGAATTGGAAATTATTCCAAAAGGGCTCATGACACATAAAGAATGTGCTTTCCCTCTATCAGACCCCATTTCCGAGAAATGGAGACTTGTCTTAATAAATACGTCTAGACAGTTGATCAGACTTATTATAGAGTATAGAGAATCTTCGGCATTACATATGGACCTAAAAATTAAGGAAAATGAAGAAATTCTAATTAACTTAGAACACTCTGGACAGGATTCAGCAGATATTATAGAAAGGAAAGATAACCTATTTAAAAAGGTAAAAAAGATCAGAGATGACGTCATACAGAAAAAAAACAAAAAATTGCTAAGAGAATTAGAAAATAAAGAGACAAAAAATGACGAACATACTAACACCATGACAGAAGAAACCATAGACACGCAATTGGAGGGGGAAAAGGAAGATATAGTTACACACACTAAATCTAGTGGTGATTATCAACAGGATATGGGATATGATTATGACTCAAGGAGACAAACGACTAGACACTACAGACCAAAAAATGAAGACTCGAATAAATCCTATAGGAGAAATTATACAAGACCCTACTACCATACTCAAACGCCCTTTGGCAACAACAGACTAAGACCCTACTATAACAATAGAGGACAAAATAATGGGAACCGGTGGGAACACGATAAAGAAAGAGAATACAGAGGGAGGGAAGAATATACACCCAGAAGAAGGAGAGAAAACTGGCACAATAGATGGGACTATAACCAGGATAAAAGACACAATAGGGGAGATTACCAACATCAATATTCACCAAAACAACAATATTATGAGGGGAGAATGAATTACTACAGACGGAACGATAATGGATACAGCTATCAAAACCAGAGGGAATTTTATCACCGTGAGGAAAATGATAATAGAGATGATACATACCACAGGAGGAACAATACGTACAGAACACCAACTAAGAAAGAAGGACCAAATACTCATAGAAAAGATGAGGGGCATACAAGGGAAGAATGGAAAATCCAACAACGACCCAAAAAAATGGAACCACAGAAAGAACTTCAAAGATCCACACCGGGCATCATGACAGACCAATCTTTTTTAGGATTGAACCATGCATACAGCAGAGAGAGAGACAGAGCCCCAAGACCACAGAGAGAAACAGAACAAGACAAACCAACAACCTCGACAAGAAGAAGACACACAGAGGAAGGCGAGGAGGGGCGAAATTAAACAAGAGAGGGAGCGAGAAGAATGGAATAAACACCACGGGAAATACTGAGGGGATATTCAATCTAAGCTCGCACACTCTAACTGAAGAAGAAAACACCATCCTCAGGTTCGGTCTCTCCTTTGCACCGACGAGAAGTTTGGATAAATTCCAGACCTTCATTAACACAAAAGAATTCATCCGGAAACTCACATTAAAAAGATTCTTTGCCAAGTCAGCAATAGAAAGAACAATGTGGAGCCCACAGGAACATAATGACAGCTACAGACACACAAGTCTGAGACCAAAGTCATCTTTTTTCCCTATAAATAGCAAGGGGGCCTCAATTGAGGCATTTGAGACAATAGTCTGCAAAGAAATTAAGGAGCTACAATCCAAAAAATTAAAGCTGAGAACAAGAAACCTCACAAACCAACAGATTAAGACGATCAAGACACTAGAAGACAACCACAATTTGATCATTAAACCATTAAACTATTGAGGTCATGAATAAAAGTACGAACAACTTGAAGTTTACCTATACTTGCAGTACTAAGGAGCTTATTTTTCTGGATTTGAAAATTGCAGTCAGAAATGGTAAGATCGAAACATCTACACATTTTAAAAGTGTCGACAGCAATAATTATATACATAGTACAAGCTGCCACCACAGAAGCTGGAAGAGTAACATCCCAAAAGGACAGTTACTAAGGATTAAGAAGAATTGCTCGACAGAGGAGAAATGGGGAGAACAGGCAGAAATCATCAAGAACAAATTTCTAGAGAGGGGGTACGACCAAGATGCATTGGATCAGAATATTCAAGAAGTTGCAAATATTGAAAGAAAGGAACTTCTAAAGTACAAAGAAAAAACATCTATAACAGAAGAGGACCGCCTGAATGTGGTGATGATTACAGAATATAGTGAAAACAAAGATATAATCGAGCGAATATTCCAAAAGCATTGGTCACTATTGAAAGAAGACGACGTAATAGGCGATAGACTGCCATTGAAACCAAAATTCGTATATCGAAAGACGAAGAATTTACGAAGCAAACTGGCCCCAAGTATAGAAAAGAAGAAAAAGCAGGGCATCTTAGATACATTTGGAAAAGAAGTAAAAGGCTTTTTCCCATGCCCGCTATGCAAAGCATGTAAATGCGGAAAGAAAGCTACCACATTCCATAGTCACATCACCAAAGAAGAATACAAAGTGAATGAATTAATCCGATGTCAAGATGCAGGGGTCATTTATATGCTACAATGTTCGTGTGGCCTCCAATATGTAGGCCAAACATCAAGAATTCTAAAAGATAGAATACGCGAACACTTATTATTGATTGAGAAGTTAAATATGGACACAGTTCTGTACAGTCATTTTTCAACCATACATAAAGGTAACATTAAAGAACTATCCTTTATGGGAATTCAAAAGATCCGAAAAGACTGGAGAGGAGGAAACTACACAAAGAAATTACTCACCGCCGAGTCAAAATGGATCTTCAATCTGGATTGCCTTCACCCAAAGGGATTGAACAATAAGGAAGATCTTTCCCACTTATACAACTTGATCTGATTACGGTCACCCAGAATCTTCAGAAACTCTCCCCTCTAGATATAAGTTGGAACAAGGGTGTAATGGAATCTCCCCTTGAGATTAGATGAAATTTGAAAGTCCAACTAATAAGCGTCCATCACGACAGCTAGAGACCTAACCTCCAAATGTATCTCCCCCACAGCTCTCTGTAAAGCCCCCAGAAATTTGGGATATCCACTAAATTACAGTGTTGCAGCACAGGACCAAACCAATCTACCTATAGGTGAAAGCCTACATACTGAATACTCCTAGTAGCCTATCCAGAGAACAACTGCTACATTTTTATCTTCACTTTCATTTTAAAAAGCACCCATAAGGAGACGAGAAAGCAAGCATAGATAACGTAAACGTTGTACAATTCAAAGATAGACAATCTGAAATATGACGATCATCTATAAATAAATAAGAAATGGAGGGATTCACCCTTCCCAGTAATGTTAAGATCAATAGTAGAAGTATCCATATCGCATATACGCCACACAGCCCGAATATAGATATTAAAAAAATCCATCCTATTTTGAGGAAAAGAAAAGAAGTAAGCTCATCTTCATATAATCACAGGATTCTTGATCACACTTTATCCAGATAAAGATAAAGATGTCAGATTAAAAAGCCAGAATCTGGCTGACTGTCTCTTAAAATAGAACATGATCAGCACTTAGAATGACCACCCCTCCCCCCGCCCCACCCTCATAGTAATGGAAAAGATGACAAAACCACTGTCAACCTATAGTTGAAGAAATAAGAAATTTTATCCTATGAAGGAAAACAATTAGAAACTTTTGGAAAACTACTCATTGTATACAGTAAGGGATAAGTGTATATATATTCTTTAATAATATTTTTAATAATATTTTTATCCTAAGCAAATATAACATGAAATGCCCACCCTCTGTTATAAGTCATCAACACTTTTATATTTTCAACAGCACAAAAAGATTTCGAAAAGTAACAAAAATCAAATATCTTTATTTAAATGTTGTAAGATTCATAAAGTCATCAACACTTTTATATTTTCAACAGCACAAAAAGATTTCGAAAAGTAACAAAAATCAAATATCTTTATTTAAATATTCCTCAAAAATATAAAGTTTCTAAAAAAACTTTGTATTTTTTCCAAACTATATAGATATAGATTGAGCGAATATAAAAGCAACAAACATTCCCCCTTCAACAACAATAGGAACATATACAAATCAATGTAAAATATAATAACTCTCCCGCAAACAGCGATGGAGTTATAAGAAGACATAGCACTATATACACAAATAGACACCCAATCAGAGCATAGGGTACTGACACACCCTTACTATTCACAAATGAAATAGTGTTAAAAATCGGACACCGCCAACCAATACCGCCAACCAATGACGTCATGACCAATCAGAGCATAGGGTCCTGACACACCCTTACTATTCCCAAATGAAATAGTGTTAAGAATCGGACACCGCCAACCAATACCGCCAACCAATGACGTCATGACCAATGGGATCCTTAGAAAACCGGAACACAGTAAATCGTGTATTCCTATCATTAAAAATACGCCTTACCAAATTCCAACACAATAAAATAACATTGCCGGTAACTAACAAGAGGGCAATCCATAGTAGTGGAACTAACAGCCAAATTGTTAAAACAAAGTAAACCACGGACCCAAACCGGAAGTGACGTCATTTGGTGCACGGAGGCTAAGGATTAAAAGTAAGATTACAAGTAATAAGCAAGAGTTAATGTTAACGAATATCTTGCAAGAGGATATTATACCATATAGAATAAGACCCATTAACAATATAAATGTGAAATAGAATTTATAATGACAACGAAAACCGGAAGTTACCAACTAGTTCCATTTCCGGTTACAAAACTAAAGGCCCTATAAAAGGCCAACATCAACAGCTTACCATTCAGTCTTGATAAAGGCCTAGGAGAGGCCGAAACGCGTAGACCTGGTAAGCTCTATTTCATTAGGAGGATATTTCTGTAAAGTTTTTACACATTGTGTCTCATTTTTTCTTTGCAGGTTTTTTTCTGTTTATTTTTATTTTTGTTATTATTATTTCTTGCCATTTTTTGCTATTTTTGTTATATTCTTGTGCACTGAACGACATTTCACACCGGACAAGCACAGAGCAAATTGACTTTTATTTTACTTTGGACACTCATAGGACTTCTGCAAATCATTTAGGACATATTTAAGACACTTCACAGAATTGTTTTGGATTTTTTGGTATTTTTTGGAATTTTTTTGGAATTTTTTTGGAACTTTTTGGAACTTTTTAGACTTTCAGCACCCCTTTTTTCAAGGACACCGCACACACAGTCACATTTTTTTAATTTTTTTTTAACTTTTTTAACTTTTTCAACATTTTTTCACATTTGGATTGTTTTAAATAATTTAACACAATGTTTTAAATAATTTAACACATTATTTTTACAAGGTCACTCACCAATCACTATGTAATTAATGCCACTGCTGTTTACAACTACTACCACTGTTTTATTTTGTCCTTTTAGTAACTCTTAGGGACATATTGTACCGCATTGGGACACACCTAACAGTTTGTTCCTCACTTCTAAGATTGATTGATTTTAGATTTATATTTTTAGACCAGCATTTTTAGACCAATTTTTAGACCAATTTTAGCGTGGATTCATGCAGTTGTATATGTATATGTATATGTGAGTAAATTATATGTAATAAATCCTCATTTTAACCTTAGCCTCAGTATTGTTGGCGCCTGAGTACACTCTTCACACATTTGAGGCAGGAAACCACTCGAACCACGGAATTGGAAAATATCCTGTGCATCACATATATCCTTATATTTATATATATTTTTTCACATTTTATTATTACAGGTACATATATATTGATGCCAAAATATTTGGCCTATTAAAATTGCATTTTTCTATCCTGCACTGTTATCTGTGCTCACTGTGAAAATTTATCCACTGTCAATTTGACGTCGGCCCAATGCAGCTTCTAAGTACAACCACGGGGGTATGCAGATACTCTTTTACATAGGGCGTATAATGCTTCCCCTATTGGATGAACCATACGCCCTATGTAAAATAGTATCACCGTGCTTCAATGATTTTACTTAGAAGCCGCATTGGGCCGAAGTTCCACTGTGCAAGTGCAGTCTTTGCTTTGATCCTAATGCAGCTTAGAGTAAACAGTGAATCAAGTTATTAGATTAGCTAAAGTTTACCATCACTTTAAAACACTTAATTTATTATTAACAATGGCTTATGATCTCTTATGAGAGAGAAATATCTGCCATGCATGTATGCATGAAATGTATTAAAGGCCCACACAATTTCTAAAGCCTACTTGTTAATGTGAGCTGAGTTAAAAATCTGGAGGCTAAATATATCGTCTGAGTCTTTTGGAACTACATGAAAGACCATCATCCCCAAGCTATAAGGAGAGATATCACAGACTACAGTAAGTGGATAACGAACATCATTACAGTTAAACAGCCAAGTCAAGATGATTGATTGCTTAGATTCTTGCAAGGCTTTTTTATATAAATCCTTAGACCAGTGCCAGATGTATTTTGTTTCCAACAACCAATGTATAATGAAAACATGTGGACTAAATTCATAAGAATGTTATGATAGTTGACACTCTACAAATAACTGCTAATAATAATAATATTAATTTAATAGTACTAATTAAGGCCTGCATTGTGTCACATATTTACTATAACAAGAGTATGCATTAATGCTTTAATTTTTTTTCTTCTTTGGTGTGTAGACCAATTTATGTTATGGGTTTAAATAATGCACATTTGTCTAAATTAGTCTATTTTTTGTGGCCACTGTAAAACAAATTCAAGCATCCTTTTGCCTTTGTCTGTAAATTCATTGAATATCATCCATCCATGATGCACTGCATGTGGATTCACTGATAAGACACTTTCTATTGTCCTCCGACAAATGGCTTGTGAGTTGCTGAAACTATGGCAAATGACTATCTAGTTTAACTGGAATTCTCTATTGCAAGTGTGCATGCTTCAGAAAATGTTTTGCAAATATTCCCTCATCAAAGGTACAAATCAACCCATTTCTTTACTTAACAGAAATGATGTTGAAAGGCTTCTATCAGTCCTAGAGATAATGTTATAATTTTCTTGCCATTTTACTTTAACCCCTATACTTGGCTTTAGCAAAAAGCAATATGCATTTCTTCAAAAATGGGGAATTGCCTCTAGCAATGTCTTAGAATTTTGTCTGTAGTTTTTTAATTTAATTGTAGATAGGGAGTAAAAAAAACTGAGTATTCCCAAAACATGAACCCATACCTGCGAAATGTTGGTAGTCCACCTTTTTTAAAACATACAGGGCCAGATTACAGGTGGAACTCTATTTAGTGATTTTCTTTGCACGCAATCACCGACAGAAGAAAATTTTAACATGTGCAGGATAGCGCGCGTATTACAAGTTGAGTGTAAAATGTTTGCGCACAAGCAAAAGCCAACACAAGCTAACTTGATTACTTCAGATATCGTAATTGAGCTAACTTCCTCTTCCTATAGCCTTCAATGGAGCGCACAAACAAAAAATCTAGCACTTATCGATCGTGTGTTAACCTAGCACCGCATTAGACCAACAGCGCTACACCTATCAGCTAGATTACGAGTTTTGCATTATGAGTGAAAAAGCAGTGTTATGGTATTACAAGTCTTGTCGGTATCGGTATACCGCACACCTTTTGGGCCGTTACTCAGCGTCAGTACCGCACTTTTTAAAAAGTCCTTTTCAATGGGACTTCCATAGCGCCGGTATTACGAGTTTTCCTGGGAGGCTAAAAAGTGAGTGGTACACCCTATAACGACAAGATCTGTACCGCCATCTAAAGTCAGTAGTTATGAGTTTTATGTTCCAAAGCTGTACCATAAAACTAATAACTTAAGTGTTAAAAAGTACACTAAACACCCATAAACCACCTATTAACCCCTAAACTGAGGCCCTCCTGCATCGCAAACACTATAATAATTTTATTAACCCCTAATCTGCTGCTCCGGACCTCGCCGCCACTATTAAAATTTATTAACCCCTATTCCGTCACTCCACAACATCGTCACCACTATAATAAACCTATTAACTCCTAAATCGCCACCCTCCCACATTGCAAACACTATTTAAATATTATTAACCCCTAATCTGCCGTCCGCCCACGCCGCCGCTTTAATAAACCTATTAACCACTAAACCGCAAGTCCCCCACAACGAAATATATTAAAATAAATTAGTAATCCCTAAACCTCTGACCTCCCACATCACTAGCGCTACATAAATATATTAACCCCTTATCCTAACCCTAACGTAACCCTAACCCTAAGTCTAACCCTAATGTAACCCTAAGCCTAACACCCCCTAACTTAAATATAATTAAAATAAACCTAAATAAACCTTACAATTATTAAATAAATAATTCCTATTTAAAACTAAATACAAACTTACCTGTAAAAAAAAACCTAAACTAGCTACAAAATAACTAATAGTTATATTGTAGCTATCTTAGGTTTTATTTGTATTTCACTGGTAAGTTTGTATTTATTTTAACTAGGTAGACTAGTTATTAAATATTTATTAACTATTTACTAGCTACCTAGTTAAAATAAATACAAAGTTACCTGTAAAATAAAACCTAACCTCCCTTAAACTAAAACCTAACATTACAATTAAAATGAAATAAATTAAATTAATAAAATACAATTTACAAACTTACAAAAAAAATAAACACTAAATTACAAAAATTAAGAAATGAAATGATCAAACATACAAATAAATTACTCCTAATCTAATAGCCCTATCAAAATAAAAATGCCCTCCCAAGATAAATAAACCTAATCTAAACATTGCCCTGAAAAGGGCATTGCCCTTAAAAGGGCATTTAGCTCTTTTACGAATTGCCCAAAACCCTATCCTAAAAAAAAAACACCCAAAAAAACCTTAAAAAAACCTAACACTAACCTCCGACGATCCACTTACAGTTTTTGAAGTCCGGACATCCATCCTCATCCAGCCGGCGAAGCCCTCATCCAAGCGGCAAGAAGTCTTCATCCAGGCGACCTCTTCGATCTTCATCCAGCCGGTGAAGTCCTCATCCAAGAGGCAAGAAGTATTCATCCAAACGGCATCTTCTATCTTCATCCATCTGGCACATAGCGGGTCCATCTTCCAGCGTGGAGCATCCTCTTCTTACGGTCGCCGCCATAAACTGAAGGTTCCCTTTAAGTGACGTCATCCAAGATGGCGTCCCTTACATTCCTATTGGCTGAAAGATTTCTGTCAGCCAATAGGAATTAAAGGGGAAAAAATCTTATTGGCTGTCGCTGTGAGGCTCATGGGATACTCCTCTATCAGACGGTAGTAGTCTTGTTATCCCGGCGTCGAGTTGGAAAGATAGGGAATATCCCAGCGCAGAGAATATCAGGAAAATGAGGAGAGCGGCACTCACCACAGGCAGGACAGCACAAGGCAAATAGGCAGACAGGATACAGCAACAGAAAAGTAGACCAGCAATTCAGGGGTTAACCAGGTAGCGTAGTAAGACAGGCAAGGATTCAGCAACAAAGTATCAGTCCAGCAGATTAGGAGTTAACCAGGTAGTGTAGTAAGACAGGCAGGGTTTCGGCAACAAGTTATCAGTCCAGCAGATTAGGGGTTAACCAGTTAGCGTAGTGAGACAGGGAAGGTTCGGTAACAAGTATCAGTCCAGAAGATAAGGGGTTAATCAGTTAGCATAGTGAGACAGGCAAGGTTCAGTAACAAGTATCAGTCCAGCAGATAAGGGGTTAACCATTTAGCATAGTGAGACAGGCTGGGTTCAGTAACAAGTATCAGTCCAGCATATAAGGGGTTAACCAGTTAGCGTAGTGAGACAGGCAGGTTTCAGTAACAAGTATCATCCAGCAAACGATCTGTCACTCCCAGGGGTACACGAAGTAGCACCTATACTTGGGCAGTCACATGTCATTTGCTGCCTGTTTAAATACCCTTGGCAAGGCGCCAAGAGACCGGCCGGCATCAGGAGCGTGCGGCGATGACATCAGCACCGCATGCATACTGAGCCAACAAAGTCCTAGGCAACGAGCATGGAGAGGACACCACGCCCCTAGCAACGGCACAGCGTGACATAGCCCCCTCCTCATGGGTTCCCTTCGGGAACCAGAGCCGGCTTCAAAGGGTGAGCAGCATGGTATTTTGAGACCAGAGATGGAGCATGCAAATCATGGACAGGGACCCAGGAACGTTCTGCCACAGAGTAGCCCTTCCAATGTATCAGATACTGCAGTTGTCTGCACCTGTATCTGGAGTCCAGGATCTTAGCCACCTCATATTTGGGGTTACCAAGGACCAGGAGCGGAGAAGGAGGAGTTTGAGGCTGGGAATATCTATTCTTGATGTATGGTTTGAGTAGTGAGATGTGGAAGACTGGATGTATGCGTAGGGTTCTCGGCAAAGCCACTTTGTAGGCAACAGGAGACAGTCTTTTCAGGACCTTGTAAGGACCAATAAACCTAGGCCCCAATTTGTGACAGGGTTGACGTAGTCGGGTATGTTGAGTGGAGACCCAAACCTGTTCACCCACTAGAATGACACGTACAAAAGCCCTATGGCGGTCAGCAAACTTCTTACATCTAGAGACAGCTGAACACAGCTGAGAGCGAATACGTTGCCAATGAGTGGTGAGATCAGTAACGTGACAGTCTGCGGCAGGAACCCCAGTGGACCGCACTGAAAGAATGAAGATACGAGGTTGATAGCCTGCTGCAGCTTGAAATGGAGAGCATCGAAGAGACGAATGCCAATGAGTATTTCTTGCCAATTCAGCTAGGGGTAGTAAACCAGACCAGTTGGTATGGCGAGTGTTGACAAAGGCTCTAAGGTAGGCTCCAAGATCCTGGTTTGCTCTCTCAGTTAGTCCATTGGTCTGAGGATGGTAACCAGATGACAAGGAAACGATGGTTCCAATCAACTTACAAAAGGCTCTCCAGAAGGCAGAGATGAACTGTTAACCCCTGTCGGAGACAATATTTACAGGAATACCACATGCAAGAGAAAAAGTGAAGCCATTTAATGAGCAGCAGGCAGTTTGGTTAGGGGTATGAAGTGAGCCAGTCTGGAAAAGCAATCCACCACAACCCAGATAACTGTATGGTGGTCGGAAGAGGGGAGATCCACAATGAAGTCCATTGTTATGTGTGTCCAGGGTCGTTTGGGAATGGACAATGGTTGGAGCAAGCCAGAAGGCAAGGATCGGGGAGTGAGCACGTTGCAATCTTTGCAGAAGAGTGGTATTGAGTTGAGCGATCACACATGAGGGGGGTATGATGTGTTCAATAGGAGCTTCGGAGGAATCACTTGATTGAGAGAACTGATGGAAATGGGCGTCCGCCGTCTTGTTCTTGGTCCCAGGAAGGTAGGAAACCACAAAGTGAAAACTGGAAAAGAACAAGGCCTACCTGGCCTGACGAGGGTTGAGTCAATGAGCAGTTTCTAGGTAAGTCCGATTCTTATGGTCGGTGAGGATTTGAATAGCATTGGCGGTGCCCTCCAACCAGTGACGCCATTTGGTTAAGGCCATTTTAATGGCTAAGAGTTCACAATTTCCCACATCGTAGATACTCTTAGCAACAGTGAAACGTTTAGAAAAAAAGGCTACATGGTCTGATTTGGAAGTCAGAGGGTCTCTTTGGGTAAGAACTGCTCCAGCCCCTACCTCGAAGGCATCAACCTCTAAAGTGAACTGTAGGTCTGGATCAGGATGGCGGAGGACAGGAGCAGAACAGAAAGCCTTTTTCAGAGAAGAAAAGGCATTTATGGCCTCAGGAGGCCAATGTTTGCAATCCTTATTCCGTCTAGTCAATTCAGTGAGAAGAGCGACTGTTTGAGAAAAGTTCTTTATGAACTTGCAGTAATAATTGGAGAACCCCAAGAACCTCTAATTCCTTTAAGGAGGCAGGTTGAGGCCATTCTAGTACAGCGGTGAGTTTAGCAGCATCCATGGCAAAACCTTCCTTCAAGATGACATATCCAAGGAATTGGATCCGGACTTGATCAAACTCACATTTTTCTAGCTTCGCTATCAATGAGTTATCCCTGAGATGAAGAAGCACCTGTCTCACGTGCCTGTGATGCTCCTCTAAAGTGGAAGAGAAAACAAGGATATCATCCAAGTAGACGATGACAGTGCGGTTGAAGAGGTCATGAAAGACGTCGTTGACAAATGCCTGGAAGACTGCAGGGGCATTACACAGCCCAAAGGGCATTACAAGGTATTCGTAATGCCCAGATCTTGTGTTGAAAGCAGTCTTCCATTTGTGCCCTGGAGAGATGCGCAATTAAATTTTATGCCCCACATAAGTCCAATTTAGTGAAGAAGCAAGCATTCTGGAGTGAGTCATACAATTCAGTGATCAGTGGTATGGGATAGCGATTCTTGATGGTTATGCTGTTCAAGGCCCTGTAGTCTATGCAGGGTCTGAGCCCACCATCCTTCTTACCAACAAAAAAGAAGCCAGCCCCAGCAGGAGAGGAAGAAGGGTGAATGAAACCTTTAGCTAGGTTCTCTTGGATGTACTCCTCCATGGATTTGGTTTCAGCCTTGGAGAGTGGAATATGTCCTGCCTTTAGGAAGTGGGGTTCCGGGAAGGAGGTCGATCTTGCAGTCATAGGGATGGTGGGTTGGCAGCAGATCGGCTGCTTTTTTATCAAACACATCAGCAAAGTCTGCATATACCAAAGGAAGGATGAAGGGAGTCAGGATGCTGTCTATGGGAATGTGGAGCAGGGGAGTGACTTTAGCAAGGCAGGAGTGGAAACAGGAGGCACCCCAAGAAGCCAGTTGTCCCTCAGCCCAGTCCAACTGTGGATTGTGTAAGCGAAGCCAAGGGAGGACAAAGATGACAGGCTGAGCTGGGCAATGAATGACCTCGAACTGGAGCTGTTTGGTATGAAGAACACTGACGGTCAGGGTCAGGGGTGCTGACTCAAAATAGATCAAACCTGAACCAAGGGGGGAGCCATCCAGGGTAGTTATCTTGAGACAATGTATTTTCTGTAGAAGAGGTAGACCAGCTTGAATCATAAAACGGTGATCCAGGAAGTTGCCAGCTGCCCCCGAATCAATGAAGGCCTGAGTGTGGACAGTATTCTGAAGGAAGGTAAGGGTAACAGGTACCAGGATCCGAGAGGAGTGAGGGGGTTTGGTAGAGATCATGCTTAGAGGTACCCTTGTGTTATCCTCTAAGCATTGGCTTTTCCCAGCCGAAAGTCACAGTCTTTTAGTTGGTGGGAGTTAGAGCCACAATAAAAGCATAGTCTCAGTCTTCTTCTTCTCTGTCTCTCGGACTCTGAAGGTTTGAAGGAGGAGAGGTCCATGGGTTAATCCACTGAGGTAACTGGAGCTGCAGAAGGGGTAGAGGATACCACCTGAGCCGAACGAACAGGGGGACGGGAAGGGAGGACCCTCCTAGTTCGGTCTCTCTCCACTTGTCTCTCCTGAAAGTGAGATTCCAGGCTGATACAAAGTGCTATAAAGTCCTCCAAAGAAGAAGGAATATCCCGATAGGTGAGTTCATCTTTGATGCGTTCATGCAGACCCCCTCCTGAAGGCTGCCTTGAGAGCACTGCCATCCCAAGTGGTTTCAAGTGCCAAGGTGCGGAACTCCACGGCAAACTGAGCCACGGGTCTGTTGCCCTGGCGAAGATCCAGGAGGGAATATTCTGCAGCAGAGGTACGGCCAGAAGTCCCAATCACAGCAGAAAAAGCATCAGCATCATGCAGGAGTGGAGCGTCTTGTTCCAGAAGAGGAGAGACCCAAGCTAGGGCCTTGTCTTTAAGCAAGGAAATGATAAAGGTGACCCTTGACTGGGGAGACTGAAAAGTGTGGGGATCATTACGGAAGTGTAGCCTGCATTGGTTAAGGAAATCCCTGCAATCCATAGTACCTTCATACTTGTCAGGCAAAGGTATCCGGGGTATGCTTCCAGAAGCAGAGGGAGAAGCAGCAGTACTAGGAGCAGGGACTGGCAGTGTAACAACAGGAGTGGTACTCCTCAAAGTGACCAGTAAGGAGAGTTGAGCGGTGATAGCCTCCAGCTTGGAATCCATATTCTGCAATTGTGTAGTATGGGTTCCCAACATCTGTCCTTGGAGATAAACAGCTTGTGCCACCTCATCCGGTTCCATGGCCCAAGTATAATGTGAGGCTTGTGGGATACTCCTCTATCAGACCGAACTTGGCCAGTAGTCTTGTTATCCCGGCGTTGAGTCAGAAAGATAGGGAATATCCCAGAGCAGAGAATATCAGGAAAACGAGGAGAGCGGCACTCACCACAGGCAGGACAGCACAAGGCAAATAGGCAGACAGGATACAGCAACAGAAAAGCAGACCAGCAATTCAGAGGTTAACCAGGTAGCGTAGAAAGACAGGCAAGGATTCAGCAACTAAGTATCAGTCCAGCAGATTAGGAGTTAACCAGGTAGCGTAGTAAGACAGGCAGGGTTTCAGCAACAAGGTATCAGTCCAGCAGATTAGGAGTTAACCAGTTAGCGTAGTGAGACAGGCAAGTTTCAGTAACAAGTATCAGTCCAGCAGATAAGGGGTTAATCAATTAGCTTAGTGAGACAGGCAAGGTTCAGTAACAAGTATCAGTCCAGCAGATAAGGGGTTAACCATTTAGCATAGTGAGACAGGCAGGGTTCAGTAACAAGTATCAGTCCAGCAGATAAGGGTTTAACCAGTTAATGTAGTGAGACAGGCAGGGTTCAGTAACAAGTATCATCCAGCAAATGATCTGTCATTCCCAGGGTTACACGAAGTAGCACCTATACTTGGGCAGTGACAGGTCATTTGCTGCCTGTTTAAATACCCTTGGCAAGGCGCCAAGGGACCGGCCAGCATCAGGAGCGTGCAGCGAAGACGTCAGCACGGCACGCATACTGAGCCGACACAGCCCTAGGCAAGGAGCAGAGAGAGGACGCAGCGCCCCTAGCAACGGCGCAGCGGGACAGTCGCCAACTGGATGAGGATGAATGTCCAGACTTCGATAACTGTAAGTGGATCGTCGGGGGTTAGTTTGGGTTTTTTTAAGGGTTTTTTGGGAGGGTTTTTTTTTAGGTTAGGGTTTTGGGCAATTCGTAAAAGAGCTAAATGCCCTTTTAAGGGCAATGCCCATCAAAATGCCCTTTGCAGGGCAATGTTTAGCTTAGGTTTATTTAGATTTTTATTTTATTTGGGGGTTTGGTTGGGTGGGTGGTGGGTTTTACTGTTCGGGGGTTGTTTGTATTTTTTATTTCAATGCAATGCCCCGCAAAAGGCCCTTTTAAGAGCCATTGGCAGTTTAGTGTAGGCTAGGGTAAATTATATTTAAATTAGGGGGTGTTAGGGTTAGACTTAGGCTTAGGTTTAGGTTTAGGGGTTAATAACTTTAGTATAGTAGCGGCGACATTGGGGGCGGCAGATCAGGGGTTAATAACTGTAATGTAGGTGGCGGCGATGTTAGGGGCAGCAGATTAGGGGTTAATAACTGTAATGTAGGTGGCAGTGATGTTAGGGGCAGCAGATTATGGGGTTAATAACTGTAATGTAATTGTTGGCGATGTTAGGGGCAGCAGATTAGGGGTTAATAACTGTAATGTAGGTGGCAGCGATGTTAGGGCAGCAGATTATGGGGTTAATAACTGTAATGTAATTGTTGGTAATGTCAGAGGCAGCAGATTAGGGGTTAATAACTATAATGTAGGTGGCAGCGATGTTAGGGGCAGCAGATTAGGGGTGTTTAGATATGGGGTTTATGTTAGGGTGTTAGGTTTTAACATTACTTTTTCTTTTCCCAATAGACATCAATGGGGCTGCGTTACGGAGATTTTTATTCCGCGATCGCAGGTGTTAGGCTTTTTTTTGCCGGCTCTCTCCATTGATGTCTATGGGGAAAACGTGCACAAGCACGTCAAAGCAGCGCTTGATTTCGGTGCGGTATGGAGCTCAACGCAACCATATCGCCTGCAAAAGCCTACTTTTTGTAAACCTGTTATAGCAGCGCTATAGGGAGGTGAAATAATGCCGAAAATCTTGCGGTTATTAATTTCCCTATTGCGCTCAAAACCTCTCTCAATGGAAGCTATGTCTGTTTGGCTTCCATTGAGAAAGGCTCCTGCGAGAGCCAAAACATTTGGAAATTAGCCTGTCCTTGCTGAATAAAGGCGATTGAGGAAATCCTGTGTCTGTTTGCTTTTTTGGATATCCCAGGATTTACGGCTGCCAGCCATGGGTAACATCCAGTGATCGTGTATACATATTCTCTGCAGAGCACCAGGTGATTGAACTGTTGGAGTGTGCCGTGTCCCTGCATCTATCTATCTATATATATATATCACACAAAAAATATTTAGAAAGACATGGGAGGATAAGCTTTATCCTCTTTGAAAGAAAGGGAAATTTAGCACTCTTTTAAATTTCAAAACAGAATTGTTTTATTCATATTCCACATATTTAAAGAATTTCTGTGTGACAAACCAATAAAAGAAACATGATATTTCTATACAAAGCATTTACAATGTAGCCATTAAAGCTTCCTAATAGCTGCAAACCTTAGCTACATATTAAATACATATATAGGTGATATATAGAGGGCATATATTAAACTCTATTGCCTCTGAAATATAATTTGTATCAAGATGTGTTACTGCCAAGACAAAGTGATATTATCTGTTAGACCAAAATCCAGAGTAATCCTCACGGTGTATGACCGTGGCTTTCGCCGCACTCTAGGTCTGATCGGACTGGAAGTTAGTCCTTGACTGGGGGCACCATAACAGTGCCTGTTTTTAGTATGCTTAAATGATCGTATGTGGAGCTGTTTACTTTCCCTTCCTGGGACTCCCTTTGCTGAGAGCTCGTATGCAAACGAGTAGTTTGTTAGCGTCCTGGAAGCCCTCTTTCTCCTCTTACGTCACTTTGTTACACTCCGGTGATAAAAGTATCCAGATTTTATGATTACTTATGTAGTATCACCGAAGGTTTGGGATTTCTGATTTCAGCAAAAAAAAATGCAGCAATCGCCTTCCAATAGATAATCCACCGCAGTAAGCATAAATATGCACAGCAAGTGCTGCGACAGGCCATGCATCAGCTCTTACTTCAGGTACCCAGCAAAACCAGCTACTAGAGAATGTATTAGAACTAGAGAACTAGAGAATTCACACTTTTCACCTATCAATGTCCAGGTAAGTGCAAGAAAATAATAATGTCCAGACCAAAGTCCTCTAAATTAACAAAGAGTAAAAGCCGACAACATATGTATTTCACCACACAGGCAGTCTCTTGCTGGGGCTATAATCACCTCAACTCAAAACAGCCTTTTTAAACCTGGTATGGCCCAACCTACTTTCTTAAAGAAAAAAACTTGTTTGCACTTAAAGGGACTATGTCCTTATTTTCTATAATAATAGCACATTACCCTGCATTACAACCTATGCATTTTAAATATATACATCTATTAATCCCAACATATCCCTATTGTAATAGCATACACCTCTTCAGAAAACCAGTACTTATATGTAAGTTGCATTTAACTTTTACACATCAGAATAACCTTATGATTCTTAGAATATAAGTAAAACACTCCATTTCACCAATACTAATTCACTTCATTATCCCATATTAGAGAAATCAGGCATAATTTTCCATTGAGGCCCAATGTGAACCTTGTTTTTAGCACAAAAATCCACTTGGCCTCTTTTTGAAGGCGATATTTATCCACATCCCAACCTCTATTATTTGGATCACCCTTGCCAATAGCCATAAATTTAAGAGAGCTGGGATCTCCTGCATGGCACTTGGCAAAGTGCCTAGCAACATTAGTATCCCTCTTATAGGATTTGTCATCTCTGTGTTCTTGGATTCTATCTTTGAGGATGTGTTTCGTTTTTCCTACATAAAAACGGGGCACCCACAGTGTACTACCCCCACTGAGTCACAGTTAAAAGAGAACTTTGTATCAAACTCCCTTTCACAATTACCTGAAAATGTATGACTCTTTTCCATGTAGGGACAATAAACATGCTAGAGGCCCCACATAGAGCAGTAAAATCTTAAACAGAAGCGGCACAAGGAGACTTGGGGTCTCTATTAGAAAGCCTCTCACCAGATGTATTGGCACAACCGGAGTGCCAGACCGTACAGCACGGGACCTTCACAGTCACCCGTAAGACACAGCGGCAACGTCATGACAAGTACCAACAGGGCAGGTACCAGGGCTATCCAATCAGAAGAACCGAACAAGCCAGATGTCAGCAAGTCCCAGGATCCATTAAAAGCAAACAGGAGCACGGATAGTTTAAAAGTACAATCTTTATTTTGTACAAAGTGTCAATAGCGACACGTTTCTCCGCAGAATATCACGTGCTCCTTATTTAAAACGTTAGTGGACCAATCAGAGGCCGAGTCGGTGACAACACCTACCATGCCGTCAGAATGACAGTCACAATCGCCAACCACCGATGAATGGAGCACTAATGGTAAATTAAAAATAGCACAATACTTATAAATGCATATTCTAGTAAATAGGAGAGTACAGTGCAAATATATCAAACATATACTTAAAACATTAGAATAAAAATACCGTCATGATCGATGTGAGTCGAATATACATCAATCAGTGATACAGATGAGGTTGTTAATGACATGGATGTGCTCTTTATTATATACGTTAGTGGACCAATCAGAGGCCGAACCGGTGACAACACCCACCGTGACGTCACGAATGACAGTCACAGTCCCTGCCACCAATGATAGGAGCACTAATGGAAGGTTGGAAACAACAACACAGTATTCACAAATGTGAAATCTAGTCAAAAACAAATACAGTATAAATCTTATCAAAAGCAAATACAGTATACATGAGATATGTACTTAAAAAGAGTAGAAAATAAAAAATATACAATATATATATATATAAAAATGTCAAGATCTATGTGAGTCGAGTAGACCTCAATACATAATAAATTGTACATTTATCGGTCGGCACAACTAATTAATTTAGACTATGTGTGATGCTTACTGATATGTGAATATATGGTTTTCCTATACATATCTATTTTCTAAACGTAGTTAAGAGGGTAACACCCAGCATATACTTCTCTTGACCTTAAATCCTGATCTGTAGCTACTGTGTGAGACTTATAAGAATATCGCATTTCTGTCTTATAGTTTGGTTTCCTATATTTGGGTAATACTAGAAGGACCTATGTGACACATTTAGATATAGTATACCATCCATAATTTTGGAGCGCCAATAACAACTGAATGTAATATTGAATGAGGTCCACTCGACTCACATAGATCGTGACTTTTTATATATATATTGTATATTTTTTATTTTCTACTCTTTTTAAGTACATATCTCATGTATACTGTATTTGCTTTTGATTAGATTTATACTGTATTTGTTTTTGACTAGATTTCACATTTGTGAGTACTGTGTTGTTGTTTCCAACCTTCCATTAGTGCTCCTATCATTGGTGGCAGGGACTGTGACTGTTATTCGTGATGTCACGGTGGGTGTTGTCACCGGTTCGGCCTCTGATTGGTCCACTAACGTATATAATAAAGAGCACGTCCATGTCATTAACAACCTCATCTGTATCACTGATTGATGTATATTCGACTCACATCGATCATGACGGTATTTTTATTCTAATGTTTTAAGTATATGTTTTATATATTTGCACTGTACTCTTCTATTTACTAGAATATGCATTTATGAGTATTCTGCTATTTTTAATTTACCGTTAGTGCTCCATTCATTGGTGGCTGGCGATTGTGACTGTCATTCTGACGTCACGGTAGGTGTTGTCACCAGCTCGCCCTCTTATTGGTCCACTAAGCGTCGCTATTGACACTTTGTACAAAATAAAGATTGTACTTTTAAACTATCCGTGCTCCTGTTTGCTTTTAATGGATCCTGGGACTTGCTGACATCCGGCTTGTTCGGTTCTGCTGATTGGATAGCCCTGATACCTGCCCTGTTGGTACTTGTCCTGACGTTGCCGCTGTGTCTTACGGGCGACTGTGAAGGTCCCGTGCTGTACGGTCTGGCACTCCGGTTGTGCCAATACATCTGGTGAGAGGCTTTCTAATAGAGACCCCACATCTCCTTGTGCCGCTTCTGTTTAAGATTTTACTGCTCTATGTGGCACCTCTGTTTCTCCTCTCTAGATCCTTTGCCTA
This sequence comes from Bombina bombina, assembly GCF_027579735.1. Taxonomy (NCBI): domain Eukaryota; kingdom Metazoa; phylum Chordata; class Amphibia; order Anura; family Bombinatoridae; genus Bombina; species Bombina bombina. The sequence goes on from NC_069502.1 coordinate 1,068,315,078, forward strand.
TCGATAACTGTTAAAAGAGCAGCCTTCCACTGTCTACTACTGCATTTCCTGTATGGTCCCAAGCGCACCTCCTGTGAGGATTCCTCCATCCCCTCTACAGGGAAAACTTCCCTTTTATGCCTCTATGTTTTCTGAGCCAGTCTGCCGCAGAGGGTTTTTTTTTCAAACTTACTTCTTACTACATCCAGGTGTAAAATGTACCAATTCTTTTCTAATGTATCTCTAAGGTTATTCCATTGATTATTATTTGTTGTGATAAATCTTACTTGTCCAATATTGTCTTTTTGTTTGCTTTGATAGAGAAGATTATCCCTATCACTTTTCCTAACGCTGACATAGGCTTTTTATGCATTTATTAGAATATCCTCTTTAACAAAACCTGTCCATCATGGACACTGCATGATCATCAAATTTATTAAGGGATGAGCAGTTTTGCCTTAATCTAAGAAAATGGCCAACTGGGATACCTTTTATAAGGGATGGGGGGTGAGAACTACTGGCTTCAGTTATGCTATTGGCAGCATTCAGTTTCCTGTGATTCTCTGTCACTATGGATACTCCCTCCTTCTTTATTTTTATATCAAGAAATGCTAGTTCTTTATCATTAATTTCAGAGGTTAGAAAAATATTTGTATTGTTCACATTTGGATTGCCTATAAAATCTTTTAAGCTCTTAATGGGAGCATCCCACAATAGTAGGATGTTGTCTACATACTGTATCCATAATAGGACACATTCCTCAAATACTTCACTATACTTCACTATACTCATGTTCCTAGGCCCCTAGGTGGAGACAAGCATATGTGGGGGCACATACCGCCCCTATTGCTGTGCCTCGTACTTGCCTGTAGATCTTACCATCAAAAGAGAATACATTATTTTGCAATATGAATTATCTAAGTAATTCACAGAAAAAATTGGTTTGTTTAGCAAAATTCAGGCCCCTGTTTTCCAAAAAGGACCTTGTAGCTCCTATACCAATATCGTGTGGTATAGAGGAATACAGACTTTCTACATCTAAAGATACTAATATAGTGTATTCAGATACAGTTATTCCATCAAGCTTTTTTAACAGGTCACCAGTGTCTTTAACATAGGAGGGGAGATTGACTAGAAAGGGACGCAGAAAAAAGTCAACATACTGGCCAATATTCTCAGTACAGCTACCAATACCGGATGCAATGGGTCTACCCGGTGGTTTCATCATGCTTTAATGAACCTTTGCGATAGTATAGAACACAGGAATCTTAAGGAAATCAGGATACATAAATGTAAAATCTTGCTGAGAAATAAGTCTCTCTCTCCTTGCTTTGCTCAGTAGTTTAAATAGATCAGACTGTATTGTCTTAGTTGGATTTGTACTTAGTTTTATTTATTGTTCCTGTACTCCTAGATGTCTTCATACTTCCACTATATAATTAGCCTCATCCATAAGGACTAAATTACCGCCCATTTCCGCCGGCTTAGTTATGATATTTTTAGCTGCAGTTAAATCTTTAAGGGCCGGTCTTTCACTACATGACAAATTGTCCTCTGTTCCATAATATCTAGGTAGTCTCTCAATATCTTTCTCTACTGCTTTGATGAAGAGATTAATAGCTGGAACTTAGGACAAAATTGGCATGAATGTAGATTTTATTTTTAAGGGGTGGACAGATCAGGGAGAATATCTAAATCTTCTTCTTCACCTTTTAGGGATCTAAGGATCTCAAGGGTTTCTTTATCCTCTTTTGTTAAGATGTCTTTGTCTGCCTCAAATTTCCTCATTATCTGTGCCAGTACTAACTTCCTGGCAAACAAATAAAGATCTTTGATAGCCTCAAACTTATCCAGCTGGAAGCGACTAAATGATAAACCTTTCTTAAGTAGGCTGATATGTGCCAAATTTAGCCTAAATGAAGAAAGGTTTATTATCCAAAGCTCATCACCTTTAAATTCCCTTAGTAACCCCTTCGAAATCTCCTCCATGGTCTCCCTCTGTTCATGAACCTTTGTTCCGGATAATACTCTCTCCTCCCCCTTTGCTGTCTCATTTGGTATCTCCTTTCGTCTGTAATCAAACTTACTGGTATCCCTTCTTCTCTTTCTGCCACCTTTCCTCCAGAGAGGCTGAATTTGGCACATATCAGCCTACTTAAGAAAGGTTTATCATTTAGTCCCACCCATCAGCTGGATAAGTTTGAGGCTAACAAAGATCTGTATTTGTTTGTCAGGAAGTTAGTACTGAGACAGATAATGAGGAAATCTGAGGCAGACAAAGACATCTTAACAAAAGAGGATAAAGAAACCCTTGAGATCCTTAGATCCCTAGAAGATGAAGAAGATGAATTAGATATTCTCCCTGATCAGTCCACCCCCTTAAAAATAAATTCTACATTCGTGCCAATTTTGTCCCAAGTTCCAGCTAATAATCTCTTTGTCAAAGCAGTAGAGAAAGATACTGAGAGACTACCAAGATAGTGTGGAACAGGGGACAACTTGTCAAGTAGCGAAAGACAGGCCCTTAAAGATTTAACTACAGCTAAAAGTATCATAATTAAGCAGGCGAACAAGGGCATTTATTTAGTCCTTATGGATGAGGCTAATTATATAGTGGAAGTAGAAGACAGCTAGGAGTACAGGAACAATACATAAAAGTAAGTACAAATCCAACTAAGACAATACAGTCGGATCTCTTTAAACTACTGAGCAAAGCAAGAAGAGAGAGACTTATTTCTCAGCAAGAGTTTAAATTTATGTATCCTGATTTCCCCAAGATGCCTGTGTTCTATACTATCCCAAAGGTTCATAAAAGCATAATGAAACCACTGGGTAGACCCATTGTACCCGGTATTGGTAGCTGTATTGAGAATATTGGCCAGTATGTATACATTTTCCCTTCCTAGCCAATCTCCCCTCCTACGTTAAAGACACTGGTGACCTGTTAAAAAAACTTGATGGAAAACTGTATCTGAAGACACTATATTAGTGTCTTTAGATATAGAAAGTCTGTATTCCACTTTGCCACATGATATTGGTATAGGAGCTATAAGGTCCTTTTTGGAAACAAGGGGCCCGAATTTAGCTAAACTCACCAATTTTGTCTGTGAATTGCTTAGATTCATATTGCAAAATAATGTATTCTCCTTTGATGGTAAGATCTACAAGCAAGTATGACATATCCTATAAGATGGATACTAATGTTGCTAGGTAGTGATGTCGCGAACATAAAAATTTGGGTTCGCGAACTTCATTAGGCAGGCAAATTTTAAAACCCACAGGGACTCTTTCTTGCCACAATAGTGATGGAAAAGTTGTTTCAAGGGGACTAACACCTGGACTGTGGCATGCCGGAGGGGGATCCATGGCAAAACTCCCATGGAAAATTACATAGTTGATGCAGAGTCTGGTTTTAATCCATAGAGGGCATAAATCACCTAACATTCCTAAATTGTTTGGAATAACGTGCTTTAAAACATCAGGTATGATGTTGTATCAATCAGGTAGTGTAAGGGTTACGCCCGTTTCACAGTGACAGACCAAACTCCCCGTTTAACGCACCGCAAACAACCGCAAACAGTCCATTTGCACAACCGCAAACTCCCCATTTGCACAAGGTTGGATACCAAGCTAGCCATGTCCCGTTCCTTGTCCTCACTGATGTCATTGAAGGTCTCTTCCTCCACCCAGCCACGTACAACACCAAAGGTCCCCGAAAGGTGACAACAAGCCCCCTGGGACGCCTGTTGTGTTTGGTCTTCCACCTCCTCAAAGCCACCTTCCTCCTCTGACTCCTCTTCTTCAGACTCCTCTCTCTGCGTTGCCTCTCTCTGCGTTATTATAAGGTGTGTTAAGTAGTACTATTCCTATCAGTTTAATCCCTGTTACGTCCCCTATCAGGGGACGTGTATATGGCATCGATTTTAGGAACCGGGAGATGGAAAAAGATGCTTGGTCAGTGCTCCTACTTCAAATTTGGGGCACTGCGCGTGCAATCTAATGTGCCTGCAGATAGGAGTGGTGTGTTAAGTAGTACCATTCTTATCAGTTTAATCCCTGTTACATCCCCTATCAGGGGACGTGTATATGGCATCGATTTTAGGAACCGGGAGATGGAAAAAGATGCTTGGACGGACCTCCTACTTCAAATTTGGGGCACTGCGCGTGCAATCTAATGTGCCACCAGATAGGAGTGGTGTGTTAAGTAGTACTATTCCTATCAGTTTAATCCCTGTTATGTGTCTTTTTTTTGGTTTGGTTTTTGAAGCCACATTGCAGCACCAGAGGCCAGAAAAATTAGGCATGTACACATGCCTGAAAAATTAGGTATTGTTGCAGCCGCTGCTGTAGCAGCGGCCAGAAAAATTGATGTTTGTTTCCCAGGCAGAAAGTGCCCTAAAACATTGCGGCTTGAACCCTAGTTGGTGGCGGATAAGTCACGCAAGTCATCCGGCATTCATAGATAAAATACAGCAGCGTGTGGGCCATTTTTAGCCCAAGGCAGCTCATCTCATCAGGTCTTTTTTAGTCGAATGTATCGCCCACTGTCAGTCCCTTCGGGATCCATCCCTCATTCATCTTAATAAAGGTGAGGTAATCTAGACTTTTTTGACCTAGGCGACTTCTCTTCTCAGTGACAATACCTCCTGCTGCACTGAAGGTCCTTTCTGACAGGACATTTGAAGCGGGGCAGGCCAGAAGTTCTATCGCAAATTGGGATAACTCAGGCCACAGGTCAAGCCTGCACACCCAGTAGTCAAGGGGTTCATCTCTCCTCAGAGTGTCGATATCTGCAGTTAAGGCGAGGTAATCTGCTACCTGTCGGTCGAGTTGTTCTCTGAGGGTGGACCCAAAAGGGCTGTAGCGATGCGTAGGACTTAAAAAGCTCTGCATGTCCTCCATCAACAACACGTCTGTAAAGCATCCTGTCCTTGCCGGTGTGGTCGTGGGAGGAGGAGGATTACTTTCACCTCTTCCCCTGTTAGATTCCCATTGTGCTGTGACATCACCCTTATACGCTGTGTAAAGCATACTTTTAATTTATTTTGGAACTGCTGCATCCTTTCCGACTTGCGGTAATTCGGTAACATTTCAGGCACTTTATGCTTATAACGGGGATCTAGTAGCGTGGACACCCAGTACAGGTCAGTCTCATTCAGCCTTTTTATACGAGGGTCCCTCAACAGGCACAACAGTATGAAAGACCCCATTTGCACAAGGATGGATGCTGAGCTACTCATGTCCCGTTCCTCGTCCTCAGTGATCTCACTGAAGGTATGTTATTCCCCCCAGCTACTTACAACACCATGGGTACCAGATAGGTGACAACGAGCACCCTGGCATGCCTGTTGTGGTTGGTCTTCCTCCTCCTCCTCAAAGCCACATTCCTCCTCTGACTCCTCTTCCTCACAATCCTCTTCCAGCGTTGCCGCAGGTCCAGCAAGCGATGCTGATAAGGCTGTTTCTGGTGGTGATGGTGACCACAACTCTTCCTCTTCACGCTCATCTATGGCCTGATCCAGCAGTCTTCGCAGGGCACGCTCCAGGAAGAAAACAAATGGTATGATGTTGCTGATGGTGCCTTCGGTGCGACTGACTAGGTTTGTCACCTCCTCAAAAGGACGCATGAGCCTACAGGCATTGCGCATGAGTGTCCAGTAACGTGGCAAAAAAATTCCCAGCTCCGCAGAGGCTGTCCTAGCACCACGGTCATACAAATAGTCGTTAATGGCTTTTTCTTGTTGGAGCAGGCGGTCGAACATTAGGAGTGTTGAATTCCAACGTGTCGGGCTGTCGCAAATCAAGCGCCTCACTGGCATGTTGTTTCGACATCTGAAAAGTGCGTCATGGCCGTGTAAGAACGCCTGAAATGGCCACACACCTTCCTGGCCTGCTTCAGGGCATCCTGTAAGCCTGGGTACTTATGCAAAAAGCGTTGTACGATCAGATTAGACACATGTGCCATGCACGGCACGTGTCAACTTGCCCAAATTCAATGCCGCCAACAAATTTCTTCCGTTGTCACAAACCACTTTGCCGATCTCCAGTTAGTGCGGAGTCAGCCACTGATCCACCTGTGCATTCAGGGCGGACAGGATTGCTGGTCTGGTGTGACTCTCTGCTTTCAGGCAAGTCAACCCCAAGACGGCGTGACACTGCCATACCCGGGATGTGAAATAGTACCTTGGGAGCTGGGGGGGGTGTCGTTGATGTGGAGCAAGACACAGCAGCAGAAGAGGACTTAGCCGAGGAGGTTATGGAAGAGGATGGAGTAGGAGGAGTAGAGGAGGTGGCAGCAGGCCTGCCTGCAAGTCGTGGCGGTGTCACCAACTCCTCTGCAGAGCCACGCATTCCATGCTTGGCAGACGTCAGCAGGTTTACCCAATTCACAGTGTAGGTGATATACCTGCCCTGACCATGCTTTGCAGACCAGGTATCAGTGGTCAGATGGACCCTTGCCCCAACACTGTGTGTCAGACATGCCATTACTTCCTTTTGCACAATCGAGTACAGGTTGAGGATTGCCTTTTGTGCAAAGAAATTTCGGCCGGGTACCTTCCACTGCGGTGTCCCAATAGCTACAAATTTTTTGAACGCCTCAGACTCCACCAGCTTGTATGGTAAAAGCTGGCGGGCTAAGAGTTCAGACAAGCCAGATGTCAGATGCCGGGCAAGAGGGTGACTTTGTGACATTGGCTTCTTACGCTCAAACATGTCCTTGACAGACACCTGACTGTGGGCAGATGAGCAGGAACTGCTCAAGGCGAGACACGGAGTGGCGGATGGTTGAGAGGGCGCAAGGAAGACAGCAGTGGTTGACGTGGCTGAAGATGCTGGACCAGGAGGAGGATGGCGGCTTTGAGTTTGTGTGCTGCTTGTACTCATGTGTTGATCCCATAGGCGTTTGTGATGTGCGATCATGTTCCTTTGCAAAGCAGTTGTACCTAGGTGGGTGTTGGACTTCCCACGACTCAGTTTATTTTGGCACAGGTTGCAAATGGCATCACTGTTTTCAGAGGCAGACACACAAAAAAATGCCACACTGCTGAGCTCTGCAATGATGGCATTTTGGTGGTGGCAACAGCATGCGTTGATTAGTGTGCTGTCTGTCTGACCCCAGGTGCCGATGCATGCTGTCTGACTCTGCCACTAGCTTGTTGCGATGACCTTCCCCTGCTTCCAACTCGTCTCCTCCTCCTCTCTGTCTCCCCATCTGAACTTTCCCCCTCTTCTTCTTCTCTTCTAGCGTGTACCCACGTGACATCCACGGACGCATAGGTATCATCAACCGCTTCACTTGTATCTGACAACTCAGCAAAGGAAGCAGCAGTGGGTACAACATCATCATCATCACACCGTACGTCCATGTGTGTAATCCTGCCTGACTGAGACATATCCCTGTTATCTACATCCTCTGGCAATAATGGTTGCGCATCACTATCACTCATTTCTTCCAACTGATGTGTAAATAACTCCTCTGACAGATCAAGTGAAGCCGCTGTGGTGCTAGTTTTGGTGGTGGCGGCAGGCGGGCGAGTGGTAACTTGAGAGGTGCCCGAAGCTAAGCTGGAGGAGGATGGTGCGTCAAGGTTCTGAGCGGAAGCTGTAGAAGATTGGGTGTCCTGTGTTAGCCAGTCAACTATGTCCTCAGAACTGTTCGAGTCCGGGGTACGTGGCCTCTGAACACTGGGCATTATTCTAGGGCCAAAGGGAATCACAGCACCATGAACACAACGGCCCCTGCGGGGTGGCCTGCCTCTGCCTGTCATTTTTTTTTTCGATTAGTGGTACTATGCGTGCAAGCTACTGTGACAACAGATATGAGTGGCACTGTGCACTGGCAGAAGTTGGCAGAGTAGACGCTGTAGGCCTGACACTCACGCTTGCAGACAAATAACTGCTATTCAATCTATTACAGTCAAAATTGTATTTTTTTTTAAAAAAAAATGTACACTACTGTTACACCAGATATGAGTTGCACTGGGGTGACACTGTGCCCTGGCAGGCACTGAAACGCACACGTGTGAAGGAAACTGACTGCTATTATTTAACACAGTCAAAAAAGTGTTGTTTTTTTTTAAATGTACACTACTGTTACACCAGATATGAGTTGCACTGGGTTTGACACTGTGCCCTGGCAGGCACTGAAACGCACACGTGTGAAGGAAACTGACTGCTATTATTTAACACAGTCAAAAAAGTGTTTTTTTTTTTTAAATGTACACTACTGTTACACCAGATATGAGTTGCACTGAGGTGACACTGTGCCCTGGCAGGCACTGAAACGCACACGTGTGAAGGAAACTGAGTGCTATTATTTCATAGTCAAAAAGTGTTGTTTTTTTTAAATGTACACTACTGTTACACCAGATATGAGTTGCACTGGGGTGACACTGTGCCCTGGCAGGCACTGAAACTCACACATGTGAAGGAAACTGACTGCTATTATTTCACAGTCAAAAAAGTGTTGTTTTTTTTAAATGTACACTACTGTTACACCAGATATGAGTTGCACTGGGGTGACACTGTGCCCTGGCAGGCACTGAAACGCACACGTGTGAAGGAAACTGACTGCTATTATTTAACACAGTCAAAAAAGTGTTGTTTTTTTTAAATGTACACACTACTGTTAAACCAGATATGAGTTGCACTGGGGTGACACTGTGCCCTGGCAGGCACTGAAACGCACACATGTGAAGGAAACTGACTGCTATTATTTCACAGTCAAAAAAGTGTTGTTTTTTTTTTTTAAATGTACACTACTGTTACACCAGATATGAGTTGCACTGGGGGGACACTGTGCCCTGGCAGGCACTGAAACGCACACGTGTGAAGGAAACTGACTGCTATTATTTATCACAGTCAAAAAAGTGTTGTTGTTTTTTTAAATGTACACTACTGTTACACCAGATATGAGTTGCACTGGGGTGACACTGTGCCCTGGCAGGCACTGAAACGCACACGTGTGAAGGAAACTGACTGCTATTATTTAACACAGTCAAAAAAGTGTTGTTTTTTTTTAAATGTACACTACTGTTACACCAGATATGAGTTGCACTGGGGTGACACTGTGCCCTGGCAGGCACTGAAATGCACACGTGTGAAGGAAACTGACTGCTATTATTTAACACAGTCAAAAAAGTGTTGTTTTTTTTAAATGTACACTACTGTTACACCAGATATGAGTTGCACTGGGGTGACACTGTGCCCTGGCAGGCACTGAAACGCACACGTGTGAAGGAAACTGACTGCTATTATTTAACACAGTAAAAAAAGTGTTGTTTTTGTTAAATGTACAAGTGACACTGTGCCCTGGCAGGCCCTGAAACGCACACGTGTGAAGGAAACTGACTGCTATTATTTAACACAGTAAAAAAAGTGTTGTTTTTGTTAAATGTACAAGTGACACTGTGCCCTGGCAGGCCCTGAAACGCACACGTGTGAAGGAAACTGACTGCTATTATTTCACAGTCAAAAAAGTGTTGTTTTTTTTAAATGTACACTACTGTTACACCAGATATGAGTGGTGGCACTGGGCAAGTGGGCGCAGTATACACTGTGAGCCTGACACACACGCTGGCAGGCAGGCAACTGCAATTAGATTACACAGGGAAAAAAAAAAGCAGACTGATGTTCTAGCCCTAAAAAGGGCTTTTTGGGGTGCTGTCCTTACAGCAGAGATCAGATGAGTCTTTCAGGACTGTAGTGGACACTGAATACACTAGCCTAGCTATCGATTTCCCTTTTAAATCAGCAGCAGCTACACTGTCCCTCCTCTCACTAAGAATGCAGCTTCCGAATGAATCTAAAATGGATGCTGTCCAGGAGGTAGGAGGGTCTGTGAGGGATGGTCTGCTGCTGATTGGCTGGAATGTGTCTGCTGACTGTGAGGTACAGGGTCAAAATTTTACTCAATGATGACGAATAGGGGGCGGATCGAACATCGCATATGTTCGCCCACCGCGGCGAACACGAACAAGCTATGTTCGGTGGGAACTATTTGCCGGCGAACTATTCGCGACATCACTATTGCTAGGCACTTTGCCAAGTGCCATGCAGGAGAACCCAGCTCTCTTAAATTTATGACTATTGGCAAGGGTGATCCAAATAATAGAGGTTGGGATGTGGATAAATATCTCCTTCAAAATGAGGCCAAGTAGATTTTTGTGCTAAAAATGAGGTTCCCATTGGGCCTCAATGGAAAATTGGATTATGCCTGCTTTCTCTAATAATACTGGGTACCTAAAGTAACAGCTGATACATGGGCTGTCGCGGCACTTGCTGTGCATATTTATGCTTCTGGGGTGGATTATCGATGGGAAGGCGTTTGCTGCATTTTTTTTCTGAAATCAGAAATCCCAAACCTGAAGTGTAACAAAGTGATGTAAGAGGAGAAGGAGGGCTTACAGGACGCTAACAAGCTACTCGTTTGCATACAAGCTCTCAGTAAACTGCTCCACATACAATCATGTAAGCATACTAAAAACAGGCACTGTTACGGTCAGTCAGACCTAGAGTGCGGCGAAAGCCACGGTCATAAACCGGGAGGATTACTCTGGACTTTGGTCTAACAGATAATATCACCTTGTCCAGGCAGTAACACAGCTTGATACAAATTATATTTCAGAGGTAACAGAGTTTAATATATGCCCTCTATGTAACACCTGTGTATTTCTTTAATATGTAGCTAAGGTTTGCAGCTATTAGGAAGCTTTAATGGTTACATTGCAAATGCTTTGTATAGAAATATCATGTTTCTTTTATTGGTTTGTCACACAGAAATTCTTTAAATTTGTGGATTATGAATAAAACAATTCTGTTTTGAAATTTAAAAGAGTGCTGAATGCCCTTTCTTTAAAAGAGGATATAGCTATCCTCCCATGTTTTTCTAAATATTTTTTTGTGATTTCTAATAAAACGGTCTGCACCACTACCTTTATAAAAAATGTGCTCGTGATTTTCAATTTGGACTTTAAGCGCTATTTGGGTTACCGCTGGAGAAAAAACTGTTTACTTTCAACTTGTAATACCAGCGCAACCCAGCTAGTGCAAAAATGAAAATCCTAGCTGAGTTTTCGCTATAGCGAAAACAAAAATACAGCTCCACTTGTAATCTAGCCTTTACAGTACAAAGTAAAACACACTATTAAATATTACAATTTATTAAAAATAGTTTCCATGTTTTCAAATATTTGACTGGAAAGGGCTCCAATGTGTGTATGTATACTGTATATATATATATATATATATATATATATATATATATATATATATAGACACACATATGTGTGTGTGTTTATATGTGTATATATATTATAGCCCTTTGCCATATACCATATACAGTACCTTGTAACTTTTAGAACTTTTTTTTATTAGGTAGTGTATATATGAGTCTAAATGTATTTTTTTTATGTATTTATGGTGTGTTTGGTGCAACTTATAATATAGCCCTAACCCTTTACGTGAGGTCTTCAGTCACACTAATCTAACTAGCCCAAATTTAGTATGCACTAGCGCGGTTGCGTTTGCATGCAACTTATAATATATGCACAAGTTAATGCAGGCCCAATATCTTCATATCAAGTTCCTGATAATGTTAGCATGCCACTTGTAATCTAGCATAAAACAAGATATCGAAATGAGTAGAGGAGAAGGGTTTGCACTGACTTTTTGCAATTGCTGAAAGGCTTCCGGTGGGAGGGGCGTGTAGCAGGTAGCACGCTCTACTGCTCTTGAGTGAAGAGCAGAATTTTCAAACTTCCCCGCAAACAGTTTCCCTATAGCCAAGAATATTTACCTCGGTCAGGGAAGGTAGAGACTGAGAAGGTTTGGACGGAAGCCCTACCAGCCACCACAAGCCGGCTGGCACTGGCCGCGGACACATACGGCACCTACAGAGCTGGGTGGTGTAACGGAGTGACGTGCAACGTCAGTAGTAGCTGACGATCTTGAACAAGGATAGTGCGCCAGCACAAAGATAAGAGGAAGAGAAGCAGACTGGTTCCTGTAGTGCCGGAATATCTTCGTAATTCCATTTTACCTTCCACCTGGTGAAGTCCGGGAGGTATCGCACTCTGAGCTGGGTAAGGAAGGTGACGGTGAAGCGGCAGGAATCAGGTATTTATTTTGTTAAATTGAACCAGAGGACGTATAATATTGGATATCTAACACCACTTGGGCTGTATGCGTTTGTTGGGGAAGGTTTTAACGGATTTATACTGCTATGGTATTGTCTTGTGACATTGGATCTTTGACACACTTTGTTAAGAGACAATAGACTTGCTGCTGGCTATCTTAAGAGGGAGCCTTACAGCAGGAAGGAAAAGGATAAAGGAAGGAAAAGGGAAAAATAATAAGGAACTATACACCCACAAAGAGGAAGCTTAATATCTCCACACTACGCAAATCTCTATATAAAGCAATGAGTAAAGTGTTGACAGTCGTATGGAATATCTTCTGTGAAAATTTTCTGGGGAAGTTAGCGGTGGTTTAAGGACCATTGTGCTCAGGCTGGTGGATCAGTGTTTGGGAACTATTTAAGAAGATCAACATAAGAGAAGACACATGTTGTTGGAACGCTTGGGCAAATAATTAACACTCCTCTTTATAACACTGTGCTGAATTGGTCACTGTGGAGATGGGAGAGATGATGAATGCCTAAAAGAGGAGGGTGGGCAAACTGTGGGTAATTGACTATCCAGCTACGGCTGAAATAGACTGGTCAATTAACATGGACTTAAGAAAATCAATGTGGGGATATTGGATGTACACTTTTTGTATGTTGCTAAAGGGGCAGGCATATTGAATACTGGCCTGCGCTTTTGTGGGATATGAATTGTAGTCCTTCTGAGACACTTTGTAAACTGTATATTATAATGACATAAGTGGTTTTCTAATCTCTATTGAAAACAGAGTAGTAAATAAGTAGCGTTCCAAGGAAAACATAGCTTAGACAGGGGATATATATACTATCTGTGGATTGTTAAAGGTGCAGGTTTACTGACTGTAAACCAGTATCAATTAGGGACGTGGTTGTTGCTCTCTTGTGGTATTTTGTATTGCTGTAACACCAATATTTTTTAAATATATCTGTCTCTAGTAGGAAAAAAACAAAAAACAGAGATATCTGTAGGACACGGTGTGACCTTGATACACTAAAGCTTGTTAGCAGAGAAATTAGTGTGGTTTAAAAATTTTTGGTATAATTCAACATTAGCCAAGCAATTGCAAAGTACACTCCCTAGCTGTAATTAATATTTTCTAGCACTGTTTGGCATCAAACTCACTCAAGTTAGAGCAAATATTTGCTCTTCCGATTTATTGTTCACATACGCCAAGATTACGAGTTTGGCGTTAGCCTTAAAAAGCAGCGTTGAGAGGTCCCAACGCTGCTTTTTAACGCCCGCTGGTATTACGAGTCAGGCAGGAAAGGGTCTAACGCTCACTTTTCTTCCGCGACTCGAGGCTAACGCAAATCCCCTTACGTCAATTGCGTATCCTATCTTTTTAATGGGACTTGCCTAACACTGGTATTACGAGTCTTGGAAGAAGTGAGCGGTAGACCCTCTCCTGTCAAGACTCCTACAGCATTTAAAAGTCAGTAGTTAAGAGTTTTATGGGCTAATGCCGGAACATAAAGCTCTTAACTAAAGTGCTACAAAGTACACTAACACCCATAAACTACCTATTAACCCCTAAACGAGGCCCCCCCCCCACATCGCAAAAACTATAATACATTTTTTTAACCCCTAATCTGCCGACCGGACATCGCCGCCACCTACATTATATACCTATGAACCCCTAATCTGCTGCCCCTAACATCGCCGACACCTACATTATATTTATTAACCCCTAATCTGCCGCCCCCAATGTCGCCGCAACCTAACTACCCTTATTAACCCCTAATCTGCCGACCGGACATCTCCACCACTTTTATAAATGTATTAACCCCTAAACCGCCGCCCTCCCATCTCGCAAACACTAGTTACATTTTATTAACCCCTAATCTGCCTGCCCTAACATCGTCGACACCTACTTACATTTATTAACTCCTAATCTGCCACCCCCAATGTCGCCGCTACTATATTACATTTATTAACCCCTAAATTTAAGTCTAAACCTAACCCTAACCCCCCCAACTTAAATATAATTTAATTTAAAATAAATAAATTTAACAAAATTAAATAAATTATTCCTATTTAAAACTAAATACTTAATGATAAAATAAACCCTAAGATAGCTACAATATAACTAATAGTTACATTGTAGCTAGCTTATGATTTATTTTTATTTTACAGGCAACTTTGTATTTATTTTAACTAGGTACAATAGTTTTTAAATAGTTATTAACTATTTAATAGCTACCTAGCTAAAATAAGTACAAAATTAACTGTAAAATAAATTATAACCTAAGTTACAATTACACCTAACACTACACTATCATTAAACTAATTACCTAAACTACCTACAATTAATTACAATTAAATTCAATAAACTAAATTACGGAAAAAAATAAACACTAAATTACAGAAAATAAAAAAGCTACAAGAAGTTTAAACTAATTACACCTAATCTAAGCCCCCTAATAAAATAAAAAAGCCCCCCAAAATAATAAAATGCCCTACCCTATACTAAATTACAAATAGCCCTTAAAAGGGCCTTTTGCGGGGCATTTCCCCAAAGTAATCAGCTCTTTTACCTGTAAAAAAAAGAATACAATACCCCCCAACATTACAACCCATCACCCACACACCCCTACTCTAAAACCCACCCAATACCCCCTTAAAAAACATAACACTACCCCATTGAAGATCACCCTACCTTAGGTTAGACTTAGGTTTAGGGGTTAATAAATTTAATATAGTAGCGGCGACATTGGGGGTGGCAGATTAGGGGTTAATAAATGTAAGTAGGTGTCGGCGATGTTAGGGCAGGCAGATTAGGGGTTAATAAAATGTAACTAGTGTTTGCGAGGTGGGAGTGCGGCGGTTTAGGGGTTAATACATTTATTAAAGTGGCAGCGATGTCCGGTCGGCAGATTAGGGGTTAATAAGTGTAGTTAGGTTGCGGCGACATTGGGGGCGGCAGATTAGGGGTTAATAAATATAATGTAGGTGTCGGCGATGTTAGGGGCAGCAGATTAGGGGTTCATAGGTATAATGTAGGTGGCGGCGATGTCCGGTCGGCAGATTAGGGGTTAAAAAAATGTATTATAGTGTCTGTGGTGTGGGGGGGGGCCTCGTTTAGGGGTTGATTGGTAGTTTATGGGTGTTAGTGTACTTTGTAGCACTTTAGTTAAGAGCTTTATGTTCCGGCATTAGCCCATAAAACTCTTAACTACTTACTTTTAAATGCGGTAGGAGTCTTGACAGGAGAGGGTCTACCGCTCACTTCTTCCAAGACTTGTAACACTAGTGTTAGGCAAGTCCCATTAAAAAGATAGTATACACAATTGACGTAAGGGGATTTGCGGTAGCCTCAAGTCGCGGAAGAAAACTTCTTGTAATTTTTTTATCTTCTGTAATTTAGTGTTTATTTTTTTCGTAATTTAGTGTTTGTTTTTTTCCGTAATTTAGTTTATTGAATTTAATTGTAATTAATTGTATGTAGTGTAGGTAATTAGTTTAATGATAGTGTAGTGTTAGGTGTAATTGTAATTTAGGATTTGTTTTACAGGTAATTTTGTACTTATTTTAGCTAGGTAGCTATTAAATAGTTAATAACTATTTAATAACTATTGTACCTAGTTAAAATAAATACAAAGTTGCCTGTAAAATAAAAATAAATCATAAGCTAGCTACAATGTAACTATTAGTTATATTGTAGCTATCTTATGGTTTATTTTACAGCTAAGTATTTAGTTTTAAATAGGAATAATTTACGGCTACATTTAGAGTTTTGTCTGTAACGTCCGGCGTATCTAACGCTGGCTTTTTTCCCCCCGCAACTTTTAAATACCGCTGGTATTTAGAGTTCACAGAAGGGCTGCGTTAGGCTCCAAAAAGGGAGCGTAGAGCATAATTTACCGCCACTGCAACTCTCAATACCAGCGGTGCTTACGGACACGGCCAGCTTCAAAAACGTGCTCGTGTACGATTCCCCCATAGAAAACAATGGGGCAGTTTGAGCTGAAAAAAAAACCTAACACCTGCAAAAAAGCAGCGTTCAGCTCCTAACGCAGCCCCATTGTTTCCTATGGGGAAACACTTCCTAAGTCTGCACCTAACACCCTAACATGTACCCCGAGTCTAAACACCCCTAACTTTACACTTATTAACCCCTAATCTGCCGACCGGACATCGCCGCCACCTACATTATATACCTATGAACCCCTTATCTGCTGCCCCTATCATCGCCGACACCTACATTATATTTATTAACCCCTAATCTGCCGCCCCCAATGTCGCCGCAACCTAACTACCCTTATTAACCCCTAATCTGCCGACTGGACATCTCCACCACTTTAATAAATGTATTAACCCCTAAACCGCCGCACTCCCACCTCGCAAACACTAGTTACATTTTATTAACCCCTAATCTGCCTGCCCTAACATCGTCGACACCTACTTACATTTATTAACCCCTAATCTGCCACCCCCAATGTCGCCGCTATTATATTAAATTTATTAACCCCTAAACTTAAGTCTAAACCTAACCCTAACCCCCCCTAACTTAAATATAATTTAATTTAAAATAAATAAATTTAACAAAATTAAATAATATATTCCTATTTAAAATTAAATACTTACCGATAAAATAAACCCTAAGATAGCTACAATATAACTAATAGTTACATTGTAGCTAGCTTATGATTTATTTTTATTTTACAGGCAACTTTGTATTTATTTTAACTAGGTACAATAGTTATTAAATAGTTATTAACTATTTAATAGCTACCTAGCTAAAATAAGTACAAAATTACCTGTAAAATAAATCCTAACCTAAGTTACAATTACACCTAACACTACACTATCATTAAACTGATTACCTAAACTACCTACAATTAATTACAATTAAATTCAATAAACTAAATTACGGAAAAAAACAAACACACAGGCCTAGATTTGGAGTTTGGCGGTAGAAGGGCTGTTAACGCTCCGCAGGTTTTTTTCTGGCCGCACCATAAATTTAACTCTGGTATCGAGAGTTCAAAAAAATGATGCGTTAGGCTCCAAAAAAGGAGCGTAGAGCATTTTTACCGCAAATGCAACTCTCGATACCAGAGTTGCTTACGGACGCGGCCAGCCTCAAAAACGTGCTCGTGCACGATTCCCCCATAGGAAACAATGGGGCTGTTTGAGCTGAAAAAAAACCTAACACCTGCAAAAAAGCAGCGTTCAGCTCCTAACGCAGCCCCATTGTTTCCTATGGGGAAACACTTCCTACGTCTGCACCTAACACTCTAACATGTACCCCGAGTCTAAACACCCCTAACTTTACACTTATTAACCCCTAATCTGCCGACCGGACATCGCCGCCACCTACATTATATACCTATGAACCCCTTATCTGCTGCCCCTATCATCGCCGACACCTACATTATATTTATTAACCCCTAATCTGCCGCCCCCAATGTCGCCGCAACCTAACTACCCTTATTAACCCCTAATCTGCCGACTGGACATCTCCACCACTTTAATAAATGTATTAACCCCTAAACCGCCCATAGGAAACAATGGGGCTGTTTGAGCTGAAAAAAAACCTAACACCTGCAAAAAAGCAGCGTTCAGCTCCTAACGCAGCCCCATTGTTTCCTATGGGGAAACACTTCCTACGTCTGCACCTAACACTCTAACATGTACCCCGAGTCTAAACACCCCTAACCTTACACTTATTAACCCCTATTCTGCCGCCCCCGCTATCGCTGACCCCTGCATATTTTTTTTAACCCCTAATCTGCCGCTCCGTAAACCGCCGCAACCTACGTTATCCCTATGTACCCCTAATCTGCTGCCCTAACATCGCCGACCCCTATATTATATTTATTAACCCCTAATCTGCCCCCCTCAACGTCGCCGACACCTGCCTACACTTATTAACCCCTAATCTGCTGAGCGGACCTGAGCGCTACTATAATAAAGTTATTAACCCCTAATCCGCCTCACTAACCCTATCATAAATAGTATTAACCCCTAATCTGCCCTCCCTAACATCGCCGACACCTACCTTCAATTATTAACCCCTAATCTGCCGAGCGGACCTCACCGCTATTCTAATAAATGTATTAACCCCTAAAGCTAAGTCTAACCCTAACACTAACACCCTCCTAACTTAAATATAATTTACATCTAACGAAATAAATTAACTCTTATTAAATAACTTATTCTTATTTAAAGCTAAATACTTACCTGTAAAAAAAATCCTAATATAGCTACAATATAAATTATAATTATATTATAGCTATTTTAGGATTAATATTTATTTTACAGGCAACTTTGTAATTATTTTAACCAGGTACAAAAGCTATTAAATAGTTAAGAACTATTTAATAGCTAAAATAGTCAAAATAATTACAAATTTACCTGTAAAATAAATCCTAACCTAAGATATAATTAAACCTAACACTACCCTATCAATACATTAATTAAATAAACTACCTACAATTACCTACAATTAACCTAACACTACACTATCAATAAATTAATTAAACACAATTCCTACAAATAAATACAATTGAATAAACTAGCTAAAGTACAAAAAATAAAAAAGAACTAAGTTACAAAAAATAAAAAAATATTTACAAACATAAGAAAAATATTACAACAATTTTAAACTAATTACACCTACTCTAAGCCCCCTAATAAAATAACAAAGCCCCCCAAAATAAAAAATTCCCTACCCTATTCTAAATTAAAAAAGTTACAAGCTCTTTTACCTTACCAGCCCTGAACAGGGCCCTTTGCGGGGCATGCCCCAAGAATTTCAGCTCTTTTGCCTGTAAAAAAAAACATACAATACCCCCCCCCAACATTACAACCCACCACCCACATACCCCTAATCTAACCCAAACCCCCCTTAAAGAAACCTAACACTAAGCCCCTGAAGATCTTCCTACCTTGTCTTCACCATCCAGGTATCACCGATCCGTCCTGGCTCCAACATCTTCATCCAACCCAAGCGGGGGTTGGCGATCCATCATCCGGTGGCTGAAGAGGTCCAGAAGAGGCTCCAAAGTCTTCCTCCTATCCGGCAAGAAGAGGACATCCGGACCGGCAAACATCTTCTCCAAGCGGCATCTTCGATCTTCTTCCATCCGGTGCGGAGCGGGTCCATCTTGAAGCAGGCGACGCGGATCCATCCTCTTCTTCCGTTGTCTCCCGACTAATGACGGTTCCTTTAAGGGACGTCATCCAAGATGGCGTCCCTCGAATTCCGATTGGCTGATAGGATTCTATCAGCCAATCGGAATTAAGGTAGGAATTTTCTGATTGGCTGATGGAATCAGCCAATCAGAATCAAGTTCAATCCGATTGGCTGATCCAATCAGCCAATCAGATTGAGCTCGCATTCTATTGGCTGTTCCGATCAGCCAATAGAATGCGAGCTCAATCTGATTGGCTGATTGGATCAGCCAATCGGATTGAACTTGATTCTGATTGGCTGATTCCATCAGCCAATCAGAAAATTCCTACCTTAATTCCGATTGGCTGATAGAATCCTATCAGCCAATCGGAATTCGAGGGACGCCATCTTGGATGACGTCCCTTAAAGGAACCGTCATTAGTCGGGAGACAACGGAAGAAGAGTATGGATCCGCGTCGCCTGCTTCAAGATGGACCCGCTCCGCACCGGATGGAAGAAGATCGAAGATGCCGCTTGGAGAAGATGTTTGCCGGTCCGGATGTCCTCTTCTTGCCAGATAGGAGGAAGACTTTGGAGCCTCTTCTGGACCTCTTCAGCCACCGGATGATGGATCGCCAACCCCCGCTTGGGTTGGATGAAGATGTTGGAGCCAGGACGGATCGGTGATACCTGGATGGTGAAGACAAGGTAGGAAGATCTTCAGGGGCTTAGTGTTAGGTTTCTTTAAGGGGGCTTTGGGTTAGATTAGGGGTACATGGGTGGTGGGTTGTAATGTTGGGGGGGGGTATTGTATGTTTTTTTTTACAGGCAAAAGAGCTGAAATTCTTGGGGCATGCCCCGCAAAGGGCCCTGTTCAGGGCTGGTAAGGTAAAAGAGCTTGTAACTTTTTTAATTTAGAATAGGGTAGGGAATTTTTTATTTTGGGGGGCTTTGTTATTTTATTAGGGGGCTTAGAGTAGGTGTAATTAGTTTAAAATTGTTGTAATATATTTCTTATGTTTGTAAATATTTTTTTATTTTTTGTAACTTAGTTCTTTTTTATTTTTTGTACTTTAGCTAGTTTATTTAATTGTATTTATTTGTAGGAATTGTGTTTAATTAATTTAGTGATAGTGTAGTGTTAGGTTAATTGTAGGTAATTGTAGGTAGTTTATTTAATTAATTTATTGATAGGGTAGTGTTAGGTTTAATTATATCTTAGGTTAGGATTTATTTTACAGGTAAATTTGTAATTATTTTAACTAGGTAACTATGCTAATAATTGCAAAGTTGCCAGTAAAATAAATATTAATCCTAAAATAGCTATAATATAATTATAATTTATATTGTAGCTATATTAGGATTTATTTTACAGGTAAGTATTTAGCTTTAAATAGGAATCATTTATTTAATAAGAGTTAATTTATTTCGTTAGATGTAAATTATATTTAAGTTAGGGGGGTGTTAGTGTTAGGGTTAGACTTAGCTTTAGGGGTTAATCCATTTATTATAGTAGCGATGAGCTCCGGTCGTCAGATTAGGGGTTAATAATTGAAGGTAGGTGTCGGCGATGTTAGGGAGGGCAGATTAGGGGTTAATACTATTTATGATAGGGTTAGTGAGGCGGGTTAGGGGTTAATAACTTTATTATAGTAGCGGTGCGGTCCGCTCGGCAGATTAGGGGTTAATAAGTGTAGGCAGGTGGAGGCAACGTTGAGGGGGGCAGATTAGGGGTTAATAAATATAATATAGGGGTCGGCGGTGTTAGGGGCAGCAGATTAGGGGTACATAGGGATAACGTAGGTGGCGGCGCTTTGCGGTCAGCAGATTAGGGGTTAATTATTTTAAGTAGCTGGCGGCGACGTTGTGGGGGGCAGGTTAGGGGTTAATAAATGTAATACAGGGGTCGGCGGGGTTAGGGGCAGCAGATTAGGGGTACATAAGTATAACGTAGGTGGCGGTCGGCAGATTAGGGGTTAAAATATTTTAATCGAGTGGCGG
The DNA here is from genome assembly GCF_027579735.1 of Bombina bombina. Taxonomy (NCBI): domain Eukaryota; kingdom Metazoa; phylum Chordata; class Amphibia; order Anura; family Bombinatoridae; genus Bombina; species Bombina bombina. Next base: position 1,068,336,339 of record NC_069502.1, read on the forward strand.
CGATGTGGGGGGAGCTCGGTTTAGGGGTACATAGGTAGTTTATGGGTGTTAGTGTACTTTAGGGTACAGTAGTTAAGAGCTTTATGAACCGGCGTTAGCCAGAAAGCTCTTAACTCCTGCTATTTTCAGGCGGCTGGAGTTTTGTCGTTAGAGCTCTAACGCTCACTTCAGAAACGACTCTAAATACCAGCGTTAGGAAGATCCCATTGAAAAGATAGGATACGCAAATGGCGTAGGGGGATCTGCATTATGGAAAAGTCGGGGCTGAAAAGTGAGCATTAGACCCTTTAATCACTGACTCCAAATACCAGCGGGCGGCCAAAACCAGCGTTAGGAGCCTCTAACGCTGGTTTTGACGGCTACCGCCGAACTCCAAATCTAGGCCTAAATTAGGAAAAAAAATAAACACTAAGTTACAGAAAATAAAAAAACTACAAGAAGTTTAAACTAATTACACCTAATCTAAGCCCCCTAATAAAATAAAAAAGCCCCCCAAAATAATAAAATGCCCTACCCTATACTAAATTACAAATAGCCCTTAAAAGGGCCTTTTGCGGGGCATTGCCCCAAAGTAATCAGCTCTTTTACCTGTAAAAAAAAGAATACAATACCCCCCCCAACATTACAACCCACCACTCACCCACCCCTACTCTAAAACCCACCCAATACCCCCTTAAAAAACATAACACTACCCCATTGAAGATCACCCTACCTTAGGTTAGACTTAGGTTTAGGGGTTAATAAATGTAATATAGTAGCGGCGACATTGGGGGTGGCAGATTAGGGGTTAATAAATGTAAGTAGGTGTCGGCGATGTTAGGGCAGGCAGATTAGGGGTTAATAAAATGTAACTAGTGTTTGCGAGGTGGGAGTGCGGCGGTTTAGGGGTTAATACATTTATTAAAGTGGCAGCGATGTCCGGTCAGCAGATTAGGGGTTAATAAGTGTAGTTAGGTTGTGGCGACATTGGGGGCGGCAGATTAGGGGTTAATAAATATAATGTAGGTGTCGGCGATGTTAGGGGCAGCAGATTAGGGGTTCATAGGTATAATGTAGGTGGCGGCGATGTCCGGTCGGCAGATTAGGGGTTAAAAAAATGTATTATAGTGTTTGTGATGTGGGGGGGGGCCTCGTTTAGGGGTTGATAGGTAGTTTATGGGTGTTAGTGTACTTTGTAGCACTTTAGTTAAGAGCTTTATGTTCCGGCATTAGCCCATAAAACTCTTAACTATTGACTTTTAAATGCGGTAGGAGTCTTGACAGGAGAGGGTCTACCGCTCACTTCTTCCAAGACTTGTAATACCAGCGTTAGGCAAGTCCCATTAAAAAGATAGGATACACAATTGACGTAAGGGGATTTGCGGTAGCCTCGAGTCGCGGAAGAAAACTTCTTTTAATTTTTTTATTTTCTGCAAATTAGTGTTTATTTTTTTCGTAATTTAGTGTTTATTTTTTTCTGTAATTTAGTTTATTGAATTTAATTGTAATTAATTGTAGGTAGTGTAGGTAATTAGTTTAATGATAGTGTAGTGTTAGGTGTAATTGTAATTTAGGATTTGTTTTACAGGTAATTTTGTACTTATTTTAGCTAGGTAGCTATTAAATACTTAATAACTATTTAATAACTATTGTACCTAGTTAAAATAAATACAAAGTTGCCTGTAAAATAAAAATAAATCATAAGCTAGCTACAATGTAGCTATTAGTTATATTGTAGCTATCTTATGGTTTATTTTACAAGTAAGTATTTAGTTTTAAATAGGAATAATTTACGGCTACATTTAGAGTTTTGTCGGTAACGACCCGCGTATCTAACGCTGGCTTTTTTTCCCCCGCACCTTTTAAATACCGCTGGTATTTAGAGTTCACGGAAGGGCTGCGTTAGGCTCCAAAAAGGGAGCGTAGAGCATAATTTACCGCCACTGCAACTCTCAATACCAGCGGTGCTTACGGACGCGGCCAGCTTCAAAAACGTGCTTGTGCACGATTCCCCCATAGAAAACAATGGGGCAGTTTGAGCTGAAAAAAAAAAGCAGCGTTCAGCTCCTAACGCAGCCCCATTGTTTGCTATGGGGAAACACTTACTAAGTCTGCACCTAACACCCTAACATGTACCCCGAGTCTAAACACCCCTAACCTTACACTTATTAACCCCTAATCTGCCATGCCCGCTATCACTGACACCTGCATATTTTTTTAACCCCTAATCTGCCGCTCCGTACACCGCCGCAACCTACGTTATCCCTATGTACCCCTAATCTGCTGCCCCTAACACCACCGACCCCTATATTATATTTATTAACCCCTAATCTGCCAACCGGACCTCACCGCTACTCTAATAAATGTATTAACCCCTAATCCGCCTCACTCCCGCCTCAATAACCCTATAATAAATAGTATTAACCCCTAATCTGCCCTCCCTAACATCGCCGACACCTAACTTCAATTATTAACCCCTAATCTGCCGACCGGACCTCACCGCTACTCTAATAAATGTATTAACCCCTAAAGCTAAGTCTAACCTTAACCCTAACACCCCCCTAAGTTAAATATAATTTAAATATAACAAAATAAATTAACTCTTATTAAATAAATTATTCCTATTTAAAGCTAAATACTTACCTATAAAATAAACCCTAATATAGCTACAATATAAATTATAATTATATTGTAGCTATCTTAGGATTTATTTTTATTTTAGAGGCAAATTTCAATTTATTTTAACTAGGTACAATAGCTATTAAATAGTTATTAACTATTTAATAGCTACCTAGCTAAAATAAAGAGAAATTTACCTGTAAAATAAAAACTAACCTAAGTTACAATTACACCTAACACTACACTGTACTTTAATACATTATTCCTATTTAAAACTAAATACCTGTAAAATAAACCCTAAGATAGCTACAATGTAATTAATAATTACATTGTAGCTATTTTAGGATTTATATTTATTTTACAGGTAACTTTGTATTTATTTTAGCTAGTTAGAATAGTTATTAAATAGTTATTAACTATTTAATAACTACCTAGCTAAAAGAAATACAAAATTACCTGTAAAATAAATCCTAACCTAAGTTACAATGAAACCTAACACTACACTATGATTAAATTAATTAAATAAATTAACTACAAATAACTACAATTAAATACAATTACATAAACTAACTAAAATAAAAAAAATAAAAAAGCTAAGTTACAAAAAATAAAAAAAATAAGTTACAAACATTTAAAAAATATTACAACAATTTTAAGCTTATTACACCTAATCTAAGCCCCCTAATAAAATAATAAAGCCCCCCCAAATAAAAAAATGCCCTACCCTATTCTAAATTAAAAAAAGTTCAAAGCTCTTTTACCTTACCAGCCCTTAAAAGGGCCTTTTGCGGGGCATGCCCCAAAGAAAACTGCTCTTTTGCCTGTAAAAGAAAAATACAACCCCCCCAACATTAAAACCCACCACCCACATACCCCTAATCTAACCCAAACCCCCCTTAAATAAACCTAACACTACCCCCATGAAGATCATCCTACCTTGAGTTGTCTTCAGCCAGCCGACCCACCGATGGAATCGAAGAGGAGATCCAGAGCGGCAGAAGTGATCCTCCAAGGGGCGCTGAAGATGTCTTCCATCCGATGAAGTCATCATCCAGGCGGCGCTGAAGAAGTCTTCCATCCGGGTGATGTCATCTTCCAAGCGGCGCTGAAGAAGTCTTCCATCCGGGCGATGTCATCTTCCAAGCGGGGTCTTCAATCTTCTTCCTCAGGATCCATCTTCATTCCGCCGACGCGGAACATCCTTCTTCCCCGACGGACTACCGACAAATGAAGGCTCCTTTAAGGGACGTCATCCATGATGGCGTCCCTCGAATTCTGATTGGCTGATAGGATTCTATCAGCCAATCGGAATTAAGTTAGGAAAATTCTTTCCTACCTTAATTGGCTGATGGAATCAGCCAATCAGATTCAAGTTCAATCCGATTGGCTGATCCAATCAGCCAATCAGATTGAGCTTGCATTCTATTGGCTGTTCCGATCAGCCAATAGAATGCGAGCTCAATCTGATTGGCTGATTGGATCAGCCAATCGGATTGAACTTGAATCTGATTGGCTGATTCAATCAGCCAATCAGATTTTTCCTACCTTAATTCCGATTGGCTGATAGAATCCTATCAGCCAATCGGAATTCGAGGGACGCCATCTTGGATGACGTCCCTTAAAGGAGCCTTCATTCATCGATAGTCCGTCGGGGAAGAAGGATCCTGAAGAAGAAGATTGAAGACCCCACTTGGAAGATGACATCGCCCAGATGGAAGACTTCTTCAGTGCCGCTTGGAAGATGACATCGCCCTGATGGAAGACTTCTTCAGCGCCGCCTGGAGGATCACTTCATCGGATGGAAGACTTCTTCAGCGTCCCTTGGAGGATAACTTCTGCCGCTCCGGATCTCCTCTTCGGTTCCATCGGTGGGTCGGCTGGCTGAAGACAACTCAAGGTAGGATGATCTTCAGGGGCTTAGTGTTAGGTTTATTTAAGGGGGGTTTGGGTTAGATTAGGGGTATGTGGGTGGTGGGTTGTAATGTTGGGGGGGTATTGTATGGTTTTTTTTACAGGCAAAAGAGCTGAATTCTTTGGGGCATGCCCCGCAAAAGGCCCTTTTAAGGGCTGGTAAGGTAAAAGAGCTTTTCTTTTTGTATTTTAGAATAGGGTAGGGCATTTTTTTATTTTGGGGGGCTTTGTTATTTTATTAGGGGGCTTAGAGTAGGTGTAATTAGCTCAAAATTGTTATAATATTTTTCTAATGTCTGTAAATATTTTTTTTATTTTTTGTAACTTAGTTCTTTTTTATTTTTTGTACTTTAGTTAGTTTATTTAATTGTATTTATTTGTAGGTATTGTATTTAATTAATTTATTGATAGTGTAGTGTTAGGTTTATAGATAATTGTAGGTATTTTATTTAATTAATTTATTGATAGTGTAGTGTTAGGTTTAATTGTAGATAATTGTAGGTATTTTATTTAATTAATTTATTGATAGTGTAGTGTTAGGTTTAATTGTAACTTAGGTTAGGATTTATTTTACAGGTAATTTTGTAATTATTTTAACTAGGTAACTATTAAATAGTTATGAACTATTTAATATCTATTGTACCTGGTTAAAATAAATACAAAGTTGCCTGTAAAATAAATATTAATCCTAAAATAGCTACAATATAATTATAATTTATATTGTAGCTATATTAGGATTTATTTTACAGGTAAGTATTTAGCTTTAAATAGGAATAATTTATTTAATAAGAGTTAATTTATTTCGTTAGATTTAAATTATATTTAACTTAGGGGGGTGTTAGGGTTAGACTTAGCTTTAGGGGTTAATACATTTATTATAGTAGCGGCGAGGTCCGGTCGGCAGATTAGTGGTTAATACTTGAAGTTAGGTGTCAGCGATGTTAGGGAGGGCAGATTAGGGGTTAATACTATTTATTATAGGGTTATTGAGGCGGGAGTGAGGCGGATTAGGGGTTAATACATTTATTATAGTAGCGGTGAGGTCCGGTCGGCAGATTAGGGATTAATAATTGTAGGTAGGTGGAGGCGACGTTGGGGAGGCAGATTAGGGGTTAATAAATATAATATAGGGGTCAGCGGTGTTAGGGGCAGCAGATTAGAGGTTCAAAGGGATAACGTAGGTTGCGGCAGTGTACGGAGCAGCAGATTAGGGGTTAAAAAATTTAATAGAGTGGCGGCGATGTGGGGGGGGCCTCAGTTTAGGGGTACATAGGTAGTTTATGGGTGTTAGTGTACTTTAGAGCACAGTAGTTAAGAGCTTTATGAACCGGCGTTAGACCAGAAAGCTCTTAACTCCTGACTTTTTTCTGTGGCTGGAGTTTTGTCGTTAGATTTCTAACGCTCACTTCAGCCAAGACTCTAAATACCGGCGTTAGAAAGATCCCATTGAAAAGATAGGATACGCAATTGGCGTAGGTGGATCTGAGGTATGGAAAAGTCACGGCTGCAAAGTGAGCGTTAGACCCTTTCCTACACGACTCTAAATACCAGCGGTAGCCCAAAACCAGCCTTAGGAGCCTCTAACGCTGGTTTTGACGGCTAACGCCAAACTCTAAATCTAGCCGTTATTTAATTGTAGTTATTTTATTTAGATGTATTTAAATTATATTTAAATTAGGGGGTATTAGGGTTAGGGTTAGACTTAGGTTTAGGGGTTAATAACTTTATTATAGTGGCGGCGACGTTGGCAGCGGAAGAATAAAGGTTAATTAATTTAATATTGTCGCGGAGACATTGGGGGTGCAGATTAGGGGTTAATAACTATAATGTAGGTGTTGGAGATGTTGGGGGCAGCAGATTAGGGGTTAATATATATAATGTAGGTGTCCGGAGCGACATATTAGGGGTTAATAATATAAAGCAGGTGTCAGAGATGTCGGGGATGGCAGATTAGGGTTTAATAAGTGTAAAATTAGGGGTGTTTAGACTCGGGGTTCATGTTAGGGTGTTAGGTGCAGACATATTTTTTATTTTCCCACAAACAATGGGGCTGCGTTAGAAGCTGAACGCTGATTTTTTGCAGGTGTTAGGTTTTTTTCCAGCCAGCTCAGCTCCATTGTTTCCTATGGGGAAATCGTGCACAAGCACGTTTAGCCAGCTTACCGCTACCGTAAGCAACGCTGGTATTGAGGTGAGATGTGGAGCTAAATTCTGCTCTACGTTCACCTTTTTGCAGCTAACGCCAGGTTTAAAAAACCTGTAATATCAGCGTTGGCTTAAGGTAGTGGTGGAAAAAAAGGAGCGTTAGAGCCGCAAGCCTTACCGAAAAAAATTCGTAATCTAGCCGATAGTTTGTTGTGCACAACACTTCACTTTTTTTTTTTCTTCCCCCCACTTGATGATATGTTGTTTAAATACACTTAAACTAATTTTTTGTAATTATTATTATTATTTTTATAATACTTTATTTATGAAGCGCCATCATATTCCGCAGCGCTGTCCATGGAATAACTTGCATTCCAATTTTTTTTTCCATTTTTTTTGCACTATCTTTTCATCTTTGAATGGAAAGATTTGTCACACTGTCAAAAAATAAATCGCCAGCAATGCCATCTAAACAACGAGAAAAAAAAGTAAAAAGCCCTGACTTAGAACAGAGTATGGAGGTACAGGGGTTACAACTGGGCAACTATGACCCCCAGAGTTTGCTAAACAAATATCCGACTTAATAATGCCACACTTTAATTCAATTAAAGTAGAGATATCAGGTCTTACAGAAGAGGTTAGACAGTTTTCCAGCAGATTAGTGGAAGATGAAACGAGAATATCAGATCTTGAGGATCAGTTGAGTACCCAAGAAAAAAGGTATAAAGTCCACCTTGATATTACTAAAATTATGCAGGTGAAGGTAGAAGAGCTAGAAGACTGTTTACGCAGAAATAACGTGAAAATAATAGGCTATCCAGAGCCGGGTCAGTCCCAAGACTCAGATTTAATTAAATTTGCCTCTAAAGATTTACCAGTGTTGTTGGGGTAACAAACCTCTGAGGTATCCTTTCTGGTGGAAAGGGCACACAGAATGGGTACGCCTAGAGTAGACACCAATGGTAAAAGTAAACCTAGACCCATTATGGTGAAATATCTAAATTTCCAAGACAAGGTAACGATTATGAGGCAATTTAAACAAAAAAGTTCAATAGTGCTAGGACAAGAGAAAATGTTGTTATTTCAAGACTTCTCTAGCGAAACCTCGCTGAAACGTAGAGAGATGTCCCCTTTGTGCATGATTTTAATTCAAAAAGGTATCCAGGCTAGGCTTATGTACCCAGCTAAAATTTGTTTTAGGGCAAATAATGAAAATGTGATGTTGAAAACACCTCAGGAAGCCAGGGATTTTATTAGTTCCCTATAGGGATTTATTTTAAGAGGTTTATTGCTGGGTATTTCCTTTCCTTTTTTATTTTCCTTACTTACCGTAGGCCAGACAAATTGTTTTGTGTGTTGTGTTATTTAAGATGAAGTTAAAAGGTAGATAAATGGATACTCTTGCGGAGATATTATTAATAGATATATGTACAAGACTAGATGATTTAGGTTGGAGGTATTTAATTTGTGATGCTTTCATGTTGCATGTTTTATTTTTGTGGTTTTTCTGTTCCCTGTGGGTTTTTTTCTTCTTTTTTTCTCCCTTCTTCCCGCCTCTCCATGGGTGTGTTATTGGGTCGTAAGATGTAGAAGAAATAATGCCTAACATAGTATCATGGAACGTGGGGGGAATAACTTCCCCGGTTAAGAGGTCTATAATTTTAAAATTATTAAAAAAAAAGAACCCAGACATTGCTCTATTACAAGAGACTCATCTGCAGGAGGTAGAGAATGGCTAAACTTAAATGTAAATGGGTAGGGGAAGTAATATCGGCCCCTGGCCCTAAACGTAAGAGAGGGGTAGACTCAAAGTTTTGGGATAATATATATATTAAGCTTTTCCCTTACTTGAACAGGAACCTGATTATTGCGGGGGATTTCAACATGACAATGACTCCAGTGATAGACAGAACCACACTTGGTAAGCAGGTTACAGGTAGAAAAGCCGAAGAAAGACTATTTTGCGCTTTCCGCAATAAACTGAATCTCCATGATATATGGCGAATAAAGAACCCTGATACAAGAGCGTTTTCGTGTGTCTCTAAAACCCATAAAGTAATGTCCCGTATAGATCTCTTTCTAATTAATGACTCTATGTTGTCTTTAGAACTAGACCCAACGATAGATGACATAGTTATTTCTGATCACACGATAGTTGGTTTAGTCATAGACGGTATTAGGCATAGGAAAACAGGAGATAATAAAAAAAAATCCTTAGATACTGATTTCAATAGATTTTTAGTCCATAAATGGAATCAATACAAATAGACAATAAAAACTATTATCAGAAGATAGAGATCTTCTGGGAAGCCACAAAGGCGGTCCTACGTGGTAAAATAAAAGCTTACTTGGTTAAATGGGAAAAAATAGTGTGGGAGCGTGATATCCAATCGGCAAATCAACTAAGAAATAGCTATAAATTATATCTTAACAATTCTAATAATGTAACGTGGGCCAGTTATATAAAAGTTAAAGCAGAAAGAGAGGGATTTTTAAAAGTAAAAAGTGCAAAGCAGGACAGGAGATCAAATGCCTTCTTCACTAGTTATCATGGGAGATCAGCAAAATTTTTATCGAAAATAATCAAAGGGGGACAAAAAGGCAGGAAAAATATCACCAGCATTAAAAAGGGGATACAAGATTTACAGCGCTGAGTGAGATTTGTCGAATAATGTATGAACATTATCAAGAAATATATACCACGGGGCCCTGTAATCAGAAAGCCAAAGAGCAATTTTGGAATAACTTGTCTCTCCCACAATTAACAGTGGAGGAAATGCTAGAATTAAATCAACCCATATCGGAACAAGAAATCGCAACAGCTATAGATAAGGCTAAAATAAATAAAGCTCCAGGGCCCGACCAAATACCTGTTGAATTTTATTGAATACTTAAAAATGAAATTGGAGAAACGTTGCGAGACCTATTTAACCATTATTTCATTAAAAACTGTTCAGAATCAAGCCTTTTTGCTGCCTCTATGGTTATTCTTATACACAAAAAATATAAAGACCCCGAAAAGCCTAATGCCTATAGGCCAATAGCTTTATTAAATAATGACTATAAACTCCTTATAGTCATAGTAGCAGATAGACTGAAAAAATATATTAATAATCTGATCCATATAGACCAAACGGGATTTATGCCAGGTAGGAACTGATCCAAGAATATACGGAAAGTTTTATTAGTTCTGAGTCAGTATTGGAATAAAGTTAAGAGTGGAGTTAAAACAGGTGAGGTAGACTTAGCCCTGCTAACTTTAGATGCTGAAAAAGCATTTGATGCAATAGTATGGGAACATTTATTCACTGCTTTATCCCGTTTTGGCATTAACGGCAATTTTCTCAATTTTGTTAAATTAATTTATAAGGCCCCTTGCTTCACTCTGTTTATAAATGGGCAATTCTCCCTCAAAATAACGTTGGAGAAAGGGACTAGACAAGGATGTCCCTTGTCACCTCTATTGTTCAACCTCTCGATAGAACCATTAGCGGTAACACTTAGACAAGTGTTAACTGGAATTATGCTGGGAGATGGTAATGTAATTTTATCATTATACGGAGATGACTTACTACTTTTTTTTATCTAGAACAGCTCGTAGCATACTGACATTATTAGAAATAATCAATGAATTTGGGTCATTTTCTGGGTATAAAGTAAACTATCCAAAATCAGAACTACTTTGGATTATCCGGCCTAAAATACATACTTGTCATCACCCATTTCAAGAGGTTGAACAAATTAAATATCTTGGACTATATCTAACTTTAAACCCAGGGTTGTGGTATACTTTAAATCATCTTAAATCTTTCCAAGAAACTAGATTTTTAATAGAAAAGTGGAGACCATTGCCCATCTGGGTATCTGCCAAAATAATGATGCTGAAAATTTTTGTATTCCACGGTTGATGTATATATTACAGAATCTTCCAATTCCCATAAAAAATGTGGATATGAAGAGATATGATAAAAATTGTAAATCCTTTATATGGGGTGGAGGAAGGGTGAGACTTTCAAAAAACATTGTATATCTTGATAAAGAATATGGAGGGTTTCGACTTCCTAATCTTAAATTATATAATCAGGTCACAATGTTAAAAATAGCAATTGACTGGATTACGGAAAAAGATTATTGTTCTTTTACAGATATAGAGGGTTGTCTAATAAAGCCTTTTACTTTAAAAGCTATTTTACATACGCTCATGGATAAACTGCCATCTTCAGTATTAAATATTAAGATTATAAGTAATGTGGTTAAAGTCTGGCAGAAATTTTGTTCAGAGCTCAAGATAAATTTTAGGTTTTCCAAATTCTTCCCTATTCTGGGACACCCGGAGTTTTCACCAGGATTAAGCTATGGCATTTTCCATAGATGGAAAAGGGAAGGCATAGAGTATTTGGGGCAACTAACTGAGAAAGAGTCAGGGATATTTAAATCCTTTATACAGAAACAAGAAGAATTTGATATTCCAAGGCAACATTTTTTTGCGTACCTGCAGATTAGACAATTCTACAAGCATACATTACAAAAAATTTTTTGTCATTTTCTTCTGGGGATTATAGGAAGCGGGATAGCTAAAAAGTATCCAACTATAGCTGAATTTGGTCAAAAAATGACTGATCAATTAATTATAGAGCAAATGAATTTAGAGCCCAATAATGAAAGACATTTCAGAAGCTTTTATACAAAATGGGTGAATATTATCAGAGCACAACCATCGGAGTTACAAGCAGAGATTTTGAAGCCACTGCACAAAGCAGGTTTCCTGTCTTCGGAGGAGTAATAGAATTTGGGACAGCATTAGATAACACAAATTTGGTACTAGGAGGAAATAGTCTATGTATAGAGAGACCTAATATCTTAACTTGGGGGGCTTTCCCCCTCCTTCCTCCCCCGTTTCCCTTTTTTTTTGTGTCTTGTCTTGTCTTGCTTAGGGCTCCATGTACTAAGCCGTCAATTCATCCGTCATTTTAGTCGCGGCTAAACTCGCCGTTACTCGCCGCGGGCGAAATGGTGTCCGCTGTAGCTATGTACTAATAATCCCACAACAAATAGACACCTCTAGCCCGCCGCGAGCAGTGGCGGAATATTGATAAATTTGACGCCTCGCTCGCCGCGAATAAGCTGATGTACTTAACTTTCAGTTCAATTGTCTGGCCAATTGTTAACACGTGACATGTAAGGTGTCATGAACGTCATAGTAGAAGCGGGAATAGAATTTTGCTCCTATAAATGGACAAGTTTTCTAAACAACTTTATTATTGTTCCAAAATTTTTGGAGAGTAATTACAGAGCGCTCGTTTTTGAGATCTTTATTTACTATTTCGATATGGCTTCATCTGGATCTGAAACCGCTTCAAAATCCAAGAATCCTCACTTTTCTCATCAGCAAAACGTCGTTTTGATTGATATGATTATTGACTCTTATGATTATTTGTTTGGATGTCGTGTCAAACAGACAAATTTTTCTAGAAGGAAGCAGATCTGGCAAAGGATCAGCGACGCTGTTAGTGCCCAGGGTCCAGGAAAAAAGGATGTCGATCAGCTGAAGAAGCGTTACAACGACATTAAACGCTTCGCCAAAGCTAAATTGGCCAGAGAGAAAAATTCGGCACGTGCTACCGGAGGTGGACCAGCATATGTGGCAGACCTCAATGGCTATGAGCAGAAGCTTGTTCAGCGTCTGGGACCGGAGATCATCACTGGCATAACGGATGATTGTGACAGTGATTTAAGAGGTAAATGTACAACATAGTTGACGTAAATGTTCTTTTTAAAGTTATGATAGGTTATTGTCTCCAATATATATTTCTTTAAAATAACATTATCTGACTTCTTACGCTTCAGTATCCTATATGCCATCTAGGCCCCAAATACTGTAATCATTTATGTCGCATATATGTATAAGGGATTGTACAAGCCATTTAGGCCCCAAATACTGTAATAATTTATCTCGCATATATGTATAAGGGATTGTACAAGCCATTTAGGCCCGAAATACTGTAATAATTTATCTCGCATATATGTATAAGGGATTGTACAAGCCATTTAGGCCCCAAATACTGTAATCATTTATGTCTCATATATGTATAAGGGATTGTACAATAATAGTATTGTTATACTGCCTTTTTTTAATGGTCTAACGGAACTAAAGATTTGTTGATTATTACTATAGTGATCCCTAAAGATAACACCCATGTGTTTATTTTCAAACCAGTATTGCATAGAAACCTTAAAGAGATAATGACAATAGAAATAATGTAATTTGAAACTATTAAAATAATATTGTATGTCCGACATTAATCATGAGACTAACCCCAGATCACATGCCTTCTTAAATTTCTGATCTATTGACTTCCATGTTGCGTTATTTCACTATAGAATATTATTGTTAGCATCTTTCAAAATTGTTCTCCGCTTTATAAACATACATTTTTCAGATATAGCTATGCACATAGTTGACGCAGTCACATGAACCATCTATGTGCATCAACCAATGATCATTTACTGTGCCTGTATAGATTTGCTTTTCCTCAAAGTATAAAAATCCAATGAATGCAAAAACATAATACATTTAAATATTTTTAAAAATGCATTTTCTTATGCAATTTGTAAAGGTAATTATTTTTTTTCATGTCCCTTTAAAGGGCCACTAAAACCAAAATCTTTTATTAATGATTCGGATAGAGAATTGAAATTTAAACAACATATTACTTCAATTTTCTAGATATTCTTAGTTGAAGAAAAATAAATACACATGTTGAGCCAATCACACGAGGCTTCTTTGTGCATCAATCAAATGCTTTTCAACAAAGAATATCTATAGAATAAAACAAATTAGATAATATAAGTAAATTATAAAGATGTTTATAACTGCATTCTCTTTCCAAATCATAAAAAAAGGTGGTTGGCATGTCCCTTTAATGATTGAGCCTGCATTCACTGCTGTAATTATTATTATTAACAGTTTTAACTTTCAGTTTCAAATATAAATAAAAATAAACCTAATTTTTTTTTTATTTTTTTTTTTTTTAAGCAATGCCAACAACAGCAGAGCCTGTGAGGAGTAACGAGGTGCCCACTTGTTCTACTTCTTCTTCTGCGGTTTCGAGACCACCCGGTGCAGCTGTTTCAAGACCTTCGGACAGTTTTACACATGGACAATTTATACGCTCATCATCTAATGTTACACACACAACTTCCTCGGCGGACACACTTCCGGATCTAAGGACCAGCACTCCACAAACTGGTGTTGGTAGAGCAACTGGTAAGTACTTTACAAATGAATAATTTCAATGTTGTGTCTTTTATCTCTTTTATCTCTCAATTTTTTTTTTGTAATTTTTTTTTTAAATGTCAAATGTCATTATTGACATATTCTATTTCGAGATCTTGTACATATTTTTTTAAATGAGGATTCTTGTAGAGCATGCATGCTATATTAATCAACTTTCAATTTTTTTTAAAATTTATCATTATTTTCTTTTTGAGAATTGATCATAGTATTACATAAGAAAGCTGATAGAAATTCCATGCAATATATCTTATTCTCAAAAAGATTATTTTTGCTTCAGTGTCCAGTTAATTGCAAAATACATTTCCATTAATAATTTCGAATATATCGTTACATTGACAAAAAAGCATTTTATTTATTTATTTTTATGTTATTTATTTTTTTATAGGTGATTTGGGACGTCTTTTCCAGAGATTGACTGGACATTCATCTCCATTATTTGATGGTATGTATCACATATGTATATATATATATAATATAACTTAAATTGGTGTATGACGGTTGTATCTGCTCTCTCCTTCTATTCTATTTCTGCAAGTGTTTTTATAACATTTTATTTTTATTTACTAACAATTTGTTATGTCTTGATCTAGAAGAAGAAAACTCATCAAGGGAGATCACTATCAATCTCATGCCGATAGTGGAAAATCCCATTCAAGATGAACCACCAGGAGGGCATGATGGAAGTGAGACTCCGGATATTCTTGAAGATTTGGGAGATGCGCAACCGGATGAAATTCACACACCAGAAAACATTGAGGAACCTGTTGAAACACAGGCACCACCAATTGAACTGCAAACAGGTGGTGTAAATATTGACAATACACCGGCAGAAGGACAATTTGGCGATGTTGCATTGAGGGAAATGTTGACACTGGCAAGGCAATACAGAGAGGACCACAGAGAAATGCTGAATATTATTAACACTAATATTGAACGCTGGGCTGCTCTGTCAGAAAAAAATGTGGAAATCGAAAGGCAAAGGAATGAGATAGAGATGCAGAAATTACAGCTGCAAAGAGAGATGTTCCAGTGGCAGAGGCAGATGGATGAAGAGAAAAACCATCAAATTAACAGAGCTTTGAGCATCAGCGAAAGGACATTACAATCTCTGTTGGCTATTGTCAGTGAAAGGGAGGCGACAACAGACCCAAAGAGGCAACGTCTGGAGTGAAAATTTTTAATTATCTAGTCACTGTTAATTTTTTTACTCTGTATATTGTGTACAAAGTTATTGTTTGTGTATTTTTAAGGGACACTGTACTCAAATTTTTTCTTTTGTGATTCAGATAGAGCATGCAAATTTGATCATAGGAGTACATTTGAAAGTTGCTTAAAATTGCATGCTCTATCTGAATCACAAAAGATAAAATTTGAGTACAGTGTCCCTTAAAAATACACAAACAATAACTTTGTACACAATATACAGAGTAAAAAAATGTAAGTACAATGCTGATATTACTGCCTTTTATATATGTCTAGACTGGCGTCTAGAGTGACTTTCCTATTGTTTTGTACCTTGCCCGCCACCTAAAAGGTGGCGAGGCAAAAATAACGAGGTGGGAGCGGAAATTGACGCGAGCGGACAAATAGATTTTTTAGTACATTCGTTTTTGGCGAGTTGGTGGTCAAATGTATCTAATTACAGTAAAAAATGGAGAGGTAGCGAGGTATGGCGGATAAGTACGCTCGCAATTTTAAAGATGCGAGTTTTTACATAATTGACGGCTTTGTACATATCAGTTTGCGAGTTTGGGCGCGAGATTTGTTGCGGGTAGCTCGCTGACTGCTTAGTACATGGAGCCCTTAGTTTCATTTGTTTTGTTGTGTTTTATTTTGTTTCGTTCATTTTGTCTTGTTTCATTTTGTTTTGTCTCATGTTATGTGGTGTGTGTACATTATAGAAAATTCTAATTCAGGTACTTAGAGTAATTGGACTTTTTGAATTAGATATTTGATGATTTCTTTGAATGGTAGAGATAATGGCCTCTAGTTATCAAGCCGTCAACCGCAAATACGCTGGAATTCTGCAGCGTATTTGTGGTGAGGCTGATTCGCCATAGTTATCAACCCCTACTGCCCGGCAAAATTAGAATATAGTGACGTAACATACGATCCACCAGACTCAGCCCGAAACAGATCGATGGTTACGTCACTACAGATGTTCCGAACGCAAGTTCGGCACAATCTGACTACTTTTGGTAGTTATCAAACTACTACCAGGTAACCTCGCTACTATTCCGGCCCAGCGTACGTGGATTTCAATCCGCCACCCTGGAGGCGGTGGATCCCATAGGAATCAATGGAAGTCTGACCATAGCGAAAGCTCATGTTCGCTGCTGCCAGATATCCCATTGATTCCTATGGGAGATGTCTGCACCTAACACCCTAACATGTACCCCGAGTCTAAACACCCCTAATCTGCCCCCCCATACCGCCGCAACCAAATAAATTTATTACCCCCTAAAACGCCGCTCCCGGACCCTGCCGCAACTATATTAAACATGTTAATCCCTAAACCGCCACTTCCTGACCCTGCCACCACCTACATTATACATATTAACCCCTAATCTGCCGCCCCATATACCGCCGCCACCTACAGAAACGTCTTCAATCTTCATCCATCCGGAGCGTAGCGGAGCCATCTTCAAAGGAGCCGACACGTAGCCATCCTCTTCAACCGACGACTGAAAGACGAATGAAGGTTCCTTTAAGGGACGTCATCCAAGATGGCGTCCCTCGAATTCCGATTGGCTGATAGGATTCTATCAGACCATCAGAATTAAGGTAGGAAAAATCTGATTGGCTGATTGATTCAGCCAATCAGATTGAAGTTCAATCCGATTGGCTGATCCAATCAGCCAATCGGATTGAGCTCGCATTCTATTGGCTGTTCCAATCAGCCAATAGAATGCAAGGTCAATCCGAGATAGAATCTCGGACATCCCTTAAAGGAACCTTCATTTGTCGTTCAGTCGTCGGTTGAAGAGGATATCCTCCATACGCTCCGGATGGATGAAGATTGAAGACGCCGCCTGGATGAAGACTTCAATCGGATGGAGGACCTCCTCTGTGCACCTTGGATGAAGATTTCGGCCCGGTTGGGTGAAGACGGCTCCAGGTAGGATGATCTTCAGGGGGTTAGTGTTAGGTTTTTTTAAGGAGGGTTTGGGTGGGTTAGAGTAGGGGTATGTGAGTGGTGAGTTTTAATGTTGGGGGGGTTGTATTTTTTTTTACAGGTAAAAGAGCTGATTACTTTGAGGCAATGCCCCGCAAAAAGTCCTTTTAAGGGCTGGTAAAAGAGCTGGTTATTTTCTGTAATTTAGTGTTTTTTTTTTTTTGTACTATAGTTTAGTTTATTTAATTTAATTTGAGGTAATTGTAGGTAATTTATTTAATTTATTTAATGATAGTGTAGTGTTTGAGGCAATGCCCCGCAAAAAGCCCTTTTAAGGGCTGGTAAAAGAGCTGGTTACTTGGTAATATAGAATAGGGTAGGGCATTTTTTTATTTTGGGGGCTTTATTATTTTATTAGGGGGCTTAGATTATGTGTAATTAGTTTAAAAATCTTGTAATTCTTTTTTATTTTCTGTAATTTAGTGTTTGGTTTTTTTTGTACTATAGTTTAGTTTATTTAATTTAATTTTAGGTAATTGTAGGTAATTTATTTAATTTATTTAATGATAGTGTAGTGTTAGGTTTAATTGTAACTTAGGTTAGGATTTATTTTACAGGTTATTTTGTAAGTATTTTAGCTAGGTAGCTATTAAATAGTTATTAACTATTTAATAGCTATTGTACCTAGTTAAAATAAATACAAAGTTGCTTGCAAAATAAATATAAATCCTAAAATAGCTACAATATAATTATTAGTTATATTGTAGCTATCTTAGGGTTTATTTTACAGGTAAGTATTTAGTTTTAAATAGGAATAATTTAGTTAATAATAGTAAGTTTTATTTAGATTTATTAAAATAGTATTAAAGTTAGGGGGTGTTAGTGTTAGTGTTAGACTTAGGTTTAGGTGTTAATAAGTTTAATATAGGTGGCGGCGGGGTCCAGGAGCGGCGGTTTAGGGGTTAAAAATTTAATTTAGTTGCGGCGGGGTCCGGGAGCAATGGTTTAGGGGTTAAACAATTTATTTAGTTGTGGCGGGGTCCGGGATCCGCAGGATAGGGGTTAATAACTTGAATATAGGTTGTGGCGGTGTAGTGGGGGGCAAGATAGGGGTTAATAACTTTAATATAGGTGGCGGTGGGCTCCGGGTGCGGCGGTGTAGGGGTTAATACATTTATTAT
Source organism: Bombina bombina (assembly GCF_027579735.1). NCBI lineage: Eukaryota > Metazoa > Chordata > Amphibia > Anura > Bombinatoridae > Bombina > Bombina bombina. The sequence goes on from NC_069502.1 coordinate 1,068,354,586, forward strand.
AGTTGCAGCGGGGTCCAGGAGCTGCGGTTTAGGGGGTAATAACTTTATTTAGTTGTGGGGGGCTCCGGGAGCGGCGGTTTAGGGGGTAAAACAGTGTAGTTTAGTGTGGGTGCTTAGTGACAGGCTATCAAAAAAGCTGCGAAGAAGCCAATGAGCAGCGAGATTGATGACTGTCAGTTAACAACAGTCCACTGCTCATCCCTCCGTACTTGGTGCGCGGCTTCTTGGCAGATTTTTTGATAACTTTGGCGAACGTATTGAGGTCTGCGGCGGCGATGGTAGGCGAGCTTAGGCAAGCGTATTAGGCTGGCGAATGCAGCTAAGTAGATGGCCTCATACATAGAGACCATTGCCTCAGTTTGAGCATTTTAGTTGGATTTTCTAGAAATTAAATATTATAAGGATATCCATTATGTAGGGCAGCGGTTCCCAACCTGGGGTACGTGTACCCCTGGGGGTACTTGGCAGGCCAGTTGGGGGTACGCAAAAATATTGTTGGTAATGGCGGAAGATGCGGGGGGAGGGTCGGGGGGCACTCTCAATGGGTCATCAATAAGCATTGTGGAACTGTGGAAGAAAGGAGCATTTAGCCGGAAAGTGACAAATGAAGTCCTGGCCTGGCATATAGGCAGATGGGAGCCCCTGCACCTGAAATATGTGGACTGGGTGTGGATGACTCCGGTCCACATATTAATGATCACCCTGTGTCACCAGACAGCTTAGCCTCCTGCTCCACCCACCTCTGTCCCATGCACACAATTTTGACTGCAAATGCTCAAATAAAAGCGGCACTACAGCAGCATAGCTACGTGGACACGTGTGATAGAGCCATTGAGATTGCGAGTGACACAGGCGAGGCAGGTCTGCATCCCCAAATAAGTTATAGTCAGTGCCGGTAAGTAAAGTACTGCTCCTAGTGCTTGCTTGATTCAGACTGCTTCACTTCCAACTAAAAACGTTCATAGTGGCTGGGTGGTTAATATCGATCTGATCTCACAAATTTAAATATTTATTTTTATGATCATTACTCCTCCCAGGGCCTTGTTTAGGAGCAACCAGGCAGCTAAGAATAATATCTGAGCTTTAATCCTGTTGATACACGTACAGTCATATGCAATTCAGGTATAGCTTACCTCCCCTATAAAAAAAGTGCTTCCTTTATTTTGAGGGATGAGTGGGGGTAATGAAGAGCGGGGGTACTCATAAATGAAAAGCCTAATCAAGGGGTACAGGAGAGAAAAAAGGTTGGGAACCGCTGATGTAGGGTAATGGATTGTGATATAGCCTTCTTCCGATGCTTCTTTTTTTTCCATGACTCTGTGTAAAGTATCATGAATTGGTATGTAAATAAAGAGATATATATAAAAAAAAACAAGATATCACCAGGTGCCAATAAATATAAGATGATTTATTTCTCAATCTTTAAAAATATTCCAGTACAGACTTGGTCTGACGCGTTTCAGCTTCTCTAGCGTGCCATAATCAAAGACCACAGTCTTTGATTACAGCACGCTAGAGAAGCCGAAACGCGTCAGACCAAGTCTGTGCTGAAATATTTTTAAAGATTGAGAAATAAATCATCTTCATATTTATAGGTGCCTGGTGATATCTTGTGTTATGCTATATCTATACAAGCAAGGAGGAGCTTGCTTTTTAAAAACAAGTACACACTCAGTGATGACCGCAATAAAAGAGAGGCTAGAGCCAGCAGTAACACTGAGCCGTTCTACATTGGATTGTGATGCTATTATAGCTATCTTTATTGTTGTTGAACTATTGAATAGGCACGTTTGTTATACAGAGACATACAAGGTATTTGTGATATGACTTGTAATCTAGCCCACAGTTGGATGGTGGCTTCTTTTTTAATTGAATTGCAATAGCATATAACTGCATTCAATTGGAATAGGTCTGCTGTTGTCTTTTTTAATCATGCACTGTAATCACCAAGACTGTAGCTCCTGGATCCAAACCCATACATAATTGTTCACCATCTATGTTTCCCAAGACATGAAAAGGAGTATAGGGAATGCTTTCATAAGAACATTTAAGTTGTGCAAGAAATTAGTCCCACATCATCGCTAAAAGCACTGAGAAAAAGAAGTTAACAATTCAATAATCTTTACCTAGGTACACCAATACTGCAGTCTTTTAATTTTACAGAATTGTGTACTACATATTGTTTTGTCACAAATGCTGGACATTAAAGGGACACTAAAGCCAAAAATTAAACTTTCATGATTCAGATAAAGCATGTGGTTTTTAAGAGGGAAAAAAAATCTACAATTTTTTTTATGCACTAGCTGATTTTAATGGTCCTTTAAAGGAACTGTGAACACTTTGTAATTACAAGACATTTTTTTATTGTGTTGCTATAGGATAACTTATCAGCTAAAAGTAGCATCCTTTTTACTGTAATCATTTTTTAATAGTGAAACTCCACCCACCATTTGCTTTATTTGGAGGAGCCAATCTGAGCTTTAGTCTACGGACAACAAGGCTAGTCAAAATCATAAACTTAGTATAAAGTAAATTGTTTTGCAGTTGGTATCTGATAAAGGCAATTAGGGATAGAGCTAGACTTGAGAAAATGAAGTGGGGTGCACTTTAAAGGGACAGTCTACACCAGAATATGTATTGTTTTAAAAGATAGATAATCCCTTTATTACCCATTCTCTAGTTTTGCATAACCAACGCATATATATATATATATACACTTTTTACCTCTGTGATTACCTTGTATCTAAGACTCTGCAGACTACCCCCTTATCTCAGTGCTTATTACAGACTTGCATTTTAGCCAATCAGTGCTGGTGACTAGGAACTCCACATGCGTGAGCACAGTGTTATCTACAGGGAGTGCAGAATTATTAGGCAAATGAGTATTTTGACCACATCATCTTCTTTATGCATGTTGTCTTACTCCAAGCTGTATAGGCTCGAAAGCCTACTACCAATTAAGCATATTAGGTGATGTGCATCTCTGTAATGAGAAGGGGTGTGGTCTAATGACATCAACACCCTAAATCAGGTGTGCATAATTATTAGGCAACTTCCTTTCCTTTGGCAAAATGGGTCAAAAGAAGGACTTGACAGGCTCAGAAAAGTCAAAAATAGTGAGATATCTTGCAGAGGGATGCAGCACTCTTAAAATTGCAAAGCTTCTGAAGCGTGATAATCGAACAATCAAGCGTTTCATTCAAAATAGTCAACAGGGTCGCAAGAAGCGTGTGGAAAAGCCAAGGCGCAAAATAACTGCCCATGAACTGAGAAAAGTCAAGCGTGCAGCTGCCAAGATGCCACTTGCCACCAGTTTGGCCATATTTCAGAGCTGCAACATCACTGGAGTGCCCAAAAGCACAAGGTGTGCAATACTCAGAGACATGGCCAAGGTAAGAAAGGCTGAAAGACGACCACCACTGAACAAAACACACAAGCTGAAACGTCAAGACTGGGCCAAGAAATATCTCAAGACTGATTTTTCTAAGGTTTTATGGACTGATGAAATGAGAGTGAGTCTTGATGGGCCAGATGGATGGGCCCGTGGCTGGATTGGTAAAGGGCAGAGAGCTCCAGTCCGACTCAGACGCCAGCAAGGTGGAGGTGGAGTACTGGTTTGGGCTGGTATAATCAAAGATGAGCTTGTGGGGCCTTTTCGGGTTGAGGATGGAGTCAAGCTTAACTCCCAGTCCTACTGCCAGTTTCTGGAAGACACCTTCTTCAAGCAGTGGTACAGGAAGAAGTCTGCATCCTTCAAGAAAAACATGATTTTCATGCAGGACAATGCTCCATCACACGCGTCCAAGTACTCCACAGCGTGGCTGGCAAGAAAGGGTATAAAAGAAGAAAATCTAATGACATGGCCTCCTTGTTCACCTGATCTGAACCCCATTGAGAACCTGTGGTCCATCATCAAATGTGAGATTTACAAGGAGGGAAAACAGTACACCTCTCTGAACAGTGTCTGGGAGGCTGTGGTTGCTGCTGCACGCAATGTTGATGGTGAACAGATCAAAACACTGACAGAATCCATGGATGGCAGGCTTTTGAGTGTCCTTGCAAAGAAAGGTGGCTATATTGGTCACTGATTTGTTTTTGTTTTGTTTTTGAATGTCAGAAATGTATATTTGTGAATGTTGAGATGTTATATTGGTTTCACTGGTAAAAATAAATAATTGAAATGGGTATATATTTGTTTTTTGTTAAGTTGCCTAATAATTATGCACAGTAATAGTCACCTGCACACACAGATATCCCCCTAAAATAGCTAAAACTAAAAACAAACTAAAAACTACTTGCAAAAATATTCAGCTTTGATATTAATGAGTTTTTTGGGTTCATTGAGAACATGGTTGTTGTTCAATAATAAAATGAATCCTCAAAAATACAACTTGCCTAATAATTCTGCACTCCCTGTATATGAAACACATGAACTAACACCCTCTATTGGTGAAAAACTGTCATAATGCCCTGAGATGAGAGGCAGCCTTCAAGGGTTTAGAAATTAGCATATGGACCTCCTAGGTTTAGCTTTCAACTAAGAATACAAAGAGAACAAAGCAAAATTGGTGATAGATGTAAATTTGAAAATTGTTTGAAATTGCATGCCCTATCTGAATAATGAAAGTTTGTTTTGGACTAGACTGTCACTTTAAAAAATTTTGAATTAGAAATTGCTAAATTTTATGAGCTAAATCATAGGACAAGGGGGCCCAATAAATAATGAAAATATATTGCAAATTTGTTTCATTAAAGGGATACTAACCTCATTTGTTTTCTTTCATGGTTCAAATAGAGCGTGCAATTTTAAACAACTTTCTAATTTACTCCTTTTTCCACATTTTCTTAGTTTTCTTGTTATCTTTATTTCAAAAGCAGGAATGTCAAGCTTAGGAGCCGGCCCATTTTTTGTTCAGAACCTTGGTTACACTTTCTTATTGGGGGCTAAATGTAGCCACCAATAATCAAGAGCTATCCATGATGCTGAACCTAAAATGGGACATTTCCTAAGCTTTACATTCTTGCTTTTTAAATAAAGATAGGAAGAAACATTTATAATAGAAGTAAATTAGAAAGTTGCTTAAAATTGCATGCTCATCTGAATCATAAAAGAAAAAAAATGGGTTTAGTATCTCTTTAAGCATAACTAAACTTTTTATACACAAACCTCAATATCTTTACTGTCCCTTTAAGTGACTTTTACTCTATTCCTTTATATATATACAGTACATGCATAAATACACACACACAAAACATGAAAACATTTTGTGGATGTTGCTCAATACAGTACAGACTTAGCTGAAAATCATATAGCACTTTTAAAAAGTCAAAATACACAAATGTAGCTGTACACTATAAACTAAGAGATAATGTTAAAAAGTAAAGAAAACTTATGGTACAGATGATGATAAAATAACTAAGGCAGGAAAATGGCAAATGTTAAATAGTTGTAACAAACCTTCAGTAGTTGGAAAAATATACAAGAGCACTTATCATTTCAAGGTCACAACGCTCCAAAGAACAGTGAAGTGTTTTTTTTTTTTTTTTTTTGTAATTAGGTCATAATCTAGACAACAGGGAGAGAGCAAGGTTCTCTAAAAAAATAGGCATATGGTCAGTCATGTGGGAAAGACACAACAGGAAAATAAATGAACACATGAAAATTAAATTTTCAACATAAAGATAGATAAATAAATAAAGACTTATTTTACTATTACAGATAGATAGATAGATAGATAGATAGATAGATAGATAGATAGATAGATAGATAGATAGATAGATAGATAGATAGATAGATATAGATAGATAGATAGATAGATAGATATAGATTAGATAGATTATAGATTAATAATAGATATGTATATAGATAGGTAGATAGATGATTGATAGATAGATGATAGATAGATTGATAGATAGTTGATAGGTAGATAGATAGCTGATAGGTAGATAGATTATAGATTAATAATAGATAGGTATATAGATAGGTAGATAGATACATACATACATAGATAGATAGATAGATAGATAGATAGATAGATAGATAGATAGATAGATAGATAGATAGATAGAAATAAAATAGTTTAATAACAAATTTTTCTTACTCAATCCCCCAAAAAACTAAAAACATCTAAATTAAAGTGCTTGATCAAACTCCCAAAAAGAAGAAGTTCTAATTTAAACTTAAAAGGACAGTAAACCCCAAATTTTTATTTTATGATTCAGGTAGAAAATACAATTTTAAACAACATTGCAATTTACTTCTATTATATAATTTGATTCATTCTTTAGATATCCTTTGCAGCTACTGAGCCTATCTAGATATGATTTTCAGCAAAGGATATCAAGAGAATGAAGCAAATTAGATAATAGAAATAAATTAGAAAGTTATTCAAAATTGTATGTTGTTTCTAAATCAGGAGAAATACATTTCGGTTTTGTGTCCCTTTAATTACCAAAGCCTCATTGATCACATTAGACATGACGTTATAAATAACATTGGTCATTGAACCACTGGCCTTTAGCATATGAGAACAAGATTATCACATATATACTAGTTAAAGTTGTCCCTCTGTAATGAGAACAGTATTGCATTGGGTGGAGTGGTATAACCAGGAACACATGTAAATAACCAAGAAATATCATTTATATGCAACTATGGCTGTTTTAATCATTCAAACAGCTGCTGTACAAATTCATTGTAATTGGAACAATGCTAAAAAAAAAAAAAAAAAAAAAAACTCCAAATGTTCTTTCACGTATCAGATAGATCATGCAGTTATCTAATGTGCATCATTCTCTTGCTATCCTTTGGTTAAACTAATGTTTCTTCATCAACGGATACCAAGAGAATGAAGCAAATCTGATAATAAAAATATAGTTGATTTTGGGGTTTATAAACCTTTAAATTTGTTTGATCAGCGTTTCCATTATAAGCCTCACTTTTAACTCTGGAATGCAAAAAAAAAAGAAGCTGAGCTGACATTTTCTGGCCATGCTTACTCACTGATCTATTTTATATCTATTTTGACTAGAAAAAAACAATAATATCTCAGCAGGGGTATTTTTCTATTTATTTAAAGATCTAATTTATTTATAGCTACAGGGACCAGACCAAAAATAGACCACTTGTTATTAATTTCAGCCGAGTTGCATGGTTTTCAAGTGATTAAAATCCCAAGATACTTTGGCCATTAAAACCTCTCAGTCACTAACAGGTTTTCTTGCAATAACCATGCTAAAACTTGTCAATTGTTAAACGGATAGGAAACCAAAAAAGTTTATTTCTGTGCAGGCATCTTCATAACCTTTCAACTGGCAGTGCTGTTAGTGACAAACACAACAGTGCAAGTCTCATCCATTAAATACAATTCTGAAACACGGCATTTGTATATGTTGGGTAGGGATGGGCAAATGTTTTGCAAAATTCAAAAAATAAAAAAGGAATTTTAACACATTCGTTCATTTGTTTTCGAATTTTGAATGTTTGTACAATATTCTGACATTCATTTCATGTAATAGTATTTTTATTTCTATCTTTAAATGTAATAATTGATTAGATTAGAATTTTTCTAATTCAAATATTGCATAATTTCAATCATTCATTTTGTAATAGTATTTCTAGTGCTCTCTTAAAATTTAATATTCAAATTATGCAATATTCGAATTAGAAACATTTGAATCAATATATTTGTAATAGTATTTCTAATGCTCTCTTTAAATGTAATATTCTAATTATGCAATATTCAAAATGATATATTTGTATCTATTATGTATCAAATTTCTAAATTCCCTACCTCATGAATTATTGAACTTATGAAAAGTATTTCTTAAATCAAATGTTACATTTGAAATTTTGAATGTGGATATTCTACCTAATTATGAACATTTGAAAAGAAAAGTAACATTCGAAAGCCATAAATAACATTTGATTACCAAATTTTAATGGTTTTTCATTTTTATCAGCATTCAATAAGAAGGACTATTCATTCTACCAAGTGAAATACCCTTTTACCACATTCTCCAACACCTAATGCTGGGGTCCTGACTTTTCCTACAGATACCTTTAGCTGTGCAGGATATCACATACTCAACACATGTAAATGGGAACCCTGTCCACTGTATACAGCTTTTCCAATAGGGATGAAAAGACCTTTAATGAATTGATACTATGTTTGTTTATACACCTCTACAATGTCTCCTGTGGCCATTTCAGAGTGATTTGCAAGATTATAGGCTGTTTCTGAATAGCCTTGGAATAGTTGCAAATATGTCCAAAATGCCATTTTGAGGTCTTATCAAGTACCTTTTGGATTTATTTATTTTTAATTCTGATTGACCTCATAGTAAAAATAGGGCTTTTAGCAAGGATCCAAAAACAAATTTGTGGGTGAGGGAAAGCACTTAAAATGTACAATAAAAGAGCCAATAAATTGTAATTGAAGTCATAATAAGGTATGCTTTTTAACAAAAGATAGCAGGACAATATAGGTACATTACAATGTGTGAAGGGTAGCATGATTAACAGTGACAGGGAGAAGGCTGAGGTACTAAACCAGTTCTTTTATTCAGTATACACAAGAGAGGAGCCAATGGGAGATACTTTGGAACAAACTAGAACATACAAGCCAAAACCATTAACTGGGTTATTGCTAAGGGATGTCAGGAAAAACAACTGGATAATATTAATGTAAATAAAACTTGTAAAAAAGTAAAGGGATTTGGGAGTAGTAATAGATAACAAGCTAAAGATGAGTGCACAATGCAGGGTAGCGGCTTCTAAGGCTAATAAGATACTAGCATGTATCAAAATAGGCATTGATGCAAGAGAGGAAAGCATAATTCTGTCACTATTTAAACCTCTGGTAAGACCTCACCTTGAGTATGGAGTGACTGATCTAAAAAAAAAAGATATTGCAGAGAATTAATGTAAGCTATGAGGACAGGTTAGCCAAACTGGGACTGTTTTGAGAGGGGATTTGGTTACTTTATATAAATATATTTAAGGCCCATATACAGAGATGGCAGAAGCTCAGTTTATTCCAAGAACATTGTTTATAACAAGAAGTCACAATTTAAGGCTGGAGAAAAGGAGATTTAATCTCCTGCATTGAAAACGCCTTTTCACTGTAAGAGCAATCAAATTGTGGAACTCATTACCTGAGGAGGTAGTAAATGCCTTAGATACATATTAAAATTGCTTAGATACATTTCTGGCTGGAAACAGAATTCAGGGATATTATTGCTTGTGCTAAATTGGTCAAGAATATTAAGATTTTCATAGGTTGAACTTGATGAACTTCTGTCTTTCTTAAATCTCATCTACTGTGTATATACTGTGTGTATGTATATATATATATATATATATATATATATATATATATATATATATATATATATATATATATATATATATATATATGTGTGTGTGTGTGTGTGTGTGTGTGTGTAACTATACTTTGTATAGCTTCAAAAATTTTATTTTATTTTTTAAATAAAAAATGTTGACCTGCTACTGCCTGCACTGATATCATGAGAGTGTGACATGATGCTTCACTAGTGTCTCTGACTAAAGGGGTTAGTCTTTCTGTTTTACCCATTGGTGTTTATGTGTGTTTACATGTGTGTATGTATGTATGTGACTGTGTGTGTATTTATGCATGTATGTGTGTGTGTATGTTTATGGAACCAGCAAATTACAGACCTTGTTACTACAGCATGGGGGGGGCGGGGGTAAACCGTGTCACTATACAGTACCACTTTATACAGTATGGGGGGGCTGGACCATGTCACAGACTACTGTGGTCACTTTGTAAAGTACTGGGGCGGGTAGGGTCAGGCCAGCCTTCTCACTGGCAGATTACATACTGTGTCACTGACTCATTATATACAGTACTGGTGGGTTAAACAGTGTCACTATATACAGTAATAGGGGGTCAGACCATCTCACAGACTGTGGGCACAGGGTACCTCCTTTTGCAGACATGTAATTGGATTCACATTTTTAGTCTGTGTTAAATGTTAAAAAAAAAAAGATATGTATCAAATTCACTTTTTTTGGGAGGGGGGGGCCTTCTTAGATTCTTGCACCTGGGCCCTGTGGTTTCTAGTTACGTCACTGAAAGACAGACACATTTTTTGTTCATTCAGTTGTAATTACTCAGTGCAACTTATAACATCCAAGTGAAAGCTATAACAACAACATGTCAGGCAAAAATAAAGACAATTCAAAAACAATAACTAAATTGGAAAAAGGATCACCCCTCCTAAAATTACTTGTAAACTCAATCAGGTGTAGCTAATCACCTTCTCAATTGCAAACACAAATCCATTTGACCTTCAACTGTGATCAGCTGTGGGCATATTGATTAGCCCAGCATGAAAAGAGTTTTCCTTGAGTATCTCAGTCACTGGTAGTGCAACTGAAGCAAACAATCAACTATGGGTGACACAGCACTGTCAAAAGATCTACGGGATAATGTTGTGGACAGGCACACATCAGGAGATGGATATAAGAAATATCCAAGGCTTTATCAATGCCTAAAAGCACAATGAAGTATATTATTAAGAAGTGGAAGGTATATCATACAACACAGAACCTCTCTGGATCAGGACATTGCTCCAACAGAATGAAAGAGCCAGGAGGGAACTGGTCAGAGAGGCTACCAAGAGGCCCACAGCAACTCTGAAGCAGTTGCAGGAATGTATGACAAAGAGTGGTCATTGTGTGCATGTGACAACAATATCACAAATGCTCCACAAATGTGGCTTGTATGGGAGGGTTGCAGGAAAAAAAGCCAATCCTCAAGAAAGACCACATGCAGTCACGACTGAGCTTTGCCATAACACACCTAGGAGATTCTGAGGCCACATGGAGAAAAGTGTTATGGTCAGATAAGACTAAAATTGAATTATTTGGCCTCAACAAAAATTATATGTCTGGAGGAAATCCAATACAGATCACCATCCAAATAACTCCATACCTAAAGTAAAGCATGGAGGTGGTAATATCCTGTTATGGAGGTGTTTCTCTGCAGCAGGCACTGGAGCACTTGTCAGGATAGAAGAAATAATGGATGGGGCAAAATACCATCAAATTCTTGAGGGAAATCTGCTGCCCTATGCCAGGAAGTTGTCAATGGGAAGAAGGTTTACCTTCCAACATGACAATAACCCAAAGCACACAGCAAAAATGACCACATAGTGGTTGAAGGAGAAAAAGTTGAATGCCCTTGCATGGCCTAGTCAGAGCCCAGACTTAAACCCCATTGAATATCTGTGGCATGACTTGAAGCCTGCAGTCCACAAACAGTCACCATCAAATGTAACAGAACTGGAGCAGTTCTGCAAAGAAGAGTGGGCAAATATTGCAGTCTAGATGTGCAAAGTTAGTAGAGACATATCCCAACAGACTAAAGGCTGTAATTAAAGCAAAAGGTGGTTCAACAAAATACTGACACAAGGGGGTGATCCTTTTACCAACTCAGTAATTCTGTTTTCAAATTATCTTTGTTTTTGCCTGACATGTTAGTGTTATATCTTTCACTTGGATGTCATAAGTTGCACTGAGTAATTACAACTGGATAAACAATAAATGTGTCTGTCTTTAAAAATGTGATTATTTGTCCGGAGGAGGAGCTAACTGCACACACCTGTGTGTGAGATTACCTTCCAGTCCTGCAGCTGCTGGCGGAGCCTCTCGTGCCTAACCCAGAGAACTGGGTAGCTATTTGGATAGCTTATTTCATCGCTCCTGGAACCTGACAGTGGATAGACATCCCACTGTGCTGACACTGTTAGTCAGCTTGCAAAAGCCTGTATAATTGGACTCTTTTTATTTTTCCCTTTTTTTTTTATGTACAAGCCGAACTCTCAATCTAAATTTAAGGAGGACCTGGGTGCTCCCCTCCCCCACCGGTGCTGCGTGGGAGGTCGAGGCTGACTTTATTCACTTTTTCTTACCATATTGACAAAACTGCCCTGAGCCCTACCTGCAATATAAACAGCAGTTTCTTTATATGCCCTCCCTCCCCCACCGGTGCTGCGTGGGAGGCCGAGGTTGATTTCATTTCATCTCTTTTGCTACACTGACAAACTGTCCTGAATCCTATCTACAGCATAAACAGCAGTCTTTTCCCACACCCTTCCCTCCCCCACCGGTGCTGCGTGGGAGGTTAAGGCCGTCCACACATCTCAGCATAGCTGTATCTACAGAGGACCTGCTATTTTTCCCCCCTGGCTCCTGCCCCGAGTGTCTACAGTGATCCGGCGAACCTCTCACATACCTTCCCCTCCCCCACCGAAGTTGTGAGGGAGATAGAGAGCAACTGCGGAGCTGGCCCGAAGTGTGGTGGCGAAGTACATTTTCAAGCAGGGGTCGCTGGATATCCGAGGCGGTTCTGTCAGGTGACTAGCTGAAGGTCTGCCGGAGACTTCCCCCCTCCTCCACCGGTGCTGCGTGGGAGGTCGGGACTGAGTGTGACCGGTCTTGGGACAGCTGCTGAGGATCTCCTTGCTTGGCGCCTTCAAGTGTCTTCATCCTGGTCTCCTTAGACGCTGGGGCCAAATGTCAGAATAAGAGGCGAATATTCCTGGATCAGGTTTTCTCTGTTTCGATTTTCTTTTTCTTCACAGAGGTACTATCCGAGTCTGCCTGTCCTGGGTAACGCTGCGCTGGTGCTGGTAAAAACGCTTGATAGCTGGACACTAAACAAACCCCACAAACAGGTATTGCAATTCGGTCAGGGGCGTATTACTGCATAGGCCAACGAGGCCCGTGCCTAGGGCGGCAGATTTTGTGGGGCGGCACTTCTCTGTTGCACTAAATATGTGCCTGAAGGAAAAAAAAATTCAAATTTGCGCGGTGGTCACGTGACCGGCTTTTTGCCATGTCACGTGACGTTTTTGACAAGCTGCCCACCCGCCCGCCTTCCTGTCTAGCAAGCCGCAACACAAGAACTTTGTTATCAGTGGTGAGGAGCCTAAGAACTGGAGGGGGCTGAACTGGCTTAACTCAGGTAGGGAAGGGCAGGGCAGCCACAGCCAAAAGCATTAGTTCACATGCTGACAGAGTCAGAGGACTCAGTGACACTTCAGTGTATTTTCTGTAGCTGTGTACACTGTACAGTCAGTGTGGTTTCGCCTTCATCTAATGCCGCCCTCCTCCTCTGCTATTTTATTACCTGCGGTGCCCTGTACAGTTACACAGTGTGTGCTTGTGTATACTGTGTGTAGCGAGCCTGTAGGCAATAAAATAGCAGAGGAGGAGGGCGGCATTAGAGGAACTAAGTCTCAAGTTACCCGCTCATTTTAAAAGCATTTTTTTTTCTTCTTAATGTGGCTGCCGCTGGGCAGTATATTAGGCATGCAAACGGAGCTTATTAAAAAGGCAGGGGGAAATAAGGCTCAGTAAATTTTGCCATGCTCACTGAAATGAAAAGAAAAAAATACTTACTTTTTAATAAGCTCCGTTTGCATGCCTAATATACTGCCCCACTGCCCAGCCACATTAAGAAGCAAAAAAAAATGCTTTTGAAATGCCGGTATGTGCACTAAAGACTCCGACTCCTACTCCTGAGGTAAAATCAGGCTGTGGAGTGGAGAAGTGCAGGGATGACAGCTGGAGAATGTCTGCTCTCCCAGACTCCCACGGAACTCAGTGAAAGCAGCGGGAGTTGGGCTGTCAGTATGAACACAACAGCCGACAAGGGGGGTATGATGTTTATTAACTAAAAAAATGCTGTCTCTTTTTTTGCTGCTGGTCTTCTTTCTTTACTGCATTGTCAGTAACGAAAGCTGTGTCTCCAGCAAGCTTTTACTCAGTGCTATTTCTGACACTTTTGAAAGAGTGGGGGAAGGGAGCAGACATGGGACTGGGACTTAGTAGTGTGTGTGTATATATATATGAGAGACATGTACACACACATTATATATATATATATATATATATATATATATATATATATATATATATATATATATATATATATATATATATATAACTCACTCTGTATATATATAATATGTGTGTGTGTGACCATAGTGAATGCAAGCCCTGGTGAACATCTACTTAAAGACTTTTTTTTTTTTTTTTTTTTACACCCTGACCAAAAAAAAAAGTCTATAAAAAAATGCCTTAAAACTGGGGTGGGGGGGGGGGTGGGGGTGGGGGGGGCAGCAAAATTTTGAGTGCCTAGGGCAGCACAAAACCTAAATACGCCCCTGAATTCGGTACTACCATATTTGCAGGCTCTCTCCGCCTACCTACCTTGACATTAGTTGAATACTAACACAGGAACATTCCAGGTAAGGTGGAGAGCTCTACACATAAAGAGACTGGCTGTATTTCTTTAATTATACAAAGGAACTTTTTTCTTTTTTTTTCTCTTTCTGCTTTTTTTTTGGCTTAGTTAAAATGTAATTCCTATATTTTGTTACAATATCGCCATATCAATGTATTGAAGGCAAGAGTTAAGCTTAGAAAATTGTAAGTTGTGTATAACATGTAAAAGTTCATTGTATTTTTCTCCTCTAAGAAGCGAAGTTTATTCAGGGAAGGGAATGCAAGGTTATTAAGTGTATTTGGAGAATCAATGTCTTAAAATCAAAGGAGTTTTTTATAATCACTACAAGATTTATCATTTCTTATTACTGCTAAAAGGATAAGGTTATATAGAAATATAAAAGATCCCTAACTACACTATTTAATTAGCCTTTATTAAGAATAAATCTCCTGTTTTCCCTGAAAATAAAATATCATCTTTATCTATTTGGCAGGGGGGAAAGCCGGTATAGAAATACAAAGATTATTAGTTAATTTACTTAACACCCATTTTCAAAGGAAAAAAAGGGAAAAAAGGATTCTATTTTCACTGAAAATATACATAAATGTAACTGAGGGAACCTGGTTATAAATAGGTCACTGCACATATATCTCGCAATCTGCAAGATACATTGTATACAATCGCTGGAATAACACTCTTTTGGCTATAAAGTTAACTGAGGAACTGCTATTGGTGCTTCTAGAGATATTATTCTCTTTATAGTCCATAATTCGTCACAATTTTGCCCATAGTAATAACGTCCCTGATCATTGCACCCTTGACTGGACTTAAATAGCACGATTTAACTCTTTTTTTTTTTTTCTCCTCCCCTTTCCCTCACTTAGCCACCACACTGCACATACCCATCCTCACTTGTCCAATTGAGAACGGTTTACCCTCTCAAACTTAATTCGGAATAATTCACCCCCTGTATTGACCCTCACTGAGATAACTCGCTTCACTTTATTTTTTTAATTTCTTTTTTCTTTTCACTGGCATATGGATAAATTCCTTCACACTTCACCCCGGAACCCTTCACCAGTCATGGCAGCAAGACAGAGAGACAGAAAATTGAAGGGCAATCAAGAGACCACCACAGAAGCACAATCAACAATGCTTAATCTATCAGCCATACAGGAGTTAACCAATATTCACAGTTTAGTTGCCAATATATCAGATGCGCTCTCCCCTAAATTTGAGGCTCTTAGAGCTGAAATTAAGCAAGATTTTCTCTCCCTTACACAAGAGGTTCGTCAATTTTCAAATAGGTTACAAGAAGCCGAACAAAGAGTTTCGGACCTGGAAGACTTAACAATAGTACACAGCTCCAATCTAGAAGGTATAAACAATAGCGTGCAGAAAATTCAAAATAGATTAGAAGATCTTGAAAACCGTTCTAGAAGAAATAGCATAAGAATCATAGGTCTTCCGGAAGAGCAGCAATATGACAACCTCGTTAATTTTATATCAGAAACCTTGCCTACAATTTTAAAAATGCCATCTACTTTATATCCTATCCCAGTGGAGAGAGCACACAGACTTGGTATCTCTCGATCAGGCAACAAAGAAAGAACTAGGCCTAGGCCGGTTATCGCTAGAATATTAAATTTTCAAGATAAACACACTTTATTCCAGTATTATCGCAAACAACAGCCTGTTAAGGCTGGTGACGCTACAATCCTCATGTTTCAAGATTTCTCTGCTGACACTGCAGCAAGGAGAAGGGAGCTTGCTCCTATTTGCTCCAAATTGATACAAAAAGGGTATCAGGCAACCATAATGTATCCTTACAAATTAAAGGTTAAAGTTGGAGAAGTCACACATTTCTTTGAAGAACCCCAATTGGCTGAGAGCTTCTATAACACACTGGGCTCTTAGTTTAATAATAACAATTTTAAATAATCAATTGTTAGACTGAGTGTAATTTACAGGTTTTTGCTTATGGGGAAGACTGTGTCTCTTCTAGACACGTGTCTTAGGGTCCTACCCCCACCTATTCGCAGAATATGTAATTGTTCAAAAAATATTCTTCCCCTTTTTTTAATTTTTTTTTTTTTCTCTCTCTCTCTCCTTCTCTCTCCTCCTTCCTCCTAAATACATAATCGACTATGCGGAATAGTAATTGTAAAATAGTATCGTGGAATGTTTGTGGTATAACCACCCCTATAAAGAGAAAGGCAATTCTTAATCATTTACGAAAGCTTCAGACTGATATAGGGTTCATTCAAGAAACCCACTTATCAGCTGAAGAATCTCTAAAACTTAAATCAACATGGGTAAAAGAAATTTACTTTGCACCCAGTGTTAAGAGGAAAAGGGGGGTAGCAATTTTAATAGGAAAGAAAATTAATACAGAAGTTGTACATTTTGAGGCTGATATCGGGGGGAGATATGTCTTATTGAAAATAAAGATTGCCCAGAAGATGTATACATTTTGCAATACATATGGCCCTAACGAGTTTGATCCAAAATTCTGGAATACTCTGCAGACTAAATTATTATCTTATGCGGAAGGTTCCTTAATTGTAGGAGGAGACTATAACATGGCACCACAGTGCCCGATCGATAGGCTTAGGCACAATGTTAAACAATTAAAACAAAAAAAAGACAACCTAGAGGGTAAGATGTTTAAAAAAATCATGCAGAATTTAGCGCTGCGGGATATTTGGAGACAGCAAAATCCTTCCATTCAAAACTTTACATGCCTCCCCAAGGCGCATAAGACACTCTCTAGAATCGACATATTTTTAATTGATGAACGTATGGTATTGCAAGGGGTAAATTCAGATATAGGACCAATCTTCCTCTCAGATCATGCACCGATTGTACTCGAATTTCAGCTCGCACGTTCCCATTCTACTCCAGCACGTTTTTTTTTTCCCTATTATTTAATCACTGAGTTAAAATTCAAGAATTGGCTCATAAATAGATACAAGGAATTCGCACATTTTAATAGAGATTATCTAAATCGCCCTGAAATATTTTGGGATACTGCAAAAGCAGTGATGAGAGGGGAGATAATTTCATACAGTGCAGCTCTGCATAAGAAAATTCGAACTAGAGGAAAGGAGTCATGCCAACGTTTAACTAACGCATATAATCATTATCTGCTCGATAAGACCCCTTTAAACTGGGCAAAATATGTTAGAGCAAAAAATGAAAGGGACACTTTTGTTTTATCTCAAGAAACTCAAAAGGAATTAAAATTGCAGGCTAAACTACAAAAATATGGTAACAAATCAGGTAAGATGTTGGCCAAACTAATAAAAAATGAGAAAAAACAATCAATCATAGACAAATTGCATAATAAAGGGCTTCAGCTCTCCAAAGCCGAAGACATATTGGCTGCATTTAATGAATATTATCAGGAACTTTATTCATTTAAAACAAGTAATTTACATGCATCTGATGACTTCTGGAGGGATATTACATATCCTACTGTCACATCAGAAATGCTTGACAGCCTCAACGCTCCTATTTCTATAGAAGAAATAGAGAAAGTAATATCTAAACTTGCCCCAAATAAAGCAGCAGGCCCAGATGGCCTCCCTAACGAATTTTACAAAATTCTTACCGGCGAAGCCACCTCACATCTCTGTACGCTCTTCAATAGTTTTTTCATTGGTGGTAAATTGATTCCCTCTTCGTTTACCAATTCTTATACAACTTTAATATTAAAAGGTGGAAAAGATCCTGAATATAAGGAATCTTATAGACCAATCGCTTTGCTAAACTCAGATTACAAAATCCTTACTGCAATTCTTGCATCTAGACTTCAGGGGCCGCTCTCAGAAATTATTCATACTGACCAAGCAGGTTTTCTAAATAATCGCAATTCAGCTTCAAAAATCAGGGAAGCCCTAATGGTGACAGAATACTTTGAGGTTTCACCTAGCTTAACTAATGGGGGGGAGGACTTACCTGATCTTTCTATTATTTCCTTAGATGCTGAAAAAGCCTTCGATTCAATATTCTATGAATATATCAAAACATCGTTAAGGCAATTTGGGATCGGAGGTAATTTTCTTGAATTTATCAAGAATCTATATAAACAACCATCTACAAGATTGATAGTGAATAACAATATTTCTCCTCCTATTCTTTTAGGTAGAGGAACAAGGCAGGGTTGTCCTCTCTCCCCACTTTTATTTAATATCTCTATCGAACCTCTGGCAATTAAAATTCGTCACCATCTTGATGGTATAAAAATTCGCCACTGTGAAATAAAAATTGGTCTCTATGCTGATGATCTGCTGCTTTATCTGGCTAATACCAAACTAAATTTACCAAAACTTTTCCAGATCTTGGAGCAATTTGGCTCATTCTCTGGATACAAAGTAAACATGGCAAAATCAGAGATGTTATGGCTTAGGAAAAATAAAACCTCAATATTAAACATTCCTTTTCACCAAGTAAAAGACTCCTTCAAATATTTAGGAATTCATATCCCGATAAGATCTGCAGATCTCTACACTTTGAATGTACCCCCAATAGTTAAATTGATCAAAGAAAAGCTTACGACATGGCAAAATCTTCCAATATCACTCTCTGGAAGGATTGCCCTTTTTAAAATGGCTCTTCTCCCAAAACTCTTATATATACTTCAAAACACACCAATAATTCTATTAGGAAAAGATATACGTTCAATTAATACCTCACTTATCCAGTTCCTATGGCAGAATAAGAGGTCAAAGATATCTCTTTTGAAACTTTCAATATCAAAAAAAGATGGTGGTCTTGCTTTACCAGATATAAGGTTATATAATCTCTCTTTCCTGGCCCGTGTTGTAGTAGATTGGATCTCATCTAATAATTATGTTTTGAACAACCATCTTGAGGCCAGTGTCTGCCATCCGTACTCCTTATCTGCATTATTACACTTAGCACCTAAGGAAATCCCCTTAGAAATTAAACGACTCAAAACAATTCTCAACCCACTTAAAGCCTGGCACAAAATAGTAACTCTTCTCTCAATTAATAACAGCGCTACTTGCCTTTTGCCCATAATAGGTAACCCTAATTTTCAATCAGGAATATCTTCCGAAGTCTTTAGGAAATGGCATACGCAGGGGTTAACAAAGGTATATCAAATAATTGACAAAGAGAGAAAATATATTAAAACATTTCAGGAACTAAAAAGAGATTTTGATATATCTAACAAAGATTTCTTTGCGTACTTGCAATTAAGGCATTATGCACAAGATCTAGTCAAGAAAGCAGGCTGGGAATGGGGATTAGGTAAACTCGATGACTGGCTTGTTTTAACCAGAAATGGCCATATGTCAATTGCACCATGTTATCATCTTCTGGGTACAAATAAAGGTGAGCCGGTTTTGGCAAGGATTGCCTCCTACTGGAATACAGTAATTCCTCAGAGTAATATTGAGCCTAAAAACATTCAAATGTCAATTAAAAAAATTGCACAAGTAACGCTCTCTGCAACTTGGAGAGAGGCTCATGTTAAGCTCCTTCATGGGGCGTATTTTACCCCCGAGAGAGGCTTTAAATGTGCAAATGCAGGGTATAACAAATGTCCTAAATGTTCGTATCAGGCAGCTGACTTAACGAACATGTTTTGGCACTGCCCAAGGATTAGAAATCTTTGGGCTAGGGTTGAATATTGGTTAAAAAAGGTTCTTAAGATAGATCATGTCTCCTTGACAATATATCAAATAATATTATGCCTTAAGGAAGAGCCTGGTAAACAAATCGAGGAAAAAATAATAATCTCCGCTATCCTTGCGACTAGATATTTAATTTGCAAGAAGTGGAAAAGTCATGCAATGCCAAGCATTACTGAAATAAAAAACTGCATGAAAAAGCAATATATTTTGGATCAGAAAAATGCAGATATAAATAACGAACAAGATATTAAAAGGTTCTTTGATAAATGGGCCGCTTTTTTAAAAATATTCCCTGCTGCAGAAATAGATTATTTAATCTTTCCCTTCAGAAACACAGAAATTGTTTTGCTAGGAAACTGGTAAAATCTCTGGAGGAGGAGGGTGATGGCAGAGGAGAGGGGGGGGGGGGGAGAGGGAGGAAGAGGGAAGGGAAAAGGGAAATTTTCCCCCCTTCTTTTTTTTTTTTTTTTCTTTTTCTTCGCATGGGGGGGGGGGGAGGTTCGAAAATTAAAATCCCAAGCATTGTTGGAAATTAAAATGTTCATGTTTTCACCAACATGATGATTAATTTAAATTTAACTATATGCATAATTGAATATAGTATTATATTGTCGAATCTATTGTATCTTTTATGTTATGCTTTCATTATGGTTGATTTTGTCTTGTTCAATGACTTGGATCATAAATAAAACTTAAAAAAAAAAAAAATGTGATTATTTTCAAGGGGGGGATTATTTTCAATACCTAATGTATACATATATATATATATATATATATATATATATATATATATATATATATATATATATATATATATATATATATATATATATATATATATATATATATGTATAGATATATATTGTACCGAAAAAAACATCAGATATATGTAAAAATATGTATTTGTGAATAAATAGAACATGTTCTATTATTTAAAGAACATTGGAATATGAAATATTCATATTTTCATGTCTGTTTAGCACAAATGAGATCATGCGATTGGATTTACGCAAGAGTGTGGTGTTAGTTTTTTTGTTCCACTATTTTTTCTCCTTTGACTTATATGGGGGAATTACATGAACATGAATGCACAATATTCTAAGTATGAGCGCAACCCAACAAAAAGCTTACTTCTAGCGCAAAACGTTAATTTGTGCTCAACTCGTAATCTAGCCCTATATCAATAATAAGAACATTTTCTAAATTTACCTGTTAAGCTTTAAATATAGTCACAGAGAACTAATATGGTTAAAATGAATTTGTTAGCAGGATAATCTTGCTTCACATTTTGTTTTCATGTTTTCTCCAATATGACTATTTCAAAAAAGCAAGATAAAATGCACAAGCTAAACATCATAAAATGTGTTTAGGGTAATATGCAAGTCTCATTCCAGCATTGAAAAAGAATTCTATTATTAACATTAAACACTGATCATCTGGAAACTAGTCGTACACATAAATCAAATCTCAAAGCTGCCAACCTATTATAAGAATATATTATAAGAAATGTCTCACTACAATGATCTTAATGCGACAGCTTGTTTCCATAAAATGTACATAATTTTATTTTTTAAACCATAAGTGAACAAAATGCATTACCATGGGAAGTATAAGTCAAACCTATGGGTTTTATTGCTCCATATGTTATGTACATTTTAAAGACATGCTTTTAAATATATGTATGAAATATTTTGAATACCCACCAGTGTAAAATTATTTGTTTTAAACAATTCAACTAATCATGATTTTTATAAACACAAACAAGGACAACTATGCTTTTTATACAATAATGGTTAGATCAATATTTTGGGATCCATATTCTATATAATATATACACATAATGTAATGAATATTACTTAATACATCAATTAAATTATATGAACAATTTGATTATTATTATTTACATTTTTAAAGGAGCAGTATCAATTCTTACATTCATAAACATATTGCAGCTATTATATTAAAATGGCCTAATTGCTAGTGTGGAAACTTAGAAATAAGTTTTGCAGATTATATTTTTGCAATCTTGTAGGTGCCTGTGTAGAGGTCCTCCAAACCACTGCTTGGTCAGTAATTTTTGTAAATGTTGTCTTAGCAAAGGGTACTGCCTATCGGCCACTTTAACTCTTGTCGTATTCTCTGCAAGAAAAGTGTGCTCACACATCTCTGCTGAAGTGCCTCTGAATGCTGCTATTGATTAGTCAGAGGAAATACAATAGGGTATTTAGAGCACATCAGTGTTTAACATTTGCTGCTATATTTTGAAAAGGTTTACTACCTATTTAACTTTTGATTACAGCCATTTTATTGAAGATATTTACATGTCTATGCTTTTTTAGTTTTATGAAGATTCTTAGCTCACTTTTTTTCTGCTCATGAACACATTTATTTCACAGAAAGGAATGCGTAAAGCTACTTTATATTTAGCATATATTAATTATGGAATAAAGGGCAACTTTAGAGCATCTTCATTTCATTACCAAGATATAATTGCAAATAAACAGATTAGTGAAGCCAACATTAATAAAAAGAAAAATTACACAGAGTAATGGTAATAAGCTTGTTAAAGATGCTGTATAAATATTTAGTAATGAATGCAGATTTATATTATTAGATTTTGTATAATATCTTTTCTTTGATTATTTTGCAGGTTAAAGATAATGACCACTGTGTGAATTTGATTTGTTACATTTGAAGAGACTTAGAAATAACTTTTTCTTAAGCAGTGCTTAGGCTCAATTTTGATAATGAGTCCTAATGAGACCTATTTGCAGTCCTTATTGTTTAATCAGGTTAAACAATTTAAATTATTATGTTTTGTGAGGTTATGGATTGTGGAATATTTGTGATAGGGGAGTGTATTGGGCAATAAGGTGTGTACTGATGGGCGGGGGGTTGTGTAGTGGGGAGTGTTTGCGTATTTTAGTGGAGCTTTTTTGTTTTTGTTGGGGGTTGTGTAGAGGAGTGTGTTGGGTGTTAGGTGGGTTAATAATAGCAGTGGAGACCAGGCTGTTCAAAGGGTTAATAAGCCTGGCACATATAGAAAAAATAAGTCCAGAAAGCTCCCATTAGAAGGTATATAAAAGTCCAAACTTTATTTAAATCCAAAAAGGTAAAAGCAAATAGAGGTAACATCAAGGATAGGTGGAGAGACAAATACGTCTTACATGTTTCGGCCAAAAGCAGCCGTAATCATAGACATAAATTCGTACAGGTGTCACCCTTATTTACAGAGGTAAAATGTTCCTTATTGGTTAAAACATAACACACCCTTCCCCTTCCCTCCCTTGCAAGAAAACAAATTAACCATTTAAGCAATGCAAACATACTTCCATCATATAAATACAAAGTGAATTAGGATTAACTTCAACCAAATTTATATATATACATTAAACAAACCAGGTCAATGGATTATAGTTCTTAAGGTAGACAAACATCAGAGCATAGAGTTATTGATTACTCAAATATATATAGCAATAAATTACATAAATAATGTCAAACAAAGGTGCAGCTCAATTTTGCTGCTTTATATGTTTCCTCTTACTATTGATTTTGACTATTAGCAAAGTATATCACACTCATTGCGTATCTATATTCATATAGCTCATGAATCAATAAATTTATTTATTTATTTTATTTATTTTATTTTTGTCTTCCATCCATGACTTAGACTTGGTCCCTGGTAAGAGAATCAATTTACAAAGGGTCAGCAATCACACTATCCACAGTTGGGAGCTAGCGCAAAAACACCTATTCCCAAAAGTTGATAATGTCATTTTCCGAATTAAACCCATAAGGAGTTAAAGTGCACATCTTATTAATCCAATAGACTTCTTGTCTGGAAAGAATTGACCATTTATCCCCCCCCCTCGGGGGTCTACTTATGGATTCTATTGCATTCCATTCAAAGGTGCGCACATCACCCCCATGTACAAAAATGAAGTGTCTGGCCAATTCTGAGCATTCAATTTTATTTTTAATGTATCCCAAATGTTCTCGTATCCTAGTATGAACGTCACGGCTAGTCATGCCAATATACTGTAATTTGTGACATGTACATCCTATCAGATAAACCACAAAGGTGGTTGAACAATTGACACATCCCTTGGTATTAAAGTTATCATTGGTAACATAGGAGGTAAAGCTAGGTCCTACTTTAATGACATCACAGGCTTTACAATTCTTCCCACATCTGTAGGTTCCATTATGCCTTAACCAAGAACTCTGATTTTGGGGGGCCCGAAGTTGACTGGGGGAAACCATATTTACCAAGGATAAATTCCTCCTATACACAAACCTGCAACCATCACTAACAACATCTTTCAAAAGATCATCTCCATATAAGATGGGAAGATACTTTTTAATGATGTTGCAGATCTGATAATATTGCATGGAATATTTAGTAATAAACAAAGGTTTATTATCATTCTGATTATCAGACTGTCTGTTAGAACCTCTGTATTTTAAGAGACTGGCTCTATCAATTTTGATAGTATCCTCCATGGCATCATTGATGACTTGAGCCGAATATCCTCTATTCTCAAGTCTTTTACTTAATGCCTGGGACTCGGAATAAAAAGTAGCATCATTTGAACTGATTCTCCTAGTTCTTAGGAACTGGCCCTTAGCGATCCCCCTAAACACATGTCTTGGATGTGAGCTTGAGGAATGCAATATAGAATTGCCTGCAATGGGTTTGCGATAGATATTGGTTTCTATCCTCTTAGTGCACATGTTGAAGCTCAGTTCCACATCCAAGAAGCCTGGCACATAGTCTCTGTTAGGATCAGTTATAGTAGAGACTGGTTATAGGGTGGATAGGGTTATTATTTGTAGGGCATGGTTGCAATTAGGGTTAACTGCACTTTGGAGGCAGGGACAGTGGTAGTCTGTAGAGTGTTATCTGTGATCCTAGCATAGCATTTTGACAGTTTTTACACTTAGACAGCACTAGTTCATGTGTGCCATATAGATAAAATTATGCTCACTCTGGTGAAGTTACCAAGAATCAGCACTGATTGGCTAAAATCCAAGTCTGTCAAAAGATTTGACATAAGGGGGCAGTCTGCAGAGGCTTGGAGACGAGGTAATCACAGAGGTAAAAAGTATATTAATATAACCGTGTTGATTATGCAAAACTGGGGTATGGGTAATATAGGGATTTTCTATCTTTTAAACAATAAAAATTCTGGAGTAGTCTGTCCCTTTAAAATGGTAGTATGGAGTGAATTTATTAAACAAAAGACCCTCACTAAAAAAGAATAGAAACTTAACACAAATCTTGTCCATAAAATAAACAGCTCCAGGAAGCACATTCCAACCTAAGCAACTAAAAGAGCACTATATCTGAAAAAAGTACTTTGTAGGGGGAACTAGAGCAGGCAAACTATTAGCGAGGGCACGAAAAAAGAAAAATGATCATTCTTGCATACAAAAGATGCAGACTGATTCCCAAAAGGAACTGTGGATTGCAAGAAAATACCTAGTAAAATTGAATAATTTTATTTTTTTTTAAAAACTCAAAACCGTCACAGCAGCACATGAAGTGCTATATTCTAACAGAAAACTTACCAACTCTAACTGATGAGAAAAATATACTCTGGAAACACCTTAGTTAGGCGTCATCCTGAGTATCTGTATAGATTAGTATACAGCAGTGATGTGCGGTCAGGTCAGTGGCTGGTGAGCCACTGGCTAGTATCAGAGCCAGATAAAAACACATAGGAACCTGATAGAGGTTCAATTGTTGGATACTAAAAAGTCTGCAGAAACACACAGGCACACACAAACAGAAACATTCAAAAGCACACACACACTCACAGACACACAGAAATAGGCAGTCACACATAAAAGTATTCACTAACAGACACTCAGAAATACTCACACACACTCAAAGAAAACTCACTCCTGAGACACACACACATTCAAAGAGACAAAAACATAGAAAGAGATGGGGGCCAATTTATTAAAGTACGGACGGATATGATATGATGTAGGGTATCATGTCCGCCACACATCGATAAATGCAGACAGCGATTTATCATTGCACAAGCAGTTCTTGTGAACTGCTTGTGCAATGCCACCCCCTGCAATCCAATCAGCTGCTAGCAGGGGGTGTCAATCAGCCTGATCGTATAGGATCAGGCAGATTGATGTCCGCAGCCTCAGAGCAGGCAGAGAAGTTATGGAGCAGCGGTCTTTACAGGCTCGCCGAGAAACAGGAGCATCTGTTCAGTGCTTGATAATTCGGACCCTTGGAGTTGGATTTGTATTAAAAGGATGCTCCTCTCTTGACTAAAACTACATTGTGTTTTCATGCTGTCCAGTTATCTCCCTGATCACCATCACATCTGTGGCAGTCACAGTTAATGTGAAAAGGAAAATTCTGTACATTTGTATACTTAATAGACCTTTTTTTTTAGTTTATCACCTTTACAAAGACACCTAGGAATTATATAATTTATTGTCCCCTCTATTAACCCATCTAATTGACTTCTGTTATGTATTTTGCTTCATTCTCTTGGTTCTTTAATGAAGAAGCAGCAATGCACTCCTAGGAGCTAGCTGAACACATTTGTATGCCAATGAAAATGGGCATACAAGTTCAGTCACCAATCTGCAGCCAGCGCCAAGCTCCAGAGCCGATCTAGATATGTGTTTAAACAAAGGATACCAGGAGAATGAAGCAAATTAGATAACAGAAGTAAATTGGAAATTTATTTAAAATTGCATGCTTTGAGGCCGAATTATCAAGCCGTCAACTTTGTTGAATTCGATGGCATCAATACGCGCGCCTAACATCGCGGCCGCGGACCTGAATAGGATCTCCATATTTATAAAAAAAAAGCCAGCAAAAAGCCGAGCACCAAGTACGGGGCGGGGGCGATGAGCAGAGACTGTTAACTAAGTCATTGATCTCGCTGCTATTCGGCTTTTTATCAACTTTATTTATATCCTGTCACTAAACACCGCCACTATACTAAAATATTTAACCCCTATCCCGCCACTCCCGGACCCAGCCGCAACTTTAATAAAGCTATTAACCCCTATCCCGCCGCTCCCGGATCCCACCGCCACTAAATAAATGTATTAACCCTTATCCCGCCGCTCCCGGAGCCCACCGCAACTTTAATAAAGCTATTAACTTCTATCCCGCAGCTCCCGGACCCCTCCGCAACTAAATACATGTATTAACCCCATCTCCTGCTGCTCCCGGATCCCACCACAAGTAAATAAATGTATTAACCCCTATCCCGCTGCTCCCAGACCCCTCCGCAACTAAATAAATGTATTAACGCCTATCCAGCTGCTCCCGGCCCCACCACCACTAAATAAATGTATTAACCCCTAAACCACTTGCCTCCCACATCACTACCACTTACTAAACCTATTAACCCCTAAACCGTCAGCCCCCCACATCACCATAAATTAAATTAAGCTATTAACCCCTAAACATAACAACCAGCTAACTTTACATTATAATTACCTCATCCCTATCTTATAATAAATTTAAACTTACCTTTAGAATTAAAATAAACTAGATAAAACGATTAATTAACCTACCCTAAGTATTATACTACACTTAAATTACACTATATTAAACTATTAATTAACCTACCCTAACTATTATACTACAATTACATTAAACTATATTAAGCTATTAATTAACCTACCCTAACTATTATACTAAAATTACATTAAACTACAAATTAAATTAACTATATTACATATTTAACTCACTTACCTGCAGCACTAGTATTACGGGTTTTTACAAACCCGTCGTTAAAAGACAAGAAGTGAGCATTGAGCAAAATTTTGCTAATTACCGCACTCCAATACCAGCGCTGTTTAAGTCAGCGGTTAGCTGGTCGTATGTGCTCATGCACGATTTCCCATATGAATCAACGGGGAGAGCCGGCTGAGAAAAGTCTAACACCTGCAAAAAAGCAGCGTAAAACTCACTAATGCAGCCCCATTGATTCCTATGGGGAAATAAAATGTATGTCTACACATAACACCCTAACATGAACCCGAGTCTAAACACCCCTAATTTTCCACCTGCATTATATTTATTAACCCCTAATCTGCTGCCCCCAATGTCGCCGACACCTACCTACACTTATTAACCCCTAATCTGCCACCCCCAACGTCGCCGCCACTATATTAAATTTATTAACCTCTTAAACCTAAGTCTAACCCTAACCCTAACACCCCCTAACTTAAATATAATTTAAATTAATCTAAATAAAATTACTATAATTAACTAAATTATTTCTATTTAAAACTAAATACTTACCTATAAAATAAACACTAAGCTATCTACAATATAACTAATAGTTACATTGTAGCTAGCTTAGGGTTTATTTTTATTTTACAGGCAAGTTTGTATTTATTTTAACTAGGTAGAATAGTTATTAAATAGTTATTAACTATTTAATAACTACATAGCTAAAATAAATACAAAAGTAACTGTAAAATAAAACCTAACCTAAGTTACAATAACACCTAACATTACAATATAATTAAATAAATTTACTAAATTAAATACAATTCCCTAAATTAAATTAAATTAGCTTAAGTACAAAAAAAAACTAACACTAAATTACATAAAATAATAAACAAATTACAGATATTTAAACTAATTACACCTAATCTAATAGCCCTATCAAAATAAAAAAGCCCCCCCTCCCAAAATAAAAAAACCCTAGCCTAAACTAAACTACCAATAGCCCTTAAAAGGACCTTTTGTGGGGCATTGCCCCAAAGCAATCAGCTCTTTTACCTGTAAAAAAAAATACAAACAACCCCCCCAACAGTAAAACCCACCACCCACACAAACAACCCCCCAAATAAAATACTATCTAAAAAAACCTAAGCTCCCCATTGCGCTGAAAAGGGCATTTGGATGGGCATTGTCTTTAAAGGGGCAGTTAGCTCTTTTGCAGGCCCAAACCCTAACCTAAAAATAAAACCCATCCAATACTTCCTTAAAAAAACCTAACACTAACCCCCTAAAGATCGACTTACAGTTCTGAACACTGGACATCCATCCTCAAGGAAGCAGCAGAAGTCTTCATCCAACATCCGACGCGGAGCATCCTCTTCATCCGACGACTACCTGACAAATGAAGGTACCTTTAAGTGACGTCATCCAAGATGGCGTCCCTTAGATTACGATTGGCTGATAGTACAGCCAATAGAATGCAAGCTCAATCCTATTGGCTGATTGCATCAGTCAATAGGATTGAACTTCAATCCTATTAGCTGATTGCATCAGCCAATATTATTTTTTCTACCTTAATTCCTATTGGCTGATAGAATTCTATCAGCCAATTGGAATCTAAGGGACGCCATCTTGGATGACGTCACTTAAAGGTACCTTCATTCATCATTAGTCATCGGATGAAGAGGATGCTCCACGTCGGACGTCTTGAAGATGGACCCACTCCGCGTTGGATGGATGAAGATGCCGTCTGGATGAAGACTTCTGCCCGTCTGGAGGACCACTTCGCCCGGCTTGGATGAAGACTTCTCCCGGCTTCGTTGAGGACTTCGGCCCGGTTGGATGAAGACTTCTGCTGCTTCCTTGAGGATGGATGTCCGGTCTTCAGAACTGTAAATCGATCTTCAGGGGGTTAGTGTTAAGTTTTTTTTAAGGGTGTATTGGGTGTATTTTATTTTTAGGTTAGGGTTTGGGCCTGCAAAAGAACTAACTGCCCTTTCAAGGGCAATGTCCATCCAAATACCCTTTTCAGGGCACTGGGGAGCTTAGGTTTTTTTAGATAGTATTTTATTTGTGGGTTGTTTGTGTGGGTGGTGGATTTTACTGTTGGGGGGGGTTGTTTGTATTTTTTTTACAGGTAAAAGAGCTGATTTCCTTGGGGCAATGCCCCGCAAAAGGCCCTTTTAAGGGCTATTGGTAGTTTATTGAAGGCTAACGTTTTTTTTATTTTGGGGGGTCTTTTTTATTTTATTAGATTAGGTGTAATTGTTTTTTATTTTTTATACTGTGGTTTGTTTTCTAAGTAATTTACGGCTAGATTACGAGTTGTGCGTTAAGGTAAAAAAGCAGCGTTAAGAGGTCCTAACGCTGCTTTTTTACACCCGCTGCTATTACGAGTCTTGCAGGTATAGGTGTACCGCACATTTCTTTGGCCTTACTGCAAAACTACATTGGGGGAGGCAGATTAGGGGTTAATAAATATAATGTAGGTGGCAGCGATGTTGGGGGCAGCAGATTAGGGGTTCATAAATATAATGTAGGTGGCGGCGGTGTCTGGAGCAACAAATTAGGGGTTAATATTTTTATTATAATGTTTGCAATGCGGGAGGGCCTCGGTTTAGGGGTTAATAGGTAGTTTATGGGTGTTAGTGTACTTTTTAGCACTTTAGTTATGAGTTTTATGTTACGGCGTTGTACCATAAAACTCTTAACTACTGACTTTTAAATGCGTTAGGACTCTTGACGGGGTAGGGTGTACCGCTCACTTTTTGGCCTCCCAGGACAGACTCGTAATGCCGGCGCTATGGAAGTCCCATAGAAAAAAAGACTTTAAGAAGTTTACGTAAGTCGTTTTGCAGTAAGGCCAAATAAGTGTGCGGTACACCTATACCTGCAAGACTCGTAATAGCAGCGGGCATAAAAAAGCAGCGTTAGGACCTCTTAACGCTGCTTTTTTACCTTAACGCACAACTCGTAATCTAGCCATAAATTACTAAAAAAAACAAACCACAGTATCAAAAATAAAAAACAATTACACTTGATCTAATAAAATAAAAAAGACCCCCCAAAATAAATAAAACCTTAGCCTACAATAAACTACCAATGGCCCTTAAAAGGGCCTTTTGCGGGGCATTGCCCCAAAGAAATTAGCTATTTTACCTGTAAAAAAAAATACAAACACCCCCCCAATAGTAAAACCCACCACCCACACAACCAACACCCCCAAATAAAACCCTATCTAAAAAACCTAAGCTCCCCTTTACCCTGAAAAGGGCATTTGCATGGGAATTGCCCTTAAAAGGGCATTTAGCTCTTTTACTGCCCAAAGTCCCTAACCTAAAATTAAAACCCACCCAATAAACCCTTAAAAAAACTTAACACTAACCACCGACGATCCACTTACAGTTTTCTTTGACCGGACATCAATCCTCATCCTCGTCTTCCTCCAAGCGGGCTGAAGTCTTCATCCAAGCGGGCAGAAGTCTTCATCCAGACGGCATCTTCTATCTTCATCCATCCGGCGTAGAGGGGCTCCATCTTCAAGACATCCGGCGCAAAGCATCCTCTTCTTACGATGGTCAACGAAGAATGAAGTTTCCCTTTAAGGTACGTCATCCAAGATGGTGTCCCTTACATTCCGATTGGCTGATAGAATTCTATTAGCCAATAGGAATTAAAGGGGAAAAAATCCTATTGGCTTTTGCAATCAGCCAATAGGATTGAGCTTTCATCTTATTGGCTGATCCAATCAGCCAATAGGATTGAGCTCGCATTTTATTGGCTGATTGGAATAGCCAATAGAACGTGAGCTCAATCCTATTGGCTGATTGGATCAGCCAATAGGATGAAAGCTCTTAGATTAGGTGTAATTGTTTTTTATTTTTGATACTGTGTTTTTTTATTTTTTGTAACTTAGTTTTTTTTATTTTTTTTAACTTAGTTGTTATTTTTTTGGTAATTTAGTAATTTTTAATAGTAGATTTAAATAACTTGAGTAGGGTTAGGTTTTTAAATATGTAACGGCTAGATTACGAGTTTTGCGTTAAGGTAAAAAAGCAGCGTTAACAGGCCCTAACGCTGCTTTTTTACGCCCGCTGCTATTACGAGTCTTGCAGGTATAGGTGTACCGCACACTTTTTTGGCCTTACCGCAAATCAACTTACGTAAATTTCATAAAGGCTTTTTTCTATGGGAATTCCATAGCGCCGGTATTTGAGTTTGCCTGGGAGGCCAAAAAGTGAGCAGTACACCCTCTACCGCCAAGATTCCTAATGAATTTTAAAGTCAGTAGTTATAAGTTTTATGCTACAAAGCTGTAGCATAAAACTCATAACTAAAGTGCTAAAAAGTACACTAACACCCATAAACTACCTATTAACCCCTAAACCGAGGCCCTCCCGCATCGCAAACACTAAAAGAACATGTTTAACCCCTAATCTGCCGCTCCGGACATCGCTGCCACTAGAATAAACATATTAACCCCTGAACCGACGTACTCCTGCTTATCAAACACTAGTTATATATTATTAACACCTACTCTGCCGCCCCTAACATCGCCGCCACCTACAATATACTTATTAACGCCTAATCTGCCTCTCCGGACATCGCCACCACCTACATTATACCTATTAACCCCTAATCTGCTGCCCCCAACATCGCCGCCACCTACCTACATTTATTAACCCCTAATCTGCCATCCCCAATGTCACTGCCACTATTATAAATGTATTAACCCTTAAAACCTAAGTCTAACCCTAACCCTAACACCCCCTAACTTAAATATAATTTAAATAAATCTAAATATAAATTCCTATCATTAACTAAATAATTCCTATTTAAAACTAAATACTTACCTATAAAATAAACCCTAAGTTAGCTACAATATAAGTAATAGTTACATTGTATCTAGCTTAGGGTTTATTTTTGTTTTACAGGCAAATTTGTATTTATTTTAACTAGGTAGAATAGTTACTAAATAGTTATTAACTATTTAATAACTACCTAGCTAAAATAAATACAAATTTACCTGTAAAATAAAACCTAACCTAAGTTACAATAACACCTAACACTACAATTAAATAAATTCCCTACATTAAATACAATTAAATAAATTAAATAAAATTAGCTAAATTACAAAAAAAAAAAACCACTAAATTACAGAAAATAAAAAGCAAATTACAATATCTTTAAACTAATTACACCTAATCTAATAGCCCTATCAAAATAAAAAAAAAACCACCCAAAATAAAAAAAACCTTAGCCTAAACTAAACTACCAAAAGCCCTTAAAAGAGCCTTTTGTGGGGCATTGCCCCAAATAAGTTAGCTCTTTTACCTTTTAAAAAAAATATAAGCAACCCCCCCAACAGAAAAACCCACCACCCACACAACCAACCCCGCAAATAAAAGCGTAACTAAAAAAAACCTAAGCTCCCCATTGCCCTGAAAAGGGCATTTGGATGGGCATTGCCCTTAAAAGGGCATTTAGCTCTATTGCAGCCCAAAGCACTAACCTAAAAAATAAACCCACCCAATACACCCTTAAAAAATCCTAACACTAACCCCCGAAGATTCACTTACCGGGAGAAGTCTTCATCCAAGCGGCAAGATGTCCTCAACGAAGCCAGCAGAAGTGGTCCTCCAGACGGGCAGAAGTCTTCAGTACGACGGTTTAGGGGTTAATATGTTTATTATAGTGGCAGCAACGTTGGCACAACAGATTAGGGGTTAATAAGTGTAAGATAAGGGGTGTTTAGACACTGGGTTCATGTTAGGGTGTTAGGTGTAAACATAAAATGTGTTTCCCCATAGGAATCAATGGGGCTGCGTTAAGGAGCTTTACGCTGCTTTTTGGCAGGTGTTAGACTTTTTTTCAGCCGGCTCTCCCCATTAATGTCTATGGGGAAATCGTACACGAGCACGTATAACCAGCTCACCGCTCACTTAAGCAGCGCTGGTATTGGAGTGCAGTGTGAAGCACAATTTTGCTCTACGCTCACTTCTTGCCTGTTAACGCCGGGTTGCTAAAAACCTGTAATACCAGCGCTGTAGGGAAGTGAGCGGTGACAATAATATGCAAGTTAGCAACGCACAGCTCATAACGCAAAACTCTTAAAAAAACCTAAATTGTTAGTTTAATGTAATTTTAGTATAATAGTTAGGGTAGGTTAATTAATAGTTTAATATAGTTTATTTTAATTCTAAAGGTAAGTTTTAATTTATTATAATATATGGATGAGTTAATATTTAATGTAAAGTTAGCGGGTTGTTAGGTTTAGGGGTTAATAGCTTAATTTAGTTTATGGCAATGTGGGGGGCTGGCGGTTTAGGGGTTAATAGGTTTAGTTAGTGGTAGTGATGTGGGAGGCCAGGGGTTTAGGGGTTAATAATTTTATTATTATTATTATTCTTTATTTATAAAGCGCCAACAGATTCCGCAGCACTGCCCATGGGTACAAGGATAACAGTACAATGGAGAAACAATACGATAAAAGACAAAATTTTACAGACAAATACAGGGGGAAATGAGGGCCCTATTCCCGTGGGAACTTACAATCTAGATGGGTAGGAGGATTGGAAACAGGAGGTGGGGGCTGCAAAGGTGAGAATGATATTAGTGAGGAGATAGAGGGCAACTGTTAGTTAAGTGAAGTTAGTTTGCTAATAAGTCGGGTGATAAGCTTCCCTGAACAGAAAGGTCTTTAGGGAACGTTTAAAGGAGGAGAGGTTAGGGGCAAGTCTGACAGCTCGAGGAAGTGCTTTCCAGAGGGTTGGTGCCGCACGAGAGAAGTCCTGTAGTCTAGCATGAGAGGTGATGGTAGAGGAATAAAGAAGCAGGTCATTGTTGGAATTTAGAGGTATATTCGTTGATGAGTGAGGACAGTTAGGGTGGGGTAGCATTGGTGAGGGCTTTGTAGGTCAGAGTGAGAATTTTGAATTTAACTCTGTTGTGAATGGGGAGCCAGTGAAGGGACTCACAGAGAGGTGCAGCAGAAACAGACCGTTGAGAGAGGTGGATTAGCCTGGAAGATGCATTTAGGATGGATTGGAGGGGAGAGAGGCAGGAGAGAGGGAGGCCAGTTAGTAAATTGTTACAGTAGTCAAGTCGGGAAATTACCAGGGAGTAGATTGACTGTTTAGTAGTTTCAGCACTTAGAAACGGACAAGTTTTGGAGATATTGCGTAGGTGGTGGCAGCAGGATGAAGAGAGCAATTGGATGTGGGGAATGAAGGACAGATTTGAGTCAAGTGTGACTCAGAGGCAGCAGATTTGGGGTGATGGGGAGATAGTGGTGCTGCCAACAATGATAGAAAAATTAGAAGCTGGAGTAGAGTTAGGGGGGGAATGAGAAGTAGTTCGGTCTTGGACTTTTTATTCTTAGGTGGTGAGAGGCCATCCAGGAGGAAATGCCAGATAAGCAGTCGCTGATGTGAGAATTGACAGAAGGAGAGAGTGCAGGGGTGGAAAGGTAGATCTGGGTATCATCAGCATAGAAGTGATAGCTGAAGCCATAGCTGTTGATAAGTTTACCCAGTGAAGAAGTATAAATAGAGAAGAGTAGAGGACCCAGGACAGAGCCTTGAGGTACTCCAACAGACAGAGGCAATAGAGAGGTGGAGTCACCAGCGAAAGAGACGGAGAAGGATCTGTTAGAGAGATAAGAGTGAATCCAGGAGAGGGCAGTGTCACAGAGCCCAAGAGAGCTGAGAGTCCGTAGGAGTAGTGGATGGTCAACAGTAGCAAAGGCAGCAGAGAGGTCAAGTAAGATGAGTATAGAGTAGTAGCCTTTGTTTATAGCAGAAAGGAGATCATTAGTAACCTTGGTGAGGGCAGTCTCTGTTGAGTGTTGGGGATGGAAGCCAGATTGCAGGGGGTCGAGCAATGAGTTGGAGGACAGGAATTGGGTTAGGTGATCAAAAACTAGTTTTTCAAGGAATTTTTAAGCTAGCGGGAGCAGTGATATGGGGCGGTAGTTTTCATTGGAGTTAGGGTCAAGGGAGGGTTTTTTGAGGATGGGGGTGACCTTTGCATGTTTTAAGGAGGCAGGGAATGAGCCGGTAGAAAGGGATAGGTTGAATATGTGAGTAAGAGCCAGAGTGAGGGTGGGAGACAGAGGGGGAATTAGATAGGGTAAGTGAAAGGAATAGGAAGGAATAGGGTAAGTGAAAATGGAGAAGAGTCTTTTAGGATTTTAAGAGTGAGTGGATATAAGAAAAGAGAAGTAGGTTTGCTTAGCTAAGCGAAGGGCAGAGGTGTAAGAGTAAAGAATGAACTTATAGTGCATGAAATCAGGTTCAGAGCGGGATTTCCTCCAGGCATGTTCAGCAGTGCAGAGCATTTTTTGTAGGTGGCGTGTTTGTTGGGAGTGCCAGGGCTGGAGCTGACAACGTGGGGCTTTGCGAAGTTGGGGCGGAGCGAGAGTGTCAAGTGCAGAGGAGAGAGTATTGTTGTAGTGGGTTATGGCAAGATCAGGGCAGGATATCGTGGAAGTGTGGGGGAGGTGTATATGAATAAGATTGGAGGGTCCACAGTGTGCAGATTTGGTGCGGGGGCGAGAGGGGGAAGTAGGTTTAGCATCTATATTAGGATTAAAGGTGAGCAGATGGTGGTCTGAGATGGGAAATGGGTGACAGGCAACATCAGAGAGAGAGCAGAGATAGGAGAATACCAGGTCATTAGAGTGTCCATCACGGTGGGTAGGGAATAGGGTGGATTGTGAGAGGCCGAAGGAGTTAGTGAGTGAGAGAAGTTTAGAGGCAGCAGGGGCAGATGGGTTGTCAATAGGGATGTTGAAGTCCCCCAGAATTAGGGTAGGTATATTTGTAGAGAGAAAGTGAGAAAGCCAGGCAGCAAAGTTGTCAAGGAATTGGGAGGTTGGTCCAGGGGGCGATAGATAACTGCCACTCTTAGAGAGAGAGGGGGGAGAACAGGCGAATGCAGTGGACTTCAAAGGAAGAAAAGGAGAGAGATGGAAATGGAGATAGGTACTGATAGGAGCAGGAGGGGGAGAGTAAGATGCCAACACCGCCACCATGTCTCTCACCTGGCCTAGGTGTGTGGCTAAAGTGAAGACCACCATGAGTGAGAGCAGCAATGGAAGCAGTCAGGTCAGAGCCAGTATTCAGTAATTGCTAAAAGGTTAAAAGCATTGGAAACAAACAGGTCGTGAACAGTTGTAAGTTTGTTACAGACAGAGCGAGCATTCCAGAGGACAAAAGAAAAGAGAGGGGACAGGTGCTGTGTGTTAATGGAGATGAGATTGTTGGTATTGCGTGACCTAGAATTTAGCTGTGGGAGATGGAGCGAGAGTGTAAAAGTGTGGTGATTGCTGGAGGGCCAGGGTTAGGAGAGACATCACCAGCAGCAAGCAATAGTAGCAGTGAGAGTGACAGAAGGTGAGAGTGAGATTTGTAGGAGCGTGTATGACTAGACACAGGAGAGTTAGAGGGGGAAGTGTTTCTAAGGAAACAGAGTAGTTCATAAGAGGACAGCATAGGATATGAGAGAAGGGAGGGTGAGATGTGAGATGTGGATAGTGTGGGGATTGTTATAGGGACATGCAGTGATTTTTAGGAGAAGGGCAGACAGAGAGAGCAGAAAAGACATGGAGAGCATTGTGTAGGTGTATAGTTATTAAGTTTACATGTTAGTTGGTCTGCAGTTTCCACCTCCAGTTTCAAACTCCAGTGAGCAACTCCGCCACTTAGACTCAGAGAGCCAAGGCTCAAATTAGCTTTTGGCTTGCAATATGTAGGAGTGAGTGTAATGGAATGATTCTGTGCAACTGATTAAAAGCAGTCGGGCTAACCAGGAGTAACACACTTGAAAATTAGAGGGGGGAGGGGGGGGTGGATGCATTAAAATTATACAAAGTATATGATAAAATGATTACAGATAGACAAGATGGAGACAGAGCAAATGGTTAATAGAGATTCTAGCAGGAATTAAAGGGACATTTAACAGCAGCCAGGTAGACAGAGGCAGGAAGACATAACCAGAGATTCTAGCAGGAATTAAAGGGACATTTAACAGCAGCCAAGGAGACAGAGGCAGGAAGACATTACCTGTAGAGAGATGAGATGAAGTATCATTAGAAGCAGTGTGGATGTAGATGTACTCCAGTGAGTAACTTCGCCACTTATAATCAAAGAGCCACTTAGACTTAGAGAGCCAAGGCTCAAATGAGCTTTTGGCTTGCGGCGGGGTCCGGGAGCTGCGGGATAGGGGTTAATACATTTATTTAGTAGCGGCGGGGTCCGG
Organism: Bombina bombina; assembly: GCF_027579735.1. Lineage (NCBI taxonomy): Eukaryota > Metazoa > Chordata > Amphibia > Anura > Bombinatoridae > Bombina > Bombina bombina. The sequence continues at coordinate 1,068,392,511 of NC_069502.1, forward strand.
GAGCAGCGGAATACGGGTTAATAACTTTATTTAGTTGCGGCGTGGTCCGGGAGCGGCGGAATAGGGGTTAATAACTTTATTTAGTTGCAGCGGGGTCTGGGAGTGGAGGAATAGGGGTTAATAACTTTATTTAGGTGGCGGCGATGTCAGGGCGGCTGATTAGGGGTGTTTAGACTCAGTGTTTATGTTAGGGTGTTAGGTGTAAACGTTACTAGTTTTCTATCAAAGAAATCAATGGGATATCTGGCAGCATCGAACATAAGCTTTTGCTGCTTTCAGACTCCCATTGATTCCTATGGAATCTGCGGCCTCCAGGGTGGCGGATTCAAAACCAGGTATGCTGGGCCGGAATAGCCGCAAGCGTACTTGTTAGAAATTTGATAACTTACAAAAGTTGTCAGAAAGTGCCGAATTTGTATTTGGAACATCTGTAATGACGTAAGCATCGATCTGTGTCGGATTGAGACCGGCGGATCATATGTTACGTCAAATTTCAACTTTTGCCGGTTTGTAGGCTTTGATAACTAGGTCGAATCAGGCTTGCCACAATTATGCTGCGGAATTCCAGCGCATTTGCGGTTGACGGCTTGATAAATAGGCCTCTTTGACTGAATCATGATCGAAAAATGTTGGGCTTCATGTCCCGTATGTGTTGCACTCATGTGCAATCCAAAATACAGTATCCCTTTCAAATTTTACACTTTTTAATACCGGAAGTAAATGAATATCGCTTGCTAGTTTGTGTAATAAAATACTTAGAAATGCTATGGAAATAAAGGATATTATTATATTTAGACAATACTTTGGAAACAAAGGTTTAACAATGAGAAGAAGGTTTTGTAGCAGAATTAAAAGGATATGTTATAACAAAAGGGGTGGGACTGGATAGGGTTCAAAGGTGTAGTTGTATCTGATATTTAGAAAGTAACCAATGGCATTTCCTCTTAATGATTGGGACCAAATCCCTTTATTTAATATAAATTCTTCACATATATTACTTTAGGTTATAGGTGCTATGTATTAAAACTAGTGATGTCGCGAATTGTTCGCCGGCAAATAGTTCCCAGCAAACATAGCTTGTTCGTGTTCGCAGCGGCGGGTGAACATATGCGATGTTCGATCCGCCCCCTATTCGTCATCATCGAGTAAACTTTGACCCTGTATCTCACAGTCTGCAGACACATTTCAGCCAATCAGCAGCAGACACTCCCTCCCAGACCCTCCCAGCTCCTGGACAGCAGCCATTTTAGATTAATTTGGAAGCTGCATTGTTAGTGAGAGGAGGGACAGTGTAGCTGCTGCTGATTTCATAGGGAAATTGATAGCTAGGCTAGTGTATTCAGTGTCCACTACAGTCCTGAAGGACTCATCTGATCTCTGCTATAAGGACAGCACCCCAAAAAGCCCTTTTTAGGGCTAGAACATCAGTCTTTTTTTTTGCCTGTGTAATTTTGACTGTGAAACATCAGTCTGCTAGTGTAATCTAATTGCAGTTGCCTGCCTGCAGTGCCACCACTCATATCTGTTGTAACAGTAGTGTAAATTTAAAAAAAAAAAAAACTTTTTTGACTGTGAAACATCAGTCTGCTAGTGTAATCTAATTGCAGTTGCCTGCCTGCCAGCGTGTGTGCTAGGCCCACTTGCCAACTAGTGCCACCACTCATATCTGTTGTAACAGTAGTTTAAATTTAAAAAAAAAAACTTTTTTGACTGTGAAACATCAGCCTGCTAGTGTAATCAAATTTAAGTTGCCTGCCTGCCAGCGTGTGTGCCAGGCCCACTTGCCAACTAGTGCCACCACTCATATCTGTTGTAACAGTAGTGTAAATTTGCAGTTGCCTGCCTGCCAGCATGTGTGCCAGGCCCACTTGCCAACTAGTGCCACCACCACTCATATCTGTTGTAACAGTAGTGTAAATTTAAAAATAAAAAACTTTTTTGACTGTGAAACATCAGTCTGCTAGTGTAATCTAATTGCAGTTGCCTGCCTGCCAGCGTGAGTGCCAGGCCCACTTGTCAACTAGTGCCACCACTCATATCTGTTGTAACAGTAGTTTAAATTAAAAAAAAAAAAACTTTTTTGACTGTTTAACATCAGTCTGCTAGTGTAATCTAATTGCAGTTGCCTGCATGCCAGCGTGTGTGCCAGGCCCACTTGCCAACTAGTACCACCACTCATATCTGTTGTAACAGTAGTGTAAATTTGCAGTTGCCTGCCTGCCAGCGTGTGTGCCAGGCCCACTTGCCAACTAGTGCCACCACCACTCATATCTGTTGTAACAGTAGTGTAAATTAAAAAAAAAAAATTGACTGTGAAACATCAGTCTACTAGTGTAATCTAATTGCAGTTGCCTGCCTGCCAGCGTGTGTGTGTTTCAGGGCCTGCCAGGGCACATTGTCACACTAGTGCAACTCATATCTGAACAGTAGTGTACATTTAAAAAAAAAAAAACTTTTTTTACTGTGAAATAATAGCAGTCAGTTTCCTTCACACGTGTGCGTTTCAGGGTACATTGTCACACAAGTGCAACTCATATCTGGTGTAACAGTAGTATACATTTAAAAAAAACAACCATTTTTTTTTTTTAAAATGTGAAATAATAGCAGTCAGTTTCCTTCACACGTGTGCGTTTCAGGGCATGCCAGGGCACATTGTCACACCAGTGCAACTCATATCTTGTGTAGTAACAGTAGTGTACATTTAAAAAAAAAAAAACTTTTTTTTACTGTGAAATAATAGCAGTCAGTTTCCTTCACATGTGTGCATTTCAGGGACTGCCAGCAGTTCCAAAATAAATTAAAAAGTATGCTTTCCACAGCGTATAAGGGTGATGTCACAGCACAACGGGAATCTGATGGGAAGAGGTGAAAGTAATCCTCCTCCCACGACCACGCCGGCAAGGACAGGACGCTTTACAGACGTGTTGTTGATGGAGGACATGCAGAGCTTTTTTTTTTTTTTATAAACAAAGTGTTTTTTTTCTTTGACATGTAACAACACAACAGAAAACACACAAGAAAAATATTAACAAAATCTAGCATAAAAACACACAAACATTTTATGTCAAAAACTGCTAAAATATAAAAACACAAACTTGCTATTATCTTATTACTTTTAAATATCACAGTAAACCATTTATGCTGTAAACTGTACATGAACATTTTTTTGTGTCCGAAAGAAGAGTTCCATACAAAATGGCAGCTCACTATGCACAGATAAGTGTGCTTCACTAAACAATTAGAAGCGGTAATGGAAGACGCAAAAAAAAATGATCAATAAAATAAAAATAGAACCTTGTCTGCAATCCATGTTTTAGAAGGGCATACAAATAATATATAAAACCAAATAGTATGTAAATACAATTGCTTCTCCAATTTAGTCTTCAGTAGAAACCTGTAAACCAATATTTAAATGATACAACATTTAAAAGGATATTAAAAGGGCATGTTATATTTCAACAGAACATAGGATTGAACTGGCTCTTCTATATAAATACAATTTTAATCCCAGCAAAGTGGTTAAATATGTAGTTAAAGCCCCATTCAGAAGCAAGAAGTCTGTCATGTTCAGAAACGGCAACAGATGATTGACTAGGTCGTGAAACCTACTGATTGTGGACCGGCTGTGCCCTGAACAGGAGCTGCATATAGAAGTGGGACTTTACCTATGCATTTAACCCTATCGTGAGAGATCAATAATATCAGGTAATAAAATTCAAGGGTCACTACAAAGACATTTAAAAATATAGGCTGGTTCATTGTTTCTCCCACAGTGATTATCATTGGTAGCACGTCTGAAAATGTTATGTCTGTTAAAAAGAAAGGTTCTTTTCACAAAATTAGGTTATTTTTCTCAGATGCAACTGTCACTATACATTTATACTGCAGAAATAGGTGTCTGCTAGGCCAAGGTAGGGGAGATGCAAGTACAAAGTAAAGACATTGATAAACATAAAAAATAACAAATAAAACATTTTCCAGCTAACACTGAAAGTTTAACAACTGTTTAAAATGACCAGTAAAGTCAAAATTACACCTCTATGACTCTGACAGAGCATGCAATATTAAACAACCTTTCAATTTATCTTTAATAATAATGTATAATGTGCCTTATATTCTTGGTATCCTTTGTTGAAGAGTAAACCTAGGCTCATGAGCAGCAATGCACTACTGGGAAGCTAGCTGGTGATTGGTGTTGGTGCATATAGGTTTTGTTCTAACAGCAAAAGTCAATCTATTTGAAATTCTTATTGCTGTCAATAGATTGATTATGGACTTAACTTTAAGCTATGTGGGCTAATTTTGCCTTAGTTTTCCCCCAATCTCTATATAAGTTGGTGGGAGCTATCAAGTTTTTTCAACAATAAACTCCTTCAGAATAAAATTAACGCATACAATCTATATATATATATATATATATATATATATATATATATATATATATATATATATATATATATATATATATATATATATATATATATATATATATATACATATGTGTTGGTGTGTATATTTATTTTTTATACCCAAACTGGAGGCCAGGGAATTTTTAACATATCTTAATTCTAATTATTAGGGTCTTAAAGGGATAGTCTAGTCAAAACCAAACCTGCACGGTTCACATAGAGCACGCAACTCCAAGCAACCCTCCAATCTACTTCCCTTATCAAACCTTCTTCGTTCTCTTGGCATCTCCACATGAATGTAAGCCTAGGAGATGGCTCATCCCTGGTTCAGAACCTGGGCAGCGCCTGCCTACCGGTGGCTACATTTAGACACCAATCAGAAAGCACCACCCAGGTGCTGAACCAAAAACGGTCCAGCTCCCATACGCACATTCCTGCTTTTTCAAACAAAGATACCAAAAGAATGAAGAAAAATCGACAACAGGAGCAAACTAAAAAGTTGCTCAAAATTGCGTGCCCCATCCGAACCACGAAAGTTCAATCTCGACTTGACTGTGCCCTTAAGTTTTACCAATGAGTATAATAAGATGATGATACCATACCTGGATGTATCTTTGGAAGGTTAAAGTGAATGTAAATCTTCATGCCAAAGTACCCATCCTTTTAAAAATCTGACCAAAAACAGGGGCACTCCCATGCGGAGCTTGCGGTTGTGCAAATGGACTGTTTGCGGTTGTTTGCGGTGCGTTAAACGGGGAGTTTGGTCTGTTACTGTGAAGCGGGCGTAACCCTTACACTACCTGATCGATACAACATCATACCTGATTTTTTAAAGCACCTTATTCCAAACAATTTAGGAATGTTAGGTGATTTATGCCCTTTATGGATTAAAACCAGACTCTGCAACAACTATTTTAATTTTCCATGGGAGTTTTGCCATGGATCCCCCTCCGGCATGCCACAGTCCAGGTGTTAGTCCCCTTGGAACAACTTTTGCATCACTATTGTGGCCAGAAAGAGTCCCTGTGGGTTTTAAAATTCACCTGCCCATTGAAGTCTATGGCGGTTCGCCCGGTTCGCAAACATTTGCGGAAGTTTGCGTTTGCCATTCACGAACGCAAAATTTTAGGTTCGCGACATCACTAATTAAAACTTAACCATCACAATAAATGGTCAGATGACCACTAATAAATTATACATGTATTAGCACTCTTTGTGATGTATGTAAATATGCTTTATTAAATGATTGGTTAGATATCCTTAAAAAAACATAGCATTTATTAAAAAAAATGGGTAGTGATATTAAAAATTCTAATGCGAGAAACCGTACAATATTTGTATCACATCATAATTCTATTTTACTTATCTACTGCTAATATAACTGCTTTATTTGCAGCTTCCTATTAATGGGGACAGAAAGAACTAAATTCAATATTAAATGTATAAAGAGCATACAGTGGGGCAAAAAAGTATTTAGTCAGCCACCAATTGTGCAAGTTCTCCCACTTAAGAAGATGAGAGAGGCCTGTAATTTTCATCATAGGTATACCTCAACTATGAGAGACAAAATGTGGAAACAAATCCAGACAATTGTGATTTGGAAAGAATTTATTTGCATATAATAATATAATGGTGGAAAATAAATATTTGGTCACCTACAAACAAGCAAGATTTCTGGCTCTCACAGACCTGTATCTTCTTCTTTAAGAGGCTCCTGTGTCCTCCACTCATTACCTGTATTAATGGCACCTGTTTAAACTTGTTATCAGTATAAAAGACACCTGACCTAGGGGCGTATTAAGGCATAGGCCAACAAGGCCGGTACCTAGAGCAGCAGATTTTTAAGGGGCAGCAGAATTTTGAGTCCCTAGGGCCACTCTACTGAACTCAGGGCCGCGTGGCTAAATCAACCAATTACTAATGACTTAAATGGCTGGCCCGGCTATTGCTATCCTATGGGATTGTATGTGGGTGCGCATGACGTGGTGACAGTGGAGGCGGAGCTCCCTTGCGCAGCCTGGCCTGGACTGAGAGGGAATGCGGTATTCTTCCTGGCTCCACCGCGTGATTGAGACTCACACAGACTACACAGTGCAGTGTGCACTACAACGTGACCACTGTGAAACAGCAAATGCCTTTCTCCCTTCAATACATGTTCATTAGACATTAAAATACTTAAACGGATTAGTCACTAAATACTTGTACATTTTACCAATTGTGCAAGTTCTCCCACTTAAGAAGATGAGAGAGGCCTGTAATTTTCATCATAGGTATACCTCAACTATGAGAGACAAAATGTGGAAACAAATCCAGACAATCGTGACTTGGAAAGAATTTATTTGCATATAATGGTGGAAAATAAATATTTGGTCACCTATAAACAAGCAAGATTTCTGGCTCTCACAGACCTGTATCTTCTTCTTTAAGAGGCTCCTGTGTCCTCCACTCATTACCTGTATTAATGGCACCTGTTTAAACTTGTTATCAGTATAAAAGACACCTGACCTAGGGGCGTATTAAGGCATAGGCCAACAAGGCCGGTACCTAGGGCAGCAGATTTTAAGGGGCAGCAGAATTTTGAGTCCCTAGGGCCACTCTACTGAACTCAGGGCCGCGTGGCTAAATCAACCAATTACTGATGACTTAAATGGCTGGCCCGGCTATTGCTATCCTATGGGGTTGTATGTGGGTGCGCATGACGTGGTGACAGTGGAGGCGGAGCTCATTTGCGCAGCCTGGCCTGGACTGAGAGGGAATGCGGTATTCTTCCTGGCTCCACCGCGTGATTGAGACTCACACAGACTACACAGTGCAGTGTGCACTACAACGTGACCACTGTGAAACAGCATATGCCTTTCTCCCTTCAATACATCTTCATTAGACATTAAAATACTTAAACGGATTAGTCACTAAATACTTGTACATTTACTGTTTGAGTTTGTCTATCTGTCATACATGCAAAGAATAAGTATTTATTGCTGAATCTATACAACTATGTGAATAAAAACACAACTGAAAATATGTTGTATGCATTTAATACATTCAGAAACAATACAAGTATATACTTTATTATGATTGCATCATGTGACTTTATCCCCTAGGATACAATTCCTAAACCTATCATAACTACTGTTGTATTTTTTAAGTACTTTTAAAGGCCAGTTTGTATATTCATTACATATTTATCCAAACAGATATTTTGCTTAAATAAGTGTCAATCACCAAAGAAGATGTTTAAGGTTAAACAACTACCTACTGACAAACTATCATACAGTGAAGGATATTTTTTTTATGATATAAACACTTTAATCATCTAACTTGCAAAATAATGTCTTTATATATATATATATATATATATATATATATATATGTGTGTGTGTGTGTGTGTGTGTGTGTGTGTGTGTGACCAGAGTGAATGCAAGCCCTGGTGAACATCTACTTAAAAAGACATTTTTTTTTTAAATTTTTTACACCCTGCCCCAAAAATATTATGTCTAAAAAAAGGCCTTAAACCTGGGGTGGGGTGGGGGGGGGCAGCAGAATTTTGAGTGCCTAGGGCAGCACAAAACCTAAATACGCCCCTGACCTGTCCACAACCTCAAACAGTCACACTGCAAACTCCACTATGGTGAAGACCAAAGAGCTGTCGAAGGACACCAGAAACAAAATTGTAGACCTGCACCAGGCTGGGAAGACTGAATCTGCAATAGGCAAGCAGCTTGGTGTGAAGAAATCAACTGTGGGAGCAATAATTAGAAAATGGAAGACATACAACACCACTGATAATCTCCCTTGATCTGGGGCTCCACGCAAGATCTCACCCCGTGGGGTCAAAATGATCACAAGAACGGTGAGCAAACATCCCAGAACCACACAGGGGGACCTAGTGAATGACCTGCAGAGAGCTGGGACCAACGTAACAAAGGCTACCATCAGTAACACACTACGCTGCCAGGGACTCAGATCCTGCAGTGCCAGACATGTCCCCCTGCTTAAGCCAGTAGATGTCTGGGTATCTGAAGTATGCTAGAGAGCATTTGGATGATCCAGAAGTGGATTGGGAGAATGGCATATGGTCAGATGAAACCAAAGTAGAACTGTTTGGTAGAAACACAACTCGTCGTGTTTGGAGGAGAGAGAATGCTGAGTTGCAACCAAAGAACACCATACCTACTGTGAAGCATGGGGGTGGCAACATCATGCTTTGGGGCTGTTTCTCTGCAAAGGGAACAGGACGACTGATCCGTGTACACGAAAGAATGAATGGGGCCATGTATCGTGAGATTTTGAGTGCAAACCTCCTTCCATCAGCAAGGGCATTGAAGATGAAACGTGGCTGGGTCTTTCAGCATGATCCCAAACACACTGCCCGGGCAACGAAGGAGTGGCTTCGTAAGAAGCATTTCAAGGTTCTGGAGTGGCCTAGCCAATCTCCAGATCTCAACCCCATAGAAAACCTTTGGAAGGAGTTGAAAGTCTGTGTTGCCCAGCGACAGCCCCAAAACATCACTGCTCTAGAGGAGATCTGCATGCAGGAATGGGCCAACATACCAGCAACAGTGTGTGACAACCTTGTGAAGACTTACAGAAAACGTTTGACCTCTGTCATTGCCAACAAAGGATATATAACAAAGTATTATGATGAACTTTTGATATTGACCAAATACTTATTTTCCACCATAATTTGCAAATAAATTCTTTCCAAATCAGACAATGTGATTGTCTGGATTTGTTTCCACATTTTGTCTCTCATAGTTGAGGTATACCTATGATGAAAATTACAGGCCTCTCTCATCTTCTTAAGTGGGAGAACTTGTACAATTGGTGGCTGACTAAATACTTTTTTGCCCCACTGTATATAATTTTTGCTGACTATTGCCGCATAACTGAGTAATAAAACACCTGAAAATAATATGGAAATGAAGGATTTTATTATATTAAGACTTAATACTTAGGAAACAAAGGTTTAATAATGAAATTGAAAAGAAGGTTTTGTGGCAGAATTAAAGGGATATGTTATAAGACAAGGGGCGGGACTTATAAGAGTCAAAGGTGTATATGTACCTATGAATGTATGTGTAAAATATTTTATGCTTAAATTTAATTTAAATATTATAGCACAGAATTCAATGAAGAACTCAACTACTTGAGCAGATGTTTTAAGCTCCATTGGCTAAATGCTCAAGCATCATTCAACATCAATTTTACTGAGTGCCCCTTTAGACGTCTATTATGTTAAGGAATTAACTGGCACATAGATGTTTGCACACACAAGGTATTACTTGAGCTATAAAAAACATTACTGTACAGGTAGCCCTCAGTTTATACTGGGGCTCTGTTCCTAAAGGAATAGCTGTAAATATATTGGTGTAAAATGAACCCAGTTATAAAATGTAAGTCAGTGGGAAGTAAATTAGTTAGGTTCCAGGCTCCTTTCAAAATTGACATTAGTAATGAAATATTATATTATAACTTAATATCTATTATTTGTTTCATTATATATTGCAGTATTATATTTAAGGCCCTGAAACAAATGCAATATAAAAATTGTTTTTATGCTAGAGAGGCATCACCATCCATCAATAAGGCAGAGGGGGTTTCTGTTTATAAGCCAGTGAGTAGGGATTTTTGTGTCTTTGCTACATATAACTAGAACATGTTTAACAGTTTGTTTGCACACAGATAGACTTCCTGTTAGCGTCAATATCAAAAACGCCAGCATGGAAAATATTTGTAATATGTTACTGCTATTTTATATGCACTATAACATTTTTTTTACAGTTCACTGTGCTGGCCTTTTAAAAAAGCAAGCGAATGGCAAACTACTTATTTGCTGTACACAGTATTTATTATAAATGCAGATGGCAAAAACTATTCTGCAAAGCTTTCATTTTCAGTTAAAAAGCCTGTTTAACAAATTACTCAAAATTGAACCGGTGCAAAACGAGGGTTAGCTGTACTTGTAACATGAGCAAAACTGAAAGAGATATAAATTGAGCTTAAGTGATGTTAACTCACCATTTTGCACTCCATTTGTAATCTAGCCCAATGTTTGTTATTTTGCAGTAATTTATTTGCACACATTTTGGGCTAGATTACAAGTGGAGCTCAAAATATTGTTTTCGCTAAAGCGATATTTGCGCTCTACTTAGTAATACCACTGCATGCAAATGTGCAGTGGCAAATCAAACCCGACCTTGCATTTGCATTGCACAGAAGCATTGCGCTCACGAGAGGAGCCTCCTTTTGATGCCATCATACACGGCACAGTACCTAAGCGCAGCGAAGGAGGTTAGTCACTCAGCTATGGGCAGCAAATTTAAATATATATGTATATGATCATAACAAGAGTATTGCATTGAGCTATGATACTTTTTTATTGGACTAACTATCGCCTAGACTACGAGTTTGGTGTTAGCCTTAAAAAGCAGCGTTGAGAGGTCCCAACGCTGTTTTTTTCCTAACGCTGGTATTACGAGTCTGACAGGTACAGGCTCACCGCTCACTTTTCTTTCGCCACTCGAGGCTACCGCAAATCCCCTTACGTCAATTGCGTATCCTATCTTTTTAATGGGCTTTGCCTAACGCCGGTATTACGAGCCTTGGAAGAAGTGAGCGGTAGACCCTCTCCTGTCAAGACTTCTACCGCATTTAAAAGTCAGTAGTTAAGAGTTTTATTGAACTTCAATCCTATTGGCTGATTGGATCAGCCAATAGGATTTTTCCTACCTTAATTCCGATTGGCTGATAGTATCCTATCAGCCAATCGGAATTCAAGGGACGCCATCTTGGATGACGTCATTTAAAGGAACCTTCATTCAGTGTTAGGACGTTGTTTGAAGAGGATGGCTCTGCATTGGCTGGCTTGAAGATGGACCCGCTCCGCTCCGGATGGATGAAGATAGAAGATCCCACTTGGATGAAGACTTCTGCCACTTGGAGGTCCATTTGTGCCCGGCTGGGTGAAGACGGCTCAAGGTAGGGAGATCTTCAGGGGGTAGTGTTAGGTTTTTTTAAGGGGGGATTGGGTGGGTTTTAGAGTAGGGTTGGGTGTGTGGGTGGTGGGTTTTAATGTTGGGGGGGTATTGTATTTTTTTTACAGGCGAAAGAGCTGATTACTTTGGGGCAATGCCCCGCAAAAGGCCCTTTTAAGGGCTATTTGTAATTTAGTATAGGGTAGGGAATTTTATTATTTTGGGGGGCTTTTTTATTTTATTAAGGGGATTAGATTAGGTGTAATTAGTTTAAAATGCTTGTAATTCTTTTTTTCTGTAATTTGGTGGTTTTTTTTCGTAATTTAGTTTATTTAATTTAATTGTATTTAATTGTAGGTAGTTTTGGTAATTTATTTAATGATAGTGTAGTGTTAGGTGTAATTGTAATTTAGGTTAGGATTTATTTTACAGGTAATTTTTTTATTTCTTTTAACTAGGTAGTTATTAAATAGTTAATAACTATTTAATAACTATTGTACCTAGTTAAAATAAATACAAAGTTGCCTGTAAAATAAATATAAATCCTAAGCTAGCTACAATGTAACTATTAGTTATATTGCAGCTATCTTAGGGTTTATTTTATTGGTAAGTATTTAGTTTTAAATAGGATTCATTTATTTAATTATGTTAAATTTATTTCGTTTAATTTAAATTATATTTAAATTAGGGGGGGTTAGACTTAGGTTTAGACTTAGGTTTAGGGGTTAATAAATTTAATATAGTAGCGGCGACGTTGGGGTCGGAAGATTAGGGGTTAATCAATTTAATATAGTTGTGGCGACGTTGGGGGGAGCAGATTAGGGGTTAATAAATATAATGTAGGGTTTGGCGATGTTGGGGGCAGTTAGATTAGGGGTTCATAAGTATAATGTAGGTGGCGGCGGTGTCCGCAGCGGCAGATTAGGGGTTAATAATATAATGTAGGTGTCAGCGATAGCGGGGCAGCAGATTATGGGTTAATAAGTGTAAGATTATTGGTGTTTAGACTCAGGGTTTATGTTAGGGTGTTAGGTGTAGACATTTAATTTCCCCATAGGAAACAATGGGGCTGCGTTAGGAGCTGGACGTTGCTTTTTTGCAGGTGTTAGGTTTTTTTTTCAGCCAGCTCAGCCCCATTGTTTCCTATGGGGAAATCGTGCACGAGCACGTTTAGCCAGCTTACCACTACCGCAAGCAACGCTGGTATTGAGGTGAGATGTGGAGCTAAATTATGCTCTATGCTCACCTTTTTGCGGCTAATGCCAGGTTTAAAAAAAACTGTAATACCAGCGTTGTCTTAAGGGAGCAGTGGGGAAAAAAGGCTCGTTAGCAACGCAAGCCTTACCGACAAAAACTCTTAATCTCGCCGTATATATTTATAAGATGACAAGATTTTGGAAGAATGTCTTCTATTTTCCTATTTCAAGTCTGAAGCAATACTGTATTGCTTCAGACTTGAAAAAGGAATACATTCTTCCGAAAGCTTGTCATCTTATAAATGTATAGTTAGTCCAATAAAAAAGTATCATAGCTCAATGCAATACTCTTGTTATTTTGATATCTAAATCTCTGGACTAACACGGCTACCCCAATCAACGTGTATATGATTATATACATATATTTTTATGTGTTTATATGTGTATACACATATTTAAACATAAATATATATATATGTATATAAGAAAATATTATATATTTACAGGGAACACACAGTTCCCATAGACCGCAATGTAAAGGCACTTTTCAGTGCTGTTTTTTTTCTAACACCTCAATCACTAACTTCCTGCATTAAAAACTGTTTTGTGCAGTTATTTATTTTTTTTTTTAAATGCTACAATTACAAACTACTCTATTTTAGGGGCATTTTGGGAACATTTATAAAACTAACCAGAGATCTGATCTCTGGTTAATTTTATGAGCACTAATTGCTACCGCAAGCTTGCAATAGCAATAACCAGCCACTTGTAATGGCTGGTTATTTATTGCGTCCCCGCAAATGGGCGAATTTGTCCATATGTCCGATAAAATATGCTTCACTTGTAATCCCTTGTAGCACTTTATTGGAATTATGCATGTATGTTTTCTAATTGCCCTGCATGTTGTTTAATGTTTTTATTTTGCTATTTATTTTACTTACTGATCCCTTTCTACTTTGCCTAATACATACTCATGTCATCTTTCAAACCAGGGATGTCTAGTCTAAGGCCCAGTAGCCACAATTTGGTCCTTCTGTGCTTTTTGTATGGCCTCCAATATTCCCATACAATATCAACATATCCACACTTGCATCCCTCTTCTCTATAATTCATCTATCCCTCTACTCTTTTGTTGGATCTCATGTGTATATTTATAGGTCCTGTGTATGTAGTTTATTTGTATTTCATATGCTAATCATTTGTTTTGACTAACTGAAGATGAAAAACATGTTTACTGGCTATGCACAAAAAGTGTGGACCATAAACTGAAAAGGTTTGGCACCCATGTTTCAATCCAGTTCCATTACTTTTCATTACCTTCTCTGTCTGCCTTATTGTCTATTAAATTTGATTTGCACCTCAAATCAAATTGAAAGATATTGCTTTAGAACCAAGGAAAGCTTGTCTTTTAAAATGAAATGGTACCAGGGCATAATTCTTCATTTTCTTGTGAATTATTAGACTTCCACCAAAATATAGTAAAGAGAATTTTTTCATAAAAAAATGGAAATGTATACTGCATTCTTTATTCTCTTTACAATGGAATTAGACAGCAAGATCCTAATCTTTAAAACATGAAAATTGTGATAGGCAGAGAAAACAGATTTTTTATTATCCAATTATTTAATTTACTCAGAGTTCATAGGATTTGAAGAATAAGTTCATCACATAATTGGCTACCTTTCTATGTGTGCCTAAGTAGACATAACCAAGGACATCAGTGGTGTCAAACCCCTGTAGTTATTTCATGAATGATGCTGCAATATAGTTCAAGAACAAAAGATTGGGGACTCAGAAATATATGATATATAAATTTTTGTCTTGTCTGTGCTCTAGTATATATAATTTGGTGTATCCAGAGAGGATTGGAAGAGTCAATCCACATCAAGATTGCTGACAGCATATGGTCTTCAATTGAGCTGCTATAGTCACCATTATGTCTAGTTGCTGGGGCTGCTGCGTACTCTCCCCCCCCCCCCCCAGGATTACTGGGTTACTGAGAAGATTGTTACTGCTGCTTTACTTTTTTCTTATAAGATAACATTTTAACATTTGATTGTTGTACATCTGACCTAAACAACTGGTTGTTATATGATTAGAAACCATTACATTTGGAGGAGATCAAAATGGCGCTGATTGAGTGGGAAAAAGAACTTTTATATTTACTAGATGATCATTTCTTAAACCTACAGGGTCTGCTGAAAACGTCTATTGACAATATCTTTTCTGAAAAGTTCCCTGACTTACAAAAGGCAGAGCTGCATATATCTTGAGAAGACGTTGCGTCAGAGAACCTCACATTAACCGCGTACCGTATGCTGAGGATACTATCTACATAGTTTTATCAGACAACGGTGCCCCAGATATGGTGAAACTACCGAGAGGGTTAATGGCACCAGGTTACAAGTTCACCATAGCTAGTAAGGAGACGGCCACAGATGTGGAACCTCTACATATGCCTACAAGAAAGCAGTCATCTTCATTACTGTGAAAGTAATGGACTCATGGACTGCTAAATCTCAAAGCTACAACATAGTATTGCAATAGATGGAAGAAGCTCTGGCTGCTTGAACTACCATTCATATTCAGGGCTTGAGAGCAGAGAGGTCATATTGGCTGTGGACTAAGACTGATGATTATTCCGTGATAAGTTCAGTTGTATATGCAGATTTGAGCTTGCCTAGTAGTCCTTTCCCCCCAAGGTACACACTATACAGAAGCAAAGTCTGCTAGAGGAGTTTAATTGCTTCATTGGGCTTGTCCTAGATGCTATGGAGAGATACATGCTCCTTAAAAGAACTGGAATGATCTAGTTATATGTCTGAGACAAGCAGGAATACAGATTTGAACATCAGTGTAACTTATTGCTTACTATGTTTGTCTTCTTGTCCTGCATTTCTGTTTCCCACACTGTAATAAGAAGGGTGCTGACCAAGAGATATATAGGTCATAAAGCCCTAAAAGTGTGCGTATCTTTTAGTCATTGGGCCTCTGTATGATGATCTGTAGATCTGAAGTTCTATAGCTAACAACATAATGCCCCTGTTTTCTGGTTGTTTATACTTCCATATACGCAATGGTCATGGTTGCTTAGAGATCTCTGCACTTTAAAAACAAGCTATTGTTTAGTGAGGTTAATTTAGTTGCTATATCCTTATTTGTGAGTTAAACAAATGAGTGCATTGTTTTCTAGTGACATTTTGAACTATCTCTCAGTGCTATGCCTCCCAGTTGCCAGTATATGTTTGAGTGCACTCTATTCATACTCAATATTTACTGAACCTGCTTGTAGTTTACCACCCTAACTCTACGTATTGTGATTTTAAGGTTTTAATTGATGTTTGAAGCAATGAAGCACATAGTACTAAATGATACAAGTTGTTATTTTACATTCATCTAGTGTTTTACAGGCTAGTCCAGAACCCTTATTTCTTTCATGTAATTGGCAAGAGTCCATGAGCTAGTGACGTATGGGATATACAATCCTACCAGGAGGGGCAAAGTTTCCCAAAGTTTCCCTCAAAATGCCTATAAATACACCCCTCACCACACCCACAATTCAGTTTTACAAACTTTGCCTCATATGGAGGTAGCGAAGTAAGTTTGTGCTAGATTTCTACATTGATATGCACTTCTCAGCATTTTGAAGCCCAATTCCTCTCAGAGTACAGTGAAGGGAGTATCACCTATTGAATGCAATGATTTTCCTCGCAGGAAATCTATTTCATCAGTTCTCTGTTATCGGTCTTAGAGATTCATCTCCTACCTCCCTTTTTCAGATCGACAATATACTCTCATATTCCATTACTTCTACTGATAACTGTTTCAGTACTGGTTTGGCTATATGTGGATGGGTGTCTTTCGGTAAGTATGCTTTCATTACTTAAGACACTCTCAGCTATGGTTTGGCACTTTATGTATAAATTAATCTAAAGTTCTAAATATATGTATTGTACTTATATTTGCCATGAGTCAGGTTTATGTATATTTCCTTTTGCAGACTATTCAATTTCATATTCGGGGAAAAAAAACATATTTAGGAAAATATTTTTCTTACCTGGGTTTTAGTCTTTTTTTCAATTTGACTGCTTTTTCATTAAATTTTCGCGGGCAAAATTAGGCTCGCGAGGCGCAAAATGCAGATGTATATTGCGTCATTCTTGGCGCTAGAATTTATTTGGCGAAAAAGGTACGTCCGGTGACGCAAGTTCGTCATTTCCGGCGTCTTAGTTGACGCTGAGTTCCTTACACAAGGTTGCGTCTGCAATGATGCAAGTGTGTCATTTCCGTATTTTGTTAGCGCCAAAACATTTAATTTTGCATTGTGTGTCATACTTGGCGCCACATAATTTCATTATTTAAAACCCCTTTACTATGTGAATCTTGCCTTTTTTTTTATTTTTTTATTGAGGTTAACATAGCTTATACATAACAGTCTCTTCAACCAGGTTACATGTAATAATATACATTATACTGACATGACATATCATTCCAAGCACCTCATTTTCTTATATATACAATAGCTTTGCAATGTCCCCCATCAAACAGGTCCAGTCAAGGGACCAGAAACTGTAAAAAGCCTTGAGGACATGGAAATGGGGAAAATAATAGAAAATGTAGCTTCAGTGCATATGTAGTATAGACAGACTGTGGAATAAACATACATTATCGACATAAGGAAGTGTAAGGAGGGTATAAGCCATCGATAAAAGTGAGGTGCCAGACCTTTCCTTAGTTACTATTATAAGCTTAATTATAAGTTAACACTGAACATGTATAGAACTATAAACAGTAACAAAACTATCATTCTAGATACTCTTCTGGGAACCAGAAAATCCTAGCCGGAGTTAAGTTTTCTGTATTAGGGCCCCGGGAGCCTTTATACCTAAATACGAAGGAAAACTCAGTCAAGGCTCTACGGGTTGGGCAGAGACTGCGTAATTCTGCCAAAAAGAAATGCAGGGGAGGAAATAATTAAAAAAAATATTCCTCCCTAACCGCACAAAATAGATAGATGGGGGGGCGGAGGTTAAGCCAGTAAAAGTGTATCTTGTGACTGCTAATTCTCATATCTATTATGTAAGTCTATTTTGTAACTATTTACCAAGCAATATAGATACATTTACACAAAGGGATTATCAAAGTGGCACAAGATATTGTAGAATCTAATAGGGGTACTAAAGTTATTAGATAGCTGGAGTACTTTCACTATCACCACGGAATTCCCGCTAGGTCCTCATATAGTGTAACCACCAGCAAGACTCAGCTGCAGCATCTACACATCTTCGGATGAAAAAAAAATCTTCATGAATGCAGATGTCTAAGCTTCAGACAGTACAATGTTATTCAATAGTTCCAACATCAATCTTAGTTAGGAGCATAAAAGAATGTTGTCGCAAGCCAAACGTTTGGCATTCACTGCCTCAGCAAAATTATTAACCGATACCTGCTCTAAATGATCGTACCAGTCCAAGTATGGGTCCAATTTCAAACCAGTGATTCCTGGGGGAACAATGGCTCACAACCTGGCACGTCTGCAAGATCTGGTGGCGTTCCCAGCATGGATGTCGTAGCAAGCTCGCTGAACTGAGAACTGAAAGAAGCCAGCCTGGAAATGTTCGAGCGCTGTGATGGTCTGTGGTGCCTGCCATTACGTGCGAGTGGCCATATTGTGTACCCCGCCATGCGTGTAATCCACTCGGATCGGCAAAAAGAGAGTGAAGCTCCATCTCAAGGTTTGTATCTGGTGATATCAGTGGTAAGGAGCGCGCCTGAAGAGCTGCAGGTACTATGTCACTCTGTGTCTCCTGTACCACTTTGCGTTCCACTACGATTTTGTCACTCTGTGTACTTGCCACTCGAATCTTGTCAATAAGGGCATCAAGCCTCTCGCACCTCCTCCTCTCATATTTCTCAAGCAGGTCTCTTAAGGCAGTATACAATGTTTGGGTCTCCATGCTGGGCAGTAGTGTGCTCTGTTAGATGCGTGAATACACCAAAATGGCGCTCTAGTGTGTAACAGGCAGCTCCAAGACAGTTTTTCAGCACAGAATTAATCACAGTTCTACTGAATGTCTATCAGCATGTCTGAGGCTTCTCCCTGCATTATTACCTCCCAGGTACAAAGTTCATTTTTAGGGTTCCTGCTGCCAAAAGGGCTTTCCTAGAAGCTGTACACGCAGAGCTCCTAACTTATGCGACCATCTTAGTTGCTGGACAGCTCCGCCCCCGACCACTTGCCTTTTTCTATGTCAGAGGGCTATGCTGTTTGGATTTTTTTCTCATTCCTGAAACTGCCATATAAGGAAATTGATAATTTTGCTTTATATGTTGTTGTTTTTTTCTTACATTTGCAAGATGTCTCAATCTGATCCTGTCTCAAAAACCACTGTTGGAACCATGCTGCATGATAACAGTTCTATCAAAGCTAAGTGTATCTATTGTAAATTTGTGGAGATTATATCTCCAGCTGTGGTATGTAATAGTTGTCATGATAAGCTTTTACATGCAGAGATTGTATCCATCAGTAATAGTACAATGCCTGTTGTTCCTTCAACATCTAATGTACATGATATCCCTGTGAATATAAAAGATGTTATTGCTGATGCAATTCAGAAGGCTTTGTCTGCTATCCTGCCTTCTAATAAATGTAAAAGGACTTTTAAAACTTCTCATAAAGTTGATAAAATTTCAAATGACCGACAACATACTGAATTATCCTCCTCTGATGAGGATCTATCTGATTGAGAAGATCCTACCTCAGATATTGACACTGACAAATCTACTTATTTATTTAAAATGGAGTATATTTGTTCCTTGTTAAAAGAGGTGTTGATTACGTTGGATATTGAGGAAACTAGTCCTCTTGATATTAAAACTAGTAAACATTTAAACTCTGTTTATAAACCTCCTTTGGTTACTCCAGAGGTTTTTCCATTTCCTGATACTATTTCTGATATGATTTCTAAGGAATGGAATAGGCATGGTACTTCTTTTATCCCTTCTTCAAGGTTTAAAAAATTGTATCCTTTGCTAGCAGTTAGTTTGGAGTTTTGGGAAAAGATCCCCAGAGTTGATGGGGCTATTTCTACTCTTGCCAAACATACTACTATTCCTATGGAAGATAGTACTTCCTTTAAGGACCCTTTAGATAGGAAACTTGAATCTTATCTAAGGAATCTTATTTATATTCTGGCTATCTTCTCAGGCCTGCCATTTCTATGGCTGATGTTGCAGCTGCATCAACTTTTTGGATGGAAAGTTTAGCGCAACAGGAAACAGATCCTGATTGTTCGCTTGCTTCAACATGCTAATCATTTTATCTGTGATGCCATTTTTGATATCATCAAAATTGATGTTAAATCTATGTCTTTAGCTATTTTAGCTAGAAGAGCTTTGTGGCTCACATATTGGAATGCTGACATGGTATCTAAATCTAGATTACTATCTATTTCTTTCTAAGGTAATAATTTATTTGGTTCTCAGTTGGATTCAATTATTTCAACTGTCACTGGGGGGGGAGGGAGTGTTTTTGCCTCAGGATAAAAGACCTAAGGGTAAATCTAAAGCTTCTAACTATTTCTGTTCCTTTCAACAAAATAAGGAACAGAAACCCAATCCTTCCCCCAAAGAATCTGGTTCCAATTGGAAACCTTCTTCAAGTTGGAATAAATCCAAGCCTTTTAAGAAACCAAAGCCAGCCCCAAGTCTGCATGAAGGTGCGGCCCTCATTCCAGCTCAGCTGGTAGGGAGCAGATTTACATTCTTCCAAAGTATTTGGGCAGATTCTGTCCAAAATCAATGGATTTAGAGTATTGTCTCTCAAGGGTACCGAATAGGATTCAGAGTAAGACCTCCTGTGAGAAGATTTTTTCTCTCATGCATCCCAGCAAATCCAGTAAAGGCTCAGGCTTTTCTGAAGTGTGTTTCAGACCGGGAGCTTTCAGGGGTAATCATACCAGTTCAGTTTCAGGAACAGGGTCTGGGGTTTTATTCAAATCTATTCATTGCCCCAAAGAAAGAAAATTCATTCAGGCCAGTTCTGGATCTGAAAAGTTTGAATCGTTTTGTAAGAGTGCCAACTTTCAAAATGGTGACTATAAGGACTATTCTGCCTTTTGTTCAGCAAGGTCATTATATATCCACGATAGACTTACAGGATGCATATCTTAATATTCTGATTCATTCAGACCACTATCAGTTTCTGAGATTCTCTTTTCTAGACAAGCATTACCAATTCATCACTCTTCCATTAGGCCTAGCGACAGCTCCAAGAATCTTTTCAAAGGTTCTCAGTGCCCTACTCTCTGTAATCAGAGAATGGGGTATTGCGGTGTTTCCTTATTTGGACGATATCTTGGTACTAGCTCAGTCTTTATATTCTGCAGAATTTCACATGAATCAACGAGTGTTGTTTCTTCAAAGAAATGGTTGGATGATCAATTTACCAAAAAGTTCCTTGATTCCTCAAACAAGGGTCACCTTTTTAGGTTTCCAGATAGATTCAGTGTCCATGACTCTGTCTCTAACAGACAAGAGATGAATAAAATTGGTTTCAGCTTCTAGGAAACCTTTAGTCTTAATTATTCTCTTCAGCAGCTATGTGCATGGAAGTTTTAGGTCTCATGACTGCAGCATCGGACATGATCCCCTTTTCTCATTTTCATATGAGACCTCTCCAGCTTTGTATGCTGAATCAATGGTACAGGGATTATACAAATATATCACAATACATTTCCTTAAATCACAATGTTCAACTCTCTCTGATTTTGGTGGTTAGATCACCATCGTATAGTTCAAGGGGCCTCTTTTGTTCATCCAACCTGGACTGTGATCACAACAGATGCAAGTCTGGGGAGCTGTCTGGGGATCTCTGACAGCACAAGGGGTTTGGAAGTCTCAATAGGTGAGGTTAGCAATTAATATTTTAGAACTCTGTGCTATTTTCAGGGCTCTTCAGGTTTGGCCTCTGTTGAAGAGATAACCGTTCATTTGTTTTCAGACAGACAATATCACAACTGTGGCATATGTCAATCATCAGGGTGGGACTCACAGTCCCAAAGCTATGAAAGAAGTATCTCTGATACTTTCTTGGGCGGAATCCAGCTCCTGTCTAATTTCTTTGGTTCATATCCCAGGTGTAGACAATTGAAAAGCAGATTATCTCAGCCATCAGACTTTACATCCGGGGGAGTGGTCGCTCCATCCAGATGTGTTTTTTCACATTGTTCATATGTGGGGTCTTCCAGAAATAGATCTGATGGCTTCCCATCTAACAAGAAACTTCCCAGGTGCCTGTCCAGGTCCAGGGATCCTCAGGCAGAGGCGGTGGATGCGCAAGCAGTTCCTTGGTGTTACCAACCTGCTTATATCTTCCCGCCTCTAGTTCTTCTTCCAAGAATGATTTCCAAGATCATCATGGAACAATCGTTTGTGTTGCTGGTAGCTCCAGCATGGCCTCCAAGGTTTTGGTATGCAGATCTTGTTCGGATGTCCAGTTGCCAACCTTGGCCACTTCCTTTAAGACCAGACCTTCTGTCTCAAGGTCCGTTTTTCCATCAGGATCTCAAATCATTAAATTTGAAGGTATGGAAATTGAACGCCTAGTGCTTAGTCATAGAGGATTCTCTGACTTAATGATTATTACTATGTTACAGGCTCGTAAATCTGTTTCTAGGAAGATTTATTATTGAGTTTGGAAGTCTTATATTTCATGGTGTTCTTCTCATAAATTCTCCAGGCATTCTTTTAGAATCCCTAGAATTTTACAGTTTCTTCAGGATGGTTTGGATAAAGGTTTGTCTGCAAGTTCCTTGAAGGGACAAATCTCTGCTCTTTCTGTTTTATTTCACAGAAAGATTGCTAAGCTTCCTGATATTCACTGTTTTGTACAGGCTTTGGTCCGTATCAAGCCTGTCATTAAATCAATCTCTCCTCCTTGGAGTCTTAATTTGGTTTTGAAGGCTTTACAGGCTCTTCCTTTTGAGCATATGCATTCTTTGGACATTAAACTACTTTCTTGGAAAGTGTTGTTCCTTTTGGCAATCTCTTCTGCTAGACGAGTTTCTGAATTATCTGCTCTTTCTTGTGAATCTCCTTTTCTGATTTTCCATCAGGATAAGGCAGTTTTGCGGTCTTCATTTAAATTTCTACCTAAGGTTGTGAATTCTAAAAACATTAATACAGAAATTGTTGTTCCTTCTTTGTGTCCTAATACTAAGAATTCTTTGGAGAGATCCTTACATTCTTTGGATGTTGTAAGAACTTTGAAATATTACAGGTGAAACTCGAAAAATTAGAATATTGTGCAAAAGTTCATTTATTTCACTAATGCAACCTAAAAGGTGAAACTAATATATGAGATAGACTCATTACATGCAAAGCAAGATAGTTCAAGCCATGATTTGTCATAATTGTGATGATTATGACTTACAGCTCATAAAAACCCCAAATCCACAATCATAGAAAATTAGAATATTGTGAAAAGGTGCAATATTTTAGGCTCAAAGTGTCCCACTCTAATCAGCTAATTAAGCCATAACACCTGCAAAGGGTTCCTGAGCCTTTAAATTATCTCTCAGTCTGGTTCAGTAGGAATCACAATCATGGGAAAGACTGCTGACCTGACAGTTGTGCAGAAAACCATCATTGACACCCTCCATAAGGAGGGAAAGCCTCAAAAGGTAATTGCAAAAGAAGTTGGATGTTCCCAAAGTGCTGTATCAAAGCACATTAATAGAAATGTATGTGGAAGGGAAAAGTGTGGAAGAAAAAGGTGCACAAGCAGCAGGGATGACCGCATCCTGGAGTGGATTGTCAGGAAAAGGCCATTCAAAAGTGTTGGGGACTTTCACAAGGAGTGGACTTAGGCTGGAGTCAGTGCATCAAGAGCCACCACACACAGACGGATCCTGGACATGGGCTTCAAATGTCGTATTCCTCTTGTCAAGCCACTCCTGAACAACAAACGACGTCAGAAGCATCTTACCTGGGCTAAAGAAAAACAGACCTGGTCTGTTGCTCAGTGATCCAAAGTCCTCTTTTCTGATGAGAGCAAATTTTGCATCTCCTTTGGAAACCAAGGACCCAGAGTATGGAGGAAGAATGGAGAGGCACACACTGCAAGATGCTTGAAGTCCAGTGTGAAGTTTCCACCGTCTGTGTTGATTTGGGGAGCCATGTCATCTGCTGGTGTTGGTCCACTGTGCTCCATTAAGTCCAGGGTCAATGCAGCCGTCTACCAGGAGATTTTGGACCACTTCATGCTTCCTTCCACAGATGAGCTCTATGGGGATGCTGACTTCATTTTCCAGCAGGACTTAGCACCTGCCCACACTGCCAAAAGCACCAAAACCTGGTTCAATGACTGTGGGATTACTGTGCTTGATTGGCCATCAAACTTGCCTGACCTGAACCCCATAGAGAATCTATGGGGCAATGCCAAGAGAAAGATGAGAGACATGAGGCTGAACAATGTAGAAGAGCTGAAGGCCGCTATTGAAGCATCCTGGTCTTCCATAACACCTCAGCAGTGCCACAGGCTGATAGCTTTCATGCCACGCTGCATTGAGGCAGCAATTGCTGCAAAAGGGGCACAAACCATGTACTGAGTACATACAGTATGCATGCTTATACTTTTCAGAGGTCCGATATTGTTCTCTGTACAATCCTTGTTTTATTGATTGCATGTAATATTCTAATTTGATAAAATTGTGGATTTGGGGTTTTCATGAGCTGTAAGCCATAATCATCAGAATTATGACCATGACAATGTGACCCCCTTTGAACAGTGTATGAATAATAGCAGCTGAAATATTGAACAGAGCATGATATGTGGCTACGTAGAATATGGAGGGTGAAGGGAGTGCTAGCTGCATTTAATATGGCTAAGAAATCAGAGCTGTGGGTGTAAAAAGGGGGGGGGGGGAATTTGAACTAGGAGGACATTAGTTTAATAGCTATCTGATTGATGTCAGTCTTCTTACTAAGGGTAATTTGTGCTGTACAGAATTTCCCTATGCAAAATCTCTGATGAACTAATATTTTTTACTATTAAAAGTTTGAGAAATGAGTCTAAAGGTCAACCTGCTATCCTTCTTACCCCCCTCTAATAAACAAACGTGCATTCATAGCATATACTTGAGACCTTTTGGTAAATCACACTGTTTTGTCTGAATATACAATGTTAAGGGAAACTGTGTGAGGCAAGGGGGAGGGAGGTGTTACAAGGAATTGCTAAAACAATCAACTTATAACCATTATCACATAGAGTGTCATTAACTTGTGCTCCCTGATAGATAACATATATCTGGGAAAAACACATTTAAAGATATCTATAGCACCTCCTAATTAGGCAGTATATCAAACTAACGCATAGGCAATAAGAAAAATATGAAGAACAAGTCACACAAACATGCCTTATACTTTTTGGACCGCATTAGGGGTGGCTGGTAGTGTCCGAGCTTCCTAGCCCACTCCTATGACCGGTAGTTTAGCAATCACTTCAATTAAACAACCGATATCTTTTCTGGTCACCTGCAGTACCTTGTATGCCAAAACCCAGAAAGGATTGTTTATAGACCTGGCCTTGCGAGCTGAGGGGGTGGGTACGCTTTTTGTGAATGAGCATGGAAAAGTCCCCAAATCTTTGCTTCCGATGACTGACACCACCGAAGCCGCACAAAGAGAAATATGCAAGGGCTCCGGAGATCCGGTAAGATGACCTACTACCATCCTCTGATGTGAGACTGGGATCTGTCTTGGGGTCTTCGCCTCCCTATTATCCAAAGTTCCTTGCAGTGGCTGGAGAGAGGTGGAATTGCCTTTAAGAGTGGGGGGAGAGGAAAGGCTCCGTGGCAATGCTCCCCGTTGTGAGAATCCACGAGTTCTGATCCTACTCTGTGTCATTGCCGACAAGGGCTGAGTGGGTGCTGTGACTCTGCGACCTGTAGGTATGGAGCTTGTTCCTATCTTGAGAGAGCATGGCGCTTCACACGTACTGTCTAGGTGATCAGCTAGTGTTTCGCCAACTGGGCCTGACCAATTCTGATCTTGTGCCGTTATCGGCAAAGTCTGAGAGAGGGCTTCGGCGGAATGGGTGGTAAACTCAGGGGTTCCCAGACATAAGTTGCGGCTCCGGTGGCGGAGCCCATCCGGTGCTACAGCAGTGTGGGCACAAGTTTCTCCATGGGTGTTAGGTGGTGCAGGGGGATCTATATCTTGTTCATTTTTCTCAGCTTGTAGAGTAGTGATTAGGTCCTGAAAATGCTGTTTAAGGTCACGGTAACTACAATCTAATAAGTGAAGCGTGCCATGTTCCCAGCGTGTTATAGAGTCCATCAGAGTGGTGTTATGCTCGACAGAGCTCTCTAATTCGAAAGTTATCATTGTGAGTTTGAAGGTATAGCGTGAGGACAACACTGTCTGGCACTATGTCTCAATAGATAGGCTGGGGGAACACTAATATGTTCCAAGTAACCGTCCCTGCAAATTCCATGTGTCTTACAACATGGCCGCCTGAATCACAGATCTTGTGGTTGCTGCGGGCAATGAAAATGATCCGATTTGTCCCTTTGGGTCCTCCCTGACACTTTAAACTCTTCAATATGGGTCTGTGGGTCCCCGGCTGTGTCTTTGGTTAATCTTGGGCAAAACTGAACGGTCTGATAGTATGATAAATATAAAGTTGGAGCAGAGCTCTCTTGGTGTGCGACCGTTCAGATGCCCGGCTAGCTCCGCCCCCCATACTGGTGATGTTTTAATCCTGCATTCTAAAATTTTGAGGAATAGACTTTTTTTTTCTTAAAAAAAAAATTCTTAAAATGCCGACTTCTACTGAACAGTAAGTAACAACCAATGAAAATTAGTAGCAAAGAGTTTTTTCCCTTATTGCTCTTATATGTACTGTGGTGATAGTTAGGTATCCCAGCATTTAACAAAACTTTTTTTATAGTGTAGCAGTTCTCTAGTTTGAGAGGACGGTTATCAGAAACATGAAGACTAACTTATTCCTAAGACCATGCTGGAAAAGATTGGAAAGATCCTATGATGAGGAAATGGAGTGCAGCCAGCACTTTTATAATGTGAGGACAGCCTAGATTCTTGGTTTGAAAGGACCCAGTATGTCTCCGATGTCATTGTTTAATACAATTATAAAGTGTCTCTTTAGCCAAAATTTCTTAAAACCTCCTGTTTATTTAGGACATCAAGTTCAGTTCGATAGAAAAAGAGTCAGAGCACTTTTCTACATCTTTTCCAGCGCTTTGTATGAATATTTCACATTCCAATGTTCTTCACATTCAAGAATAAGTTCTATTTATTCATAAATAAATGTTTCTACATATACATTATGTTTTGTTGGTACAATATATATCTATACCTACATATAACACACATAGAAAGTCCAGCACTCAGCTAAGATTAAAAGAAAAACTGGAAGGTTTATCCTGTGCACACTTCACTTGTTCCCAGTTTGTTTGATTGAGATCTTGTATTGTTTTACTGGTTTAGGGACCCAGGGTTTGGAGGGGACCTTGACGTGGTACCTGGGCTTGTCCCATTTGGCCAGATGTGGTAACTAACCCTTCCATTTTTGCTTTAAATCTTTGCTTAGAGTTTGTAAGTGAGTGCTGGACTCTCTCTGTGTGTTGTATTTGTTTTGTAATTTTCCCTAAGGGCCTTGCACCCAGACCTGTCTGGGGTTAACTGCCTGTGACTCTGGGGACAGCACAGCTTCCTGTGAGCACCCAGGGCTGAGCATGTTGCAGTGTCATGGGATGTTACCCAGTTCAGTCTAAGAGTGCAGTCCATTTCCGTGTTTTGTATACGTATAGTGATGTCGCAAACCTAAAATTTTGCGTTCGCGAATGGCGGACGCGAACGTCCACAACT
This sequence comes from Bombina bombina, assembly GCF_027579735.1. Classification (NCBI taxonomy): domain Eukaryota; kingdom Metazoa; phylum Chordata; class Amphibia; order Anura; family Bombinatoridae; genus Bombina; species Bombina bombina. The sequence goes on from NC_069502.1 coordinate 1,068,419,979, forward strand.
GCTCGCGAACGGGCGAATTTTAAAACCCATAGGGACTCTTTCTGGCCACAATTGTGATGGAAAAGTTGTTTCAAGGGTACTAACACCTGGACTGTGGAATGCCAGAGGGGGATCCATAGCAAAACTCCCATGGAAAATTACATAGTTGATGAGTCTGGTTTTATTCCATAAAGGGCATAAATCACCTAACATTCCTAAATTGTTTGGAATAACATGCTTTAAAACATCAGGTATGTACACTACTGTTACACCAGATATGAGTTGCACTGGGGTAACACTGTGCCCTGGCAGGCAGGCACTTAAATGCACACGTGTGAAGGAAACTGACTGCTATTATTTAACACAGTCAAAAAAGTGTTTTGTTTTTTTAAATCTACACTACTGTTACACCAGATATGAGTTGCACTGGGGTGACACTGTGCCCTGGCAGACAGGCACTTAAACGCGCACGTGTGAAGGAAACTGACTGCTATTATTTAACACAGTCAAAAAAGTGTTGTTTTTTTTAAATCTACACTACTGTTACACCACATATGAGTTGCACTGGGGTGACACTGTGCTCTGGCAGGCAGGCACTGAAACGCACACGTGTGAAGGAAACTGACTGCTATTATTTAACACAGTCAAAAAAGTGTTGTTCTTTTTAAATCTACACTACTGTTACACCAGATATGAGTGGTGGCACTGGGCAAGTGGGCACAGTATACGCTGTGAGCCTGACACACACGCTGGCAGGCAGGCAACTGCAATTAGATTACACAGGAAAAAAAAGCAGCCCTAAAAAGAGATCAGATGAGTCCTTCAGGACTGTAGTGGACACTGAATACACTAGCCTAGCTATAGATATCCCTACTAAATCAGCAGCAGCTACACTGTCCCTCCTCTCACTAACAATGCAGCTTCCGAATGAATCTAAAATGGATGCTGTCCAGGAGGGTCTGGGAGGTAGGGTCTGCTGCTGATTGGCTGGAATGTTCCTGCTGACTGTGAGGTACAGGGTCAAAGTATTACTCAATGATGACGAATAGGGGGCGGATCGAACATTGCATATGTTCGCCGGGAACTATTCGCCAGCGAACAATTCGCGACATCACTATATACGTATATATATATATATATATATATATATATATATATATATATATATATATATATATATATATATAAGTTAGATCAGGGAGAAATACTATTTCTCAGGGAAAGCTATCAGTGCAGACCCTTAAAAATTCATATTTCAAGGCTCCAGAATAAGAAAGATAAAGTAGACACCCAATAAGTAGCTACTGACAAGAGGGATTTCAGCAAACTTTTTTTAATATTATTCTTTAAATAATAAGTAATAAAGAAGGACTGAACGTCCTAAAAAATACAAAAAGACAAGGTGACTACAGTGCCTAATTTAAATTGTCCTTAAAGCTGTATACAATCTGTATATATATATATGGCCCTGTTTACTATGGGGATGTACATAGATCCTATATACTATTAACTATTCATGACACTGGATAATATAGTTTATAGTGGTTCCCTCTGAATTAGGTGTTGTACATACCCCTATACAGGATATATCTTATCTGTTATTTTGTCCATACATACATACTAAATGATTTTGTACAAACATGTATATCGCAAGATTTAAATGTATAAGTGTACATTCGATAGCTTATGAGCATAGATCCTCACGGATCACCAAGGTAACCAGAATTTCGCCATAGAAGCAAAGTTACCCTCTGGTGGAGGTGTTGCCGAACTATACAAATGTGCGATCTATAACTATTTCTACTATCGCAATCTACCTTTTTCAATGTATGTCATGGTGAATATTGGTATTTTTGGTCATACTGTAAGACAGGCATAGATCCTCAAGGATCACCATGGTGGCCGTTTTTTCGCCTACAATGCGATGCCATCCTCTGGTGGAGGTGTTTGCGTTGTCTATAGTGTAAATCTTCTCTAGTTATGTTTTTCAGGTAAATTCTGTATACTTGCATATTGTGGTATCACAGTTTATAAAAAATATAGAGAGAAAGCCATATATTTTATACTCTGATTAAACATTGTAAGGAGCACTATCGGACAAGGACTATCTGGATTCCTAAAGTGGAAGTTGAAAGGTGAGCGCTCACAGATATAACTTCTTTCGACGAGTCCTAAAACAGAAACGGATCAAGACGTGAAGCAGGAAATACCTAGAAGGAGATTGGCTGCCTGCGGTCATGTGATCCATTTGAAACACCGCTGAGAAGCTTTAACACAATATATGTGGTCGCTACATAGTAGCAGTTTCTACCACCCAGAAAGAGAACCTAAGTTGGAGGATAATACCTGCTGACGACGAAGCTCCGAACATCGCAGTGACTTACACAGCAGTGTTTTGATACAGTCACTTGAGGTATGAGGGAGGCATGTTTAGTCTTAAAACATTAATTTAAACATCCGCCTGACAATTACATTCACACCTCCGGATTGTTGTTAACATTGTTCCTAATTGTGACTAACAGAAGCAGAAAGACGATTATTGTATTAACGCAAGAGTTCTTCAGCTGACTGACTGTGTCATACCCTGTTCTTTTTGGACCTCCACCTTGTAAATAAAGTGAGTTATACTGTTATGTGCTGTGGGACTTTGTGTTCTTTTTTGACTGTGTCATACTCCTGCCTGCTGTGAGTAGTTCCTATTTGTGTTCCATCTCCTTCATAGGCTCCGTGCAAATATACATGTGTGTACAGGACTGAAAATTTGAGTTCTATAAATTTATAGTATTAACTTCTGGGACACATTGAGGCCTACTTATCAAGCCATCAACCGCAAATACGCTGGAATTCCGCAGCGTAATTGCGGCAAGCTTTATTCCCCTTAGTTATCAAAGCCTACAGACCAGTAAAAGTTGAAATTTGTGATGTAACATACAATCCGCCGGTCTCAGTCCGACACAGATCGATGCTTACGTCACTACAGATGTTCCGAATGCAAATTCAGCACTATCTGATAACTTTTGCTAGTTAACAAATACCTACCAGGTACGCTCGCCACTATTCCGGCCACACGTACCTGCTTTTCAATCCGCCACCCTGGAGGCGGCAGATGCCATAGGAATCAATGGGAGTCTGAAAGCAGCGAAAGCTCATGTCCGCTGCTGCCCAATATCCCATTGATTCCTATGTGAGAATAAAAGTTATGTTTGCACCTAACACCCTAACATGAATCCCGAGTCTAAATACCACTAATCTGCCGCCCCCTACACCGCCGCCACCTACATTATACTTATTAACCCCTAATCTGCTACCCTGACACAGCCGCCACCTACATTATGTTATTAACCCCTTATCTTCCGCCCCGCCGCCACCTACATAAAGTTATTAACCCCTATACTGCCGCTCCCGGAGCCCACCGCAACTAAATAAATGTATTAACCCCTTAACCCCTGGCCTCCCACTTCACTAGCACTTACTAAACCTATTAACCCCTAAACCGCCAGCCCCCCACATCGCCATAAACTAAATTAAACTATTAACCCCTAAACCTAACAACCCGCTAACTTTATATTAAATATTAACTCATCCCTATCTTATAATAAATTTAAACTTACCTTTAGAATTAAATTAAACTAATAATTAACCTACCCTAACTATTATACTAAAATTACATTAAACTATTTTAAACTATTAATTAATCTACCTTAACTAATATACTAAAATTGTATTAAACTATATTAAACTATTAATTAATCTATCCTAACTATTATACTAAAATTACATTAAACTGTATTAAACTAATAATTAAAGGGACACTGTACCCAAAAAAATTCTTTCGTGATTCAGATTGAGCATGAAATTTTAAGCAACTTTCTAATTTACTCCTATTATCAAATTTTCTTCATTCTCTTGGTATCTTTATTGGAAATGCAAGAATGTAAGTTTAGATGCCGGCCCATTTTTAGTGAACAACATGGGTTGTCCTTGCTGATTGGTGGATAAATCCATCCACCAATAAAAAAGTGCTGTCCAGAGTACTGAAACAAAAAAAAAGCTTAGATGCCTTCTTTTTCAAATAATGATAGCAAGAGAACGAAGAAAAATTGATAATAGGAGTAAATTAGAAAGTTGCTTAAAATTGCATGCTCTTTCTGAATTACAAAAGAAAAAATTTGGGTACAGTGTCCCTTTAATATACCCTAACTGTTATGCTAAAATTACATTAAACTATATTAAACTATTAATTAATCTATCCTTACTATTATACTAAAATTACATTATACTATATTAAACTAATAATTAATCTACCCTAACTGTTTTATTAAACAGTTTAAACACCTAACCCTACTCAAATAATTTAAATCTACAATTACAAATTACAAAGTTACAAAAAACTAACAACTAAGTTACAAAAAATAACAAACACTTAGGCCTAGATTTGGAGTTTGGCGTTAGCCGTGAAAACCAGCGTTAGAGGCTCCTAACGCTGGTTTTAGGCTACCGCCGGTATTTGGAGTCAGTGATTAAAGGGTCTAACTAAAATAATAACAAAATTACCTGTAAAATAAGTCCTAACCTAAGTTATAATTAAACCTAACACTACCCTATCAATAAATTAATTAAATAAAATACCTACAATTACCTACAATAAAACCTAACACTACACTATCAATAAATAAATTAAATACAATTCCTACAAATAACTACAATTACATAAACTAACTAAAGTACAAAAAATAAAAAAGAACTAAGTTACAAAAAATAAAAAAATATTTACAAACATAAGAAAAATATTACAACAATTTTAAACTAATTACACCTACTCTAAGCCCCCTAATAAAATAACAAAGCCCCCCAAAATAAAAAATGCCCTACCCTATTCTAAATTAATAAATGTAAAAGCTCTTTTACCTTACCAGCCCTGAACAGGGCCCTTTGCGGGGCATGCCCCAAGAAAATCAGCTCTTTTGCCTGTAAAAAAAACATACAATACCCCCCCCAACATTACAACCCACCACCCACATACCCCTAATCTAACCCAAACCCCCCTTAAATAAACCTAACACTAAGCCCCTGAAGATCTTCCTACCTTGTCTTCACCATCCAGGTATCACCGATCCGTCCTGGCATCCGGTGTTGAAGAGGTCCAGAAGAGGCTCCAAAGTCTTCCTCCTATCCGGCAAGAAGAGGACATCCGGACCGGCAAACATCTTCTCCAAGCGGCATCTTCGATCTTCTTCCATCCGGTGCGGAGCGGGTCCATCTTGAAGCAGCCGACGCGGATCCATCCTCTTCTTCCGGCGTCTCCCGACGAATGACGGTTCCTTTAAGGGACGTCATCCAAGATGGCGTCCCTCGAATTCCGATTGGCTGATAGGATTCTATCAGCCAATCGGAATTAAGGTAGGAATATTCTGATTGGCTGATGGAATCAGCCAATCAGAATCAAGTTCAATCCGATTGGCTGATCCAATCAGCCAATCAGATTGAGCTCGCATTCTATTGGCTGATCGGAACAGCCAATAGAATGCGAGCTCAATCTGATTGGCTGATTGGATCAGCCAATAGGATTGAACTTGATTCTGATTGGCTGATGGAATCAGCCAATCAGAATATTCCTACCTTAATTCCGATTGGCTGATAGAATCCTATCAGCCAATCGGAATTCGAGGGACGCCATCTTGGATGAAGTCCCTTAAAGGAACCGTCATTTGTCGGGAGACGCCGGAAGAAGAGGATGGATCCGCGTCGGCTGCTTCAAGATGGACCCGCTCCGCACCGGATGGAAGAAGATCGAAGATGCCGCTTGGAGAAGATGTTTGCCGGTCCGGATGTCCTCTTCTTGCCGGATAGGAGGAAGACTTTGGAGCCTCTTCTGGACCTCTTCAGCACCGGATGCCAGGACGGATCGGTGATACCTGGATGGTGAAGACAAGGTAGGAAGATCTTCAGGGGCTTAGTGTTAGGTTTATTTAAGGGGGGTTTGGGTTAGATTAGGGGTATGTGGGTGGTGGGTTGTAATGTTGGGGGGGGGTATTGTATGTTTTTTTTTACAGGCAAAAGAGCTGATTTTCTTGGGGCATGCCCCGCAAAGGGCCCTGTTCAGGGCTGGTAAGGTAAAAGAGCTTTTACATTTATTAATTTAGAATAGGGTAGGGCATTTTTTATTTTGTGGGTCTTTGTTATTTTATTAGGGGGCTTAGAGTAGGTGTAATTAGTTTAAAATTGTTGTAATATTTTTCTTATGTTTGTAAATTTTTTTTATTTTTTGTAACTTAGTTCTTTTTTATTTTTTGTACTTTAGTTAGTTTATGTAATTGTAGTTATTTGTAGCAATTGTATTTAATTTATTTATTGATAGTGTAGTGTTAGATTAATTGTAGGTAATTGTAGGTATTTTATTTAATTAATTTATTGATAGGGTAGTGTTAGGTTTAATTATAACTTAGGTTAGGATTTATTTTACAGGTAATTTTGTTATTATTTTAACTAGGTAACTATTAAATAGTTCTTAACTATTTAATAGCTATTGTACCTGGTTAAAATAATTACCAAGTTGCCTGTAAAATAAATATTAATCCTAAAATAGCTACAATATAATTATAATTTATATTGTAGCTATATTAGGATGTATTTTACAGGTAAGTATTTAGCTTTAAATAGGAATAATTTATTTAATAAGAGTTAATTAATTTCGTTAGATTTAAATTATATTTAAGTTAGGGGGGTGTTAGTGTTAGGGTTAGACTTAGCTTTAGGGGTTAATCCATTTATTATAGTAGCGATGAGCTCCGGTCGTCAGATTAGGGGTTAATTATTGTAAGTAGCTGGCGGCTACGTTGTGGGGGGCAGGTTAGGGGTTAATAAATATAATATAGGGGTCAGCGGTGTTAGGGGCAGCAGATTAGGTGTACATAGGGATAATGTAAGTTGCGGCGGTTTACGGAGCGGAAGATTAGGGGTTAATAATATAATGCAGGGGTCAGCGATAGCGGGGGCGGCAGATTAGGGCTTAATAAGTGTAAGGGTAGGGGTGTTTAGACTCGGGGTACATGTTAGAGTGTTAGGTGCAGACGTAGGAAGTGTTTCCCCATAGGAAACAATGTAGCTGCGTTAGGAGCTGAACGCTGCTTTTTTGCAGGTGTTAGGTTTTTTTTCAGCTCAAACAGCCCCATTGTTTCCTATGGGAGAATCGTGCACGAGCACGTTTTTGAGGCTGGCCGCGTCCGTAAGCAACTCTGGTATCGAGAGTTGCATTTACGGTAAAAATGCTCTACGCTCCTTTTTTGGAGCCTAACGCAGCATTTTTTTGAACTCTCGATACCAGAGTTAATTTTATGGTGCGGCCAGAAAAAAGCCCGCGGAGCGTTAACAGCCCATCTACCGCCAAACTCCAAATCTAGGCCTAAGTTACAAAAAAAATAAACACTAAGTTACACAAAATAAAAAATAAATTATCAAATATTTAAGCTAATTACACCTAATCTAAGAGTCCTATGAAAATAAAAAATCCCCCCCAAAATAAAAAAAAACCTAACCTACAATAAACTACCAATGGCCCTTAAAAGGGCCTTTTGCGGGGCATTGCCCCAAAGAAATCAGCTCTTTCACCTGTAAATAAAAAATACAAATACCCCCCAACAGTAAAACCCACCACCCACACATTAAAAGGGCATTTAGCTCTTTTGCTGCCCAAACCCTAATCTAAAACTAAAACCCACCCAATAAACCCTTAAAAAAACCTAACACTAACCCCTGAAGATCCACTTACAGTTTTGAAGAGCCGACATCCATCCTTAACGAAGCCGGGAGAAGTCCTCATCGAAGCCAGCAGAAGTCTTCATCCAAGCGGCTAAAGTCTTCATCTAAGCCCGCAGAAGTCTTCACCCAGACGGCATCTTCTATCTTCATCCTTCCGGCGCGGAGCCAGATGGATGATGTGATGTGGGAGGCCAGAGGTTTAGGCGTTAATAACTTTATTTAGTTGCGACGGGGTCCCCGAGCGGTGGGATAGGGGTTAATAACTTTATTTAGTTGCGACAGGGTCAGGGGGGGCGGGATAGGTGTTAGTAACTTTCGTTGCGGCGGGGTCAGGGAGCGGCGGGATAGGGGTTAAACAGTTTAGTATAGTGGCAGTGTTTAGTGACAGTATACAAATAAAGCTGTGAAAAAGCCGAAGAGCAGCGAGATCGATGACGGTCAGTTAACAACAGTCCTCTGCTCATCTCCCCGTACTTGGTGCGCAGCTTTTTGACAGCTTTTTATATAAATATGGAGAGCGTATTCAGGTCCGCGGCCGCGTTGTTAGGCGATGTCAGGTGAGCATATTAGTGCCGTCAAATGCAAGTAAGTTGACTGCTTGATAAGTAGGCCTCATTGTATCTATATGTATTTGTATTTTTCTATTATATTTTATCACTTAGTATTTTTATTATATTGTATTTTTAGAAACTATCGGCTAGATTACAAGTTTTGCGTTAGAGGCTATGCGGTGCTAACAAGCAGTTTTCTCACTTACCTGCAGCGCTGGTATTACAGGTTTTTACAAACCCGTTGTTAAAAGACAAGAAGTGAGCGTTGAGCAAAATTTTGCTCATTATCGCACTCCAATACCAGCGCTGCTTAAGTCAGCAGTGAGCTGGTCGTACGTGCTTGTGCATGATTTCCCCATAGGAATCAACGGGGAGAGCCGGCTGAGAAAAAGTCTAACACCTGCAAAAAAGCAGCGTAAAACTCAGTAACGCAGCCCCATTGATTCCTATGGGGAAATAAAATGTATGACTACACCTAACACCCTAACATGAACCCCGAGTCTAAACACCCCTAATCTTACACTTATTAACCCCTAATCTTCCGCCCCCGACATCCCCGACACCTGCATTATATTTATTAACCCCTAATCTGCCGCTCCGGACACCGCCGCCACCTACATTATACTTATGAACCCCTAATCTGCTGCCCCCAACATCGCCGCCACCTACATTATATTTATTAACCCCTAATCTGCCGCCCCCAATGTCGCCGCCACCTACCTACACTTATTAACCCCTAATCTGCCGCCCCAACGTCGCCGCCACTATAATAAACATATTAACTCCTAAACCGCCGCTCTCCCGCCTCGCAAACATTAGTTAAATATTATTAACCCCTAATCTGCCGTCCCTAACATCGCCACCACCTACCTACATTTATTAACCCCTAATCTGCTGCCCCCAACGTTGCCGCCACTATACTAAATGTATTAACTCCTAAACCTAAGTCTAACCCTAACACCCCCTAACTTAAATATAATTTAAATAAGTCTAAATAAAATTCCTATCATTAACTAAATTATTCCTATTTAAAACTAAATACTTACCTATAAAATAAACCCTAAGCTAGCTACAATATAACTAATATAAGAAAAGAGTAGTGTATATGGCTAGGAGTAAATATCAACTTCCAAATGTCCAAGTAAAGTGGCTGAGAATAGGTAAAAGTAAGCACACTAATGAAAGCCTCTGAGCCTGTTATGATAATAAGGAGCAGGCTGTCAGATATGCTAATGTGTGTTAGGGACCAAATATTATGCATATTATGCTTAGGGTTTATTTTTATTTTACAGGCAATTTAATAATTACCTAGCTAAAATAAATACAAAGTACCTGTAAAATAAAACCTAACCTAAGTTACAATAACACCTACCACTACACTACAATTAAATAAATTAACTAAATTAAATAAAATTACCTAAATTAAATTAGCTAAAGTACAAAAAAAACACTAAATTACAGAAAATAATAAACAAATTACAAGATATTTAAACTAATTACACCTAATCTAATATCCCTATCAAAAAAAAGCCCCCCCAAAATAAAAAAAAACCCTAGCCTAAACTAAACTACCAATAGCCCTTAAAAGGGCCTTTTGCGGGGCATTGCCCCAAAGTAATCAGCTCTTTTACCTGTAAAAAAATACAAACAACCCCCCCAACAGTAAAACCCACCACCCACACAACCAACCCCCCAAATAAAAGCCTAACTAAAAAAACCTAAGCTCCCCATTGCCCTGAAAAGGGCATTTGGATGGGCATTGCCCTTAAAAGGGCAGTTAGCTCTTTTGCGGCCCAAAGTCCCTAACCTTTAAATAAAACCCACCCAATACACCCTTAAAAAAACCTAACACTAACCCCCTGAAGATCGACTTACTGTTCTGAAGATCCGACATCCATCTTCAAGGAAGTGGCAGAAGTCTTCATTCAACCAGGTCGAAGTCCTCAACGAAGCCGGGAGAAGTCTTCATCCGGACGGCATCTTCTATCTTCATCCATCCGACGCGGAGCGTCTCCATCTTCAAGACATCCGACGTGGAGCATCATCTTCATCCGACGGACTAACGACGAATGAAGGTACCTTTAAGTGACGTCATCCAAGATGGCGTCCCTTAGATTCCGATTGGCTGATAGAATTCTATCAGCCAATCGGAATTAAGGTAGAAAAAATCCTATTGGCTGATGCAATCAGCCAAAAGGATTGAGCTTGCATTCTCTTGGCTGTTCCAATCAGCCAATAGAATGCAAGCTCAATCCTATTGGCTGATTGGATCAGCCAATAGGATTGAACTTCAATCCTATTGGCTGATTGCATCAGCCAATAGGATTTTTCTACCTTAATTCCGATTGGCTGATAGAATTCTATTAGCCAATCGGAATCTAAGGGACGACATCTTGGATGATGTCACTTAAAGGAACCTTCATTCGTCGGGTAGTCGTCGGATGAAGAGGATGCTCCGCGTCGGATGTCTTGAAGATGGATTGCTCCACGTCGGATGGATGAAGATAGAAGATGCCATCTGGATGAAGACTTCTGTCCGTCTGGAGGACCACTTCGCCCGGCTTGGATGAAGACTTCTCCCGGCTTCGTTGGGTGGATTTTATTTTTAGGTTATTTAGGTTAGTTAGAGCTAACTGCCCTTTTAAGGGCAATGCCCATCCAAATGCCCTTTTCAGGGCAATAGGGAGCTTAGGTTTTTTTTAGATAGTATTTTATTTGGGGGGTTGTTTGTGTGGGTGGTGGGTTTTACTGTTGGGGTGGTTGTTTGTATTTTTTTTACAGGTAAAAGAGCTGATTACTTTGGCGTAATGCACCGCAAAAGGCCCTTTTAGGGGCTTTTGGTAGTTTAGTTTAGGCTAGGAGTTTTTTTATTTTGGGGGGGCTTTTTTTTATTTTGATAGGGCTATTAGATTAGGTGTAATTAGTTTAAATATCTGTAATTTGTTTATTATTTTCTATAATTTAGTGTTTGGTTTTTTTGTACTTTAGCTAATTTAATTTAGTAAATGTATTTAATTATAGTGTAGTGTTAGGTGTTATTGTAACTTAGGTTAGGTTTTATTTTACAGGTACTTTTGTATTTATTTTAGCTAGGTAGTTATTAAATAGTTAATAACTATTTAATAACTATTGTACCTAGTTAAAATAAATACAAACTTGCCTGTAAAATAAAAATAAACCCTAAGATAGCTACAATGTAACTATTAGTTATATTGTCGCTAGCTTAGTGTTTATTTTATAGGTAAGTATTTAGTTTTAAATAGGAATAATGTAGTTAATGATAGTATTTTTATTTAGATTTATTTAAATTATATTTGTTAGGGGGTGTTAGGGTTAGGGTTAGACTTAGGTTTAGGGGTTAATACATTTAGTATAGTGGCGGCGGCGTTGGGGGCAGCAGATTAGGGGTTAATAAGTGTAGGTAGGTTGCGGTGACATTGGGGGCGGCAGATTAGGGGTTAATAAATATAATGTAGGTGACAGCGATGTTGGGGGCAGCAGATTAGGGGTTCATAAATATAATGTAAGTGGCGGCGGTGTCCGGAGCGGCAGATTAGGGGTTAAAAAATTTTTTTTAGTGTTTGCAATGCAAATACTTGCTACTTTAGCCTATAGAAGCATGTTTTTTTTTAAAAAAATTTGTTTTTGAATATGGCATACAAATATCCTAGATTGTCTGGCTGTATTCTAATAAAGTGACTGATAAATAATTATATATGGTCATTATACCATTGCTAAAACAACATATCTAATGGTGGCCTTTTAAGACTTTTGCACAGTACTGTGTGTGTGTATAAATATATATATATATATATATATATATATATATATATATATATATATATATATATATATATTTATTGTATATATATATATATATATATATATATATATATACTGTTTATATAAACACCTGTATATGTGTCTAAATTTGTGTATGTGTGTAGTGTGTATGTATACATGTTTATAAATGCCTATATATATATATATATATATATGAGGTTGTATTTACCTAATTTTAAGACCTCCTAAGGACCAGATGATTGTTATTATGTCCTGATACCTAAAACCATAGAATTTAAAGATGGCGTACTTTCTTTTTCACATAACTGTTTATATATATATATATATATATATATAAAAAAATGTAAAAGGAAGGATCCACACTCACTGGACTTTTCACACAAAGGTTTAATGTGCAAAGTGACGTTTCGGGGATCAAACCGTCCCCTTCATCAGACCAAACAATGTGAACAAGCAAGTGACCTTAAATAGCATAAAGTCCCACCCCCAGGAAGTGACATAAATCTGTATCCATGGTAACTCACATGGCAACAATAATAAACAAAACATTATTGAACAATGCTCAACAGTTGTTCAGATATATGGGTAGGTATAAGTGTGACCGTGGCTAATAAAGGGAATCAGAGTGGCGAATACATGCATAGTGTTAAGTGATGAGGCAATCTGTGAGTATATTACCTAAAACAGTGTTAGACAAAATATGCCTATCAAAAATAAAGCTTATGTCTTGCGTGTGAACTAAATGTGACAGTCCCCATAGATTATATAGTAACATTGCCTGATCGAAAGGGATACAAGTACCTGATATTCCAACTCCTATCATGCTGGCACAAGAGACATGCTCACTGTTTGTTAGTATTGTAAGTGTTAGCATGCGTGACGTAAATGTCACGCCCACAAAGTGACGAATAGGAAAAGAGGGTTTTTTTTCTTTTTCTACACTATCAATAGCGTGTGGTGCATATAAGCATATAACACCCCTTAAGGCCTCTGATCCACCACTTCATTCAAAATATAAAATACGTCAGATACGACAGATACAATCCAGTATTACTTCTGATGTCAGTGAGAATATGTCTGCCATGAATTACATACTAGGAGAACATGCCATATACTCAATGTACTACCTATTGTCTGAGGGAAAAGTGTTATAGAAACATACTGTCATTACAAATGCATAAAAAATATCATGTTAGAAAGGAACATATAAAAAAAAATATCAGAAAAACATATAAAAAAGTGTCACAGTAACATCAGGTGCTGGCCATATAAGCAGATTATGACATTCGGGAGGGCATTGACGTGGCATAATATAAGTATTCAAGTGGGTGTGATAGGTGCATACTAATACTCACATACCTGTATCTTCCCACTAGTCACAATAAAGGGAGTATGTTATGGCACATATATATATAATAAAATACATTTTACTATTTTTACTTTGTGAAGTATATAGGTATTTTATATAGGTCAAAAAATGAATGCCTTAATACCTCTAACCTGTGTGAAGTCTAAGGTGAAAGCTAGTGACACTTAAATGTATTACAAGTAATCTTGATCTTATTATATACAAAGAATATGGTGATCATAAAGGAATATTGGAAAAAGTAGTAAAAACAATTGTCCTGAGTCTTCCCTGGTGGTCTAGTGTGCCGGGTGTATGGCATTCTCATTGCTGGCTTTCACTCTTTAAACCGGATGTGGGTTTTTGAGGACCGAACATCATGTCACTTTCTTGTGACCTTACGCATTTCGTGGGCTGCCAATCCACTTCATCAAAGGTGTATCCACTACAATCAAGGGCCATCTTTTAACCCGGAGAAACCAGAAATATTTTATTGAATTAATTTAAGCATATTTAAAGCATATATTTTAGTATTTTTTTCTTAAGTTTTTAATACTCTCACTTAAGAAACATTATCTAGATATATAAAAAAACTGCTAATCAGCCAATAGAATATGATTTTTTCTACCTTAATTCTGATTGGCTGATAGAATTCTATCAGCCAAACGAAATCTAAGGGACGCCATCTTGGATGACGTCACTTAAAGGTACCTTCATTTAGAAAGAAGACTCCAGATGAAGAGGATACTCCGCGTCGGATGTCTTGAAGATGGACCCGCTCCGAGTCGGATGGATGAAGATAAAAGATGCCGACTGGATGAAGACTTCTGCCCATCTGGAGGACCACTTCGCCCGGCTTGGATGAAGACTTCTCCTGACTTCGTTGAGGACTTCGGCCCGGTTGGATGAAGACTTCTGGCGCTTCCTTGAGGATGGATGTCCGGTCTTCAGAACAGTAAGTAAAATCTTCAGGGGGTTAGTGTTAGGTTTTTTTAAGGGTCTATTGGGTGCGTTTTATTTTTAGGTTAGGGTTTGGGCCTGCAATAGAGCTAACTGCCCTTTTAAGGGCAATGCCCATACAAATGCCCTTTTCAGGGCAATGGGGAGCTTATTTTTTTTTTAGTTAGTATTTTATTTGGGGGGTTGGTTGTGTGGGTGGTGGGTTCTACTGTTGGGAGGGTTGTTTGCATTTTTTTTAAAAAGGTAAAAGAGCTGATTACTTTGGGGCAATGCCCTGCAAAAGGCCCTTTTAAGGGCTATTCATAGTTTAGGCTAGGCTTTTTTTATATTTTGATAGGGCTATTTGTAAGGGTTAATAGCTGCCTGACTGTTCCTTTAAACCTCTGCCTATTTAAAGCACCTCCCACCAGAACTCATTGCTGCTTAATTGAGTTGTACTCTGGATACCGTCTCTGGACTCTGCACTCATCTTGATAATCAGCCTTACCCCTGCTACTGAGATTTTCCTACTTGTGTCTCTAACTCGTAAAAGTAAATCTGTAACTAACCTCTTGTTCCTCCTCCGTCTGGGATATACAGGTTGCTTTCCTCTCACTTGCCATCAGCTGTCTCAGTGCGGTACACACAGCCGCATACGTCATCAGACACAGCCGACTGCACTTCTCCCTGCCTGTCAGTTCCAGCGTTCCAGCGCACATACCGCTCCGCTCTCACAGACTCCTTGGAACATCAAGGCTTCTCACAGTCGCAACCGGAACACCTCAGCTACATCTTCAGGTTAGAATATTTGTGAATTTGCCTCTGACTGTGCATAAGTGAAATAACGAACTATCTCCTGGGAGTTGGTGTTAACGTGTTATTAAGCTGTGTGTTCTATTATTGCTTACAAGTTATAACGTCTCACTCTGCCTTTTGAATAGATTGTTTAGTCCAATCACCATATTAACTATTCTATTCTATTGTGGCATAAACTAATGCACTAGGGAGTTCTGGGGAATCATCCTCAGGATTCCTTAGCCTACAGCAAAACCTTTATATCTAAGGAATCTCCTTTCAGGAGCAGAAGGAAGACTGCTATTTGACTTTAATACATAACATTTCCTGTAAACCTTAACATAATTAAGCAGCCTTCAAAGTTAATAGGTTTTGCTGTTTGCAGTTAACACAAGTGTATTCTATATTTCTATTTGCTTTTGCCAATATGGAACAGGATTCGCTAAGTGACAAAGTTCAAGTATTGTCTGATAGATTGGATGCCTTGTTAGGTTCTTTTCACGAACTGCAAGTTGAGAATCAGGCGTTAAAAGCCTGTTTAAGGGAGGTTCTAGCCCCCAAACCAATTACTCCTGAATCACCCCCTGAGCCCTTGGTCTCCCCTCCTGAGAAGTTCTCTGGAGACAGGGCACGTTTCAGAGAGTTTAGAAATTCATGCATGCTGCTTTTTTACTTGAAGCCACGCACTTACCCCACAGAAAGGGTTAGAGTCCTAACGGTCATTTCCTACCTCAGGGGGGAGCCCAGGGCTTGGGCCAACTCTTTTTATGAGAGTCAAGATCCTATTCTAGGGTCTCTTTCAATTTTCTTTAATCAGATGTCGGCACTATATGATGACCCTTTTAAACAGGTCTCAGCCGAAAACACTCTTAGGTCATTAAAACAAAGGAAGAATCCTGTGGAAAATTATATAACACTGTTCAAAATCTCTGCACGTGACTCAGGTTGGAATGAGGTGTCTCTGAAGATGCAGTTCCGTTTAGGGTTGTCCGAAGAGATAAAAGATGAACTTTCACGCATTTTTTCACACTCACTATAAACATCGATAGACGCCTCAGAGAACGTCGTAATGAAAAAGCTAGCGGCTCTAAGAATTTTCTTCCTACCCCTTCCTATCAGGTTAAGGAAAGTCCCCAACCTATGGATATAGGATTTATAAAGGGGCCCCTCACCCCCAAGAAAAATCAAGAAGGAAAATGCACAGCCTATGCATGTACTGTGCATGCCCCACACATGAAGTAAAGGACTGCCCAGTACTTGCAAAAACTAAGAAGGGTAGGTCATTCTTATCATTAGAAAACTATATGCTAAAGACAATCAAAACCACTTATATAACCATTCCAATTGTTTTACAGTGGGATCACTTCAAGATATCCACTGAAGCTATTGTGGACACTGGCTCTTGCAGAAAATTTGTTCATCTTGGCTTTGTGAAAAGAAATAAAATACCTATTTTGTGCAAACAAACTCCAGTTTCTGTGAAGGTTATTGATGGGTCCCTGCTTACTTCTGGGCCTGTCACTCATCAAACTACACCTCTTCAGGTAACTGCTTGTAACAGTGTAACCAACACATGTATTTTTGATGTTATTTCTTCACCCATATTTGACATCATTCTTGGTATAGAATGGTTATGCTCTCATAAACCAATTTTTAATTGGGATAGTCTCAGTCTTACTTTTCCAACACCTAACACCTCTTTTGCTAATAATGATATTTCTGTCCTTTTACAGACTGCTGTAAGTACCTTACCTACCCATTACGCAGACTTCTCTGATGTCTTTGATAAAAAAGATGCAGAGACTCTTCCGCCCCATAGGGCTTATGATTGCCCAATTGATTTACTCCCTGGGGTCTCTATCCCTTACGGTCACATATATCCTCTCTCTAAGCCAGAGTTGGAACACTTAAAAAACTACATTGATGACAATCTTAGAAAAGGATTTATTAGACCCAGTACTTCCCCTGCAGGGGCTGGGATATTTTTTGTTACAAACAAAGATGGAACTTTGAGACCCATCATTGATTATAGAGAATTAAATAGGCGTACAAGAAAAAACAGGTACCCCCTCCCGCTAATTCCAGAGTTAATAGAAAGATTAAGGGGAGCCAAGATTTTCACCAAGTTGGATCTTCGAGGAGCCTACAATCTGATACGAATGAGAGCTGGAGACGAATGGCTCACTGCTTTTCGGACTAGATACGGTCTATTCGAATATACAGTGATGCCATTCGGATTATGTAATGCTCCAGCAACATTCCAGTGTCTTATCAATGACCTTTTCAGGGACATTCTAGATGTCTATATTGTTGTCTATTTGGACGATATTCTAATCTTTTCACAAGACCTAGATCAACATAGACTACACGTCAGGGAAGTTCTTTCTAGACTGAGAAAAAACAATCTTTATGCAAAACTTGTATTTTTGAGTCTGAAGAGATATCATTTCTGGGTTATGAAATCTCCCCTAAAGGTATAAAGATGCAGAGCGACAAAGTGCAGGCAATTTTATATTGGCCTACATCCCAAACAAAGAAAGACATGCAACGCTTCCTTGGTTTTTCTAATTTTTATAGAAAATTTATTCCTGGGTTTGCTGCCGTCACAAAACCTTTAACAGAACTCACCAAACTTAACCAACAGTTTAAATGGATCCTCCAGACTCAAACAGTTTTCGACAACCTCAAGTCTAGATTTACATCAGCTCCTATCTTGCAGTACCCTGATATGGATAAGCAATTTATACTAGAAGTCGATGCTTCCGATTTCGCCATTGGGGCGATCCTCTCACAGAGGAAATCGTTTAAAGATCCCTTGCATCCAGTGGCATTTTTCTCTAGGCTCCTACAACCCGCTGAATTGAACTACCCAGTAGGTGAAAAGGAATTACTAGCTATAAAATGCTCATTTGACCACTGGAGACATCTCTTGGAAGGTGCAAATCAGCCCACAGTTATCTACACAGATCACAAAAATTTGCAGTATTTGCAATCTAATCGTACATTATCCTCCAGACAATTGAGATGGAGTCTCTACTTCTCTCGTTTCCATTATATCATCACTTACAGACCGGGTACCAGGAATGGTAAGGCTGATGCCCTTTCCAGACAGGCCACAAAACTGCTACAAATCAGTAAACCAACTACTATCATACCAAAGGATTGTATAGTAGGAATTTTGACAGGTCTTGAACCTCTCTTCAAGGAAGCACTAGCCACAGACACTACAGTTCCTTTTCACAAATTAATACATGACTCAAGTGGTATTCTACGCAAAGACCATAAGTTGTATATACCCCTCAACCTCCGTTCAGCAGTTCTGAATTCCATACACTACTCACCATTAGCCGGACATATGGGGAGAGATAAATCAACAGAACTACTCATTAGATCCTACTGGTGGCCTTCTCTACGCCAGGATCTCACAGATTTTCTATCAAAGTGTTCCATTTGTGCTACCTCCAAACCTTCCAGACAACTGCCTACGGGTCTCCTACAGCCTCTTCCAGCACCTAATATCCCATGGGAGACAGTTTCTATGGACTTCATTGTTGATCTCCCTGTTTCTAGTAACTACACCACAATCATGGTAGTTACTGACCTTTTCTCTAAAATGTCACACTTCATTCCAATCACTTCCTTACCTACTTCTAAAACAACTTGTGATCTCTTTTTGCAAAACATTGTCCGGTTACATGGAATACCCATGACTGTCATCAGCGATCGGGGGACTCAGTTCACTTCCAGATTTTGGAGATCTTTATGCAAATCTCTACACATAGAACAAAAACTTACCACTGCATACCATCCCCAGACTAATGGGCAGACGGAGAGAGTCAACCAGTGGCTTGAGCAGTATTTGCGATGCTACTGTTCACATCAGCAGGACTCGTGGGCGAATTTTCTTCCGCTTGCGGAATTTGCGTATAACAACAACAAAAACTCCTCTACTGGTTTCTCTCCTTTCTATATTAACTACGGTTTGCATCCCCGTTTCACCTTACTTCCAAAGGTGGAGACCCCTTGTCCTCAAGTTAATGACCTCGTCAATTAAATTTCTGAACTGTTCACTACTGTCCGTGTTAATATACTACAGGCACAAGCCTCTCAGAGGAGATACTACGATCTGCACCATAGAGCCAGTCCTCAATATACCGTAGGTCAATATGTTTGGCTCTCAACGAAAAATCTAAGACTTTTTTATCCTTGTAGAAATTTGGGGAAGCTGTTCATTGGTCCCTACCCTATCATTCGGGTGAATAATCCATCTACTGTCACTCTGCAGCTCCCATCCAGTTTCAAGGTCCATCCGACATTCCACGTTTATTTGGTCAAACCGTGTAATGTTCCTACGTCTGGTTCTGGAACTTATGATCCTGTTCTACCTGATTCTCCTGATCATGAATACGTTGTGCATAGTATCTTGGACTCTCGCATCCGTCGAGGGGTTCTGTTCTATCTCATTCATTGGAAGGGTTTTGGACATGAAGAGGATTCCTGGGAACCTGCCTCGAATGTCTCGGCTCCTCGCCTGGTGTCCCTTTTTCACAGGCGGAATCCGGATCGTCCCAGACCATGACCCACATTGTGGTTCCTTATTGGGGGGCTCTGTAAGAGTTAATAGCTGCCTTACTGTTCCTTTAAACCTCTGCCTATTTAAAGCACCTCCCACCAGAACTCATTGCTGCTTAATTGAGTTGTACTCTGGATACCGTCTCTGGACTCTGCACTCATCTTGATAATCAGCCTTACCCCTGCTACTGAGATTTTCCTACTTGTGTCTCTAACTCATAAAAGTAAATCTGTAACTAACCTCTTGTTCCTCCTCCGTCTGGGATATACAGGTTGCTTTCCTCTCACTTGCCATCAGCTGTCTCAGTGCGGTACACACAGCCGCATACGTCATCAGACACAGCCGACTGCACTTCTCCCTGCCTGTCAGTTCCAGCGTTCCAGCGCACATACCGCTCCGCTCTCACAGACTCCTTGGAACATCAAGGGTTCTCACAGTCGCAACCGGAACACCTCAGCTACATCTTCAGGTTAGAATATTTGTGACTTTGCCTCTGACTGTGCATAAGTGAAATAATTAACTATCTCCTGGGAGTTGGTGTTAACGTGTTATTAAGCTGTGTGTTCTATTATTGCTTACAAGTTATAACGTCTCACTCTGCCTTTTGAATAGATTGTTTAGTCCAATCACCATATTAACTATTCTATTCTATTGTGGCATAAACTAATGCACTAGGGAGTTCTGGGGAATCATCCTCAGGATTCCTTAGCCTACAGCAAAACCTTTATATCTAAGGAATCTCATTTCAGGAGCAGAAGGAAGACTGCTATTGGACTTTAATACATAACATTTCCTGTAAACCTTAACACTATTAGATTAGGTGTAATTAGTTTAAATATCTTGTAACTTGTTTATTATTTTCTGTAATTTAGTGTTTTGATTTTTTTTGTACTTTAGCTAATTTAATTTAATTTATTTAATTGTTTTTAATTTAGTAAATTTATTTAATTATAGTGTAGTCTTAGGTGTTATTGTAACTTAGATTAGGTTTTGATTTTACAGGTACTTTTGTATTTATTTTAGCTAGGTAGTTATTAAATAGTTAATAACTATTTAATAACTATTGTACCTAGTTAAAATAAATACAAACTTGCCTGTAAAATAAAAATAAACCCTAAGCTATCTACAATGTTACTATTAGTTATATTGTAGCTAGCTTAGACTTTATTTTATAGGTAAGTATTTAGTTTTAAATAGGAATAATTTAGTTAATTATAGTAATTTTATTTAGATTTATTTATATTATATTTAAGTTAGGGGGTGTAAGGGTTAGACTTAGATTTAGGGGTTAATACATTTAGTATAGTGTCCGCGACGTTGGGGGCGGCAGATTAGTGGTTAATAAATTTATGTAGGTGGCGGTGATGTTAGGGACGGCAGAATAGGGGTTAATAATATTTAACTAATGTTTGAGAAGCAGGAGTGCGGCGGTTTAGCGGTTAATATGTTTATTATAGTGGAGGCGCCGTTGGGGCAGCAGATTAGGGGTTAATAAATTTAGGTAGGTGGCGGCGACATTGGGGGCAGCAGATTAGGGGTTAATAAATATATTGTAGGTGTCAGCGATGTTGGGGGCAGCAGATTAGAGGTTAATAAATATAATGTAGTTGGCGGTGGTGTCCGGAGCAGCAGATTAGGGGTTAATAAGTATAATTCAGGTGTCGGCGATGTCGGGGGCGGCAGATTAGGGGTTAATAAGTGAAAGATTAGGGGTGTTTAGACTTGGGGTTCTTGTTAGGGTGTTAGGTGTAAACATAAATTTTATTTCCCCATAGGAATCAATGGGGCTGCGTTACTGAGTTTTATGCTGCTATTTGGCAGGTGTTAGACTTTTTCTCAGCCGGCTCTCCCCATTGACTCCTATGGTGAAATCGTGCACGAGCACGTACGACCAGCTCACCGCTGATTTAAGCAGCGCTGGTATTGGAGTGCGGGAAGGAGCACAATTTTGCTCTACGCTCACTTCTTGCCTAATAACGCCGGGTTTGTAAAAACCTGTAATACCAGCGCTGCAGGTAAGTGAGCGGTGAGAGAAAACTGCTCGTTAGCACTGCATAGCCTCTAACGCAAAACTCGTAATCTGGATGATAGTTTATTATTTATTTGTTAATAAAAAAATGTTTTTATTTACTTATGAGACAAGCATATATATAATATACTTTTCTTGTTTATTTGATTGACATTTCCCTTATTTTATTTTATTTAGTTATTAACCTAGAAAACTTATAGGAGATGACAAGAAATGTAGTTTATAAAAAAAAAAAGCTGTCAGAGCTATATCCCTATTCATTCCATAAGGCTCTCTTGTGTTTAACTGGTGTATCCAGTATGTTTTTCTTCTAAATTGTAATAGCCTTCCTTTTCCTCAACTAGAAGGTATTTGTTAGATTGCTTTGATGATAAAGTCTTTTGGATTTTTATTATGAAATTCCTCAAAGTGCATGCTGAGTCCAAATTCTGAATCCTCCCCTTCTATATTATTGATATGCTCCAGTACTCTTGTTTTTAAATTTATTTTAGTTTGTCCTATGTAATATTTTTCACACCTACTTTCAATCAGGTATATTACATATTCAGATTTTCAATTAAGGTAGGTCTGAATTGGAATTTGTTTATTTCCAGTGTTTATAATCCATTTATTCTGTGTTCTATTGTGTTTGCAGCATTCACAATTTTCCTGTCTCATTTAAAAAAGCCCTTTACAAGATGTGAACATTTTTCATTAATTTTTTTTGTCTTTAATCTAGTTGGTGCCAAAACGTTCTTTAAATTCATGTTTTTTTTTATATGTACCCAACCAATCGGTTTACTCTGTAGTTCTGTTCCTAAAATTGGATCATTTTTTTTGGATGTCCCAGTGGTTCTTAATGATTTATTCTACTTCTCTTGCTGCACTGTTGTATGAGGTAATAACATGAAGACCTTTTTGTTCTGAAACTTGCTTTTTTTTTATCTTTTTTTGAGACATAATAGGGATTTTCTGTACAGTAACCCTTGCTTTATTTTATGCTTATTCTATACATTTGTTGTCAAATTGTTTTTCCCTGAATTTTTCTTTAAGTGAGAAGGCAGCTTCTTTCAAAATCTTCTTTTCTTGTGCAGTTCCTTTTTAACCTTTGAAATTGGCCAAATGGTATATTCTTTATCTATCTTGATCTATCTTGGCATGTAAGTAACCATTAGTATCTGTTTCTCTGGTGTAAAGTTTAGTATTTATTTCCCAATTTTTAATGAATAAAGTGATATCCAAAAAAATATTTTCTTGCTTATCCCACTCTTTTGTAAATTTCAGTTTAAAATTATTTTAATTAATCATGTCATTTATTTTCATCTACTGGTGTGTCACTGAATAGGTGGAGTAGATGAGCGTTAACCTATCAAATTAATGGACAAACTAATTTGAATTAATCTACCAATCAACCCGGGGAAGCGACTATAAGAAACACCAACTGGAAGTGCATAAGTCTCCTTAAAAAAGCTAGAATTGTCCAGTGAAACGTATGTCGGAGTAAACTGCTAACGGTCTAGTCACAAGGAAGGGTGAAAACTGTGAAACGGCTGCTAAGAACATATACACACCATGGGGCCCATTTATCAAGCTCCGTAAGGAGCTTGTGGGCCCGTGTTTCTGGCGAGTCTACAGACTCGCCAGAAACACCAGTTATGAAGCAGCGGTCTAAAGATGAGGCGGACAGGAATCGCCGGAAATCAACCTGATCGAGTACGATCGGGTTGATTGACACCCTCCTGCTGGCGGTCCATTGGCCGTGAGTCTGCAGGGGGTGGCGTTGCACCAGCAGCTCTTGTGAGCTGCTGGTGCAATGCTGAATACGGAGAATGTAATGCAAATTCTGTAAACTCTAACGGCTAGATTTAGAGTTGGGCGGTAGCCGTGAAAACCAGCGTTAGAGGCTCCTAACACTGGTTTTAGGCTACCTCCGGTATTTGGAGTCACTCAAAAAAGGGTCTAACGCTCACTTTTCAGCCGCGACTTTTCCATACCGCAGATCCCCTTACGTCAATTGCGTATCCTATCTTTTCAATGGGATTTTTCTAACTCCGGTATTTAGAGTCGTGTCTGAAGTGAGCATTAGAAATCTAACGACAAAACTCCAGGCGCAGAAAAAAGTCAGTAGTTAAGAGCTTTCTGGACTAACGCCGGTTCATAAAGCTCTTAACTACTGTACTCTAAAGTACACTAACACCCATAAACTACCTATGTACCCCTAAACTGAGGTCCCCCCACATCGCCGCAACTTGATTACATTTTTTTAACCCCTAATCTGCCGACTGCCACCTACGTTATCCTTATGTACCCCTAATCTGCTGCCCCTAACACCGCCGACCCCTATATTATATTTATTAACCCCTAATCTGCCCCCCACAACGTCGCCGCCATCTACCTACACTTATTAACCCCTAATCTGCCGTCCGCACGCCGCCGCCAGCTACATTATCCCTATGTACCCCTAATCTGCTGCCCTAACATCGCCGACCCCTATATTATATTTATTAACCCCTAACCTGCCCCCCACAACGTCGCCGCCACCTACCTACAATAATTAACCCCTAATCTGCCGACCGCAAAGAGCCGCCAGCTACATTATAGCTATGTACCCCTAATCTGCTGCCCCTAACACCGCCGACCCCTATATTATATTTATTAACCCCTAACCTGCCCTCCCTAACATCGCCGACACCTAACTTCAATTATTAACCCCTAATCTGCCGACCGAATCTCGCCGATATTCTAATAAATGTATTAACCCCTAAAGCTAAGTCTAACCCTAACACTAACACCCCCCTAAATTAAATATAATTTTAATCTAACGAAATTAATTAACTCTTATTAAATAAATTATTCCTATTTAAAGCTAAATACTTACCTGTAAAATAAATCCTAATATAGCTACAACATAAATTATAATTATATTATAGCTATTTTAGGATTAATATTTATTTTACAGGTAACTTTGTATTTATTTTAACCAGGTACAATAGCTATTAAATAGTTAAGAACTATTTAATAGCTAAAATAGTTAAAATAATTACAAATTTACCTGTAAAATAAATCCTAACCTAAGTTACAATTAAACCTAACACTACACTATCAATAAATTAATTAAATAAAATACCTACAATTACCTACAATTAAACCTAACACTACACTATCAATAAATACATTAAATACAATACCTACAAATAACTACAATGAAATAAACTAACTAAAGTACAAAAAATAAAAAAGAACTAAGTTACAAAAAATAAAAAAATATTTACAAACATAAGAAAAATATTACAACAATTTTAAACTAATTACACCTACTCTAAGCCCCCTAATAAAATAACAAAGCCCCCCAAAATAAAAAAAATGCCCTACCCTATTCTAAATTACTAAAGTTCAAAGCTCTTTTACCTTACCAGCCCTGAACAGGGCCCTTTGCGGGGCATGCCCCAAGAAGTTCAGCTCTTTTGCCTGTAAAAAAAAACATACAATACCCCCCCCCAACATTACAACCCACCACCCACATACCCCTAATCTAACCCAAACCCCCCTTAAATAAACCTAACACTAAGCCCCTGAAGATCATCCTACCTTGTCTTCACCATACCAGGTTTGGATCAGCCAATCGGATTGAACTTGATTCTGATTGGCTGATTCCATCAGCCAATCAGAATATTCCTACCTTAATTCCGATTGGCTGATAGAATCCTATCAGCCAATCGGAATTCGAGGGACGCCATCTTGGATGACGTCCCTTAAAGGAACTGTCATTCTTCAGTTGGACGTCGCCGGATGAAGATGGGTCCGCGGTGGAGGTCTTCAGGATGGAGCCGGTCCTCATCGGATGAAGATAGAAGATGCCGCTTGGAAGAAGATGGTTGCCGGCCCGGATCTACTCTTCTTCCCGGATAGGATGAAGACTTTGGACCCTCTTCTGGACTTCTTCAGTGGATGTCTAGCCCCCGCTTGGGTTGGATGAAGATATCGGAGCCAGGACGGATCGGTGTGATACCCGGTGAGGTGAAGACAAGGTAGGATGATCTTCAGGGGCTTAGTGTTAGGTTTATTTAAGGGGGGTTTGGGTTAGATTAGGGGTATGTGGGTGGTGGGTTGTAATGTTGGGGGGGGGTATTGTATGTTTTTTTTTACAGGCAAAAGAGCTGAACTTCTTGGGGCATGCCCCGCAAAGGGCCCTGTTCAGGGCTGGTAAGGTAAAAAAGCTTTGAACTTTAGTAATTTAGAATAGGGTAGGGCATTTTTTATTTTGGGGGGCTTTGTTATTTTATTAGGGGGCTTAGAGTAGGTGTAATTAGTTTAAAATTGTTGTAAGATTTTCCTTATGTTTGTAAATATTTTTTTATTTTTTGTAACTTAGTTCTTTTTTATTTTTTGTACTTTAGTTAGTTTATTTCATTGTAGTTATTTGTAGATATTGTATTTAATTAATGTATTGATAGTGTAGTGTTAGGTTTAATTGTAGGTAATTGTAGATATTTTATTTAATTAATTTAATGATAGTGTAGTGTATTTAATAGCTATTGTACCTGGTTAAAATAATTACAAAGTTACCTGTAAAATAAATATTAATCCTAAAATAGCTATAATATAATTATAATTTATAGTGTAGCTATATTAGGATTTATTTTACAGGTAAGTATTTAGCTTTAAATAGGAATAATTTATTTAATAAGAGTTAATTAATTTTGTTAGATTTAAATTATATTTAAGTTAGGGGGGTGTTAGTGTTAGGGTTAGACTTAGCTTTAGGGGTTAATACATTTATTAGAATAGCGGTGAGCTCCAGTCGGCAGATTAGGGGTTAATAATTGAAGTTAGGTGTCGGCGATTTTAGGGAGGGCAGATTAGGGGTTAATACTATTTATTATAGGGTTATTGAGGCGGATTAGGGGTTAATAACTTTATTATAGTAGCGCTCAGGTCCGCTTGGCAGATTAGGGGTTAATAAGTGTAGGCAGGTGGAGGCGACGTTGTGGGGGGCAGATTAGGGGTTAATAAATATAATATAGGGGTCGGCAATGTTAGGGCAGCAGATTAGGGGTACATAGGGATAATGTAAGTAGTGGCGGTTTACGGAGCGGCAGATTAGGGGTTAATAATAATATGCAGGGGTCAGCGATAGCGGCGGCGGCAGATTAGGGGTTAATAAGTGTAAGGTTAGGGGTGTTTAGACTCGGGGTACATGTTAGAGTGTTAAGTGCAGACGTAGGAAGTGTTTCCGCATAGCAAACAATGGGGCTGCGTTAGGAGCTGAACGCGGCTTTTTTGCAGGTGTTAGGTTTTTTTCAGCTCAAACAGCCCCATTGTTTCCTATGGGGGAATCGTGCACAAGCACGTTTTTGAGGCTGGCCGCGTCCGTAAGCAACTCTGGTATCGAGAGTTGAAGCTGCGTTAAATATGCTCTACGCTCCTTTTTTGGAGCCTAACGCAGCCTTTATGTGGACTCTCAATACCAGAGTTATTTTTATGGTGCGGCCAGAAAAAAGCCAGCGTTAGCTTTTCGGGTTGTTACCGACAAAACTCCAAATCTAGCCGTTAGTGACCAATGTCTATATTTGGTTTTAATAAATTTTGTATGCTGTGAACCGTTTTTATATATAAAGGGCTTACACTAGAGCTGGTCATAGCTCTATAACAGATGATTAGGATTGAGTCAAGTGTGGGATTAGTGCAATTTGTATGTACAGTGTTACGCTATGGTTGTTATTTCTTTCCTTTGAGGATTTCTTCTGACTATCGTTAAGAATACAGATTGCTTTTTTCTCACATCAGAGGACTTTCTGGCTTTTGATATTTATATAGTTTATGGTTGGTATTTGAGAGCATTTATATTTGATAACACATTTTATTTTCAACTTGGGAATTTTTATTTCAGATGATTTAAAATTTAGCAAACAATGTAGTATTGCAGCAATTAAGGCCAGAGAATGGATATATTGGTAGAGGTATTTGCAGCAGAAATAGTAAGGTTCTTATGCCACTTTACAGATTATTAGTTAGGCCTCATCTTGAGTATTGTGTGCAGTTCTGGAGGCCATATCTCCAGAATGAAATAAACAAACTTGAATTTTTGCAAAGGAGGGCTACAAAAATGGTATATGGTCTAAAAAATAAAACATACCAGAAGAGACTCAATGACCTAAATATGTATAGCTTAGAGGAGAGAAGGAAAAGAGGTGATATGATAGCATCTTTCAAGTATATTAAAGGGCTTAGTAAAGCTGAGGCTGTGAGTATTTTACCTAAAAAGAAAAATTCAAGAACAAGGGGTCATGATCTCAAGCTTCATGGTAGTATATTTAGGAGTAATTTTAGGAAGCACTTCTTTGCAGAAAGGGTGATTGATTCATGAAATAAACTTCCAAAAGAGGTAATGACAAACACTGTGAGGGACTTTAAGAATGACTGGGATAAACATAAGGCTATCCTACAAACTAGATAAGTTTATACTTTTAGGAAATATTGGGTAGACTTGCTGGGCCTATGGCTCTTATCTGCTGTTAAAATCTATGTATCTATTATTGGCACACTTTTAGTCAATACTTTGTGCAACCTCCTTTTGCTAAGATAAAAGCTCTGAGTCTTCTAAAATGCCTGATGAGGTTGGAGAATACATGGCAAGGGATCTGAAACCATTCCTCCGTTCAGAATCCCTCCAGATCCTTCAAATGTTGAGGTTGACGCTGGCTCTCCACTTCAGTTCACCCCACAGGGTTTCTTTGGGGTTCAAGTCAGGGGACTGGGATGACCATGGCAGGACCTTGATTTTGTGGTCAGTCAACAATTTTTGTGTTGATTTTGCTGTAAATTTTAAATCATTGTACTGCTGGGATATCCAACCATGGCCCATTTTAAGCTTTCTGGCAGAGGTAGTCAGGTGTTCGTTTAATATCTATTTATATTTGATAGAGGAAAAGAGAGAGAGAAGGCGGTCTAGCTGATAAAAAGTTATTTTATTGCAACATCAAGGTTAAAAAATCCATGCAGATTCAAAGTGTAGAAAGAGGGTGAAAGCACTAGACGGTTGACATTTTTCGGCCATGATGCCATGTATCCTAACAAAATGTTCAGGTCCTCTAGCATAAAACCAGCCCCAAAACACCACCACCATATTTAACCGTGGGCACAAGGTACTTTTCCATATGGCTACCTCTCTGTGTGTGCCAAACCCACCTCTGGTGTTTATCGCCAAAAAGCTCTACTTTGGTTTCATCTGACCATAGAACCCAATCCCATTTAAAGTTCCAGAAGTGTCTGGCAAACTGAAGATGCTTGAGTTTGTTTTTGGATGAGAGTAAAGGCTTTTTTCTTGAAACCCTTCCAAATAACTTGTGGTGATGTAGGTGATATTGGATTGTAGTTTTTGGAGACTTTCTGACCCTTAAGATGCAACTAACGTCTGCAATTCTCCAGCTGTGATAATTGTAAATATTTTGACCACTCAAAGCTTCCTCTTCACAGTGCATTGAAACAATATAGACACACATCCTCTTCCAGGTTGATTCATAACATTTCCAGTTGACTGGAACTTTTTAATTAGTGCCCTTTTGGTGGAAACAGGCATTTCAATGCTTTTGATATTTTCATATAGCGCAATTCCCATTTTGTTCCATTTTGTGAAGCTCAACAACCTGTTGCTGCATATCACAGGTATATTTCCTGGTCTTACCCATTGTGATGAATGAATAAGGGGATTGGGACTATGTGTTACGTCATATGTATACCCCTGGCAAAACAGGAAGTCATGGTTGAAAAAGTTCCTGTTCCTAGTCACCCAGGTGTAGTAAAAAAATAAAATATCAATGGGAATATACTTCAAATATATATATATATATATATATTTTCATATGAATTCATAGGGGTGCCAATAATAGTGCCACACATATATTTAACAAAGATTTTTATTTTATTTTTTTCGATAAGCCTTTGTTATTAGAGCAGAGTATTCTGTATTTTTTTAACAAAAGATCAAAAGGTTAAACAAGAAAGACAATTTTTAACAGCCTTCATTGCTCATATTTACTAGACTTGTGCACACCGAAAAAAATTGTTTCGTTTCGCTTTCATTAGTTAAATAAATAATTTCATTTCAGCATATTCGTTATGTTAAGTTAAAATCATTTTTTCAAATCCATTCGTTATTTCAGATACATTCTTTATTCATATTCATTATTCTATTCTAAAGTTTACAATAGAATAATGAATATGAATAATGAATGGATCCAAAATAATGAATGGATCCGAAAAACGATTTAACTTAACATATCGAATATGCCGAAACAAATTTCTAAATTCTAAACCGCTGTTCCCCCACATCGCCAACACTAAATAAAAGCCTGTTTACCTCTAAACTGCCATTCCTCAACATCACCAACCCTAAATAAAAACTATTAACCTCTAAACTGCCATCCCCCCACATCGCCAACACTTAATAAACCTATTTACCCCTAAATCGCCGTCCCCCCACATCGCCAACACTAAATAAACCTATTACCCTTTAAGTTGCCATCCCCCCACATCGCCAACAATAAATACACGTATTAACCGCTAAACAGCCATCCCCCCACATCACAACTACATAAATTAAACTATTAACCTCTAAACCACCGTCCACTCACATCGCTAAAACTAAATAAACTTATTAACCTCTAAACCACCGTCCCCCCACATTGCAACTACCTAAATTAAGCTATTAACCCCTAAACCGTCAGCCCCCCACATCGCAACTACCTAAATTAAACTATAAACCACTAAACCTAACATCTCCTAACTTTAACATAATTAAAATACAGCTAAATTAAAGTCACATTATTACTAACTACCTAGTTAAAATAAATACAAACTTACCTGTGAAATAAAAATAAAACCTAAGCTTAAACTAAAAAAAAAAACTAACATTGTTAGTTTAAAAAAAAAATAATAAAAAAACTAAAAAAAACTAACATTACTAAAAACAATAAAACCTAATTGATCAGCCATTTTTTTAAGATTAGGGCTTTTTTATTTTTAATTGGCTGAAGAAGAGCTGAATGTCCTTTTAAGGGCAATGCCCATACAAATGCCCTTTTCGGGGCAATGGGTAGATTAGTTTTTTTTAGTTAGTTATTTTTTATTTTGGGGGGTGGGGGGTTGTAATGTTAGAGAGTATCTTTCATTTACTTCTTCAGCCTCCTAACAAGTGCTGCTACTTCACTACTAAGTATTCCACCAGGAACCAGTTTTTGAGGAAAGCATTAAAGCATCCACCATGCTCAAGAGATGACTGTACATGCCTATGACTTGAACAAGACTAACATTATTTTGGCTCTTTTTTTGATATACCTAAAAGGCTTTAGGACAGCCACTAACTGACCAATCATGGTCCACTCATCTCTGCTTTATGGGCTCTCAATCACAATGAATTGACAGGAAGCCATAGCATGGTACAAGTCGGAGCAGTGGAAACTCTTCTTTCTCATGTTCCTGCATAAGAAGGTAACTTCCATTAACACTGCATTGGAAGTTGCCTGCAATATGTCTGCACCACAGTTTTATGTTTTGTGTTTAACTGAAATGCAGTTTCGTAAAAGCTGACCAAGGAATGAGTGCACCAACTTGCTAAAACAAAAGGATCCAAATGTAAGTTTTGATTTCCAACATTGGGAAGATATATGTATGGTTAACGTTAGGGCTTCAAAGAGGAAATCAAAGTTTTGGCACATCTTTGTTTTCCTTACTTGAAGATGTATTCATGGGGTTTGTGTATTAATAACTAGAGAGAAAAGCTGCTGCACACTGCTTTCCACTGCAGTTCCTGCTCTGTGGTGGTCATCAGTCAATGACAAGTCCTTGGGGAACAGCTAGGTGTAGTGTTGAAAAGAGAGTTGGAACATCTCTTTGTTTGCTTGGTCTTGGATTCTTTCATTTGTTTCAGGCCATGCCTATGTCCTAGGGGCAGGAGTTCATGATGACATCATCATACTGGAGGCCGGCCTGGAAGTCAGATAAGATGTTTTTCCAATACATGGAGTACTCATAAGTTAGGAAAAAAGAAATGGACAAGACCATGGTCGCAGCAGTACTAATGCCTATTCCACATTGTTGTGCATCTCTCCAAAGTTTCCTCCCTTTACTAAAGCATAATTTTCAAAGCAGATCTCTCCCTTCTGTTTAAACTGGCTTCTGAGAGATACTACTCTAGCTCACATTAAATGCATTTCAAGAGATCTTTGTAAACAGATCTCTGAATTAGATCTACAAGGATAACTTCAATTGTGTTTAAGGAGCAGGTGTGTGGGAAGGGGAGAAATGTTTTACTCATACTACTTTCACTCCACTTGTCACTTTCCTTGGAGGTACATTTATGGGGTTACCCTCATATAAAAGGGGTACCTTGCATTCAATCTTCAGTGTGTGGCGGATGATCCGCCTCCGCGCATCCACCGACCGCTCCGCCTCTGCCATAAAGATAGAAAATGGACCTGTGATGGATGAAGATGGATCTGCCTGGATGAAGATGTTTTCCCGCTGGGATAAAGATCTTTCGCCGGACTTAGGGGTTAGTGTTAGTTTTGGGGTGTTTTGGGGTGGGGTTTTTTTAAGATTAGTGCTTTTTTATTTTTAATGGGCTGAAGAAGAGCTGAATGTCCTTTTAAGGGCAATGCCCATACAAATGCCCTTTTCGGGGGAATGGGTAGATTAGGTTTTTTTAGTTAGTTTATTGTTATTTTGGGGGGGGTGGGGGGTTGTAATGTTAGAGGGTATTTGGTTTATTTTATTGGCAAAAGAGCTGTTACTTTAGAGTAATGCCCTACAAAAATCCCTTTTAAGGGCTATTGGAAGTTTATTTATAGATTAGGGTTTGTTTTGCTGTTTTTGCAGTGTTTTTTGGGGGGTTTTTTAAACGGGGATATTAGAATATAAATAATTTTTATTATTTTGGATACTTTGTTTTTTTATTTTTTAAATGGTAGTTTTTTTATTTTCTGTAATTTTATTTTTTAGTTTGTAATTTTTTGTAATTGTGGTTTTTATTTTTTTATAATGTTAGGTTTTATCATTTTTAGTAATTTTTTTTAATTTATTTTATTTTTAAAATAAGTAATGTTAGTTTTTTTTTTAGTTTAAGCTGGTGATGTTGGGGAGCGGCGGTTAGGGTGTTAATACTTTCATTTGGTGTTTACGATGTGGGGGATGGCGGATTAGGGGTTAATACATTTTATTAGTGATTGCGATGTGGGGGGATGGCAATTTAGGAGTTAATAGCTTTATTTAGTGTTGGAGATGTGAGGGGATGGTGGTTTAGAGGTTAATAGCTTTATTTAGTGTTGACGATGTGGGGGGGGGGCGGCGGTTTAGCGGTTAATAGGTTTATTTAGTGTTGGCGATGTGGGGTGGTAGTTTAGGGGTTAATAGGTTTATTTAGTGCTGGAGATGTGGGGGGACGGTAGTTTAGAGGTTATTAGCTTTATGTAGTGTTGGCGATGTGGGGGGACGGCGGTTTAGAGGTTAATAGGTTTATTTAGTGTTAGCGATGTTGGTATGCGGCGGTTAGGGTGTTAATACTTTAATTAGGTGTTTACAATGTGGGGGGATGGCAGATTAGGGGTTAATACATTTTATTAGTGATTGCGATGTGGGGGGACAGCGATTTAGGGGTTAATAGCTTTATTTAGTGTTGGAGATGTGGGGGGATGTCGGTTTAGAGTTTAATAGCTTTATTTAGTGTTGGCGATGTGGGGGGATGACGGTTTAGCGGTTAATAGGTTTATTTAGTGTTGGCGATGTGGGTTGGCGGTTTAGGTGTTAATAGGTTTATTTAGTGCTGGCTATGTGGGGGGACGGCAGTTTAGAGGTTAATAGGTTTATTTAGTCTTGGCGATGTAGGGGGACAGCGGTTTAGGGTTTAATAGGTTTATTTAGTGTTGGCAATGTGGGGGAACAATGGTTTAGGGGTTAATAGGTTTATTTAGTGTTGGTGACGTGGGGGGACGGCTGTTTAGTTTTAGAATTTTCAGATCCATTCTTTATTCATATTCATTTAATGAATATAATTAAAGAATGGATCCGAAAATTCGGAAACTGATTTATTAGTTTTCTGTATTTTTTCTGCATTTTCATTATGGTGCTGAGTTGGAAATTCGGATTGATCCGAATCTCTGAATCAGCCAAAGTTTGTCCGAAAACAAAATTCAGCTGAAAACTAAATTTGTCCGAAATGAATTGCACATGTCTAGGAGGGCACTGTACATACATATACATATTTAGACAAGTGTATGTATGTATCTCTATGTAAAAGTCCTTTGCAGTCCTTTTTTTAACACCTGAGAGCTCATATCTTTGCAATGCTTTTTTTTTTTCAAATAATTTTTATTAGATAATGTTATTATGAGTGTATAAATGTATATTTGATGTCTTTTGCAACACTTTTTTGTTTCGCAAAACAGTTAACCACTTTGACTTTAATTGCATTCAAGCGATTGCATCTACTTTCAACTTGTAATATGAGTGATACACCCAACGTGCGCAAACAGCCGGGATAAACAGGATATTACTTGTGCGTAACTGTTAGCGTGCCACACATAATCTGGCCCTAACTGTATATAATTCTATATTATGCTAATGGGATGATAGTAACTTGGGCAACACAAGGCTATTGCAAATGTTGCCACCTATACAGCGCTTGCAGCTGGAATAAATAGCCACACACAATGGGCTAGATTTCAAGTAAAGTGCAAAAAATATTAGTACTATTGAGTAACATGTTAGTGCAAGTTGCTAACATCTGGAGACTCAGCCACGCTAACTCCCTATCCCCATAAACATCTATGTGGCACGCTACAAAAGTCTCTTCTGGCGTTCGCTTGCACGCTAACCCAAAGGTGCACTAGGATATCTGCGCTAAAGCTGTAAGTCTAAATACCTTTATTCTTCACTTAGAAGAAATTTGTATTTTTTATTTTATATATATATAGTAAATATATACATTTAACTAAATAGCTATATGAATAATTGTATTGGATAGATGATAGATAGATAGATAGATAGATAGATAGATAGATAGATAGATAGATAGATAGATAGATAGATAGATAGATAGATAGATATAGATAGATAGATAGAAAGAAAGAAAAAAACAAAAGTATTTGCATGAAACAAGCAAAATGTTTTACACCAACAGTGTTCAGTGTTGATTTAGGAGATCACAGTTGCAATTTAGCTTTATGTAAAGTAAAAAAAAAAACATGCAAAAATTGGTTAACAAATGGTTTCTTTTGGATTGTAAATACTGTTGGTGATGGTTTTGGGGAAAAAAAGTAAATAACAGCTGGTGTGAAGTGAATAAATAAATAAAATAAAGTAAAACAATATGAAAATCGACTTTGGAATGAGATTGAAAACCCTGCAAATATCAGATCAAAGCTCTGTACATAGCTATTTTAATATATTGGACTAAACCCTATTCTGTTTACTGAAGCTTAGCACATACATTTCTTGTATCTATAAGTATCTATATTAAAGTATTTATTATTTTCTTGAAGTCATTTCAGAGGAACGTGTCAGACTGAATAAGGCCAATATTATTTTTCCTCTTGTTGATCCAGTCAGAAATGATTTGTTTACAGTTATAAGCCACCATTGTTTGTAGTATGTTTCTTCTTTGAGCTGTGAAATAAAATGGTAAAGAAGGTGTTTCATAGTTTCAGGTTGACCTCAGAAATTTGAAAAAGTTAAACAGAAAGATAAAAAATACCTTTGAAAACAATACTGAAAAAAATTCAGGGCATCTGCAATTCTCATACAAAAATCTGTAGAGTCATCTGTAGAAAAAGAAAATTGCATTTAAATATGAAAGCAAAGTTTATTTTCTAGAACACATAATTCACCTCACAAGCATCTCTAGTCTCACTATTTCCTATTATTTTAAGCACCTTCTTTACAAGTTCTCTTATCTGCCATTGTTTAAGAATAGACTGTGTAGATGAACATAAAAACTAGTGAAGCTGGAGAGGCTGGTGAGTCCAGAGAAACTGAATAGACTGGAGACCTCTTAGCTGAATTTTTCCCACTGACCATCCATGTACACATGATAATACAGTGGTGGCAGTACAATACAAAACCAAATTAAAACAAAAAAACAAAAAGAACATGAGTATTGATATATTTCGGTTAAACTTAATGTGATACTAAACCAAAATTTGTCTTTAATGATTCAGATAGAGCATGACATTTTAAGCAACTTTCTTAACTCCTGTTATCAATTTTTCTTCTTTCTCTTGCTATCTTTATTTGAAAAGCAGGAATAAAAAGCATAGGGGCCAGCCAATTTTAGGCTCAGCAGCCTAGATAGCGCTTGCTTATTGTTAGCTAAATTTGCTCTATCTGAATTTTACTGAAAAAAAAATCTTTCTGGAGATGCTCAGCATGCAATCTTTCATTTACTTCTTCAGCCTCCTAACAATTGCTGCTACTTCACTGCTAAGTATTCCACCAGGAACCAGATCACAATTTTTGAGGAAAGCATCAAAGCATCCACCTTGCTCAAGAGATGACTGTACATGCCTATGACTTGACCAAGACTAACATTATTTTGGTTCTTTTTTTTTTATATACCTAAAAGGCTTTAGGACTGCCACTAACTGACCAATCATGGTCCACTCATCTCTGCCTAATGGGCTCTCAATCACAATGAATTGACAGGAAGCCATAGCATGGTACAAGTCGGAGCAGTGGAAACTCTTCTTTCTCATGTTCCGGCATAAGAAGGTAACTGCCATTAACACTGCATTGGAAGTTGCCTGCAATACTTCTGCACCACAGTGTTATGTTTTGTGTTTAACTGAAATGCAGTTTCGTAAAAGTTGATCAAGAAATGAGTGCACCAACTTGCAAAAACAAAAGGATCCAAATGTAAGTTTTTATTTCCAACATTGGGAAGATATATGTATGGTTTAACTTTAGGGCTTCAAAGAGGAAATCAAAGTTTTGGCACATCTTTGTTTTCCTTACTTGAAGATGTATTCATGGGGTTCGTGTAATAATATCTAGAGAGAAAAGCTGCTGCACACTGCTTTCCACTGCAGTTCCTGCTCTGTGGTGGTCATCAGTCAATGACAAGTCCTTGGGGAACAGCTAGGCGTAGTGTTGAAAAGAGTGTTGGAACATCTCTTTGTTTGCTTGGTCTTGGATTCTTTCATTTGTTTCAGGCCATGCTTATGTCCTAGAGGCAGGAGTTCATGATGACATCATCATACTGGAGGTCTGCCTGGAAGTGTGATAAGATGATTCGCCAATACACGGAGTACTCACAAGTTAGGAAAAAAGAAATGGACAAGACCATGGTCACAGCAGTACTAATGCCCATTCCACACCGTTGTGCATCTCTCCAAAGTTCCCTCCCTTTACTAAAGCATAATTTTCAAAGCAGATCTCTCCCTTCTGTTTAAACTGGGCTTCTGAGAGATACTACTCTAGCTCACATTAAATACATTTCAAGAGGTCTTTGTAAAGAGATCTCTGAATTGGATCTACAAGGATAACTTCAAATGTGTTTAAGGAGCAGGTGTGGGAAGGGGAGAAATGTTTTACTCATACTACTTTCACTCCACTTGTCACTTTCCTTGGAGGTACATTTATGGGGTTGGTGCACTATAATCCAGAGGCTTACTTCAATATTTCTGTTGCCTTCTACTGCTCCTGTCAGGTATTACCTGGTCCTGGTCCCGCTCCCAGCGAGCGCTGAGGTCAAATTCCTCAGACTCAGCTTCTGCACTGGTTATTGTTTCCACTTAGGTACACACAGCTGCATGCTGCCGGAATTTAAAGGTGCCATGTCCTAGTTACTGGAACTCCCACCTGGAGGTCTCAGTTGTTGGAATTCCTATAAAAGCATACTCAGCCCATCAGTCTGCGTTAAAGGGACACTGAACCCAAATATTTTCTTTCAATTTTAAGCAACTTTCTAATTTACTCGTATTATCAAATTTTCTTCGTTCTCTTGCTATCTTTATTTGAAAAAGAAGGAATCTAAGCTTTTTTTTGGTTCAGACTCTGGACAGCCACTTTTTATTGGTGGATGAATTTATCCACCAATCAGCAAGAACAACCCAGGTTGTTCACCAAAAATGGGCCGGCATCTAAACTTACATTCTTGCATTTCAAATAAAGATACCAAGAGAATGAAGAAAATTTGATAATAGGAGTAAATTAGAAAGTTGCTTAAAATGTAATGCTCTTTTCCCCCCTCTCCCCCTCTTTTTTTTCTCCCCCCTTTCTTTTTTTTTTTTTTTTTTCTCCCTCTCTCTCTCTCTTGGTGGAAGTATTGAGAAGTAACAGATATGAGTCTGGACTGCAATAATAATAATATAAAATTGAACTGAGGTTGATCAACTAAGAAAAATTATCTTGAGCATACTAATTCTTAATTAACTTGAAGGTAATTTAGGAGTATTATTGGTTATAAAAAGCATAAACAATAGATTGGTTTGATTTGTTGACTGTACGCATAAAGTATATAAGGGAAATAGTGCTGTTTTTCCCTGTTAAAATTTTTTTTTTTTTTTTTTTTCCCCTTCCCCTCTCCTGTTATTGTTTTTTGTTTAAGGAATTATAGAAATAATATAATTCAATAGGAAACTCTAGAGATGAAGGATTGTTAGAATTATTGAATCCTCACGGTTGTTTGGTTGTTTTTTTTTTCATTGTTTATGTAACCTTCTCTGTTTCCTGAAAACTGCTTAAAAACTGCTTAAAAATGTATAAACATGTTGAAATATAATAAAAATGAAAATTAAAAAAAAAAAAATGTAATGCTCTATCTGAATCACAAAAGAAAAAATTTGGGTTCAGTGTCCCTTTAAGTTATTGCCTTACCTACCTTGTTTCTGGAGTTTGGCATACTTACCTTGCACCTGCATATGTTGACCTGGTTCCTGAAAACCAAGCAGACTTACCTGATACCTGTGTGTGCTTACCTTGTTCCTGAAGCTGTGCCTGCTCTACCCATCTGGTATTCTGTGACCGTCTCATAAACAGTACCTGCTGGGTATTCTATGCATGCTGAGAATCTTATGTCTACTATACCAGTGACAGCCTTTCTCAAACCAGCTGTGCCAGCTGTACCTATCTGGTAGCCCCTGGCAGTCTCACTAATAGTACCCCCTGGGTATTATGTGTCAGCTTTCCTCCAACCAGCTGTACCTGCTTTATCTACCTGGTATTCTTACCTGATACCCGCGTATGCTCACCTTGTTCCGGAAACCAAGCTAACTTACCTGAACTCTGTGTATGCTCACTTTGTTCCAGAGAACAAGCATTCTTACCTTACACCTGTGTATGCTCACCTGGTTCCTGAAAGCCAAGAAAACTTACCTGATACATGTGTTTGCTTACCTTGTTCCTGAAGCTGTGCCTGCTGTAACTATCTGGTATCCCATACCTGCTGGGTATCCTGTGCCTGCTGAGAATCCTATGTATACTATACCAGTGACAGCCTTCCTCAAACCAGCTGTACCTGCTTTACCTATAGGTATTCTGTGATAGTCTCACCCTATACTGTACAATTCAAGCATCAGTGTCCACTAGACTTTGTTACTGCAACCTACTTAAGTATTCTGAACTTTATATTAGACTTAAGTGTTCTACATTGGGCCTGTTCAAACTTGCTATTTCTGTGATCTTCTTGAACTACCAACTGTTCTTTTGCTTATCATTCAGTCTCTTGCCCTTCTCTGCTCTGTGATGGTCATCAGTCAATGCTAAATCCTTAATGACCTTCTAGATTCTGTTTTCAAAGGACTCTCTAGGTCCGAGACAGAAGAAATATGCTTGAATAAAAATAATGTTTTGAATTTGTCTAGTATACAACTTACTGATCTAGAACAGAGAGTGTTATCTAAAGGTTTAAATTGTATTCCCTCTCAGCATTTCAATTTGTTTAACACAATTGTGGATGTCAATAAATTTGTGCGAAAATTAATCTTGCGCAAACATTTTGTAGATGCTGAGGGGATACGAAATGACAATACCAATGTATTAAGTAATGTTGAAACTCAAAGCAATTTGACCTTTTTGGATGTATGTTTTACTACAGATTTACAGGAACTCCTAGATGAAAATTATGTAAACACAGAAGTCTTGGTACCTGAAAACAATATTGATCTAAGTAAATTTAAGAAAAAAAGTAATGTCTATCCAATACATTCTAGATCAAATGCAGTAGAAATCTTTTAAAGGGTTGTAGAGGAAAAACTAAGAGCATTAAGTAGCAAACCCAGAAAAAACAAACATGAATCTAACCTTTAAAGAGAGAGCAGCCCTAGATAAATTAAATCAGAATTGTACTATAACAATCAGACCATCGGATAAGGGGGGGGGTAATGTAGTTATTCTGGATAGGGTAAATTATGTAAAGGAAGCAAATAGGCAACTACAAGATAGGGATGTATATATTAAACTAAAAGATAATTCCACCCATAAATTTAAAAAGAGCTTGGAGGATTTAGTTCTATATGCTAGGTATAACAACATTATTACACAGGCAGTACAAGAAATGCTAATACCACAACAGCAAGCCACACCAATATACCATTACTTCCCCAAAATCCACAAGGACCTTACTAACCCCCCTGGATGCCCCATTATAGCTGGGATAAGCTCACTAAATGAGCCCCTTTCTGGTCTGATTGATAGCTTTCTTTAGCCTATTGTAACTTGCTTTACCAAGTTTTATACAAGACACTACCTCCCTGTTATTAAAACTTAAACATGTGAAATGGAAGTCCAATTACAGGTTTTTGGTGGTTGATGTGGCCTTTCTATATACCTCAATTGCACATGTCAAGGGACTACAAGCAATATAATATTTTCTTAACCATAAAAGTAGTTTTAATTCAGCAACTAAACATTTTTTACTCAATTCCATTGACTATTTACTGTCTCATATTTTTTTTATGTTTGAAGACAGTTTCTATCTCCAAAACGTGGAACGGCGATGGGGGCAAAATTTGTCCCCTGCTACGCCAATCTCTTTATGGGATGGTCGGAGCTGTTCCACGTCTTTTGAGAAAGAAATCCCTACCGAAATCACATTATTTTCTTTGCCAGATATATTGATGATTTGATATTTATAATGGATTGCACAGAGAACAATGTGGATGACTTTTGTGTTTATCTAAATAATAACAACAGCAATATCAAGTTGGTAGGTGAACAGAATATATATAGGATTAACTTTTTGGATATAACTATCAGTACAAAAATATAGATACAGGGGCGATAGAGACCGATCTATACAGGAAAACAACAGCAGTTAATACAATCCTTGATTACAATTCATGCCATCCAAGACACACAGTACAAGGAATTCCCAAGGGACAGTATATAAGAGCTAAAAGGAACTGTACTAAAGAGGAGAATTACAAAAGACAGGCTCATAAAATTACTCAAGGACTTAAAGAAAGAGGATATAATCAGAAAACTTTAGATAAAGCACTCAGAGAAGTTGACTTTATATCTAAGGATAAACTAATGCAGTACAAAGATAAAAATTCTGAAAAGATAAGTGACATATCAAAATTCGTTACAACCTACAGTCTGGAATATAGTGACATTTGTAGAATAATTAAGGAAAGCCTACCTATCCTATATACAGACCCAATACTCAAAAAGATAGTCAATGAGGGTTGTCAGTTTATCTCTAAGAAAGGAAAAACGATTGGTAACTTTTTATCAACCTCAGACTTAACTAAAGCAAATCAAATGTGCTGGCTTAAGCGGAGAAAAGGTTTTTTTAAATGTAGACACAAAATATGTCAAACTTGTGATTATGTAAAGGAAGGTGAAAATTTTACCTCAACACATACTAAAAATAGTCACCAAATAAAGTTTTACATAAATTGTGCCACTACGCATACCATTTACCTTTTGACCTGCAGGGGGTGCTCTAAGCAATACATAGGGAGAACAAAGAGACCCCTAAAAGACCGCTTCCTTGAACATATACGATCCATTGAGGATCCAGAATCTGACACCCCTAATGCAAGGCACTTTAAGGAATTCCATAATTTTGATTCTACACTACTGTCTATACAAGGCATAGACCATATACCCCATTGGAAAAGGGGAGGTAACAGAGAAAACAAACTCAATATAAGAGAGGTATTTTGGATTTTAACTCTGAATACCTCAATACCTTATGGTCTAAACTTTAGAAGGGACTTAGACTTATGTGTATAGGGAGATGGGAGGATACACATTGAATCATAGCTGATATTAAGGTTAAATAAAAAATGAAAAGTAAGGGACATTACATAAATGAATTTGCTTATTGTGGCATTATAACTTATGGCTAATTTATATATCTAAAATAATAAGTGATTTAAGATATCTAAATATGGTAGTAATGCAATGAGTAATGTCTCTTATAATTTCCTCTTATTTATCCACTAACTTATTCTATAGTGGATACACACCAATTGTATCAATTAAGAAGGGTTTAAAATGTATATGTATATGTATCTTTAAAACTTTTTAACAGCTGTAGCCTATTTAAGCTGAAGGTAGCTGTAGCTCCCACAGGCAGTGCTTTCCCTTCTTGATATGAATGTTTTGATGCGAGAGTCATTGACGGTCATTGCTATGCAGTAGCTGGCTGTACTTTACTTATACATGTTTTTACAAGTGTTGGATTAAAGCCTGGAACTTTTAATTATATTAGCTTGTGCTGGGACTTTTTTGTGTACTTGGATTTCCTATTTGGGCGTTTAGGACGAATATGCCGCTTTCCTACACAGGACCACGTGATTTACACATCATCCCCACTCTCCTATGTGCCGTAACCAGATACACAGACACGCTGAGGGTAAGAAAGAGTGCACCGCTCACTTCCTTGTTTGTCTCTAAGCACATGTTGTCTCTAAGCCCTTGGAGGTGTAATTTTGGGGTTTGCGTACCGGAGGCCTACCTATTCCAGTAACTCTGCAGCCTGCAGCTGCCTCTCCTGCTTCTGTTCTATCTGCTCTGTGGTAGTCATCATCTGTCAATGCCAAATACTCAGGTTGTATGTTTGAGGTTTATGTTCTGTAATCATAGGCCTACCTAGTTGAGTTACTCTGCTGCCTGCTGGTGTCATGTCTTTTGCTCCTGCCCTCCTCTAAATTGAGTCTCCAAGGAACAACTACAAACTTGTTATGGAGTAGGTGTGTGAGAATGAGGGATTTGAGACAGAATGAGAGAATTAAAAAAAGTAAGATTTTACGGAAAGGTTGTAGTGGTGGGAAGTGAAAGGTAAGAAAGGGGAGACAATAGGGTGGTGGGGAAGTTAGTACTAGTAAATAATTGATATTACTATAATAACCAAATGTATTGTTTGAATTCTCTATTAAAAAAATTGTTCTAGTTCCTCTATGTTCTCGTGTCCCAGTTAGCACTAAATCTTTCAATTGTTGGTATTTTCTCTTGCTAAGATGAATGTTTTGTGGGCTTCCCATTGCAAATAAACTCATTTAGTTTCAAAAGTAATTTTTATCCAGATATTTGGACAAACCGAACATGACCATAAACTAACTTCTGACTAATCGAATCGTCCGAAAATTCAGAACCAAATCATTAGGATGAACCAATTTTTTTGCCCGCCCACATGTCTTTTATATACTTTCTTTTGATTAAGAACAAAAAAGAAATCTATAACACACTTATTAATGACACACTGAAATAATTTCTAATAAGTTTTAAAATGGATGTGTTTTATGTGTTTTCTTTGAATGGTAGTTGTGAGAGTTTTCTGTATATTTCATTTTTACACAAATATGCAGTAATTTGTTGATCACAATCTTGCAATTGATTTCAGTAGATTTCTGAACATCAGTTGTTATTTTCAGTGCATTTTTTCCAGTGACAGAACCCTAAAATGCTTCTAATGCCCCTGCAGACTAAACTCTTTAACACAGTAGTAACATAGTAACATATCTTATTTACAATAAAAAGCTGACAATTGAACATTAAAGGGACATAAAACCCAAAGTTTATCTTTTATTATTCAGATAGGGCAGGCAATTTTAAACAACTTTCCAATGTACTTCTATTATCTAATGTGCTTCATTCTCTTGGTATCCTTTGCTGAAAAGCATACCTAGATAGGCTAAGGAGCAGCAATGCGCTAGTGAGAGCTATCTGCTGATTTGTGGCAGAAATTCTATGCTTTTTGTGAATGGCTCACACATTTTGTTCCGCTAGCTTCCAGTAGTATATTACTGATCCTTCACCTAAGGATACCAAGAGAATGAGGGAAATTTGATATTAGCTGTAAACTGGACAGTTTTTTTTTTTAAATTGAATGCTCTATCTAAATAATGAAATCATAGCCTACCCATTTCAAACAAGCAATCATATCCCTTAATTCTGATTTTAGCTAGAGATGTATCTAAGTCAGTTTTAAATTAATTTAAGTAACAATTTGGAGTTCCACAATTTGATTGCTCTTACAGATAAAAAAAAAAGGTTTACATTGCTAGAGATTAAATCTCCTTTCCTTTAGTCTTAAACATTCTGACCTCTTGTCACAAACAATTGGAATAAATAAACAGTGCTTCTACAAACCTTGTATTTGAGCCTTCAATATATGTGTATATAATAATCATATCACCTCTCAAGTACCCTTTTTCTAGA
The DNA here is from genome assembly GCF_027579735.1 of Bombina bombina. Classification (NCBI taxonomy): domain Eukaryota; kingdom Metazoa; phylum Chordata; class Amphibia; order Anura; family Bombinatoridae; genus Bombina; species Bombina bombina. The sequence continues at coordinate 1,068,464,390 of NC_069502.1, forward strand.
ATAAACAATTCTAGTTTCTCTCCTTATAGTTTAAATTCTCTATTCCCCCCAGAACTACACTCCATACTCAATCTGAGGTCTTACCAGGGATTTATAAAGCAACAGAATTATGTTTCGTCCCTTGCATTTATGCCTCTTTTAATACATGCAAATATCTTATAAGCCTTAGAAGCTGCTGCTTTGCATTTCACACTCATTCATAGAGGCCGAATTATCAAGCCGTCAACTTTCTTGCATTCGACGGCACCAATACGCTCGCCTAACATCGCGGCCGCGGACCTGAATATGACTGTTGTTAACTAGCAGTCATCGATCTCGCTGCTATTCGGCTTTTTACCAACTTTATTTATATCCTGTCACTAAACACCACCACTATACTAAAATGTTTAACCCCTATCCCGCCGCTCCCGGAGCCCACCGCAATTTTAATAAAGCTATTAACCCCTATCCTGCCGCTCCCGGACACCTCCGCAACTAAATAAATGTATTAACCCCTATCCCGCTGCTCCCGGACCCCACCACCACTAAATAAATGTATTAACCCTTAAACCCCTTAAAGCCTCCCAAATCACTACCACTTACTAAACCTATTAACCCCTAAACCGCCAACCCCCCACATCACCATAAACTAAATTAAGCTATTAACCCCTAAACCTAACAACCTGCTAACTTTACATTATAATTACCTCATCCCTATCTTATAATAAATTTAAACTTACCTTTAGAATTGAAATAAACTATATTAAACTATTAATTAACCTACCCTAACTATTATACTACAATTACATTAAACTATATTAAACTATTAATTAACGTACCCTATTATACTAAAATTACATTAAACTACAAATTAAATTAACTATATTACATATTTAAAAACCTAACCCTACTCAAATTATTTAAATCTGCAATTAAAAATTATAAATTACAAAAAATAAAAAACACTAAGTTACAAAAAATAAAAAACACTAAGCTACTAAAAAAACAAACCACAGTATCAAAAATAAAAAACAATTACACCTAATCTAATAGCCCTATCAAAATAAAAAAGACCCCCCTGTCATGAGATGCAGGACACAGCAAAGAGGGTACAACACTATTTTATTGTAGAGCATGGAAATATACATCTGGTACCATTGATCTCACTTAGTAACTGCGACATAGACAAATGGACCTAAGCCCCGCCCCCATCCAGTAATCTCACTTCCCACTCTCATAAAATCTTCCCCCTTTTCAAAGGACAAAGCATACTTTTTTTTTTTCATTTGAATTCAACAAATAACAAGGTATACAAGAAGCATACAACAACAGTTTTGTATAGTATATATCAAATAACAGGTTAAAGAGAATATCTGTATAAACAACATGAATTACATCCTGACTTGAACATCGGGGTAGACTACCCTAGTCCACAGTGACCATGGGATTATTCTGCCCATACTTCCGGTCACTGTTCTAACTAGTGCTAATCCCGATATCGGGCCGGAAGTCTCACCACTCTTCCGCTTGATGTAATTCTACATGAACTGTCTTCTGATACAGAAGAAGGTGATTGAGAGTCTGCTGGAGGCAAAGACATATCCCCGCTGTGAGCTTGCTGAGGGGAAGGCGCCCCTCTCAAAACAGGGGATCCCATCGGCGGTGGTACAGAGGCATCCAACTCCAAACTTTCAGGTACAGGCTGAAGATGTTTTCGATTTCTACGTGTGACTGTCCCTCCATCAGTAAGGACTACATAAGACCTTGGTTCTGGAGAGCGTCCAATTACCGTAGCAGGCGTCTTCCATTTCTTCTCATCATCCAGTTTAATTCTCACACTTTTCCCCACATTCAGCTCCTGCAAGGGCCTCACAGAGTGTCTCCTGTCGTAGAAGAATCAATAGCCCCCTTTTGCCTCTTCATCCCTCCTAAGGACCTCGTCCCGAGGAATAGAGCCAGTTGGCTGGAAGACACCCACAGAGGGTAAGGTGGTGCGAATCTGACGTCCTAGCATCAGCTGTGCCAGGCTAAAACCCGTGGCTTGAATGGGAGTCGCCCTATAGGAGAAGAGGGCTAGGTACGGCTCAGATTGCTTCAAAATGAACTTTGTTGTTTGAACTGCCCTTTCAGCCATTCCATTGGCCTGCGGGTAATGTTGACTTGACGTGGAGTGCACAAAATCATATTCTCTGCTGAAAAAACTGAACTCTGTGGAAGCAAACTGCATTCCGTTATCACTCACCAACTCCATTGGTATGCCCCACCGGGCGAACAAGCTCTTGAGACGAGTGATAATGGCTTGACTTGTGATTTCATTCAAAGGTGCAATTTCCAAATACCTGGAATAGTAGTCGATCACGACTAGGTACATTTTCCCGTGCAGTTCGCACAAATCAGCAGCTATTTTTTGCCATGGGCCTGCAGGCAACGGAGTAGAAATCAAGGGCTCCCTTCTCTGAGTAGGCCGGCATTCCTGGCAAAAGGCACATTTAGACACATGGCTTGCAATGTCGGAACTGATCCCAGGCCACTATACTGCCATAGCTGCCCTTTCTCTGCACTTTGTAATGCCTAAGTGGCCATCATGAATCCTGTTTAACATCTCCTGCCGCATGCTGACAGGAATAACAATGCGGTCCTGGAACAGTACCAAAAATGCTGACAGGAATAACAATGCAGTCCTGGAACAGTACCAACCCATCCAGCTCCGTGAGCTGCGACCTTTCTGACTGGTAAGAACTTAAAGACATCCAGGCTGCCCGACTCTAGGTCCAACCTTCTTTTATGTACTTTATAACTTCTTGAAGGTCTGTATCTAAATATGTCTCTTTTCTTATTTGTTCCAGCTTCCCTGAAGAGATGGATTTTGAGGCCAGAACTGAATCTACATACACTTTCACATCTGATTCCGTTGAAGATTCTTCAGCAGCAGCCAGCGGGAGAGTGGAAAGTGTATCTGCCACAACCAGTTGTTTCCCCGGCACATGCACTGCCTGAACGTTGAACCTAAGCAGCATCATTAGAAGTCTCTGGCACCTTAGGGGTGTTTTGTCAATATCATAGGGAGTTGATTAGAGGGACTAGCGGTTTATGGTCAGTCTCCAGACTAAATTTCTCTAAACCCACTAGGTAACGCTGAAAGCGCTCACAGGCCCAAACTGCAGCCAGACACTCTTTCTCAATTTGGGTATATTTTGACTCAGCAGCCATCAGTGTACGGGAACAGTGGGCGATAGGCTGTAGTTTGTTTTCATTCAACTGCAGGAGGGCGGCCCCCAACTCATGACTGCTCGCATCAGCACTAACCATAGTCTTTTTGGAAGGGTCATAGAACCCCAACACTGGGGCAGACCACAGCAGGGACTTGGCCTGCATAAAAGATTCTTCCTGTGAAGGTCCCCAGACCCAGGCAACATCTTTCTTTAGCAACTCTGTGATAGGGTGTAGTATAGTGGATAAATCTGGAAGGAACCTGCCCACATAATTTATAAGGCCCAATATCTGTCTCAGCTCATGCATATCAGAAGGACTTTTCATTTGTTCAATAGCACAAATTTTCTCGGGGTCTGGCTTGATGCCATCCCCATTGATGATATGCCCAAAGTAACATAACTCAGCTTTCCTAAAATGGCATTTCTCTTTATTTAACTTCAGCCCGGACTCTCTAATAGTCTGCAGCACACAGCTCAGTCGCTGATCATGTTCCTCCAATGTAGACTCATACACCAAGATGTCGTCCATAACGACTGCCATGCCCAAGTGGTCTCTTAGGAGAGAACTCATTTCTCTTTGAAAGATTTCAGGAGCAGAGGATATCCCGAAGGGGAGTCTGCAGAAGCAAAACCGACCTACCGGTGTAATGAAGGTAGTCAGTTTGCGGCACTTTGGATCTAGAGGTATCTGCCAGAAGCCACTAGAAGCATCCAATGTAGAGAAGAACTTCGCCCCAGCCAATTTCGGAGCTATGTCTTCAAGTGTCGGCAGCACATATCTCTCTCTCTTCACCGCCTCATTCAGCCTTTTCAAGTCTACGCAGATGCGTACCTTCCCATTTTTCTTCGCAACAGGCACAATGGGGGCACACCAGTCAGTTGCTTCAACAACCTCTTCAATAACCCCCATATTCTTCATACGCAGAAGCTCCTTCTCCACTTGAGGCATGAGCGGGAACAGAATTCTACAGGGAGTGGTAATGCTGTATGGGACTGCGTCGCCTTTAAGTGATATACGGACTGGGATGCAATTCAGTAGGCCCAATTCACCAAACATATCTTCTGAGATCTCATTCACTCTGGCTACTAGGCCCAAACCACAGGCTGCTTTTCTTCTCAATAAGTTGTTAACACACTGACCTCTAATCACATGCACCCACATGGTGAATTTCCTTTGCTTGTACTCGCAGTTGGTAAGAAATTTCCCTGCACAATCAATGCGGCCACCAGGACTATGGACTTTGGTTGTAACTTTCGCCAGCTCGGGCTGTCGAGGCACTTTTACGAATGCTGCAAGGGACATTACAGTGATGTCTGCTCCTGTGTCAATCTTAAAGGCAACTTTGGCTCCCATTACAGTAAGAGTAACCCTCCAATCTTCTTCTGAACCCAGCCATCAGTGTACGGGAACAGTGGGCGATAGGCTGTAGTTTGTTTTCATTCAACTGCAGGAGGGCGGCCCCCAACTCATGACTGCTCGCATCAGCACTAACCATAGTCTTTTTGGAAGGGTCATAGAACCCCAACACTGGGGCAGACCACAGCAGGGACTTGGCCTGCATAAAAGATTCTTCCTGTGAAGGTCCCCAGACCCAGGCAACATCTTTCTTTAGCAACTCTGTGATAGGGTGTAGTATAGTGGATAAATCTGGAAGGAACCTGCCCACATAATTTATAAGGCCCAATATCTGTCTCAGCTCATGCATATCAGAAGGACTTTTCATTTGTTCAATAGCACAAATTTTCTCGGGGTCTGGCTTGATGCCATCCCCATTGATGATATGCCCAAAGTAACATAACTCAGCTTTCCTAAAATGGCATTTCTCTTTATTTAACTTCAGCCCGGACTCTCTAATAGTCTGCAGCACACAGCTCAGTCGCTGATCATGTTCCTCCAATGTAGACTCATACACCAAGATGTCGTCCATAACGACTGCCATGCCCAAGTGGTCTCTTAGGAGAGAACTCATTTCTCTTTGAAAGATTTCAGGAGCAGAGGATATCCCGAAGGGGAGTCTGCAGAAGCAAAACCGACCTACCGGTGTAATGAAGGTAGTCAGTTTGCGGCACTTTGGATCTAGAGGTATCTGCCAGAAGCCACTAGAAGCATCCAATGTAGAGAAGAACTTCGCCCCAGCCAATTTCGGAGCTATGTCTTCAAGTGTCGGCAGCACATATCTCTCTCTCTTCACCGCCTCATTCAGCCTTTTCAAGTCTACGCAGATGCGTACCTTCCCATTTTTCTTCGCAACAGGCACAATGGGGGCACACCAGTCAGTTGCTTCAACAACCTCTTCAATAACCCCCATATTCTTCATACGCAGAAGCTCCTTCTCCACTTGAGGCATGAGCGGGAACAGAATTCTACAGGGAGTGGTAATGCTGTATGGGACTGCGTCGCCTTTAAGTGATATACGGACTGGGATGCAATTCAGTAGGCCCAATTCACCAAACATATCTTCTGAGATCTCATTCACTCTGGCTACTAGGCCCAAACCACAGGCTGCTTTTCTTCTCAATAAGTTGTTAACACACTGACCTCTAATCACATGCACCCACATGGTGAATTTCCTTTGCTTGTACTCGCAGTTGGTAAGAAATTTCCCTGCACAATCAATGCGGCCACCAGGACTATGGACTTTGGTTGTAACTTTCGCCAGCTCGGGCTGTCGAGGCACTTTTACGAATGCTGCAAGGGACATTACAGTGATGTCTGCTCCTGTGTCAATCTTAAAGGCAACTTTGGCTCCCATTACAGTAAGAGTAACCCTCCAATCTTCTTCTGAACCCAGCCGTTCAACAACAGACCCTACAAAGGACACTTCTTGACCCTCCTGGTCGCTATCCACCTGCATCTCCTTAATATATTCAGTTTTACACACCACTTCAAAATGGCCCATTCTGTTACATTTTCTATATCTTTTGTCTTTAGCAGGGCATATGACACTCTGATCATGGGCACGGTTGCACCGTGTGCATCGGGCATGCTGCACCCTTCCGCTTCTGGGCCTATCTGTTGCCCTTGGTCTACCGCTCACACTGTGCCTTTCACTAGCAGCTCTCCTGAACTGCTGCACTTCATCCACAATACTCTCAGACCTCAGATCAGCACTTTGCTTTTTCACCAGTTCACTCTGGCGGGCCATCCTAATAGCCCCATCTAATGTTAAATCAGACTCTAACTGTAGCTTCAGTGAGACTTCAGTATCTGCAATTCCTATGACTATTCTGTCTCTGATTTGCTCCTCTTTAGCAACACCAAACTCACAGAATTCAGCTAGTTCATACAGGCTGCGTACAAATGACTCCACATATTCTCCCACACGCTGAGCACGTTTGTGAAAACAAGCCCTCTTATGAATCACATTTCTTTTGGGCACAAAGTGGGCACTGAGTTTATTCATAACTATTTCAAAGTCAAATTCTTCCCCTTCTTTGAAAGTAAAGGCATTGAACACTGGCTCCACATCTTTCCCCATAGAGTAAACAGAAGCACAGGCAAGAACTTCTGACACCATGTCATGAGATGCAGGACACAGCAAAGAGGGTACAACACTATTTTATTGCAGAGCATGGAAATATACATCTGGTACCATTGATCTCACTTACTTACTGCGACATAGACAAACGGACCTAAGCCCTGCCCCCATCTGGTGATGTCACTTCCCACTCTCATCACACACCCCAAAATAAAAAAACCTAGCCTACACTAAACTACCAATGGCCCTTAAATGTGCCTTTTGCGGGACATTGCCCCAAAGAAATCAGCTCTTTTACCTGTAAAAAAAAATACAAACACCCCCCCAACAGTAAAACACACCACCCACACAACCAACACCCCCAAATAAAACCCTATCTAAAAAACCTAAGGTCCCAATTGCCCTGAAAAGGGCATTTGTATGGGCATTGGCCTTAAAAGGGCATTTAGCTATTTTACTGCCCAAAGTCCCTAACCTAAAATTAAAACCCACCCAATAAACCCTTTAAAAAACCTAACACTAACCACTTACAGTTTTCGAAGACCAGACATCCATCCTCATCCAAGTGGCAGAAGTCCTCAGCGAAGCCAGCAGAAGTCTTCATCCAAGCGGGCCGAAGTCTTCATCCAAACGGGCAGAAGTCTTCATCCAGACGGCATCTTCTATCTTCATCCATCCAGCGCGGAGCGGCTCCATCTTCAAGACATGATGGTCAACGAAGAATGAAGATTCCCTTTAAGGTACGTCATCCAAGATGGCGTCCCTTACATTCAGATTGGCTCATAGAATTCTATCAGCCAATAGGAATTAAAGGGGAAAAAATCATATTGGCTGTTGCAATCAGCCAATAGGATTGAGCTTTCATCCTATTGGCTGATCCAATCAGCCAATAGGATTGAGCTTGCATTCTATTGGCTAGTTTAGTGTAGGCTAGGTTTTTTATTTTTTGCAACTTAGTGTTTTTTATTTTTTGTAATTTAGTAATTTTTAATAGTAGATTTAAATAACTTGAGTAGGGTTAGGGTTTTTAAATATGTAATATAGTTAATTTATTTGTTAGTTTAATGTAATTTTAGTATAATAGTTAGGGTAGGTTAATTAATAGTTTAATATAGATTATTTTAATTCTAAAGGTAAGTTTCAATGTATTATAAGAGTTAATATTTAATGTAAAGTTAGCGGGTTGTTAGGTTTAGGGGTTAATAGCTTAATTTAGTTTATGGCAATGTGGGGGGCTGGCGGTTTAGGGGTTAATAGGTTTAGTTAGTGGTAGTGATGTGGGAGGCCAGGGGCTTAGGGGTTAATCATTTTATTACAGTTGCGGCGGGGTCCGGGAGCAGCGGGATAGGGGTTAATACATTTATTTAGTTGTTGCGAGGTCGGGGGGCGGCGGGATAGGGGTTAATACATTTATTTAGTTGAGGTGGGCTCCGGGAGTGGCGGAATAGGGGTTAATACATTTATTTAGTTGAGGTGGGCTCCGGGAGCGGCGGAATAGGGGTTAATATATTTTATGTAGGTGGCGGCGATGTCGGGGCGGCAGATTAGGGGTGTTTAGACCCGGGGCTTATGTTAGGGTGTTAGGTGTAAACGTTACTGGTTTTCTACCATAGAAATCAATGGGGTATCTGGCAGTATCGAACATAAGCTTTCACTGCTTTCAGACTCCCATTGATTCCTATGGAATCCGCGGCCTCCAGGGTGGATGATTGAAAACCAGGTACGCTGGGCCGGAATAGCCGCGAGCGTACCTGTTAGAAATTTGATAACTTGCAAAAATTGTCAGATAGTGTTGAATTTGTATTTGGATCATCTGTAATGACGTAAGCATTGATCTGTGTCGGATTGAGACCAGCGGATCGTATGTTACGTCACAAATTTCAACTTTTGACGGTCTGTAGGCTTTGATAACTAGGTCGAATTCCAGCGTATTTTTGTTAATCCCCAGCAAAAAAATGCATCCTGCTTTAACCTGACTACCTTACACAACTTTGTATAATCTCCAAAAAAAAAAGCGAAATGAAATCATAAATACAGAGATTTCTTTATCTTAGCCTTTATACTAGCTAGAACTTACCAGATGAGAGCTCTCCTTCCCAGGGGGACATGGGCATAAACATACCACTCCCTTTGTCTAAATAAAAGGAGATACACCCCCCCCCTTGTAATTTCTAGTTATGTCCATCATAGGAAGGAACAGGACAATAGGGTAGGGAAACCCTGATAAGTGCTAGTTAAGATATAGGCTATAGGCAATATAGAAATGCCTATATTTATTATTTAATTTCTGTTTATCTTTGCATAATTAGCTATCACTTACCAGGTGAGAGACTACCAAAGCTTATTTTATCTAGGGTGGGAAATAAAGAAATAAAACCTAAGAAATACTGCAAAAAGACACAATTGTATTCAAGAAAGAACAAAATTAAGAACTTCCATGCAAAATTTGGAAGAGAAGGACTAAACCACATCCAATTTGTAATGATTAATGAAAATATTAGAAGTTTTCCAAACTGCAGCTTGACAAAATTCATTAACTGAAGCTGCATTATAAAATGCTCATTCATAGTTGAATGTGTCCTTAAACTATCTAGCGTTTGCCTCTTCTGAAGTTGATAAGCATTTAAAATACAACAAAGAATCCAGGCAGAGATTGTTGATTTGGCTGGTAATTTACCCCAAAAAGTTGGCTTGATTGTCGAAAGTCCTTGGTTCTATCCACATAGTACTGCAGACATCTGACAAGATTCAGAGTATATAAAGGTTTGCCACCTATTAATTTCGTCTGTGAACCAAACAAAGGCAAAGTAATATCCTGAGAAGAATAAAATTCTGACACAGCTTTTGGAAGAAATTCAGTAACTGTCTGTAACACCACTTTGTCTTTCTGAAAGGTTAAAAAGGGTTCTTCCACAGACAAGGCATAACGTTCTGATACACTGGGTACAGAAGTAATGGCTACCAAAAATGCTGTCTATAAGGTTAGGAACCCAAAGGAAGCTGTCTTCAAAGGTTCAAAAGGGGATACCATGAAAGCATCCAAAACCAAGTCAAGATCCCAAAGAGGAACACAAGATCTCACAGTAGACTTAATGTGAGAAAGGGCATAACAAATTGAACAAGAGGTTCTTGTTAGATTGATTGTGTTTCTTGCTCCCACCAAAAACGTAAATTGCAGAAACTTTTACTTTGAGTGTAGAAGCAGACAAACCTTGTTGAAAGCGATCATGCAGAAAATGATGCATATCATATAGTTCATCCATAGACTTATTATGAGCAACAACCCCTGAAGAAAAGACATCTCATATTCTGTAATAGGATTGTAAACCTTTAAAAAAATCTCAACAAATGGAACAGGAATATTCAATCTGCTGTACCTTGACCACTCTAGTAAAAATCTCACCAAATGTAGCTTGTTTGGATTCGTATGAGGAAGAGGATGCAGAACACTTCTTATGTTTGGAAGGAACCAATGAGGTTAGAGGGCTAGTTGAAAGCAGGGCCTTTGGGGCCAAAATGGAAGAATCACAATTAATTTCTGTCTCTCTGGGCAAGATTATATGTTGAGCACATATTTGCGCTTCAGCAAACCTGTAATCTTGGCTCAGTTTTGTTATTTCCATGCACATTACTCCCTTGCGATCATTGCATCCTCACACTCAATAGCGCGCATGATTGTGGATAACGTTTTCTCCCATAGACTAGAATGGAGCCTAGTTTTCATGCCGACAGCCTCACAGCCACAGCTCGCATGTATATATACATATATAAACATATAAATGCATAAATATATACAGTATGTATTCATTTGTATACATATATATTTAAAGAGATATATATGTTAATAAAGTTGTACTAATGGATCCTCTATGTAAAAGCAGTTTCAGTATGTTTTTTTTCTAACATCTGACATTTCCCATCTTTGACCCCTTACAACTTCTCTGTGCAATATTGTTATTAAATAATTTTTATTAGACGCTGACAGTGTTAATATGAGTGTTACTGTACTGTATATTGTATTTTTTATGTGTTTTGTGACACTTTTTAGGTTCACGCATGGTTAAACAAAGTGCAAATTGTGATTGTGACAATGCATTTACTTACTACTTGTAATATGGCCTTCTTTGTGCCTCATCATAGACGTGGACTCTTTGCCCAATATGCTTAGAGGAATATGTCCTCTAAGCATATAGGGCAAAGAGTCCACATAAAGTTTTTTTCGATCACCCTCAGGTAGACTTCCCAAGGATCATATTAAAATACATACAGAAAGTGAAACGTTCTACCAAGAATAAACAACAACTCAGTAGCTTGTTCTATGGTGTTACAACATGGAAGCAGTCTCTTTTATCCCAATAGTGTTTTTCACAGAAAAGAACTTTCCAGAAGTATATCACTCTGACCACACATTACAAGGTAAGTCCAGCCTCCAAATACCAAGGAATCCTCCTCTGAACAAGGGATGAGGCAACCTCAGATGATCCCTTTAGCCTTCTTTGGGCCTCATCATTTAGGTGCAGCTGTACTCCTCTAAGAACATTGGGCAAGGAGTCATTGTCTGGTTTCCTCATCACCCTTAGGAACACTTCCCCAGGGTCATATTGCAAATACATACAGAAAGAGAAGCACTTAACCAGTAAAGAACATGGAAAATTATTACCCCCAGACAATTTTTTATGTTTTGGTTTTTTAATTATAACAACAAAATGAAATAAAAAATAAATACTTAGATAACGAAAACAACACGGAAACACTTCTACATATAGTAAAAAAAATGATACAGCTCATTAACATAATTTACATAATTTATTAAAAAAAGTAAAAAAACTATCACTACCACTAAAAAAAAATATCTAACAAGGTCCTTATAGACTGCCCCTAAAGCTAAACTAACACTAATCTTCACCACACCCAATAATCCCTAATACTAAACTATATCTGACCCATTAGCTATCTCTAAGTCCCTCTATACTGACCTTATAAAAAAAACTAATACGATAAAAATAAAACAAAACCAAAGTCTTAACAATGCCTCTAATAAATAAAACAAAACTATTTACAACAGTCCTTACATTTTTAGTCTTTCAGATGCTCTTAGAGTCTTTAGATCCTAGCCTTTGCCCATCAAGGTAAAAATAACAAAAGAGCCTTCCACAGATCAAACTAACACACCCTGCCACATCTATCACATACTTTCTGAATACTAAAATATTACTAATGTCCCACAAGCTTTGCTTAACAAAGTCCGCCAACAACAATTACCATTCTTTATTTAAAGGGACACTGAGCCCAAAATTTTTCTTTCATGATTCAGAAAGATCATGCAATTTTAAGCAACTTTCTAATTGACTCCTATTATCAATTTTTCTTCGTTCTCTTGCTATCTTTATTTGAAAATAAAGGCATCTAAGCTTTTTTTGGTTCAGACCTCGGGACAGCACGTTCTTTTTTGTGGATGAATTTATCCACCAATCAGCAAGGACAACCCAGGTTGTTCACCAAAAATGGTCCGGCATCTAAACTTACATTTTTGCATTTCAAATGAAGATACCAAAAGAATAAAGAAAATTTAATAATAGGAGTAAATTAGAAAGTTGCTTAAAATGTCATGCTCTAGCTAAATCACGAAAGGAAAAATGTGGGTTCAGTGTCCCTTTAACTTTATCCACTCCACATAAACCATACATAATCATATCAAATGTCTCCAACTGTACCCCGGTAATACCCATAATCATTTTTCCAAGCATTCTCTTGCCTACTAACAACTCCATAACACATGCATCACACTTTCCATTTTCCCACAACGGGCCCTCAGTCAACATGCATTCGGAACCAAGCTTCTTTTATGCATTGGCATACACCCCTGCAATGCGATCCACACTACATCTTTCTGTCAATGAACTAAAACCTTATCATTCGCTCTCTTCCAGACACACATTATGAGGCTCAGATAAAGTCCAAATCAACTTCTTTTTCTCCGGCAACAAAGCCATCACTTTCCTACTTTCACACCCTAATTCTCTGGACACGCCTCTCAGACCATACTTCTAAACACACCAAACCATAAAACCAATGAGCATTCAAACATACAGGGTGCTTATTATCCCACACAATCAAATAAAACCTATGCAAGACACTACCAGCCATACATCTAACCAAGCAACTATATCATTCCTACTCATGTGCACGCACAAACTAACATACTTACAGCAAGATTACGAGTTTTGAGCGATATAGGGAAATTAACGGAACACAACAAAAGTGGCGTTATTTAATCCCCTATAGCCCTGCCATTACAAGTTTTAAAAAACCTGGCTTGTGCGGCCGATATGGGGTTTTTAAGCTCCATACCGCATCAAAAACAAGCGCTGTTCTGACGTGCTCGTGCACGCAGCCCCATTGATGTCTATGGGGAAAAAGAAAGTTTAAACCTAACACCCTAACTAGTGATGTTGCAAATAGTTCGCCGGCGAATAGTTCCCGGCGAACATAGCATGTTCGCGTTCGCCTCGGCGGGCGAACATATGCAATGTTCGATCCGCCCCCTATTCGTCATCATTGAGTAAACCTTGACCCTGTACCTCACAGTCAGAAGACACATTACAGCCAATCAGCAGCAGACCCTCCCTCCCAGACCCTCCCACCTCCTGGACAGCATCCATTTTAGATTCATTTGGAAGCTGCATTCTTAGTGAGAGGAGGGACAGTGTAGCTGCTACTGATTTAATAGGGAAATCGATAGCTAGGCTAGTGTATTCAGTGTCCACTACAGTCCTGAAGGACTCATCTGATCTCTGCTGTAAGGACAGCACCCCAAAAAGCCCTTTTTAGGGCTAGAACATCAGTCAGCTTTTTTTTTTTCCTGTGTAATCTAATTGCAGTTGCCTGCCTGCCAGCGTGTGTGTCAGGCTCACAGCGTATACTGTGCCCACTTGTCCAGTGCCACTACTCATAGATGGTGTAACAGTAGTGTACATTTAAAAAAACCAACACTTTTTTGACTGTGAAATAATAGCAGACAGCTGCCAGTATCCAAGATGGCCGCCAATAAGGCAGATGGGGAGGGTTAGAGAGCTGTTTTGGGGGGGGATCAGGGAGGTTGGGGGCTAAGGGGGGATGCTACACCACAGCATATGTAAATATGCTAAAAAAAATAAAAACCTTTTATTTTAGTACTGGCAGACTTTCTGCCAGTACTTAAGATGGCAGGGACAATTGTGGGGTGGGGGAGGGAAGGGAGCTGTTTGGGAGGGATCAGGGGGTCTGATGTGTCAGGTGGGAGGCTGATCTCTACACTAAAGCTAAAATTAACCCTGCAAGCTCCCTACAATAATACACATGTGATGCGCAGCAGCATTTAGAGGCCTTCTAATTACCAGAAAGCAACACCAAAGTCATATATGTCTGCTATTTCTGAACAAAGGGGATCCCAGAGAAGCATTTACAACCATTTGTGCCATAATTGCACAAGCTGTTTGTAAATAATTTCAGTGAGAAACCTAAAATTGCGAAAAAATCTAAGTTTTTTTTAAATTTGATCGCATTTGGCGGTGAAATGGTGGCATGAAATATACCAAAATGGGCCTAGATCAATACTTTGGGTTGTCTACTACACTACACTTAAAGCTGCCTACATGCTCCCTAATTAACCCCTTCACTGCTGGGCATAAAACACGTGTGGTGCGCAGTGGCATTTAGCAGCCTTCTAATTACCAAAAAGCAATGCCAAAGCCATATAAGTCTGCTATTTCTGAACAAAGGGGATCCCAGAGAAGCATTTACAATCATTTATGCCATAATTGCATAAGTTGTTGTAAATAATTTCTGTGAGAAACCTAAAGTTTGTGAAAAAGTGAACAATTTTTTTTTATTTGATCGCATTTGGCGGTGAAATGGTGGCATGAAATATACCAAAATGGGCCTAGATCAATACTTTGGGTTGTCTACTACACTACACTTAAGCTAAAATTAACTCTACAAGCTGCCTACATGCTCCCTAATTAACCCCTTCACTGCTGGGCATAAAACATGTGTGGTGCGCAGTGGCATTTAGCAGCCTTCTAATTACCAAAAAGCAACGCCAAAGCCATATAAGTCTGCTATTTCTGAACAAAGGGGATCCCAGAGAAGCATTTACAACCATTTATGCCATAATTGCATAAGTTGTTTGTAAATAATTTCTGTCAGAAACCTAAAGTTTGTGAAAAAGTGAACAATTTTTTTTTATTTGATCGCATTTGGCGGTGAAATGGTGGCATGAAATATACCAAAATGGGCCTAGATCAATACTTTGGGTTGTCTACTACACTACACTTAAGCTAAAATTAACTCTACAAGCTGCCTACATGCTCCCTAATTAACCCCTTCACTGCTGGGCATAAAACACGTGTGGTTCACAGTGGCATTTAGCAGCCTTCTAATTACCAAAAAGCAACGCCAAAGCCATATAAGTCTGCTATAATAGCATGTCTGGCACACAGTGTTGGGGCAAGGGTCCATCTGACCACTGATACCTGGTCTGCAAAGCATGGTCAGGGCAGGTATATCACCTACACTGCGCACTGTGAAGCGGGCGTAACCCTTACACTACCTGATCGATACAACATCATACCTGATGTTTTAAAACACGTTATTCCAAACAATTTAGGAATGTTAGGTGATTTATGCCCTTTATGGATTAAAACCAGACTCTGAATCAACTATGTAATTTTCCATGGGAGTTTTGCCATGGATCCCCCTCCGGCATGCCACAGTCCAGGTGTTAGTGCCCTTGAAACAACTTTTCCATCACTATTGTGGCCAGAAAGAGTCCCTGTGGGTTTTAAAATTCGCCTGCCTATTGAAGTCTATGGCGGTTCGCCCGGTTCGCCCGTTCGCGAACTTTTGCGGAAGTTTTTTAGGTTTGCGACATCACTAACCCTAACATAAACCCCACATCTAAACATCCCTAATCTACTGCCCCCAACATCGCCGACACCTACCTACAGTTATTAACCCCTAATCTGCCGCTCCCAATATCACAACCACCTAAATAAAGGTATTAACTCCTAATCTGCCGCTCCCGATATCGCCGCCACTATACTAAAGTTATTAACCCCTATTCCGCTGCACTCCAACATTGCCGCCACTATATTAAAGTTATTAACCCCTATTCCGCCGCTCCCCAACATCACCGCAACTAAATAAAATTATTAACCTATAAACCTTTGGCCTCCCACATCACTACCACTAAAAAAACCTATTAACCCCTAAACCGCCAGCTCCCCACATCGCAACAACCTAAATTAAACTATTAACCCCTACACCTACCCCTAAACCTAACCCTAACGTAACCCTAACACCCCCTAACTTTAACATAATTAAAATAGATCAAAATTAAAGTTGCAATTATTAACTAAATAATACATATTTAAAACTAAATACATACTTACCTGTGAGATAAAACCTTAGCTAGCTATAATATATCTAATAGTTATATTGTAGCTAGCTTAGGTTTTATTTTTATTTCACAGGTAAGTTTGTATTTATTTTAACTAGGTAGACTAGTTATTATTATTATTATTATTATCGGTTATTTGTAGAGCGCCAACAGATTCCGCAGCGCTATTAACAAAAGCGGAGTACAACAAAACAATTATAGGGATCAAATTGGTAGAGGGCCCTGCCAAGAGTTGCACTGTTGTAGTCAGCTCTTGAGAAGGTGATCAACAAACAGCTGGACTCTTAGGCTTACATGCTAAGGGGGTTCAGGGGATAGCAATGGAGGAGAGGAACTGGTATAAAGAAAGGTTAGCGTAGGTTGTATGCATCCCTGAACAGTAGAGTCTTTAGGGAGCACTTGAAGCTTTTAAAACTAGAAGAGAGTCTTGTAGAGCGAGGCAGAGAGTTCCACAAGATGGGAGCCAGTCTGGAGAAGTCCTGTAAACGGGAGTGTGATGAAGTAACAAGAGAGGAGGAGAGTAGGAGGTTGTGAGCAGAGCGAAGGGGACGGGAGGGAGAGTATCTGGAGACAAGGTCTGAGATATAGGGGGGAGCAGTGCAGTTGAGGGCTTTGTATGTCAGAATGAGAATTTTGTGTTTGATCCTAGAGGCAAGAGGAAGCCAGTGAAGAGATTGGCAGAGAGGTGCAGCAGATGAAGAGCGACGTGTAAGGAAGATGATTCTGGCAGAGGCATTCATTATGGATTGTAAAGGAGCTAGGCAGCAGGTGGGGAGACCAGAGAGGACAGAGTTGCAGTAATCGAGGCGGGAGAGAATAAGAGAGTGGATTAAAATCTTAGTTGTGTCTTGTGTAAGGAAGTGTCTAATTTTAGAGATGTTTTTAAGGTGGAAGCGGCAGGCTTTAGCCAATGACTGAATGTGAGGAGTGAAAGAAATATCTGAGTCAAATGTGACCCCGAGACATCGGGCATGCGGGGTAGGGGTAATGATGGAGTTGTCGACAGTTATAGAGAGATTGGGGGTGGAGAGTTTAGAAGAAGGGGGGAAAATAAGGAGCTCAGTTTTGGAGAGATTTAGCTTGAGGTAGTGAGAGGACATCCAGTTGGAGATGTGAGAAAGACAGTTAGTGACACGGGTTAGCAAGGAAGGAGAAAGGTCTGGTGCAGAGAAGTAGATTTGGGTGTCATCGGCATACAAATGATATTGTAAACCGTGGGACTTTATTAGGGTACCTAGTGATGACGTGTAGATTGAGAAGAGAAGGGGACCGAGGACAGAGCCTTGTGGTACTCCGACAGAAAGTGGTGACAGGGCAGAGGAGGCCCCAGAGAAGGCTACACTAAAGGTACGGTTTGACAGGTAGGAAGAGAGCCCCGAGAGGGCTATGTCGCATATGTCAAAGTATTGGAGGGTTTGGAGCAAGAGAGGGTGGTCAACAGTGTCAAAGGCTGCGGACAGATCAAGGAGGATAAGCAGAGAGAAGTGGCCTTTTGATTTTGCTGCAAGTAGGTTGTTGGTAACCTTAACAATTGCTGTCTCTGTGGAGTGATGGGGACGAAATCCAGATTGCAATGGGTCAAGGAGGGAGTTTATTGTAAGGAAATGGGATAGGCGTGCATAAGCTAGTTTTTCGAGAAGCTTTGATGCAAGAGGGAGGAGGGAAATAGGGCGGTAGTTGGATGGGGAGGTAGGCTCAAGGGAAGGTTTTTTGAGGATAGGTGTGACCAGTGCATGTTTCAGAGATGAGGGAAATATACCGGTGCTGAGGGAGAGGTTGAAAGTGTGTTTGAGTATAGGGGTAAGGGTGGCAGAGAGGGAGGGGAGTAGCTGTGAGGGGATAGGGTCAAGGGGACAGGTAGTGAGGTGAGAGCGCAGTATAAGTGCTGAAACTTCTTCCTCAGTAACAGGGGAGAATGAGCTAAGTTTAAGGTTATGTGGGTTGTGGTTGAATGAGAGCATTTGAGGGGGTGAGAGAATGGAATTATGTTGAGAGCTGATTTCACTTCTGATGGAGTCGATTTTGTTATTGAAGTGGTTGGCAAAGTCTTGATTAGAGATAAGAGTAGAGAAATAGTGTTGCTTATGGAAATTAAGGGCAGAGTAGTAGGAGTTCAAGATAAAATTTGTAATGTTGAAAATCAGCTGAACTCCTAGATTTTCTCCAGTGCCGCTCAGCAGTATGGGAACATCTGCGTAGGTATCGTGTCAGAGGAGTATGCCAGGGCTGAGGATGAGTGTTTGATTTCCGAGTTATGGTAAGAGGGGCGAGATTGTCAAGGACGGATGTAAGGGTGGAATTATAGTGGCAGATAGATTGGTCAGGGCATGAAAAGGAGGAGAAGGATGAGAGGAGAGGTTTGAGGGAATTAGAAAGCTGTTGTTGATCTAATGACATAATGCTTCTGTGAAGTTTGGTGTGAGGAGCAGAAGGAGGGAGAGTTGTAGGGAGGGGTGATATGTTGCAAGTAAGGAGATGGTGGTCAGAAAGAGGAAAGGGGGAGTTTGTGAAGTTTGAGAGGGTGCATCGATAGCTAAAGATCAGATCAAGGTAGTGACCATCTTTGTGAGTGGTAGAGTCAGTCCATTGTGACAAACCGAAAGAGGAAGTGAGTTGCAGAAGTTGTTTTGCAGAGGAGGCAGTGGGATTGTCAAGAGGGATGTTGAAGTCACCAAGAATGAGGGAAGGGGTGTCTGAGGAAAGGAAATAAGGTAGCCAGGCAGCCAAGTGATCTAAAAATTGAGTTGAAGAGCCAGGAGGATGGTATATGACTGCAACACGTATAGAAAGAGGAGAGAATAAGCGAATCATGTGGGTTTCGAATGAGGAAAATGTGAGGGAAGAGATGGGATGTATTTGTTGAAAGGTGCATCGAGAGGAAAGTAAAATACCTACACCACCTCCTTGTCTATTACCAGACCTAGGAGTGTGGCTGAAGTGGAGACCCCCATGTGACAGAGCAGCAGTGGATGCTGTGTCTAGGGGAGAGAGCCAGGTTTCTGTTAGGGCCAGAAGGTTGAGGGAGTGGGAGATAAAGAGGTCATGTATAGAAGTGAGTTTGTTGCAAACAGTTAGTTAGTAAATAGTTATTAACTATTTACTAATTACCTAGTTAAAATAAATACAAACTTACCTGTCAAATAAAACTTCTTATGGGTTAATAGGTTTATTAAAGTGTCGGCGGTGTAGGGCTTAAAAACTTTAGTATAGTGGGGGCAATGTGGGCGGATGGCAGATTAGGGGTTAATAATATTTAAATAGTGTTTGCGATGACGGGAGGGCGGTGGTTTAGGGGTTAATACCTTTATTATAGTGGTGACAATGTCGGGGAGCGGCGGAATAGGGGTTAATAAATTGTATTAGTGGTGGCGATGTCGGGAGCGTCAGATTAGGGGTTAATAAATGTATTATAGTGTTTGCGATGCGGGAGGGCCTCGGTTTAGGGGTTAACAGGTAGTTTATGGGTGTTAGTGTACTTTTTAACACATTAGTTATAAGTTTTATGTTACAGCTTTGTAGCGTAAAAAAATCATAACTACTGACTTTAGATGGCGTTATGGATCTTGTCGTTTTAGAGTGTAACGCTCGCTTTTTAGCCTCACCGCAAAACTCGTAATACCAGCGCTATGAAAATCCCATTAAAAAATTTAATTTTTACGAGTGCGGTACTGACGTTGCGTTACAGGCTAAAAGGCTTGCGGTACAGCTATACCGACAAGACTCGTAATGGCCACGGTGCTGTTTTAACGCTGAAAATGCCATATTTTCAGTGTTTAAAGATGAACGCAAGACTCATAATCTAGGTGTTAGTGAACAAAAAACTTTCAATCTCAGTCATAATTCTTCCCCCCTTCTCTTTTGCACACACAAATTTCTCCAGACTCAAGGCTAGATTACAAGTGGAGCGCTAAATTATCGAGCTCCTGCAAAGGGGCCAATTTGCCTGTTTGTGGGAGAGCAATAATTAACAAGCCATTACAAGTAGCTGGTTATTGCTACCGTGGGCTCGCTCAGAATATTAACCAGAGATTAGATCTATGGTTAATTTTCTAAAAGTGCCCCAAATGCTCTCAATATAGAAGGCATTATACAACCCCAATTCCAAAAAAGTTGGATTAGTATGGAAAATGCAAAACAAGAAACATAATTAGAAAATCCAAATCACCCTGTACTATATTGAAAACACATTATTTGATGTTTTACTTTGTGATTTTAATGTATTTTTGAAAATATAAACTCATTTCAAATCTAATGACTGCAACACACTCCAAAAATGTTGGGATAGTCGACTGTTTACCACTGTGTAACATCACATTTTCTTTTAATAACTCTTATTAAGCGTTTGGGCACTGAAGACACCAGTTGGCTAAGTTTAGCAAGCCGCATTTCACCCCATTCATCCTTTATGTATGTCTTCAGCTGCGCAACTGTACAGGGCCTTAGTTGCCTTATTTTATGCTTCATAATGCGCCACACATTCTCAATCAGAGATGGTCAGGACTGCAGGCAGGCTATGCTAGTACCCACACTCTCTGCTTACTCAGCCATGCGCTTCTAATCCGGGCCGAATGTGGTTTGGCGCTGTCCTGCTGGAAAATGCAGGGACGTCCCTGGAAAAGATGACATCTGGATGGCAGCATATGTTGCTCCAAAATGTATACATCCCACACAATCAAATAAAACCTACCCAAGACACTACCAGCTATACATCTAACCATACACCAAGCAACAATATCCTTCCTACTCATGCACACGCACAAACTAACATACTTAATGAACACAAATCTTTCAATCTCAGTCATAATTTTTCCCCCCTTCACTTTTGCACACACAAATTTCTCCCAAATCAGGGCTAGATTACAAGTGGAGCGCTAAATTATCGCGCTTCCGCAAAAGGGAAAATGTGCCTGTTTGCGGGAGCTCAATAATTAAACAGCCATTACAAGTGGCTGAAAATGTTGGAACAGTAAGGAAAATGCAAAAAAACAAAAAACAAATAGAGAGTCATTTGAAAATGCAATTCACTCTGTACTATATTGAAAAAAAACCACTTTATTAACACATTATTTGATGTTTTACTTTGTGAATTTTATGTATTTTTGAAAATATATACTCCTTTAAAATCTTATGACATACTTCAAACTAGTTGGGACACTCGATTGTTCACCACTGTGTAACATCACCTTTTCTTTTAATAACACTTATTAAGTTTTTGTGCACTGAAGACACCAGTTGGTTAAGTTTAACAAGCAGAATTTTCCCCCATTCATCCATTATGCATGTCTTCAGCTGTGCAACTGTACGGGGCCTTCATTGCCTTATTTTGTGCTTCATAATGCACCACACATTCTCAATTGGAGACAGATCAGGACTGCAATTAGCCAATAGGATTTCAGTAGCTCTCATCCTATTGGTTGTTTTTAATATTTCAGCCAATAGGAATGCAAGATACCACAAATATTAAATGGGTACCTTGCATTCAAGCTTCAGTGTGCAGCAGTGATCGTATGAAGAGGATCGTCCATGCTGGATGGCTCCGCAGCCACCACTCCTGTTCTGCGGCCGCCTTAGCTCCGTGCTGCCTTCTCCCTGGCTGAAGATAGAATGCCGAATGAAGATGTCACCTTTACCGCCGGACTTCAGGAATGGTGAGCACCTATTTTGGGGTTAAACTTAGGCTTTTTTTATTTATTTTTTGGGGGGTGTTTTTTTTTTTAGATTGGGGATTTTTTTTATTTTAATGGGCTGCAAAAGAGCTGATTGCCCCATTAAGGACAATGCCCATACAAATGCCCCTTTAGGAGCAATGGGTAGCTTAGGTTTTTTTAGTGTTAGGTTTTTTTTATTTTCGGGGGTTTGGTGTGTTGGGGGGTTTACTGTTAGGGGTTAATTTGTATTTTTGAGGTAAAAGAGCTGTTTAACTTAGGGCAATGCCCTACAAAAGGCCCTTTTAAGGGCTATTGGTAGCTTAGTGTTTTTATTTTTATAGGGGCATTAGATTAGGTTTAATTTTTTTTATTTTTGATAATTTGGTTTATTTTTTTCTGTAATTTTAGATTTATTTATTTTAATTTAATCTTATTTTTTTTAAGTAATGTTAGGATTTTTTATTTTAATGTTAACTTAGTATTTTTTTATTTTATGTTATTGGGGTTAATTTAGGGTGTGTTAGGTTAGGGAGCTTAGTGATTAAATTAGTTATTTGCGTTGTGGAGGGATGGCGGTTTAGGGGTTAATAGTTTAATTAGGTTTATTGCATTGTGGGGGATGGCAGTTTAGGGGTTAATAGGTTTATTTTATTAGTACGATGTGGGGGGCCGGCGGTTTAGGGGTTAATAGGTTTATTTTATTAGTGGGCCGGCGGTTTAGGGGTTAATAGGTTTATTGTAGTAGTAGCGATGTCGGGCCGGCGGTTTAGGGGTTAATCACTTTATTTAGTGTCAGCGATGTCAGGGTGCGGAGGATTAGTGGTATTTAGACTAGGGGTTTATGTTAGGGTGTTAGGTTTTTACATAACTTTATTTTCCCCATAGACATCAATGGGGATTGCGTTACTGCAATTGCCATTACCTGATCACAGGTGTTAGTTTTTTTCACTTTCTCTCCATTGATGTCTATGGGGGGAAATGTGCACGAGTATGTCAAGTCAGGCCTTGGGTTTTGTGCAGTATGGAGCTTATTGCACCATACTGCACAACAAAAGAAGGTTTTTCAGTAACTTGTAATGGCAGCGCTATGGAAAGTGCGATACAGCTAATTTTTTTGCATTATTTACGCACCCGGTTTAGTACACAACTTGTAATTTTGCCGATAGTTACTTGTAAGAAAGATAGCGCAATCTAAATTGCAAGTTCAGTTTCCCTCTAGATGTCCTTATGTCTTTTATAAAGATTGCATACAAAATTATAATATTAATAATGCTACAATTAAACTGTAATACGTTTCAAGAACACAGCAATAAAAAATATATATCTATGACACCGGTGTCTCTAAAATTTCAAAACAAATTTGTACTTAATGTAAAAATATAAATGCATATACAGTACATACAATTATACTATACACTTTTATCCATAATTGGATTTTAATACAGATAATATAGTCCGCTTGTTGTAGTCTTACGTTGCGGTTATTTCTTTGCATAGAACTGTATCTATAGTGTTTGCACAGTTATAGGGTACTCGTTTTCTCCTAATGTAAACATATAAAGTGTTGAGTGTTAATGTTAAAAGTTCCCTCTGAACAGTAATACAAACAGTGTTTCAATCTGTTCATGTGTTGATACCTTGTTTTCTTGTGTCAGGCTTGAAAGACAAAACGTGTAGATAACCTGATCTGAGAAGAAAACAGGCACTGGTAAAGTGGAGGCCCCGAAGGGACGAAGTGAGAGGAATACAGCCTTGGTAAAAAAAACTAACAAAACCAAAAACAAAACCAAAAACATACCTTAATATAGAGGCAGCAGGTTGAGTATCCTGGACTCCCACAGCAGGATCCACACTCTCCATTATAAAACCAAAGGAGGACATTTTTAGTAAATGAAAGAATAATTCACAGCTACAAATCCTAACCTTGAGGACTTATGGTTTCATAGGCACAAAGCATCCAGACTCAGATCCAGACAGAGGCCCTTCTGGTACAGCACAAATATTCAAGCGAGTATAAATGTGCACCGTAATCTGACCGTAGCCGCTAGTCGATTATGCATTTCTGGCAAAGATTTCGACACCCATAGGAAGAACCCTCAGCATACCAGGAGAGCTGCCTTAACTGTCTCACACAACGAAAAGGTACCACTGGTTCTCATGAACCAGGACTAACAGGAACATTAGACCAAACAAGCAGAATCACCAGTGGGCAAAGGACACCTACACCAGGTATCTTGGAAAGAGGAACCTAGGATGTAAAGAACTAGGAATGACTAGGGGGAAAACGTATCTCCTTTTATTTAGACAAAGTGGGTGTGGTAGGTTTCTGTCCATGACCTCCTAGGAAGGGGAGCTCTGTTAAGTGATAGTTAGGTAGGCTAACATAATAGATATGTTGCTATTTAATCTCTCCACTCCAAATCATTTCTAAAAATATTTTTTTTTTTAAAAACAGTGCCAGTACTAATTACTTTTGTCTAGTCTGAGTATGATCCATTTACAACAACTTGCTGCTCCTTGTCCAGCTATTTATCCATGAGCTAACATTTTCAGCTTCTGATAGTCCCTTAATTTTGTACAATAATGCCGGATGTTTCAGTTTATCAAATGCCTCTGCAGAATTAAAGTAAACCACATCAACTGATTTCCCTTTATCTATATTCTTGCTTAGTTCCTCGTAGAATTAGTTTGTCATGACCTATTATTCAACACAAAATAATTATCTTCATTGTTAATCTCCCAATTTTTTAACTCAAATCCATATTCACATGATTAAGGACAAACAAAAGGACAATTTTAAGGTTTAGCAATTACATCACATGTTTTTTTTTTTTTTTTTAAACTTTATTTTTCGAATGAAGGTTACCATGGATAAAAACATCATCATTGGTTATGGTAAAGATTCACTGTGAGTACAATACAATGAGTTTGTATCAGTTATACATTATCTCTTTACATATATGCGTGTCCATAAGTTGAGACAAAAAGTTGTTTCCTGATGCTTTCAGGCAACAGCATCAGTCCATCCTTGAACTCTTCATGACAATACCTTCTTTTTTCTGTTTGATTCCCCCTCCCCTAGACACCCTCCCACCCTCCACTCACATACACCCCTGTCTCACAATTCCGGAGAGCAACAAAGTATTGTTAATAATCACTTGCCAGCCATATGACATTGTTAAGGAGCAATATCTAAAATAGTAACAACACATTTCCTGTTTTCAGCATCAACCAAGATTACAAGTCGCAGAATCTATTTCAGTAAAACAATGACTCCATATACATATAGGTGTTGAACACTGAACAACTTATTATAACGGTATAGATATTTTGACATTAATTTGATAAACTTGCAGCAGCGATTGCTAGACAAGGCCGTCTCCATGGTCCATACCCTCTCTCTCCCCCAACCGCAGCATCAAGACAGACCACTGGAAGTTGAGTTAACTGTTATCAGTTTGTCCCTCGCCCCTCTCTTTATATAGGAAGTTCCATTTACCTCGCAGGTGTTCTTCTAGCAAAAACTCAGTGTTCCTTAGGGGGGACAATATTTGTCTTTGTATAGTGGTATTCATGGTGCGTATTTATGGCTCCCATTTCCTCATGCAGGGTCTAGTTCTTCTCTGTACATCCCTCAAAGTGTCAGCTACCTCATATGTTACCTGTTGTTGCATACTGGCCTTGAGTTTTGGAAACGTGGGGGGGGGGGCAGAGCCCAGCCACCCTTTAAAAATCAGTTTCCTAGCCTGAAGAATGATATTGATAATCAGTTTACTCATGGTGTTGGATGTTAGAGTTGAGGTGTCAACAAGCACTATCAGAGTAGGGGAAACTCCCACTTCAGTGTGAAATTTAGTTTTTATCCAATGTACTATCATCCTCCAGAATGTGTGTATCTTAGGGCAGTCCCATAGCATGTGCAATAAATTTTCGTCTGGTGCTTTGCATTTCTGACAATGGCCCTCCTCACTTGGCCTCCACTTTTTAAAGATTACAGGTGGTATGTATGCGGTTTGTAGTAGTCTGATGTGTGATTCTCTGTTAACCGCCGATAAGGTTGCCCCTCTCGACTGTTGTATGCTTCTCTTTATCATATCTATCGTGATTTCAGTGTTTAAAATGGTCGACCAACTGTCACTGATGTGTTTGGTTGTTGCTTCATTAGTATGTTTCATGTAAAGCTTGTAAATTGGAGCTATAGATGTTTCCCCTTGTGTTGTCTTTTGTAGAAGCCTATTTATATCTGAATTCTGGTCTGTGAGTTCCTTATGTTGAAGTAAGTCATTTACATAATGTCTCGCCTGTAAGTATGCAAAGTGGTGCGTATGGGGCAATTCAAACTGTGACTGTAGGTCTTGAAATGATTTGACTTTCATGTCTAAAATGTTTACTAACTGGAATATAGAGGCCAACCCATTGGTTTTCCATGAGGCAAACACCCCAGAGTCAATTCCCGCAGGGAATTCTGGGTTACCCTTCAGGGGCAGGTATCTCGTGTAGTTGTGGTTGGACCCGAGCTTCTTACACATTTTCCACCATGCACGAAGGGGTTGGTGTATTAGTGGATAGTTTTTGATGAGTTTATGTATGAGTGAGGGTGTCATATGTGGGATTGTCTGCAGTGACCACGGGGCTATCACCTGCTCTTCCAGAGCCGGTATTGTAAAGAAGGTACAGTCAGCCAGTCCAGTACATATTTAATCTGGGCTGCCTCACAATACGCCTCTAAGTTTGGAACTGCTAGGCCACCTGAGCCAATTTCCGCCATTATTCTAATGGGTTTTTTTTTATGTTTTTTCCCTGCCCACATGAAGGTTACCATTGATTTGTTGATTACACTGAAGTCTGTTTTGTGGATATTTTCAAGAATCATCTGAAACAGATATAAGAGTTTTGGGAACATAATCATTTTTATTAGTGCAATCCTACATGATATTGCGATGGGCAATTTGTCCCACCTAAGTAGCATGTCTTGAAGATCTTTAATCATTGAGCGGTAATTGAGATTATACCATTCCCTTGGATTTGTAGATAGTTTAATTCCCAGGTATTTAAATGAGTGTGTAATATGTTTAAAGTTGTACGGTAAAATTGTATGTGTCTGTTGTGGATGTAGCCAAATCAGTTCAGATTTATCTGTGTTTATTCTATAGCCAGAAACTAGACCAAATTGATGTATAATTTGCATGATATGAGGGATGTTTTCTTTTGGGTTCTGTATGTATAATATCATGTCATCTGCGAAAAGGGACAAATGACACCGGACTCCACCCACCAACAACCCCTCTGTTTCTGTTTGTATCCTGATGGCAAGGGGCTCAATAGCTAGATTGAAGAGAAGGGGAGACAGCGGACACCCCTGTCTTGTTCCTCTGTCCAGCTGGAAAGAGGGGGAGGGGCCCCATTAATTAGGACTGATGCCCGGGGATTGGAATATAATGACCTGACCGTGGGTGCGAATAATTCCCGGATACCGAATTTGTCTAGAGTGTAAAAAAGATGGTCCCATAGGACCATATCAAAGGCCTTTTCCGCATCGATCATCAAAGCGTACGCCTCTGGGCTCTCCCTCTCCTCCTCCCCGCTCTTATTTTAAAAGTGAGTCAATATGAATTGAAGTTTTCGCATATT
The DNA here is from genome assembly GCF_027579735.1 of Bombina bombina. NCBI lineage: Eukaryota > Metazoa > Chordata > Amphibia > Anura > Bombinatoridae > Bombina > Bombina bombina. Next base: position 1,068,491,778 of record NC_069502.1, read on the forward strand.
TAGTACTGAGGATCTTCCCTTTACAAAGCCGGTTTGGTCTTGGTTTATTAGAGTGGGCAGAGCCAATGCCAATGTGTCCACCAGGATTTTAGTAAGTAGTTTGTAATCCTGGTTCATTAGGGATATTGGGCGATACGATTGGGTAAGGAGCGGGTCTCTGCCCTCCTTAGGGATCACCGTAACATTAGCCTCTGTGAAACGGTCATACAGTTCTCCCTCTCCACTCATGATTTTATTGTAGAGCAATGTAAGCACCGTCGTCACCTCCCCCCCCCAGCAACTTATAGTATTCCCCGGGTAGCCCATCAGGGCCCGGGGTCTTGTCGAGTGGTAACGCTTTGATAACCCTCATAGTCTCAGTCTCCGTGATAGGTGCATTAAGGATACTCAAGTGTTCCTCTGTTATTTGGGGGCAATGTATGGATTCCCAGAAGGATTTCTGTTGAGTTTCGTCTATCGATTTCCCACTGTACAATGACTGGTAATAGTCCCTAAAGGCAGTTTGTATTCTTGGTGTGGTTGTGTGTACGGTGTCTCCCACCTTGACAGCGCCTATATACTTGTTTTTGTCTGGTGAGTTTGGTGAGTCTAGCTAAAAATTTCCCTGTCTTATCTCCGAATCTGTAGAATTTTGCCTGTACTGATGTCATTTCTCTCACTGCATTTTGGTGTAGTGCAGTATCTCTGATGGTCTTTGCCTCTACATAGTTTTGTTTTGTCGACTGACTCGGGTTACGCAGATATTTGTTTCTCGCACTGAGCACCCTTCTCAACAGGGCCTCTGCTCTCTGTTTTCTTTGTCTCAATTTACCTGCTGAGTAGGAGGTTATAATACCTTGCATCACCGCCTTACTTGCTTCCCAGTATAAAAGAGTGTTATGCCGGTGTGTAGTGTTTAAGGTCTCATATGTCCTCCATTCCCCTATAAGTAGTCATTTGAAATTTATGTCACCATAAAGGTAGGTCGGGAAGAACCATCTGCGAGGGCCCTCCCTCCGTGGCGTGAAGTTGAGTTTAAGGCTGATGGGTGCATGGTCCAATATTGTTGCAATGTCTATACTTGCGTCAATGATATTTGGTCCTAAAGAGTTAGTCGTTAGGAAAAGATCTATCCTAGAAAGTGTGTCTTTAGCCGTGGTGGTGCAGGTGTAATTCCGTTCCTCTGGATGTCTATCCCTCCAAATGTCTGTCAATGCTAGGGAGTATTTAAATTTAGATAGAGTCAATGAATCTCTCTTAGCGTTGCAATAAGTCGAGGTATGTCTTGTGGATGTGTTAGGGTCCCTGAACCTGTCTGCTGGTGTTTGGGGTGCTATATTATAGTCTCCCCCCAAAATCATTGGGGAATCGGCAAACCTTAGTACAGTATTGCCGAAATCTCTCCAAAACTCTTGCTTGTTAGTGTGTGGGCCATATACCCCCCCTCTGACAGTGACAGTCCTGTTCTCGTATCTCAGTTTTATGAGTACGTATCTGCCTTCTGGGTCCATCAGCTGCTTGTCAATGGTGTAATCTAGATTTCTCCTGAAGAGGATAGCTACCCCCCTAGCTTGCTTTTCTTCATATGTTGTGTGCACTACTTCCCCCACCCACCCCTGCCTCAATTTTTGGTGTTCTGCAAATGATAAATGTGTCTCTTCTAGTATCGCTATATCAGCATGCTGGTATCTAAGATATTTGAGAATAGCCTTTCTCTTTATGGGGGATGTTATGCCCCCCACGTTCCAGGACACTACTTTCATGTTGGGTCCCTGTGGATATGTTTAGTGTGCTTGGTAGTGTGCAATGGGCAAGGAGTGTGTGTGGTCTGCGCTGAGTACTTACTGTTAGCTGGCTGAGGGAGAGAAAGCAGTCCCACTGGAGTTTTCAAGCTTTCTTTGCCACCCCTTCTCAGACTTAACCGCTCTGTGTATGAGCGCTGTAGTTGTTGGCCTTTGCCTAACAGGCATCCGTTATGGCCCACTGTCTAGCAGTTCTTACTGTGTCTCCTCCGGTGGTGGAGCTGGATGGCGGCTCCTGGCTCTTTGAAGTTCCGGCAGTCTGTGAAGTACAATGCTGCCAAGGAGTTGAGCTGTTGGGCTATATTAAGGGTTATTTTAACCTTTATTCCAGCAAGTCACACGGAGCTCCGTTTTGGTGCGACCTGTCGGTTGGCCCACCCACCAGAAGTCCAATTACATCACATGTTAAAGAGCCTCTATGTTGATTGAACTCTTTTGACAGTGTGTAGTGATGCTAATATATTACTTGTGTGCAATTAACCTGCTCTAAAGCCATAGAGATATGTCTTTATGTCTTTCTAAGTGTGTCGGTGGCAGTGTGTAGGTGTGTCCCTGATTCAGCACAAATTTTTTTGAATTTAAAATTATTTTTATATTTTTTGGGGGTTTCAGACTTTCTGTCTGCCTACTACGCATATCACGTGGTTGACACGTGATTGATACCTAGTGGTTCACAGATCATCTTAACTCATTGGCGTAGCTTAGCGGAAACTGAAACTATTCTCATTGGCGGCACATTGGCTCCTGACTGCACGTGTAGTCTCCTCAATCGGCTCGTGACTGCACGTGTAGTCTCCTCAATCGGCTCGTGACTGCACGTTTAGTCAGTAGTGATGTCGCAAACCTAAAAATTTGGGTTCGCGAACGGAGAACTCGAACTTCCACAAAAGTTTGCGAACCGGGCGAACCGCCATAGACTTCAATAGGCAGGCGAATTTTAAAACCCACAGGGACTCTTTCTGGCCACAATAGTGATGGAAAAGTTGTTTCAAGGGCACTAACACCTGGACTGTGGCATGCCGGAGGGGGATCCATGGCAAAACTCCCATGGAAAATTACATAGTTGATGCAGAGTCTGGTTTTAATCCATAAAGGGCATAAATCACCTAACATTCCTAAATTGTTTGGAATAACGTGCTTTAAAACATCAGGTATGATGTTGTATCGATCAGGTAGTGTAAGGGTTACGTGTAAGGGTTACGCCCGCTTCACAGTGCGCAGTGTAGGTGATATACCTGCCCTGACCATGCTTTGCAGACCAGGTATCAGTGGTCAGATGGACCCTTGCCCCAACACTGTGTTCCAGACATGCCATTATAGCAGACTTATATGGCTCTGGCGTTGCTTTTTGGTAATTAGAAGGCTGCTAAATGCCACTGCGCACCACACGTGTTTTATGCCCAGCAGTGAAGGGGTTAATTAGGGAGCATGTAGGCAGCATGTAGAGTTAATTTTAGCTTAAGTGTAGTGTAGTAGACAACCCAAAGTATTGATCTAGGCCCATTTTGGTATATTTCATGCCACCATTTCACCGCCAAATGCGATCAAATAAAAAAAAAAATTGTTCACTTTTTCACAAACTTTAGGTTTCTCACAGAAATTATTTACAAACAACTTATGCAATTATGGCATAAATGGTTGTAAATGCTTCTCTGGGATCCCCTTTGTTCAGAAATAGCAGACTTATATGGCTTTGGCGTTGCTTTTTGGTAATTAGAAGGCTGCTAAATGCCACTGCGCACCACACGTGTTTTATGTCCAGCAGTGAAGGGGTTAATTAGGGAGCATGTAGGCAGCTTGTAGAGTTAATTTTAGCTTAAGTGTAGTGTAGTAGACAACCCAAAGTATTGATCTAGGCCCATTTTGGTATATTTCATGACACCATTTCACCGCCAAATGCGATCAAATTTAAAAAAAACTTAAATTTTTTCGCAATTTTAGGTTTCTCACTGAAATTATTTACAAACAGCTTGTGCAATTATGGCACATATGGTTGTAAATGCTTCTCTGGGATCCCCTTTGTTCAGAAATAGCAGACATATATGACTTTGGTGTTGCTTTCTGGTAATTAGAAGGCCGCTAAATGCTGCTGCGCATCACACGTGTATTATTGTAGGGAGCTTGCAGGGTTAATTTTAGCTTTAGTGTAGAGATCAGCCTCCCACCTGACACATCAGACCCCCTGATCCCTCCCAAACAGCTCCCTTCCCTCCCCCACAATTGTCCCGCCATCTTAAGTACTGGCAGAAAGTCTGCCAGTACTAAAATAAAAGGTTTTTAAAAAAATTAAAAAAAATTTTGTTAGCATATTTACATATGCTGTGGTGTAGCATCCCCCCTTAGCCCCCAACCTCCCTGATCCCCCCCCCCAAAACAGCTCTCTAACCCTCCCCATCTGCCTTATTGGCGGCCATCTTGGGTACTGGCAGCTGTCTGCTATTATTTCACAGTCAAAAAAGTTTTTTTTTTTTTTAAATGTACACTACTGTTACACCAGATATGAGTGGTGGCACTGGGCAAGTGGGCACAGTATACGCTGTGAGCCTGACACACACGCTGGCAGGCAACTGCAATTAGATTACACAGGGAAAAAAAAAAAAGCAGACTGATGTTCTAGCCCTAAAAAGGGCTTTTTGGGGTGCTTTCCTTACAGCGGAGATCAGATGAGTCCTTCAGGACTGTAGTGGACACTGAATACACTAGCCTAGCTATCGATTTGCCTATTAAATCAGCAGCAGCTACACTGTCCCTCCTCTCACTAAGAATGCAGCTTCCAAATGAATCTAAAATGGATGCTGTCCAGGAGGTGGGAGGGTCTGGGAGGGAGGGTCTGCTGCTGATTGGCTGTAATGTGTATTCTGACTGTGAGGTACAGGGTCAAAGTTTACTCAATGATGACGAATAGGGGGCGGATCGAACATTGCATATGTTCGCCCGCTGAGCAAACAATTCGCAACATCACTAGTAGTCAGTGAGTGGGACAGCAGTGTGTTTGCAGCGCGGGCAGTAGTCAGTCAGATTCACAGAGCTCTGAGGGCAGCAGCTTAAATGCTGAGCTGAAGTCAGAAGTCAAAGTGTTGGGGTTTTTTGCAGCTAGCTTCCAGTAGTGCATTGCTGCTCCTGCTCTTGATATATGGATAGAAAGTGGAAGCTTAAAAATGCTTGATGAAGAAATGCGAGTGTCTTTATCTAATATTCCACCAAATATTCAGAAACTGTGTTCATCCCATCAACCTCATACATCCCATTAAAATAGTAAGTAGCTATTGGTGTTATTAAACTTTTTTTTAATTCTTGCACATACTTACATACTGTTACTTGTAAATACATTTCATATTATATCATTTATGTATGTGTCTGTATCTCTTAAAACAAGTTAATTTAACCTCCTGTTTGCTTGCACAACTGAATTACTGTGTCACGAAATGATGTAGGTCTAAAAAGTGTGTCGCCAACATGAAAAGTTTGGAAAGCTCTGTTCTAAGGGATTTGAACATGGGCATGGTCTAATGAGCATGCGTTTGCTGGGAATTTTATTTTGGTATTTTTATTGATGTTCAAGTGTTTATCATTAATTGATTGAGCAGATAGATTATCTGGTATTGTTGCTTCCTAACATCATCCAATGCAAAAAAATAATGTTACATTATTATTATTATTTATTATTATTATCAGTTTTTTGTAGAGCGCCAACAGGTTCCACAGCGCTAAAGACATGGATTTACAGAGCAGCTGGGCTCAAAGGCTTACATGCTAAGGGGGTTCAGGGGATAGCTAAAAGAGGAGAGGGACTAAGATAGAAAAATGTTATGTTAATTATGTAAATTCTATGCATCCCTGAACAGTAGAGTCTTTAAGGAGCGATTGAAAGTTTGAAAACTAGGGGAAAGTCATGTGAAGCGAGGCAGAGAGTTCCAAAAAATTGGGGCCACTCTGGAGAAGTCTTGTAGACGGGAATGTGAGGAGGTGACAAGAGAGGAGGAGAGGAGGTCATGAGCAGAGTGAAGGGCACAAGAGGGCGAGTATCTTGAGACTAGGGTGGAGATATAGGGAGGAGCAGTGTTATTAAGAGCTTTGAAAGTTATAGTCAGGATTTTATGTTTTATTCTGGGGGTTAGAGCAAGACAGTGAAGGAACTGGCAGAGAGGTGCAAGCAGAGGAGGAGAGAAATGTAAGGAAGATCATCCTGGCAAAGCATTTATTATGGATTGTAAGGGAGATAGACTACAGCTAGGGAGGCCAGAGAGGATGGAGTTACAATAGTCAAGGTGGGAAATGATGAGAGAGTGGATTAAAGTCTTAGTTGTGTCTTGTGTGAGGAAGAGGCAAATTTTGGAGATGTTTTTGTGGTGGAGGCAGCAAGAATTGGCCAAAGACTTGATGTAGGAAGTGAAAGAGAGATTGGAGTAAAATGTGACCCCAAGACATCGGGCATGCAGGGCTGGGGTAATGATGCTATTATCAACCATTAGAGAAAGTTGGGGGGTGGGGATTTTGGTTGAAGGGGGGGAAATAAGGAGCTTAGTTTTTGAGAGATTTAGCTTAAGGTAGTGAGAGGTCATCCGGGAGGAAATATTAGAAAGACAGTTAGTGACACAAGCTAGTAATGAAGGGGATAGGTCTGGTGCAGAGATGTAGATGTGGGTATCATCAGCAAACAAATGGTATCAGCCAATCAGATTGAGCTCACATCCTATTGGCTGTTCCGATCAGCCAATAGAATGCGAGCTCAATCTGATTGGCTGATTGGATCAGCCAATCGGATTTAACTTGAATCTGATTGGCTGATTGAATCAGCCAATCAGATTTTCTTACCTTAATTCCGATTGGCTGATAGAATCCTATCAGCCAATCGGAATTCGAGGGACGCCATCTTGGATGACGTCATTTAAAGGAAACTTCATTCGTCTTTCAGTCGTCGGGCCAGCTGGATGTTCCGTGTCGGAGGTCTGAAGAAAGAAGATTGAAGATGCCGCTTGGAGGAAAACTTTGCCCCAATGGAGGATCTCTTCTTTGCCGCTTGGATGAAGACATCGCCGGGATGGAAGACTTCTTCTTTGCCGCTTGGATGAAGACATCGCCGGATGGAAGACTTCTTCTTTGCCGCTTGGATGAAGATATCGCCCGGATTGGATGAAGAGTTCGGCCCGGCTGGGTGAAGACGACTCAAGGTAGGGAGATCTTCTGGGGCTTAGTGTTAGGTTTTTTTAATGGGGGTTTGGGTGGGTTTAGTGTAGGGGTATGTGGGTGGTGGGTTGTAATGTTGGGGGGTGGTATTGTGTGTTTTTTTACAGGCAAAACAGCTGATTACTTTGGGGCATGCCCCGCAAAAAGCCCTTTTAAGGGCTGGTAAAAGAGCTGGTTAATTTTTAATTTAGAATAGGGTAGGGCATTTTTTTATTTTGGTGGGCTTTATTATTTTATTAGGGGGCTTAGAATAGGTGTAATTAGCTTAAAATTCTTGTAATCTTTTTTTATTTTTTGTAATTTAGTGTTTGTTTTTGTTTGTAATTTAGTTTAGTGTATTTAATTGTATTTTAGTTTAGATATTTGTAGTTTATTTAATTTATTGATAGTGTAGGTGTATTTGTAACTTAGGTTAGGATTTATTTTACAGGTAAATTGGTAATTATTTTAACAAGGTAGCTATTAAATAGTTATTATCTATTTAATAGCTATTGTACCTAGTTAAAATAAATACCAAGTTACCTGTAAAATAAATATAAACCCTAAAATAGCTACAATGTAATTATTATATATTATATATTATATATATATAATATATATTATATTGTAGCTATCTTAGGGTTTATTTTATAGGTAAGTATTTAGATTCAAATAGGAATATTTTAATTAATAATATTAATATTAATTAGATTTATTTTAATAAGAATTTAGTTAGGGGTGTTAGAGTTAGATAGGCTTATTATGCTTAATATATATATAATATAATAACTATATTAACCCTAATATAATTAGGGTTAATATAGGTGGCGGCGGTGTAGGGGGATTAGATTAGGGGGTAATACATTTATTATAGGTGGCGGCGGTATAGGGGGATTTAGATTATAGGCAAAAGAGCTGATTACTTTGTGACAATGCCCGCAAAAAGCCCTTTTAAGGGCTGGTAAAAGAGCTGATTACTTTGGGGCAAAGCCCCGCAAAAAGCCCTTTTAAGGGCTGGCAATAGAGCTGTTTACTTTGGGGTAATGCCACGCAAAAAGCCCTTTTCAGGGCTATTTGTAGGGTTAGATTTAGGCTTAGTGGTAGGGATATTTTATTATTTTAGGGGTTAATTAATTTAATATAGCTGGCGGCGGGGTAGGGGGATTAGATTAGGGGTTAATAATTTAATATAGCTGGCGGCAAGGTAAGGGGGATTAGATTAGGGGTTAATAATTTAATATAGCTGGCGGCGGGGTAGGGGGATTAGATTAAGGGTTAATAATTTAATATAGCTGGCGGCGGGGTAGGGGGATTAGATTAGGGGTTAATATAGTTAATATAGGTGGCGGCGGTGTAGGGGGATTAGATTAGGGGGTAATACATTTATTATAGGTGGCGGCGGTATAGGGGGATTTAGATTATAGGCAAAAGAGCTGATTACTTTGTGACAATGCCCCGCAAAAAGCCCTTTTAAGGGCTGGTAAAAGCGCTGATTACTTTGGGGCAAAGCCCCGCAAAAAGCCCTTTTAAAGGCTGGCAATAGAGCTGTTTACTTTGGGGTAATGCCACGCAAAAAGCCCTTTGCAGGGCTATTTGTAGGGTTAGACTTAGGTTTAGTGGTAGGGATATTTTATTATTTTAGGGGTTAATTAATTTAATATAGCTGGCGGCGGGGTAGGGGGATTAGATTAGGGGTTAATAATTTAATATAGCTGGCGGCAGGGTAGGGGGATTAGATTAGGGGTTAATAATTTAATATAGCTGGCGGCGGGGTAGGGGGATTAGATTAGGGGTTAATAATTTAATATAGCTGGCGGCGGGGTAGGGGGATTAGATTAGGGGTTAATAATTTAATATAGCTGGCGGCGGGGTAGGGGGATTAGATTAGGGGTTAATAATTTAATATAGCTGGTGGCAGTGTAAGGGGCTCACATTAGGAGGTAGGTAATGTAGGTGGCGGCGGTGTAAGGGGCTCACATTAGGGGGTAGTTAATGTAGGTGGCGGCGGTGTAAGGGGCTCACATTAGGGGGTAGTTAATGTAGCTGGCGGCGGGGTCCGGGAGCGGCGGTTTAGGGGTTAATAACTTTATTAGGGATTGCGGCGGGGGATCGCGGTTGACAGGTAGATAGACATTGCGCATGCGTTAGGTGTTAGGTTTTATTTTGCAGGTAGTTTAGGGAGTTACGGGGTTCCAATACACAGCGTAAGGCTTACTACAACTGCAATTTGTGGCGAGGTGAAAATGGAGTAAGATTTCTCCATTTTCGCCACGTAAGTCCTTACGCTGTATATTGGATACCAAACTGCGCTGGTTTGGTATACCTGTCTATGGCCCAAAAAACTACGGCCGAAGGCAGAAATATACGAGCGTAACTTCTAGGTTACGCCGTATATGTGATACCAAACCAGTGCAAAATTTGGCGTCGCCGGCTTTTGCGGGCGACGCTGCATATCGGATCGAGGCCCAGAAGGGAAAAGACTGGAATTGCATTAGCCTCAGAGGTAATTGTAGCTTAAAAAGATGATAAAAGTATATTTGCTATTATTAAAAATATCTCAATAAAGTAAAGATGTTAAAGAAAAGCAAAATGATGGTGTTCCTCATAAAAATCAGTTCTTGTGACTTTTTTGTCCATTAATATTTATAGACTGGCTATTTCTAGGATATATTTTAAATACAAATACCAATTATCTCCTTTTGGTTGAGAGTTTTATTCTAGTTCATAGAAAAATTGCATGACTATTAAATCTAACCTTTGCTTGCAATTAGCTGACCTACTCATAATGTATTTTAAAAAAATATTTATGAAAAGTCAGAATGTCATAAATTATTCCTTACAATAGCCACTAATAATAATATCTAATATAAGCTATAGTCAAATATTTATAACCTCTAGAATGGAAAAATATGTATAGTGCAAGGCTATTTGCAGAATATTTCATTTGGTTTATTATATGATACAATTTAATAACTTGTAATGTTTTGATATTGGGGGTTTAATATTTAAATGTTTTGTAAGAAATATTTGCAAATGATTTTTAATATTGTGTTTATATATACTACTTTTATTTATAAAGTGTAATAAAACCTTTCAATAGTATAAGGTATGTTGCTTTAGTATAGCAATGTTGCTTTAATAAGAGTATTGAGCAGTAACGTTCTCATGCCACTCTACAGATTATTAGTGAGTCCTATGAGCATTATATACGGTTCCGCAGATCATAGAAATTACCCGGAATCTGTTTAAAGGGTGGAAAATGGTAAATAGTATAACAAATAAAAATTACAAAGAAACACTCAATGGGGTTCATTTATTAAGAGGCAGATGCTGTTTCGGTGTCCCATCATTTCAGGTCCACCTGAAATGGAAATTAAAGGGAGACTGAACCCAAATTTTTGCTGTTGTGATTCAAATAGAGGATGCAATTTAAAGCAACTTTCTAATTTACTCCTATTATCAATTTTTCTTTGTTCTCTTGCTATCTTTATTTAAAAAAAGAAGGCATCTAAGCTTTTTTCTGGGTTCAGACTCTGGACAGCAGTTTTTTATTGGTGGATGAATTTCTGGGCAGACATGTTTGGCTTATTGTTCTAATATACTGTGAAAAACTATCACCTAGATTACGAGTTTTGCGTTAGGAGGGGTGCGGTGCTAACGAGCAGTTTATGCTCACCGCTCACTTACAGACAGCGCAGGTATTATGGGTTTTTACAAAGCCGGCATTAGTTGCAAAAATGTGAGCGTAGAGCAAAATTTTGCTCCACATCTCACCACAATACCAGCGCTGCTTACGTTAGCGGCGAGCTGGCTAAACATGCTCTTGCACGATTTCCCATAGGAACACCTGTAAAAAAGCAGCGTAGAGCACCTAACGCAGCATCATTGATTCCTATGGGGAAAATACATTTATGTCTACACCTAACACCTTAACATAAACCCCGAGTCTAAACACCCCTAATCTTACACTTATTAACCCCTAATCTGCCACCCCCAACATCGCCAACACCTGCATTATATTATTAACCGCTAATCTGACGCTCCGGACACCACCGCCACCTACATTATACTTATGAACCCCTAATCTGCCACCACCAACATCGCAGACACCTACATTTTATTTATTAACCCCTACTCTGCCAACCTCAATGTCGCCGCAACCTACCTACATTTATTAACCCCTAATCTGCCGCCCCCAACGTCGCCGCCACTATAATAAAGTTATTAACCCCTAAACCTAAGTCTAACCCTAACCCTAACACCCCCTAACTTAAATATAATTAAAATAAATCGAAATAAAATTACTACAATTAACTAAATAATTCCTATTTAAAACTAAATACTTACCTATAAAATAAACCCTAAGCTAGCTACAATATAACTAATAGTTACATTGTAGCTAACTTAGGGTTTATTTTTATTTTACAGGCAACGTTGTATTTATTTTAACTAGGTAGAATAGCTATTAAATAGTTATTAACTATTTAATAACTACCTAACTAAAATAAAGACAAATTTACCTGTAAAATAAAACCTAACCTAAGTTACAATTACACCTAACACTAGACTACAATTAAATTAATTACCTAAATTAAATACAATTAATTACAATTAAATAAAATGATCTAAAGTACAAAAAAAACAAACACTAAATTACAGAAAATAATAAAGAAATTACAAGATTTTTAAACTATTTAAACCTAATCTAATCCCCCTAACAAAATAAAAAAGTCCCCCCAAAATAAAAAAAGCCCTACCCTACACTAAATTACAAATAGCCCATAAAAGGGCCTTTTGCAGGGCATTGCCCCAAAGTAATCAGCTCTTTTACATGAAAAAAACATTACAATCCCCCGCAACATTAAAACCCACCACCCACACAACCAACCCTACTCTAAACCCTTTGAAGATCACCTTGCCGGGAGACGTCTTCACCCAGCTGGGCAGAAGTGGTCCTCCAGATGGGCAGAAGTCTTCATCCAGACGGCATCTTCTATCTTCATCCATCCGGCGCAGAGCGGGGCCATCTTCAAGACATCCGACGTGGAGCATCCTCTTCTTTCCACGGCCGATGACTGAATAAAGGTTCCTTTAAATGACGTCATCCAAGATGGCGTCCCTTCAATTCCGATTGGCTTATAGAATTCAATCAGCCAATAGGATTGAACTGGCATTCTAATGGCTGATTCAATCATATTGGCTGATTGCATCAGCCAATAGGATTTTTTCTACCTTAATTCCGATTGGCTAATAGAATTCTATCCGCCAATCAGAATTGAAGGGACGCCATCTTGGATGACGTCATTTAAAGGAACCTTCATTCAGTCGTTGGCCGTGGGAAGAAGAGGATGCTCCGCGTCGGATGTCTTGAAGATGGACCCACTCCGCGCCGGATGGATGAAGATAGAAGATGCCGTCTGGATGAAGACTTCTGCCCGTCTGGAGGACCACTTCTGCCCGGTTGGATGAAGAATTCTCCCGGCTTCGTTGAGGACTTCGGCCCGGTTGGGTGAAGACGTCTCATGGTAGGGTGATCTTCAGGGGGTTAGTGTTAGTTTTTTTAAGGGGGTATTGGGTGGGTTTTAGAGTAGGGTTGGTTGTGTGGGTGGTGGCTTTTAATGTTGGGGGGTATTTGTACTTGAGGCGGTATTTGTACTTTTTTTTTACAGGTAAAAGAGATGATTACTTTGGGGCAATGCCCCGCAAAAGGTCCTTTTAAGGGCTATTTGTAATTTAGTGTAGGGTAGGGCTTTTTATTATTTTGGGGGGGGGGGCTTTTTTTATTTTGTTAGGGGGATTAGATTAGGTGTAATTAGTTTAAAAGTCTTGTAATTTCTTTATTATTTTCTGTAATTTAGTGTTTGTTTTTTTGTACTTTAGATAATTTTATTTAATTGTAATTAATTGTATTTAATTTAGGTAATTAATTTAATTGTAGTGTAGTGTTAGGTGTAATTGTAACTTAGGTTAGGTTTTATTTTACAGGTATATTTGTCTTTATTTTAACTAGGTAGTTATTAAATAGTTAATAACTATTTAATAACTATTGTACCTAGTTAAAATAAATACAAAGTTGCCTGTAAAATAAAAATAAACCCTAAGATAGATACAATGTAACTATTAGTTATATTGTAGCTATTTTAGGGTTTATTTTATAGGTAAGTATTTAGTTTTAAATAGGAATAATTTAGTTAATTGTAGTAATTTTATTTAGATTTATTTAAATTATATTTAAATTAGGGGGTGTTACGGTTAGGGTTAGACTTAGGTTTAGAGGTTAATAACTTTATTATAGTGGCGGCGACGTTGGCGGCGGCAGATTAGGGGTTAATAAATGTAGGTAGGTGGCAGCGATGTTAGGGACGGCAGATTAGGAGTTAATAATATTTAACTAGTGTTTGCGATGCGGGAGTGCGGCGGTTTAGGGGTTAATATATTTATTATAGTGGCGGCGATGTCCGGTTCGGCAGATTAGGGGTTAAAAAAAATATTTTAGTGTTTGCGATGTGGGAGGGGCCTCGGTTTAGGGGTTAATAGGTAGTTTATGGGTGTTAATAGCTACCTAGTTAAAATAAAGACAAATTTACCTGTAAAATAAAACCTAACCTAAGTTACAATTACACCTAACACTACACTATAATTAAATTAATTCCCTAAATTAACTACAATTAAATACAATTAAATACAATTATCTAAAGTACGGAAAAAAAAACACTAAATTACAGAAAATAATTAAATAATTGCAAGCTTTGTAAACTAATTACACCTAATCTAATCCCCCTAATAAAATAAAAAAGCCCCCTAAAATAATAAAAAACCCTACCCTACACTAAATTATAAATAGCCCTTAAAAGGGCCTTTTGCGGGGCATTGCCCCAAAGTAATCAGCTCTTTTACCTGTAAAAAAAAGTACAATACCCCCCCAACATTAAATCCCACCACCCACACACCCAAACCTACTCTAAAACCCACCCAATCCCCCCTTAATAAAACCTAACACTAACCCCTTGAAGAGCACCCTACCTTGAGAAGTCTTCACCCAACCGGGCCAAAGTCCTCAACGAAGCCGGGCGAAGTGGTCCTCCAGATGGGCAGAAGTCTTCATCCAAGCCGGGAAGAAGAGGCCCTCCAGATGGGCAGAAGTCTTCATCCAGACGGCATCTTCTATCTTCATCCGGTGCAGAGCGGGTCCATCTTCAAGACATCCGACGCGGAGCATCCTCTTCTTTCGATGTCTTCTTACTAAATGACGGTTTCTTTAAGTGACGTCATCCAAGATGGTGTCCCTTCAATTCCGATTGGCTTAAAGAATTCTATCAGCCAATCGGAATTAAGGTATAAAAAATACTATTGGCTGATGCAATCAGCCAATAGGATTGAAGTTCAATCCTATTGGCTGATCCAATCAGCCAATAGGATTGAGTTGGCATTCTATTGGCTGTTCCAATCAGCCAATAGAATGCGAGCTTAATCCTATTGACTGATTGCATCAGTCAATAGGATTTTTTATACCTTAATTCCAATTGGCTGATAGAATTCTATCAGCCTATCGGAATTGAAGGGACACCATCTTGGATGACGTCACTTAAAGGAACCGTCATTTAGTAAGAAGACGTCGAAAGAAGAGGATGCTCTGCGTCGGATGTCTTGAAGATGGACCCACTCCGCACTGGATGGATGAAGATAGAAGATGCCGTCTGGATGAAGACTTCTACCCGTCTGGAGGACCTCTTCTTCCCGGCTTGGATGAAGACTTATGCCCGTCTGGAGGACCACTTCACCCGGCTTCATTGAGGACTTTGGTCCGGTTGGGTGAAGACTTCTCAAGATAGGGTGATCTTCAAGGGGTTAGTGTTAGGTTTTATTAAGGGGGTATTGGGTGGGTTTTAGAGTAGGGTTGGGTGTGTGGGTGGTGGGTTTTAATGTTGGGGGGTATTGTACTTTTTTTACAGGTAAAAGAGCTGATTAGTTTGGGGCAATGCCCCACAAAAGGCCCTTTTAAGGGCTATTTGTAATTTAGTATAGGGTAGGGATTTTTATTATTTTGGGGGGGGCTTTTTTATTTTATTAGGGGGATTAGATTAGGTGTAATTAGTTTAAAAAACTTGTAATTATTTTATTATTTTCTGTAATTTAGTGTTTGTTTTTTTCGTACTTTAGATAATTTTATTTAATTGTATTTAATTGTAGTTAATTTAGGAAATGTATTTAATTATAATGTAGTGTTAGGTGTAATTGTAACTTAGGTTAGGTTTTATTTTACAGGTAAATGTGTCTTTATTTTAACTAGGTAGCTATTAAATAGTTAATAACTATTTAAGAACTATTCTACCTAGTTAAAATAAATACAAAGTTGCCTGTAAAATAAAAATAAACCCTAACCTAGCTACAATGTAACTATTAGTTATATTGTAGCTAGCTTAGGGTTTATTTTATAGGTAGGTATTTAGTTTTAAATAGGAATAATTTAGTTAATTGTAGTTATTTTATTTAGATTTATTTAAATTATATTTAATTCAGGGGTGTTATGTTTAGGGTTAGACTTAGGTTTAGGGGTTAAGAATTTTAATATAGTGGCAGCGAAGTTGGGGGCAGCAGATTAGGGGTTAATAAGTGTAGGTAGGTGGCGTCAACATTGGGGGCAGCAGATTAGGGGTTAATAAATATAATGTACATGTCGGCGATGTTGGGGGCAGCAGATTAGGGGTTCATAAGTATAATGTAGGTGGCGGCGGTGTCCGGAGCGGCAGATTAGGAGTTAATAATAAAATGCAGGTGTCTGCGATGTCGGGGGTGGCAGATTAGGGGTTAATAAATGTAAGATTAGGGGTGTTTAGACTCGGGGTTCATGTTAGGGTGTCAGGTGTAGACATAACTTTTATTTCCCCATAGGAATCAATGGGGCTGCGTTAGGAGCTTTACGCTGCTTTTTTGCAGGTGTTAGTTTTTTTTTCAGCCGTCTCTCCCCGATTGATTCCTATGGGGAAATTGTGCATAAGCACGTTTTGCCAGCTCACCGCTACCGTAAGCAGCGCTGGTATTGAGGTGAGATGTGGAGCTAAATTTTGCTCTCCGCTCACTTTTCTGCGGCTAATGCCGGGTTTGTAAAAACCCGTAATACCAGCGTTGTCTGTAGGTGAGCGGTGAGCATAAACTGCTCATTAGCACCGCACCCCTGTTACCGCAAAACTCGTAATCTAGGTGATTGTCTGTATCTGACTGCTTGATATTATACAAACCAAGTACAATAGCAAAAGGAGGAAGAAGAAGTCCTTCAATGTTAAAAATCCATTTTCTTTATTCAATATAGGATAAAATCCCTGACACCAAAAGACAAGGACATATAATACAGGCTGGTCTGACTAGTTTCGGCGTAGTGCCGTAATCATAAACCTGCTAAACACTGAGAAGTGAACATCTTAAAAAGGATATCCTGCACAAGTATTGGTTGATTAAGAGCGAGGAACAAAACCTCATCTTTAACCAATTAGTTATCTTAATCAATATTTGTTTTAAACATAATTATTTTAACATAGCAAAATAAGACTCTGGTATGGTATTTTTGAGGCATACTTTATACAAAGCTTTGTGAATAAGAGATTTTAAACAATATTTACATAAACATTAATTGCACATACAATACAAATATATGTATAGGGTATGTGATAACCGACCCATAACTGATATATGATATAGCTGTGACTCCCAAGACCTTTACAGTAAAAATTTACAAAAAATATATATAAAATATATATCTATGTCTAAAATATCCAAAATATGTGGCTGTATTCATTATATTAATTATACCTATAATATCTGTAGGGAGTGGAGGGGATAGCAGCCCAAAATATATATGGGAATGTGCAAAGGGTTACAGTGCACCAAGAATGAACAAGACGAGACACTAGGTTTATTTCAGGGGTGACACATTCCTAGAGTTATATTAACTTTAAATGTTTAGAGGTGGCTTAAAAAATTCATCATTCTGGCGCTATAAAGAAACCCATATTAATATATATACTGTATATATATATGTATGTACAGGCAGTGGTTCAATGCCAATGATTAAAGGGACAGTCAAGTCCAAAAAAAACTTTCATGATTTAAATAGGGCATGCAATTTTAAACAACTTCCCAATTTACTTTTATCATCAATTTTGCTTTGTTCTCTTGGTATTCTTAATTGAAAGCTAAACCTAGGAGGTTCATATGCTAATTTCTTAGACCTTGAAGACTGCCTCTAATCTGAATACATTTTGACCACTAGAGGGCATTAGTTCACATGTTTCATATAGATAACATTGAGCTCATGCACGTAAAGTGACCTAGGAATGAGCACTGATTGGCTAAACTGCATGTATGTCAAAAGAACTGAAATAAGGGGGCAGTCAGCAGAGGCTTAGATACAAGATAATTACAGAGGTAAAACGTGTATTATTATAACTGTGTTGGATATGCAAAACTGGGAAATGGGTAATAAAGGGATTATCTTTCTTTTTAAACAACAAAAATTCTGGTGTTGATTGTCCCTTTTATTAAATCAAACTCTGAATTGAAACCATTGGGGACCTGGGTATGTAATTTTAAAATCCAGAAGGCTTCTTGCCTGGCCAAGAGCACATCTTTATTACCCCCACCTGAGTGGTTGCCTGATGGTTTCAATTGCCCTCCACCTGAATGCTCTAACATTCCCTTCGTGTACCTCAATAAAATGTCTTGATAAAGCAGAGCATAATTTCTTATTTTTTATATAACCAAGATGTTCACGTATCCTAGTTCGTATGTCTCTAGTAGTCATACCTACATATTGACACCGATGGTGGACACATTCTATTAGATACACGGATGTAGAGCATTTTACACATCCTTTTGTTTCAAGGTTTCATTAGTGACACATGAGTAAAAGTCTTTCCCCTCTACAATGGATTCACAAGCCTTACATCTACCACCCCCACACTTATATGTACTATTAACACTTAGCCAAGTAGTTGGCCGCTCTTTTTGTGGGAGTTGGGTGGGCGACAGAATATTACCCAAGGTTAAATTCCTAGAATATACACATTTGAACCCTTTCTCAACAGTGGTCTTTAGGCCCTTTCTAGAATTACACTATGACATGATTACGGCACTACGCCAAAACTAGTCAGACCAGCCTGCATTTTATGTCCTTGTGTTTTGGAATCAGGGATTGTATCCTATATTGAATAAAGAAATGGATTTTTAACATTCAAGGACTTCTGCTTCCTCCTTTTGCTTTTATACTTTATTGGGACTACAAGGAGTCCCTTTTCTGGCAGAAATCCTTTTTTGTGTGTCCTCACACTCAACAGCCGATGCTACTATTGTTCTAGGATATCCAAGATACAGCTTTGTTTGCAAGGAGAAGCTGATTGGCCAAGCACAACACACCTCTCTACACACACCCCTGCTGACGTCACATACTATACCCGGAAGTGAGCTAGAACAGAGAGGACGCAACGTCTCGTGTGAGCCAGTGTTTAAACCGGAATTGTCTACATGCTATGTAAGTACACCTCTGAGGAGTTCTAGCAACCAGGAACCAGATGATAGAAGGCTGATCACGGCAGAAGGGTGAGTGTTTTGATCCCTACTCTGCAACTGTGGATGCCGGATAGCTACAAGACTGGGGGTTTTGTGTTTAGGTGTTTGATTACTGCAAAATAAGTGTTGATTACCTTTTGTGGACATTGCTGGCCTATTCTTGTCTACCCTCATGTGAACTTTATTGCAACTATACATATATGTGGCTACGAGTGTATGAGATGTTATGACTGGGAACCTTTTCTATGGCCTAGATTTGGAGTTTGGCGGTAGCCGTGAAAACCAGCGTTAGAGGCTCCTAACGCTGGTTTTAGGCTACCTCCGGTATTTGGAGTCACTCAAAAAAGGGTCTAACGCTCACTTTTCAGCCACGACTTTTCCATACTGCAGATCCCCTTACGTCAATTGCGTATCCTATCTTTTCAATGGGATTTTTCTAACTCCGGTATTTAGAGTCGTGTCTGAAGTGAGCGTTAGAATTCTAACGACAAAACTCCAGCCGCAGAAAAAAGTCAGTAGTTAAGAGCTTTCTGGGCTAACGCCGGTTCATAAAGCTCTTAACTACTGTGCTCTAAAGTACACTAACACCCATAAACTACCTATGTACCCCTAAACCGCCACTCAATTAAATTTTTTTAACCCCTAATCTGCCGACCGCCACCTACGTTATCCTTATGTACCCCTAATCTGCTGCCCCTAACACCGCCGACCCCTATATTATATTTATTAACCCCTAACCTGCCCCCCACAACGTCGCAGCCAGCTACCTACAATAATTAACCCCTAATCTACCGACCGCAAAGCGCAACTACTTACGTTATCCTTATGTACCCCTAATCTGCTGCCCCTAACACTGCCGACCCCTATATTATATTTATTAACCCCTAATCTGCCCCCCTCAACGTCGCCTCCACCTGCCTACACTTATTAACCCCTAATCTGCCGAGCGGACCGCACCGCTACTATAATAAAGTTATTAACCCCTAATCCGCCTCACTAACCCTATAATAAATAGTATTAACCCCTAATCTGCCATCAGCCAATAGAATGCAAGCTCAATCTGATTGGCTGATTGGATCAGCCAATCGGATTGATCTTGATTCTGATTGGCTGATTCCATCAGCCAATCAGAATATTCCTACCTTAATTCCGATTGGCTGATAGAATCCTATCAGCCAATCGGAATTCGAGGGACGCCATCTTGGATGACATCCCTTAAAGGAACCGTCATTCTTCAGTTGGACGTCGCCGGATGAAGATGGGTCCGCGGTGGAGGTCTTCAGGATGGAGCCGGTCCTCATCGGATGAAGATAGAAGATGCCGCTTGGAAGATGATGGTTGCCGGTCCGGATCTACTCTTCTTCCCGGATAGGATGAAGACTTTGGAGCCTCTTCTGGACCTCTTCAGCCACCGGATGATGGATCGCCAGCCCCCGCTTGGGTTGGATGAAGATTTTGGAGCCAGGACCGATCGGTGATACCCGGTGAGGTGAAGACAAGGTAGGATGATCTTCAGGGGCTTAGTGTTAGGTTTATTTAAGGGGGGTTTGGGTTAGATTAGGGTTATGTGGGTGGTGGGTTGTAATGTTGGGGGGGGTATTGTATGGGTTTTTTTACAGGCAAAAGAGCTGAACTTCTTGGGGCATGCCCCGCAAAGGGCCCTGTTCAGGGCTGGTAAGGTAAAAGAGCTTTGAACTTTAGTAATTTAGAATAGGGTAGGGCATTTTTTATTTTGGGGGTCTTTGTTATTTTATTAGGGGGCTTAGAGTAGGTGTAATTAGTTTAAAATTGTTGTAATATTTTTCTTATGTTTGTAAATATTTTTTTATTTTTTGTAACTTAGTTTTTTTTTATTTTTTGTACTTTAGTTAGTTTATTTCATTGTAGTTATTTGTAGGTATTGTATTTAATTAATGTATTGATAGTGTAGTGTTAGGTTTAATTGTAGGTAATTGTAGGTATTTTATTTAATTAATTTAATGATAGTATAGTGTTAGGTTTAATTGTAACTTAGGTTAGGATTTATTTTACAGGTAATTTTGTAATTATTTTAACTATTTTAGCTATTAAATAGTTATTAACTATTTAATAGCTATTGTACCTGGTTAAAATAAATACAAAGTTACCTGTAAAATAAATATTAATCCTAAAATAGATATAATATAATTATAATTTATATTGTAGCTATATTAGGATCTATTTTACAGGTAAGTATTTAGCTTTAAATAGGAATAATTTATTTAATAAGAGTTAATTAATTTCGTTAGATTTAAATTATATTTAAGTTAGGGGGGTGTTAGTGTTAGGGTTAGACTTAGCTTTAGGGGTTAATACATTTATTATAATAGCGGTGAGCTCCGGTCGGCAGATTAGGGGTTAATAATTGAAGTTAGGTGTCGGCGATGTTAGGGAGGGCAGATTAGGGGTTAATACTATTTATTATAGGGTTAGTGAGGCGGATTAGGGTTTAATAACTTTATTATGATAGCGGTGCGGTCCGCTCGGCAGATTAGGGGTTAATAAGTGTAGGCAGGTGGAGGCGACGATGTGGGGGGCAGATTAGGGGTTAATAAATATAATATAGGGGTCGGCGGTGTTAGGGGCAGCAGATTAGGGGTACATAAGGATAATGTAAGTAGCGGCGGTTTACGGAGCGGCAGATTAGGGGTTAAAAATAATATGCAGGGGTCAGCGATAGCGGGGGCGGCAGATTAGGGGTTAATAAGTGTAAGGTTAGGGGTGTTTAGACTCGGGGTACATGTTAGGGTGTTAGGTGCAGACGTAGGAAGTGTTTCCCCATAGCAAACAATGGGGCTGCGTTAGGAGCTGAACGTGGCTTTTTTGCAGGTGTTAGGTTTTTTTTCATTGTTTCCTATGGGGGAATCGTGCACAAGCACATTTTTGAGGCTGGCCGCGTCCGTAAGCAACTCTGGTATCGAGAGTTGAAGCTGCGTTAAATATGCTCTACGCTCCTTTTTTGGAGCCTAACGCAGCCTTTCTGTGGACTCTCAATACCAGAGTTATTTTTATGGTGCGGCCAGAAAAAAGCCAGCGTTAGCTACGCGGGTCCTTACCGACAAAACTCTAAATCTAGCCGTATGTTTGCAAACCAAGTATAATGTTTCAAATATAGATACATGATTCTCAGAGGTATTATTCACACATCTATGCTATATACTGATATCTAGAGAGTTTAAGTGTTTTTAAACGTATGATTGAATAGTTAAACCAATAAAGATAAAGTATGAATGGTTAAAAATCGTTCCTGTATTATTCCGTGAGAATTTTTCCTAAATAATTACAGGGGTAAAGCACTCTTTTTTTGTTACAGACTTTGTAACTCATTTTTCTATCAGTCTCCTTAGTGCTATATTGCCCCCCTAACAGGTGCTTGTTGATTACAAACATATTTGGCACCTATAGGTTTTTACCATTAGTACTTCTTTACTACTACTATCTTGTTACTATAAATAATGATTTGCCTGTTTAAAATACAACCAATCATTTTTATGAATCTTATATATCCTTCGCAAATCACTAAAATTATATGGTTTCGACGTTAAGGGATCAAGTAGATGTTTAAGTAAGACAATACCCTTCTTCTTCCAGACCTGAAATACCCCACTATTAAGCCCAGGTTGAAATCTTGGATTCCCCAAAAAAGGCAGACCTTTCGAAATAATATGACTCCCTCCTTTCACCTTCATCATTTTCTCCAAGTTACAAGTATATCCTTTAATAGTGGATGTGAAAAAAAATCCTGATCCTAATTCTTTATTAGATGCATGAAGCATAAAAGGTAAAGAGCAAGGGGCACTTATACTGTAGATTCATCCATATTACAATTTGTGAAATTGCCTGTGCTAACCAGTCCAAAGAGCACCTCAGAAGTGATGCTTGATTATAGAATTTAATATTAGGTAAGGCCAAACCCCCTTTTATCTTTGGTAAATATAACTTATCTAAACTGATCCTTGCTTTTTTTCCTCTCCAGAGGAAATATCTTAAAGTCTTTAAGAATTTAAAAAGGTCCAGTTTTTTAATAGCCAGGGGCAACATTTGAAGAGGATATAATATTATAGGAAGGGTAAACATTTTAAAAGCTGCCACTCTCCCTGATAAAGAGAGGGGCAGATTCACCAATTTATTTAAGCTATCAACAATCTTTTGAAGAATTGTTGATATATTAAGGCTATACCAATTAGTTGGATTTGGCAAAAGATATATACCCAGATATTTCAAGCTCTTTACCTCAGTAAATGGATAAACCTGTTCCCTGTTTATTGTTCTTTTTAACAAAGGGTTTTTGCTTATATCGGGTAGCGTGCATATTACAAGTTAAAAGTCAAAAGTTTGTGCATGAGCAAAATCCGATGCTCACTAACAAGTTATCACAACCATGCTAACATTTACTACCCATAGAAGTCAATTTAGAGCGCAAACTGGAAAAAAACTAACACCTATACTCGCGCACTAACCCGACCGAAGTTATGGAAATATCACATTGCAATATATATACAAAATAATGTACTTTTTATTGTAAATATATATATATATATATATATATATATATATATATATATATATATATATATATATATATATAAATAGTACATAAGGGTTTAGCACTCACGATACAATCCTTTTGACCAGGGTGCTCAGCAAAACGATCCAGACACTTCCCACAAAAGCAGGCACTCACCGGGTTTAATGTGGCAAAAAAACTTTTAATCCAACAGAGTGATGTTTTGGGGTTTCACCCCCGTCCTCAGACTGCTGTTTGAGTCTGAGAACGGGGGTAAAACCCAGAAACGTCACTCTGTTGGATTAAAAGTTTTTTTGCTACATTAAACCCAGTGAGTGCCTGCTTTTGTGGGAAGTATATATATATATATATATATATATATATAAAATATTCACAGGATAAGAACTAATATTAAAAAGCTCAAAAAATACAAGAATATGATGAGTGCTCGAGACTGAGGTATACTCCTACCAAACTACCTCAAAAAATACTATCAATATATATAAATGTCTCCGCACCCAAAAATATGAACAGTATATGGAAACAAACAAGTAACACAAAAAAAAATATTACATCAACGTATCAACAGTTTAATAAACATAAAGAAAGAAAAAAAGCAAAACATAGAAAAAAATACCAAAAACTGATGCATAATCAGAGCAAAATACATACAAAACACATATATCAACATAAAATATACTGGGCGTCCCCAGTTAGCAAGAAGCAATATTAAGTGTCAGTCCAGACTGCAAAGTAAAAGCCAGTCCCAACAGCTTATAAAAATAATGAAATAGAGCTGTATAAGTAAAGCACTAGCTGTAACAGGATTAGATGCAAGCGAATAATAGAGCAGTTCATGCATATATGTTAGAGCAGTTCATGCATATATAAATATCAGAGTAATGAATAATGAGATGTGGCAGCTTGAAAGAAATCGGGCAGTTCATGCAATGTAATTCATACACTCATATCAGCATAGTATGCAGAGAAATGAAGGTTTGTGAGTGAACAATTCCTTTTTGCCTTAAAGTGGATGTAAAGTCACTGATAGCCGACAATCATAATTACTGTATCATCCAAAAATAGCATAAGTTTAAGTCATGATTTTTTAAAATACATAATATTATATCGATTTATATACTTAGATAATTCCAAACGTCTTGCGTTCTCCCTCCGCCCGCCATTTTGTTCTGCATTTATAACTTTGATTGACACTTCCCTAAACTAATAATTTGCTGTACCCCGTGGCGTCCAGCCCCTTTTTAATAACGTCACTCATGAATTTATGCGCATGCGTCTTTTATATGCGCATGCGTAAATCAACTTCAGCTGGCTTTCGAAGCGCTGCGCGTTCACGCTTGAGGCATGCGCATATAAAGCCGCAGCCACAACCAGACTACTATGTTGCTTTGAGAACATACCCGCTCGCTACGCATGCGCACAAAAATTAGCTGTCACGATCGCGAGTACACCCTTATTTATAAACGCATGCGCAATTGCCGAAGTATATCTTGAACGCATGCGCATAGACGGCAACAAATTTTAAACGCATGCGCACAAAAAGGAGCAATCGTGAGCGCGCATTGCTAATACGTCATAGAGCGGGTGGGACCGCTCTAGACGTTATGCGAGGAAAAGAAGGGAAGTTATGGATGGGAGGAGCTCGGAATCAAAACGGAGCTAAGTTACAAACTTGAATATAATGTTAAATTTTAGATATTTGAAGCAAATAACTATGCGGTATTAATAAAATAGTAAATAAGAATCGATTTTTATTTTCAATATGTAAAAAATTTACATTCACTTTAAACCAAATGATTCTCGGTGGGGTGGAGGTTAATTTTCCTCAATGTAGTAAAACATGTGTGTAAGGTATACAATAACACCGGCACTCCAGAACCAAAGTCCACCAGTAAAAACAGAAGAAATGCACTTTTTTAGCTCTATGAGCGATCTCACCCAATCCGTCCGGAATACGGGGTAACTTAGCAGCAATCTTCGTTGATGAATACACACTGGTCTGAGCACCACAACAAATGGATAAGGCAGGAAGTGGAACAATCATGTAGGTAATTCAAACAAGCCCGCTTGCATTTGCTACAGTCTGGAGTCTGACGTAACAACAGGCAACGCGCATTTCTGGCTCCGCCCTTCAACTTGGCCTGTCACTTCAAGAAAGCCACCTCCTTTTAAGGCATGATCAATGACAAAAGTGACGCCTACTCAACGTCAAACCTCAAAGTACTGACAAAAAGATAAATGTTACATCTTGAAAACAGACACACTGTCTGTGATAACTGAAACATGTATATATATATATCTAAATATATATCTAAAGAAGATAGATTAGTCATATGGCTTGACAAAAATGAACCCATAGTCTGTAGCTAATAAAACGGGTAATCATACTTATGAACCATAGCGGCAACTCTGGAGTGCTTATATGAAGCAACATAACATGAGGGGCAACATTAGCCTAATAGATCCTTTACTGACAAGCACTCCAGGTTTGCAGCCAAATGCCAACAATAATATTATCATCTACAGCTTTTAGAAAACAAAAACAATTATATACATCTGTAGTAGGGTATACAAGTCGCACAGGGGAAATAAAAAAAAAAAGGAGAACAAATAAAACATAATGTGAAGGCACAACCTACAATAAACCTAATTATCAAAAAAAATGTTATTTATTAATAGAAGATATGGATGGGCCACACAATCACTATATAAATGAACCCCAAGTAATTTCCCTATTTAAACCATAGGGAGTCATGGAATCCAATTTTTTTATACAAAGTGCTTCTTTTTCAAATAATAACTTCTGTCTATTCCCACCCCTCCTCAAGGGGCCTACACTATCCACAACTTGGAATTTCAATTGACTTTTATTATGTCCCAACAGTGTGAAGTGGTGAGCTACAGGGGCCGAGGTGTCCAATTTGCCTATGGCTGTATTATGTTGTTTAATTCTTTCTTTGATAGCTTTGGTGGTCTCGCCAACATAGGCCAGACTATACGGACATTTGATTACATAGACCACAAATTGTGATTTACATGTGTAGTGGCCTTTAATAGAAAGGCGTTTACCAGATCGCGGATGAGTTATCGTGTCTCCTGATTGGATTGAGTTACACTGTGCACAGTTGTTGCACGGAAAGGTACCATTAGGTACCTCACTGTTGACTACTCTATTCTGACCAGGGCCCACATCAGCCTTAACAAGAGTATCTCTCAAATTACGATTCCTTTTGTACTAAAATAAAGGGAAATCTTTAAAGGTATTAGCTAGAATCCTATCCTCAGATAACACAGACCAGTGTTTTTTTAGTACCTTCTTTAGAGGCTGGATGTGGTATCCATATGGGTTAATTAAGGGTTCTGTTTTTGATTTTTTTTCTCCATTAGTTGTTCACGGGGAATAAGATCTACTTTAAGTTTATTAGTTTCTAATAAATCCGTGGGATAACCCCTACTTTCAAACCTACAATAGAAATCGTTAAATTGATCATTCAACCCTGTCTCATCGTTGATAATCCTTTTTGCTCATAAAAGTTGCCTGAAAGGAAGGCTCTTTAATGTTTGTGGAGGATGAAAACTGGTAAATGCCAGAAGATTATTCCTATCTGTCTGTTTTCTGAATACGTCTGTGGACAAGAGCCCATTACTCAATGATACAGTGATATCCAAAAAGTTTTGGGTACATGGTCATATTCCATGGAGAATTGGAGATTTGAATCAAATGTATTCAATTCTTCAAAAAAGAAAGTAAAGAGTTAACATTGGCATCCGTTGATAGAATCGGAATTAAGGTAGAAAAAATCCTATTGGCTGATGCAATCAGCCAATAGGATTGAGCTGGCATTCTATTGGCTGATTGGATTAGCCAATAGAATGCAAGCTCAATCCTATTGGCTGATTGCATCAGCCAATAGGATTTTTTCTACCTTAATTCCGATTGGCTGATAGAATCCTATCAGCCAATAGGAATTCAAGGGACGCCATCTTAGATGATGTCATTTAAAGGAACCTTCATTCTTCAGTTGGACTTCGTTGGAAGAGGATGCTCCACGTCGGATGTCTTGAAGATGGAGCCGCTCCGTGCCGGATGGATGAAGATAGAAGATGCCGCCTGGATGAAGACTTCTGCCCATCTGGAGGACCTCTTCTGGCGGGCTTCGATGAAGACTTCTGCCCGTCTGGAGGACCACTTCGCCCGGCTTCGTTGAGGACTTCGGCCTGGCTGGGTGAAGACTTCTCAAGGTAGGGTGATCTTCAAGGGGTTAGTGTTAGGTTTTATTAAGGGGGTATTGGGTGGGTTTTAGAGTAGGGTTGGGTGTGTGGGTGGTGGGTTTTAATGTTGGGGGGTATTGTACTTTTTTTTACAGGTAAAAGAGCTTATTACTTTGGGGCAATGCCCCGCAAAAGGCCCTTTTAAGGGCTATTTGTAATTTAGTATACGGGTAGGGCTTTTTATTATTTTGGGGGGCTTTTTTATTTTATCAGGGGGATTAGATTAGGTGTAATTAGTTTTAAAAAATTGTGATTATTTTATTATTTTCTGTAATTTAGTGTTTGGTTTTTTTTTGTACTTTAGATAATTTTTTTAAATTGTATTTAATTGTATTTAGTTTAGGTAATTAATTTAATTATAGTGTAGTGTTAGGTGTAATTGTAACTTAGGTTAGGATTTATTTTACAGGTAAATTTGAATTTATTTTAACTAGGTAGCTATTAAATAGTTAATAGCTATTTAATAACTATTCCACCTAGTTAAAATAAATACAAAGTTGCCTGTAAAATAAAAATAAATCCTAAGCTAGCTACAATGTAACTATTAGTTAGATTGTAGCTATCTTAGGGTTTATTTTATAGGTAAGTATTTAGTTTTAAATAGGAATAATTTCGTTAATTGTAGTTATTTTATTTAGATTTATTTTAATTATATTTAAGTTAGGTAGGTGTTAGGGTTAGACTTAGATTTAGGGGTTTATAACTTTAATATAGTGCCGGCGACGTTGTGGGTGGCAGATTAGGGGTTAATATTATAATGTAGGTTGCGGCGATGTTGGGGGCGGCAGATTAGGGGTTCATAAGTATAATATATGTGGCGGCGGGGTACGGAGTGGCAGATTAGGGGTTAATAATATTATACAGGTGTCAGCGATGTCGGGGGCGGCAGATTAGGGGTTAATAAGTGTAATATTAGGGGTGTTTAGACTCGGGGTTCATGTTAGGGTGTTAGGTGTAGACATTAAAAGCATTTCCCCATAGGAATCAATGGGGCTGCGTTAGGAGCTTTATGCTGCTTTTTTGCAGGTGTTAGGTTTTTTTCAGCCGGCTCTCTCCCATTGATTCCTATGGGGAAATCGTGCACAAGCACGTTTTGCCAGCTCACCGCTACCGTAAGCAGCGCTTGTATTGAGGTGAGATGTGGAGCTAAATTTTGCTCTCCCCTCACTTTTTTGCGGCTAACGCCAGCTTTGTAAAAACCCGTAATACCAGCATTGTCTGTAGGTGAGCGGTGAGGGAAAACTGCTCGTTAGCACCGCACAGTCTTACCGACAAAACTTGTAATCTAGGCGATCATATATATCTCTCTCTATATATATCTATATACTGTATATATATATATATATATATATATATATATATATATATATATGTGTACTTTAGAATAACTAAAACATAATATTCTATGTGAAGAACATAGGAATGTAAACTGTTAATATTGTTGGGTTTACATACTTAAGTAAATGTGATCAGGCTCGTGTAAATTGTTGGGTGTTTTCTTTTGACTTTTTCCACTTAATTGAAGTGTATGTGGGAATACGCTAACGTGGTCGCGACATTTTAACTTTGGCTTTTTTGCACATCTTGTTAGCACATGAGTGAAAACGTTTTACTTTCAACTTGTAATACACTTGACACCTGACGTACGCAAAAAGCCGAAATCTAGCAGAGTTAATGAGAGAGCAGGAGAGAGCAAAATACTGCTTCACTTATAATCTAGCCCTCTATGGGTTAAAACACGAGGAGCATTGGAGTAAAATAGGAAACAATTGTTAAAAACTTTGTATCTCTACTATTAAGCATCATATTTAAAAGGGGCAACTCCCATGTGTCATATTTAATTGCTTTTCTATCTAATCCATCTTTCACTAGAACTAGATTCTTCAATAGCCTTTCCAGACTCAATAACTGCTGTCTTATTCTATAGAGACTATTCAATAATGATCCCTCGCCCTTCCATTATTTAGTTAATGTGCTTTGTACAATTAAATATATATTGTAGAGTCTGAAAAATTCAAGAGTAGCTGTTATTGAATTTCGTGCAGTATCCTTCTAATAAAAATTGCATGTTTTCATTGTAAAAATACAGACCTAACACATGGTTACAGAGGCTAAAATAATTAAGTCTACAAAATTAACTTCTGCAAAACAAAACAAAAAGCAGCACATACACACAAGCAATTTGAATTATTTTCTTGCAGCTGTTTTTTTTGTGGTGAAAAAGTCATGAGAAACAGAAGTTGCAGAGGGTTCTGTCATTGGTTGTTTTTGCAGGTGTCCAGAAAATGCAGGATATGATACATTCTGAATAGTTGATATTTAAAATAAATGTTATAAACCTATTATTATAATCTGCATAAAAAAATCTGCTATAAGAAATGCAATAGTTTCTTGTGTAGCACTTTTATAGAAACACTAAAGTCAAAATTAAACTTTCATGTTTCAAATAGAGCATGTAGTTTTAAGAGACTTTACAATTTACTACTGTAATGAAATTGTGCACCGTCTTTTTATATACACACTTTCTAAGGTGACAGCTACTACTGAGCATGTGAGTTCAGTGTATACATAAGGAGTCTGTGATTGGCTGATGTCTGTCACATGCTACAGGGTGTGGTAAATTAAAGTAAATTTAGAAATGTGTCAGAAAAAAATCTCATTCACCTAGACTACGAGTTTTGCGTTAGTGTTTAAACGCTGAAAAAATGGCCATTTCAGCGTTAAAACAGCAACCCAGCCATTACGAGTCGTTTCGGTATAGCTGTACCATAAGCATTTTAGCCTGTAACGCAACGTAAATCCTGCACTCAAAAAAATTAAGTTTTTGTGTGGGATTTCCATAGCGCTGCCATTACAAGTTTTGCAGTGAGGCTAAAAAGCTTGCTTTGCAGCCTATACCAACACGATCCATTTCGCAATCTGAGACCAGTAGTTATGAGTTTTACACAACAAAACTGTTACACAAAACTCATAACTAAACTGTTACAAAGTACACTAACACCCATAAACTATCTATTAACCCCTAAACCGAGGCCCTCCCGCATTGCAAACACTAAATTAAAGTTATCAACCCGTAATCTGCCGCTCCTTACATCGCCACAACTAATACAGTTTATTAACCCCTATTCTGCCGCTTCCCAACATCGTCACCACTATACTAAAGTTATTAACCCCTATTCCCCGACATCCCCGACATCACCCACACTATAATAAAGATATTAGCCCGTATTCCGCCGCTCCCTCTCTGGCCTCCCCATCTCTGGCCTCCCCATCACTGCCACTAAATAAACCTATTAACCCCTAAACCACCAGCCCCCCACATCACAAAAAAACTAAATTAAACTAGTAACCCCTAAACCTAACAACCCCCTAGCTTTAAATTAAAATTACAACATGTCTATCTTAAAATAAATAAAACTTACCTGGGAAATTAAAAAAAACTAAGTTTAAACTATAAATTAAACTAACATTACTATTATACTAAAATTAAAATAACCATCAAAGTCCCCCCTAACAGTAAAACCCACCACCCACCAAACCCCCCAAAATAAATAAACCTAACACTTAAAAATAGGATGAGAGCTACTGAAAATCCTATTGACTGTTTAAATCAGCCAATAAGATTTCAGTAGCTCTCATCCTATTGGCTGATTTGAATTTGAAGAATCAGCCAATAGGAATTCAAGGGACACCATCTTTAATCGCGTACCTTGAATTCACTATTCAGTGTACAGTGGCGAGGTGATCAGAAGAAGAGGATCCTCCACGCTCCATGGCTCCACGGTCGCCAGTCTTCAGTTCTGCCGTCGCCAGTTATCAGTTCCGCTGTCCCTGATGAAGAAAGAAGAGGTCCCCACTTGGAAGAAGATGTCGGTCGCTTGGAAAAAGACTTCACCGCATGGAAGAGGACCTTCTCCACTGGACTTCAGGACCTGTGAGTATCTATTTGGGGCTTTAGTGTTCGTTTTTAAAAAAAAAAAAAAAATTGTTTGTTTGTTTTTTTAGATTAGGGATGGGTAGAAAAAGAGCTCAATGTTCTTTTAAGGGTAATGCCCATACAAACGCGCTTTTCTGGGCAATGGGTATTTTAGGTTTTTTTAGTGTTAGGTTTTTTTATTTTGGGGGGTTTGGTGGGTGGGTGTTTTACTGTTAGGGGGTCTTAGTATGTTTAATGCTTAAAATAGCTGTTAAACTTAGGGCAATGCCCTACAAAAGGCCCTTTTAAGGGCTAATGATAGTTTATTCTTAGATTAGGGGGTGTTTTTATTTAGGGGGAGCTTTTTTATTTTCATAGGGATTAGGTTTAATTTTGTAAACTTTGGTAATTTGTTTTTTAATGTTCTGTAATGTTAGCCTTTTTAATTTTTTGTAATCTTAGCTTTTTTATTTTTTGTAACTTTAATATTTTTTAGTTTAGGTAACGTGTGTTAATTTAGGGGTGTTAGGTTAGGGGGCTTAGTAATTTAATTAGTTATTGGAGTTGTGGGTTTTGGCAGTTTAAGAGGTTAATAGGTTAATTAGGTTTATTCCGATGGGGGTTTCGGTTTAGGGGTTAATTAGGTTTATTGCGATGTGGGGGTTTTGTGGTTTAGGGGTTAATAGGGTAATTAGGTTTATTGCAATGTGAAGTGTGGAGTCCATGAGTAATTGCGCAGGAATTTAGTTTTTTTAGCAACCATCTAATTACCAAACACTGCTGCCTAAAGGACTTTCCCACCAAATACATCAAATTGGCGGAATCTAGAGAAAGTATGTTGCTGCCTTGCAAATTTCTTCAATATAAGCCTCATTCTTAAAAGACTGTTGTAGTCAAAAGTTCAATAAAGCATTTTGGAAAAGACTATCCTGCTTCCAAGTAAACCCTGATAATCAAGAGTTTTAGTCAAAAAGCTAAAGAAAAAGATATGGCCATCTGACCTTTATGCGGACCAAGGGACAAAAAAAATAAAAGGATTGTCTAAAAACCTTTGTAATTTGAAAGTATAATTTTAATGCTCCTACAATATATAAATTAAGTAAAACACCATCAAATTCATTATTTGGATTAGAGCAAGGAGATGGGCTATAATCTTCTGGTTGATGGTATCCAAAAATAACTTTAGGTAAAAAATCATATTGAGTCCTTAAATTGTCTTATCTTGATGAAAATAAGACAAGGAAGCTTGCAAAAAAAGAGAAAATATTTCAGAAAGTCTTCCGAGCAGAAGAGATTGCTAAAAGCAACAAAAACTTCCAAGACAGAAGCTAAATGTCCAAACCTAAAACGCTTGTAAAAAAACAACAACAAATTATTGTTCCAAAGAAGAGAAATTGATTTATCCTTGATAGCAAGACACTTATTAATTTGCAAGTTCTATGAAACAGAAAAAGACAAAGATCCCAAGTTATCAAAGTCTGGTGGACCTGATCCGACAGTGCGGATCAGGTCCGCCAGACTTCGCTGAATACGGCGAGCAATACGCTCGTTGTATTCAGCATTGCACCAGCAGCTCACAAGAGCTGCTGGTGCAACGCCGCCCCCTGCAGACTCACGGCCAATGGGCCGCCAGCAGGGGGGTGTCAATCAACCCAATCGTACTCGATCGGGTTGATTTCCGGCGATGTCTGTCCGCCTGCTCAGAGCAGGCGGACAGGTTATGGAGCAGCAGTCTTTGTGACCGCTGCTTCATAACAGCTGTTTCTGGCGAGCCTGCAGGTTTGCCAGAAACACGGGGCATCAAGCTCCATACGGAGCTTGATAAATATGCCCCAAAATCTCTTTAAAGAAATGTATAGCAGGAAAGCAACCACTTTCCAAATCATTTGAGTAACCTCTTTGGTATAAAAAAAATTGGTAATCAGTCTCTAATCCATCAAGATAAGAGACTCAAGATATTGATGATTGGAGAAAGCTTGACATACCTGTATGAATTAGATTCGCAAACCAAGTTCTGCAGGACCTGACTGAAGCAGTCAGATTAAAGAAGAATGCTCTATTCAATTCAAACTATGACTATTAGAAACAGAAGACATCAGGTCTATCTCGTAAAGACCCCATTTTTCCACAGTGCAGTAGAAAATTACTTGAATAATAAAACATTCCTCCTGAAGGGATTACCTACTCAGACATCCTGCTTTGGAGGCGAAATATAGAAAGTTTTTTGTGTCCAATCAAAATACCTTGAGACTTATTTTGTAGCTAAGGAAATTAAATAAAATTTCAGATAAGTTTCTCCTTTCAGAACAGGACAGCTCTGAAGGTACCTAAAGATTGCACATAGTCCAAGATAATTATTGGTCACCTTGCATCCTGAAGAAACTGAATACCTTGCACTCTCCTGGACCCCCAGACTGAACCCCAATCCAAGGGACATTATTTTCCAAGTTGGGCAAATAGAGGATGCCCTCAAAAAAATAGTTTGGAAATCTATACACCGGGATAGAGATTGCCTCACTGAAGAATGGAATAAAATCCTTGGTCTTGTTCCTAAACTTGAACTAAAGAAGACACCTTCGGGGCAGAGCTAGCCACGAGAGTGAGCAGACGCAACAGCACGGAGCTCTGCCAAACTTAGAGAGACTTACATTCATATTAACTTATTTGCAAGCATCTTTCACCCTCCACAGGTCTCTGATGCCGCTTGACCAGACTGGGAAACTCCACTGCAAAGCCAGAGACCGGCGGAGCTGTTGTTGTAAAGCCACAAATTTGTAGTGACCCACAAGACAGATCAGAGCCTCAGCTGAGGTCCATGGATGACCATCGATTGATCCCATTGTGTGCCGTTTGGAGCCGCTGACTCTGGTGGTGACTTAGAGCTGAGGGGGAGATTTTGTTGCTGCGCCTCACTAGTGCTTTGAGCGTGAAAAGCCGCTATCTTAGCTTCTGGTGAACGAAACCAGAAGTCTCCATCGGGCTGCCATCTAACAGGCATCAGATCCTCCCAGACACGACACAGAACAGTCAGCAGCCGTAAGTTACCCCTGTTACACACCCGCATATAGAAATCTTATTGGGGCCTGAAAACTCTTATCATTGGGCCACAAATACACTGCTGTTCCATTTACAGACCACGCCTGAGGCCTATATCGCCTAAATGTACTTTCAATAAAAAAACTGTGAGAATTACTGGGACTTAATATAGAATCGGCCTCCGGTTATCAGTGGACACAGTCAAGAGGCTCCTATTTCTGTGATCTCTCCCCTCCCTTTCCCGCCGGCCCTTATTGCCTGCGGGTCATAACCACAAACCCTTTGCCTACATCGCCCTGAGGGGATATTACTCCAAGGGAGAGACACATGTGCCACAAAGCTTACTCAGTGTCAGAAATCTGAAACAACTTTGGGCTCTTCTCAATCTTTCTAGAGAAATTTCCTCGCCTCTTGACTGGATGGTCCAGCTCAGATTGAACTGGGAGACTTTTGTACTTGTGATCCATAAACTCACCTACCCCATAGTAAAGCTAAAGCTCCTATCTTTAACAAACTTAAGCTAAAGCCCAAGTTGGAGACGGGGATGAGAGAGAGGGGAGAGGAGACAGGGAGAGCCGAATTTGATAGCAAGCAGTAACTAACTGTGCCACTATCAACACTTTAAACCTACTTTAACAAGTTTAAGTAAAATGGCCACTTAATTCCATGTGGGGAGAGGGGCGCTGGGAGCCTGTGTGACTAATAGTTGGTGGTTCACTTACTGTATTTAAAAGAATCATTCGCTGTATTTATACTGTTTCAACATTTCTCTGGTAAAGAGACAACCCTTTATATTTGCTAAATAGACCTGTATAAACTGTCAAAGACACCTCCTTCAACATGTCACAGTCAAATAAAAAGAAAACAACAAATTCCCAATCTATTAAACGGACAGTAGCAGTTAATTTTCACTCCTCTGCACTAACACCAGCTACCACCATGATGGAAGAAGTCTCACCTCCCTCTAGCCCAGAAGCTACATCTCTTTTGGCAGAGGCAGCTAGAAATCTTGATGTTGAAGATCATACTCAACTTACACCTGCGTTCATATTGAATTCTCTAAAGTCTCTCTTAGATACCCACCATGCATCTTTTTCAGAACAACTAACTACTTCCATTGCTGATTTAAAAAAAAGAATTTGCAACTACCAATGAAAGACTCGACAACCTCGACTGAAAACAGGAGGATATGGTAGTTGATCAGTTTAATGTATTAAGCTATACTCAAAATCTATTGATACAACTCTCAGACCTTGAAGAAAAATTGTCAGACCTAGAGAACAATTTCCGGATAAGAGGAAAATCTGAGGATATTGCCACAGTGGATCTAATTCCTTATCTAACTGAACTATTCCATCTCCTGGCTAATCCCAACCTCGGATACAGAGGACATTATTGATCGAGCACATCGATTGACATGGCCTTAAAGCCTAGCCTCAGACCAACCTTGAGTTGTAATAGTCAGATTACATTTCTACACCTATAAAGAACGTCTGCAGAAAGTTATGCTTTGCAAACCTTCCATTCCAGATAAATTTGCTCACATTAAAGTCTTTGCAGATTTAGCCCCACGAACACTACAACAAAGAAAGTCCTTTAGTGAAATCACAAGAGTTTTACAACAGCATCAAATTCTATACAGATAAAGAATTTTTGACAAAGCTTTTAATCTCTAAAGATAACACAACTCATATTATCTCTGATGCGGAACAAGGCACAAAACTGCTAACCTCTTGGAATCTACAACATCCTACACCACCAAACACATCTTCAAATCTGCATGTTGCCTGCCAAGAACTACCCTGGTGCATCAAAACTTATCTGCTACACCTCAACCACCACCTAGGGAATGCTGACCGTTCCATCAATCATCTACTATCTACAAAACCTTAGGATCACTTTTCTTATAGCCCCTGGCTATAAATTATATAAACACTATAAGAGCATCCTAAGGTGATTTTATCTATGATGATGCAGAAGAAGCTGATAATGTAACTTTAGGATGACTTTCAGACATTGCGCATACTTGGAGGAGGCATAGCCCCCACAACTACAGAGTGATCAAACCTTTAAATCCTCATGCAAATTCTAAAGCACTCCCTTGTATTGCGTAAACAGAGGGAGGACAGATTATTTTAGAGGCAAGAGCAGCATTAGACTGTTAGAATGACTTTTGCGATCCAGCTGAACTGGTAACAATCCTGACAAATAGAAAATAACATTATCAGTAGATTTACCATATAAAGGATAATTTCAGAATGCTCCATGAAATACACAGACAGACACAGTAGTAGAATAAAGTACACAACAACTGTGGGCAATAAGTAAAAAGGGAAGACCTTCTTGTGTTATAAAAGTTAATAATAATACTAATGTACTGCATAGAAAAAGAGACTTCTCACATTGCCAAACATTTAAATCCCTTTTACTGTGTATATAATGGGGGGTATAAGGGTGCATTGAAATGTAACTCCCAGGAGAATAACCTTAATAGTAAATAGGAGCTGTTACCACATAATAAAGGTTTCATAATTACTAGCCTAAGTATGAAAAAGTCTAAGTTATAAAGTTGGAAATAGTTAATTGTGTATGTCTCCTAGCTTTAATGTACCTAAGAGTGATGTACCTGCTAGTAGCCCGTGGGCTAAGAGAGTGCAAAAAAAGTCTTAATTTAACCTTAAGACACACCTACTCTACTGTGTTTAACAGCTGCAGAAATGACTACTTCAAGTAGAATTACCATCCAGTAAAGTAAACGTAACAGCAGAGGATCTGTGATTATATCTATGATTCAACAGGAGGAGTGACTGGTCCCTGTAGGCAACACCTGTAGGCACATTCGTGACTAGCTCCTCACTGGGAGTGATTATGCCTTTATCCGATACTCCATTCACCCCTCTGTCCCAAGTAGTAGCTCTCTGAGGGGGGAAATGGGCTCCAAATCAGTCTGAGAACCCCTCTCAACAAAGAATCTAGAGCACCTCTATTCTTTACCTTCCTACTGTGGGGGAAAAGAAAAGACTGGAATCCAAGAGATGTAGTAGGGATTAAGTGCTCTTAGAGCTTTGGGAATCTTTGCCGCCTCCTAATGGCCAGGAGCTGATACCCAGGAGTAATTGCTTGTGGACTTTCACCACCTTATGAAAGAAAGGAGGGTTTAAGATTCAGGACAGCTGGGTTCAATATTGTCAGGAATTTCTTATTTTGGGCTTGGGCCATAGGGGAAGCAAAGGTTATGTATAGAAAGGGAGCTTACATTATAGGAGTGGCTTATGACATAAATGGCAGTGTTTACACCAGAGTGTACAGATAATTTTGAGGTTATTTTATTTAGATTGACCTTTGCATTGGCTTTTCTTAGGGCAGTGAGGATTGGGTTTGTGGTAGAAAGTAAAAAAAAATATCAAAATGCATTTGTTTAGATGCATTTTGTTTAGAAATTAAGAATAATTACATTGATTGGGATGGTTGAATCAAACTCATACACAATGTTTATAGATGATCTTCAATGGCTATAGGCACAAAATGATTCATGGTACAAAGAAAATCATAATAATTATTTTAACATATGATGTTGAATTATTGTTTGTATGTTAAAAAAATATAACATTACATTCCATTTATTTTACAATACTTTAAAGTAGTTTTTTTTTTTTAAAAAATTAAAAACAGAGGTTATTCTTCACTTAACTTTGTTTTCTATAGAACATAATCATAATCACTTTTTTGCTGCCAAACACATTTTGCATAATGAAGAAGATAAGAAGCAATGTGCAGAGATCAGCTAGATTACGAGTTTTGCGGTATGAGTGAAAAAGCAGCGTTAAGGCTCATAACGCTGCTTTTTCATTACCGCTAGTACTACGAGTCTTGCAGATTTAGGGGCATCACACACTTTTTTGGCCTTAACGCAAATTAACTTACGCAATTTGTGTAAAGTCTTTTTTCAATGGGACTTCCATAGCGCCGATATTACAAGCTTTTTCTGGGAGGCCAAAAAGTGAGCGGTACAGCCTATCCCGCAAGATTCGTAACGCAATCTAAAGTCAGTAGTTTTGAGTTTTACGCTACAAAGCCGTAACATAAAACTCATAAGTGTTAAAAGTACACTAACACCCATAAACTACCTATTAACCCCTAAACTGAGGCCCTCCTGCATCGCAAACACTATAATAAAATTATTAACCCCTAATCTGCTGCTCCAGACATCACCGCCACTATAATAAACATATTAACCCCTAAAGCGCTGTACTCCCGCATCGCAAACACTAGTTAAATATTATTAACCCCTAATCTGCCGCCCCTAACATCACTGCAACCTACCTTCATTTATTAACCCCTAATCTGATGCCCCTAATGTCTCCGCCACTATACTAAATGTATTAACCCCTAAACCTAAGTCTAACCCTAACACCCCCTAACTTAAATATAATTAAAATAAATCTAAATAAAACTTGCTATCATTACCTAAATAATTCCTATTTAAAACTAAATACTTACCTGTAAAATAAACCCTAAGCTAGCTACAATATAACTAATAGTTACATTGTAGCTAACTTAGGTTTTATTTTTACACTACAATTAAATAAATTACCTAAATTAAATACAATTACCTAAATTACAAAAAAACAACACAAAATTACACAAAATAAAATAAGAAATTATCAGATATTTAAACTAATTACACCTAATCTAATAGCCCTATCAAAATAAAAAAGTCCCCCCCGCCAAAAATTAAAAAACCCCTAGCCTAAACTAAACTACCAATAGCCCTTAAAAGGGCCTTTTGTGGGACATTGCCCCAAAGAAATCAGCTCTTTTACCTATAAAAAAAAATACAGGGGGGGCGGAGTCGGCCACGGAACAGCATGGTCGCAAAAAGATAGTGCTCCGTGTAGCTGACTCCTGCCGGGTCATATAACAACTGACCAGGAGATATCACCACAAGCACAACCTGGACAAGTGATTCCGGAGGCAGAGGGGCATAAAATAGCACCATATGTGACACC
Source organism: Bombina bombina (assembly GCF_027579735.1). NCBI lineage: Eukaryota > Metazoa > Chordata > Amphibia > Anura > Bombinatoridae > Bombina > Bombina bombina. The sequence continues at coordinate 1,068,531,066 of NC_069502.1, forward strand.
ACAGAGCGCCGGAGACACAGACATAACTCCTAAGCTGGTGCAGCCTGGGCCTACAGACGCTACGTAAGTGGCGCGAATCGACACTAACGATAGATCTGCGCGGAGCTGAGGGAAGGAGAAGGGTGCTGAGAGAACCTTACAGATATCTACCCAGCAGCAGTCCCAGCACCACGATCCACGAGACAAAGGGACAGATACACTGGCAGATACCATCACCGCCTCAGAGGTATAATAAGGGGAGAGTGGGGACCCACGATCCTTAAATATAAAACCCCAATCAGCCATACCACTATCTCAATTAAGAGACTATACATAAAAGACCCGGAGGTGGAAATCCTAACTGTAACCCCTCTCTCCCCCAGCTGCGCATGAGGCCATAGAGAAGCCAGCACAGGCTGCAGCACAGAGACTTCTAATGTAAAATCCGAAAGGGACATAATACAGCTGCAGCCATATCAATCCCCACAAGCAGTTGATAAACATAAATCTTAGAACCATAACTCCACTGGGGAATGTAAAGGATTGTGCCTCATAGTTTGAAATAATATCCAGCAATCACCCATATGAGGGAGAAGTGTTCATGTGTTATGTGAGAGCCGCTGTGAGGAGGGCTTTTATTCAGGAAAGAGACTTTTCACGATCTGAAGAGGTAATTGTTTGAGCAAATACACTATTTACAACAAGTCCCCAATCAGGACAGAGCCACCCCTAGACCCACCACAAAGATGACATCTAAAAGACAGCAAAAAATAGATAAAATTCAAAAATCAGCAGGCTCCTCAAACCCAAAGCTGAACTCCTTCTTTAAAACAGCGCCAGCACCCAGTGCAAACCCACCATGCTCTCCCTCATCTGAGAAAGATGAGGATGGTGCAGAAGACCCCCCTTTTGAGGAAGAATCACCCCTCACTAGGGCAGACTTGAATGCTTTACCCTCTAAGGAAGATTTTACAACCTTTATGCAGCAAGTCAGTCAAATAATTCGAGATGGTTTGGCAGAAGTCAAAAAAGACGTTACTGAGCTGGGTAATAGAGTAGTACAGCTAGAGGAATATGCTGAAGAAGTGTCAGAATCCACAAATCTTACTACACTGCAACTTCAACATCAAAATACAGAGATTACCCAGCTGCAAAATCAATTTGAAGACTTAGACAACAGAGGCCGCAGACAAAATTTGAGGATAAGGGGCATCCCTGAAAACATCTCGCCTGCAGCACTACAGCAATATCTTCAAGGCCTGTTCTGCTACTTGCTTGATACAACGGCAGATACGGAAATAATGTTGGACAGAGCCCACAGGGCATTGAGGCCGAAACCGCAACCCTCTGCACCACCTAGAGGCGTTATTTTAAAATGCCACTATTTTCAAGAGAAAGAAAACATCTTAGCAGCAGCAAGAAAGAAATCACCAGTCCACTACCTAGACACCCCTCTTCAAATATATGCTGACTTAAGCCCACTCACCTTATCGAAACGCCGAGAGGTGGGTTTTCTCACAACCCACCTGAGAGGACTAGGGATACCATATCGCTGGGGCTTCCCTTTTTCTTTGAGAGCATCAAAAGACAACAAAGAGGCCATCTATAGAGACTTGGAGGATCTGGACACTTTTTGCATGCACCTAAATATAACACAACCAAGAATACCTGAAGAAAGCAGCAAAAGTCAGGTAGAAAACACAGTACAGCACCTCTCACCAAAAGCACAAAGACAGAAATGGACGACGGTCCAAAGGAAATCCAAATCGGCATTGCTGAAACAAGCACATAAAGATCCCAACGCTACAGTTCCACCATGAAGACACAATTGGCGGCGCCCCCGAGGACTTCTCCCATGAAGAACAGGCCCATTATTAACGTGGGCCTTGAAGATAGAATAACCAGCAAACCTAGCTGGTGAAATAGTATCAAGCCACTTAAGTATAAATATCTGTTCTCCAACTTTGTCTTTTGTTTTTTCCTTTTCTTTTAATAATTTCAAGAAGCTATTAGCCTATACTCCAGACATTAGAACTGTACAAACTCTGGACAATTGCACATTTTCATTTTAGCCGGCGGGATCAGCAGCAGAAACCAGATTGCTGTTTCCCCCCCACTTTTCTAGTATTATGAGAGTAAACTATGTAATATTAGACGATGTTATTTTGTTCTCTGTTATGTTTATTGTTAATAAGTTATTTAATATTTATGTATTCCTCTTGATCCATCCACAGAAACATTACTTCAGAAGGGATGGTTGTCTCCTACAGTTACAAGGGTTGGTCTCTGGTCCATCGGGCTGGGGGGAAGGCAGGGTGCCTCCAGGGAACTACATCTCTCAGCAAGGTAAGAGCTCGCACGCACACCAGAAAAAACACAATGCATAGACACATATGTATAACATCACAGAACACCAAGGGACTTAACTCACCCTCCAAATGATCTATAGCATTAAAATGGTTTGCTAAGCAGAAAAGCTCGATCGTATTTATACAGGAAACCCACTTCACCAAAAACTCAGAACCCAAGTTCTCTTCAAGAGATTTCCCTACAAGCTACCTTAGTTCCAATGTGAAGAAGAAAAATGGGGTGGGCATCATGATACACCGCAATACACCCTTTCAGTTGATCAACACAATAGGAGATAAGGAAGGTAGAATTCTCATAGTGATAGGGTTAATATATAACAGACCTGTGACATTAGTTAATGTATATGCACCCAATTCCAACAGAACACCCTTTTTTAGAAAAATGCTCTCATTGGTCCTAGAAAACAGGAAAGGGATACTGATTTGGGGGGGGGGACCTTAACGTCACTATGGACCCCCTGCTGGACACGACCTCCTCCAACACAAACACAGCCCACAGACCCCCGGACTCAGTGTACCGCTGCCTTAGGCAGTTAGGACTGATTGATGCATGGAGGATACAACATCCCCGACAGAGAAATTACACATTCTACTCCCACCCCTGGACCTCATACTAACGACTGGATTACCTGTACATAGACCAATCAAACCTCTCTCTAGTGATAGACTCTGATATCCAGCCCACCACGTGGGCTGATCACTCAGTGGTCTCTATCTCCCTAAATTGGCCAGAAACTCCAGTGAGTCCTTACATTTGGAAACTTGACGAATACCTCTTACGCCACCCACCAACATACCAGTCTTTATCCACTTCCATCACAGAATACTTCCAATTAAATGTGAATACAGAGACATCACCACTTAGCATATGGGAGGCGCATAAGGCAGTAATCAGGGGAGAGTGTATTAAACACAGAGCCTACATTAAGAAAACACAAAACATGGAAATGAACACTTTACTTTCAAAGTTACGAGACTTAGAACTGGAACACAAACAACGACCAAAAGACTCACAACTACTATCTTCAATTACTACAGTCAGGACGGACCTAAATAGCATACTCATGAGAGAGGCCCAGAGAACAGCACTAAAACTTAGGAAAACATTCTTTTTTGAGGGAAACAGAACAGGCTCACTGTTAGCAAGAGCCCTGAGAAATAAGACTGGCCAAACACACATACACAAAATTCAAAAACAGAACGGGAAAGATACTCATGACAGCAAGGAAATAGCAGACAACTTCAGAGATTTCTACGCTAGACTATACAACCTAGAACGACTAGAGACGCAGGCACACATCCGAGAAATGGAACAATATATTCAGGAGGCGAATCTAAATCCCTTGTCCGAATCGCATATGAAAGACCTAGACCAACCAATAACCCTAAAGGAAATTCTGACAGTTATATCCCGCCTCCCAGCGGGGAAAAGCCCGGGCCCAGACGGGTTTACCAACTCGTACTATAAATCCTTCAAAAATATCCTGGCCCCTCACCTCTTATCTCTGTTTCAAGCCATAGATAATAACCTCAGATTCTCACCAGATATGCTATTAGCACACATAGCAGTTATATTAAAACCAGACAAACCACAGGAACAGCCGGGTAGCTACAGACCTATCTCGCTACTAAATTCAGACATAAAGATATTCAGTAAAATTATAGCAAATCGTATAAATACAGTACTGAATGAAATCATACACACCGACCAAGTGGGCTTCATGCCCGGTCGTGAAGCTCGCGACAATACAATACGAGCATTATTGTTATCTACATATGCAAAATCACATGATATACCGGCAGTGATAATGACGACGGATGCGGAAAAAGCGTTCGATAGGACAAACTGGCTTTTTCTCAAAAAATCATTAGAGATGTTTGGCTTCGGACCCAAAATGATAGACAGAATTGGTAGCCTATATACATGCCCAGGAGCCAGAGTTAGGGTGAACGGCATGCTTTCAGACTCATTCCCCATACGAAACGGTACACGCCAAGGGTGCCCCCTCTCACCCATGCTGTTTATACTGACAATGGAGGTATTTGCAGAGCACATACGCAATAATAAGGAAATAAAAGGTATCTCCATAGGACCCAACGAATTTAAAATCGCTATGTATGCAGATGACGTCCTCTTTTCAGTTACCTCCCCCAACAGTACCATTCCAAAGATACTTAATGAGATAGAGAAATTTGGCGCTTTCTCGAATTTCTCAGTTAACCAAACCAAGTCAGAAGTCTTAAACATTTCACTCAGCACACCGGAATTTCGTAAACTGTCACGAGTTTGTCCCCTGCGTCTACAGTCAGAGTCAGTTAGATACTTAGGTGTTCATCTCTCCCCCTCTCCCTCCACCCTCTTCAAGAAAAATTATGAGTCCCTGCTTAACACAATATCCAGAGACCTCACCACATGGGCAACCAAAACACTTTCATGGTGGGGTAGGATACATTCCATTAAAATGACGATACTACCCAAGATTCTATACTTACTACAGGCCCTGCCAGTCCACCTTCCCACTTGGTTCTTGAATCGGGTACAGAGACAGATAAACACCTACGTCTGGGGCAAGATTAGACCCAGAGTCAACAGGGCCACCTTATACAGGCCCACGATTATGGGCGGGGTAGGCCTCCCCAAAATAGAGGAATATTATCGTGCTGTGACTCTCCAGAGGATATTGGATTGGCACTGCTCAACGATACATAAAGCATGGGTCTCCATTGACTCCCACATCCTCCAGGTCCCTTTTGTGAGAGCATTATGCTGGGTTCCCCCTGATCTACGACCAAAACAATGTGGGCACTTAGACATACACAAACACCTCTTCAAAGAATGGGAGAAAATAAAAACTCTATACCCTCACATCTCATCCACTAGGTCTCCTCTGTTCCCAATAATTCTTAACACAGAGATGGTGGGGGGACTGGACAAGGGATTTAGACGACTTAAGGAATGGGGATACACAATACCATTAAGCAGGTTTTTAGAGAATGGGAAGTTACTGGACAGACACAGGTTAGAAACTATAGCAGATGGCCGGTATACACACTGGCTTAAATACGCACAACTTCAGCATTTCCTACAGACGTCTCCACATAAGAAGGAGTTTCTCCGCCCTTTGACAGCTTTTGAGAGATTATGCGACAGAGAAACAGCAATACACGGCTCTCTGTCTTTATCTCGTCGGCTCTTATTAGAACCTCAAAGCACCACACTTCCAAACTTTACTACAAGATGGGCTCATGACTTACACACCGACATAGACGAGGACTCCTGGCACATTATATTTCAAAGAACGAAAAAATCTTCCATTTCTCCACAAATACTTGAAATGAATTATAAGATCCTATCTCGCTGGTATCTGACCCCGACTAGACTGAGCACCATTTACCCTGACTCCTCTCGAATGTGTTGGAGGGGATGTGGTGGACAGGGTAGTTTGTTGCACATGTGGTGGGACTGCCCCATAATAACGGGTTTCTGGAAGGAATTGGAGGCATACTTTCAGAGATTGGTAGGAGAAGATTTCCGGCTAACACCTAGAATATAAATGACACCACCCACATCACATGTAAGTTGAGGAACCTTATAATACAAATAGGGCTAAACGGAGCTCGATCTCTAATAGCTAGAGCTTGGAAGACGTCATTGTCCCCAACCAAAGAGATGTGGCTGGAGAGGACATCCGAACTCATGTGTCTAGAGGAATACGGGTTCTTAAAACGGGGTAGGCTAACCTTCTTTCTAGACGCCAAATTTCTATGGGAAACTATACATTTGTCATCTCTACACTCAACACAATAATTTTTAGTTCCACATGAGCGATGAGATCAATGACTGGGAAACAGACTTGCTTCCCCCCCTCCCCTTCCCTTCTGGCTCGTGGACCGGGGACGACCCTGAGGAGACACACCGATAATAGGTGAGTTAGCATAGCAGATAAGACTGGTAAGACAGATAGCTCTAAGATATTGAGTAATGTAACACACATATATGTGATATTCTTTACTTAGGAATACTGAGTTAGTTAGTAGTTAAGTTAAATTAAGTTATGTTGGCACTGTAATACTGTCTGAACGATTAAACAGGTTCTAATTGTAAAACAAATATGATGTATAACGACAGTATGATATACTATGTAAATTGAAAACATAATAAATAAATAAAAAAATAAAAAAAAAAAAAATACAAACAACCCCCCAACAGTAAAACCCACCACCCACACAACCAACCCCCCAAATAAAATCCTAACTAAAAAAACCTAAGCCCCCCATTGACCTGAAATGGACATTTGTATGGGCATTGCCCTTAAAAGGGCATTTAGCTCTTTTTCAGCCCAAAAGGCCTAATCTAAAAATAAAACCCACCCAAAAAAAAAAACTTAAAAAAACCTAACACTTACCCCCGAAGATCCACTTACAGTTTGAAGACCGGACATCCATCCTCAATGAAACTGGGAGAAGTCTTCATCCAAGCGGCAAGAAGTCCTCAGCGAAGCCGGGAGATATCTTCATCCAAGCCAGCAGAAGTGGTCCATCCATCCGTCGCGGAGCGGCTCCATCTCCAAGACATCCAGCGTGGAGCATCCTCTTCTTCCAACGACTAACGACAAATGAAGGTTCCTTTAAATGACTTCATCAAAGATGGCGTCCCTTTAATTCCGATTGGCTGATCTGATTGGTTGAATTCTATCAGCCAATCGGAATTAAAGGTGAAAAAATCCTATTGGCTGATGCAATTCAATGCTCCAAACAAGATTCCTGTCCCTACCTAAGTGTGCTCTTCAACAAAGGATAGAAAGGGAAGCAAGCAAAATTACCAATAGATGTAAAGATATCTTTTTTTATTGCAAATTAAAATGTTAATGTTCAATTTTATGTCCATCTAATAATTAGAATTGTGGGGCTATAATATATAAATTCAGTATTAGAATAGTATTAGTTAGTAAGACCTAGATTTGGAGTTTGGCGGTAGCCGTGAAAACCAGCGTTAGAGGCTCCTAACGCTGGTTTTAGGCTACCGCCGGTATTTAGAGTCACTCAAAATAGGGTCTAACGCTCACTTTTCAGCTGCGACTTTTCCATACCGCAGATCCCCTTACGTCAATTGCGTATCCTATCTTTTCAATGGGATCTTCCTAACTCCGGTATTTAGAGTCGTTTCTGAAGTGAGCGTTAGACATCTAACGACAAAACTCCAGCCGCAGGAAAAAAGTCAGTAGTTAAGAGCTTTCTGGGCTAATGCCGGTTCATAAAGCTCTTAACTACTGTACTCTAAAGTACACTAACACCCATAAACTACCTATGTACCCCTAAACCGAGGTCCCCCCACATCGCCGCCACTCAATTAAAATTTTTTAACCCCTAATCTGCCGACCGCCACCTACGTTATCCTTATGTACCCCTAATCTGCTGCCCCTAACACCGCCGACCCCTATATTATATTTATTAACCCCTAATCTGCCCCCCACAACGTCGCCTCCACCTGCCTACACTTATTAACCCCTAATCTGCCGAGCGGACCTGAGCGCTACTATAATAAAGTTATTAACCCCTAATCCGCCTCACTAACCCTATAATAAATAGTATTAACCCCTAATCTGCCCTCCCTAACATCGCCGACACCTAACTTCAATTATTAACCCCTAATCTGCTGCTCCAGACATCACCGCCACTATAATAAACATATTAACCCCTAAAGCGCTGCACTCCCGCATCGCAAACACTAGTTAAATATTATTAACCCCTAATCTGCGGCCCCTAACATCACCGCAACCTACCTTCATTTATTAACCCCTAATCTGCTGCCCCTAATGTCTCCGCCACTATACTAAATTTATTAACCCCTAAACCTAAGTCTAACCCTAACACCCCCTAACTTAAATATAATTAAAATAAATCTAAATAAAACTTGCTATCATTAACTAAATAATTCCTATTTAAAACTAAATACTTACCTGTAAAATAAACCCTAAGCTAGCTACAATATAACTAATAGTTACATTGTAGCTAACTTAGGTTTTATTTTTACACTACAATTAAATAAATTACCTAAATTAAATACAATTACCTAAATTACAAAAAAACAACACAAAATTACACAAAATAAAATAAGAAATTATCAGATATTTAAACTAATTACACCTAATCTAATAGCCCTATCAAAATAAAAAGTCCCCCCCCCAAAATTAAAAAACCCCTAGCCTAAACTAAACTACCAATAGCCCTTAAAAGGGCCTTTTGTGGGACATTGCCCCAAAGAAATCAGCTCTTTTACCTATAAAAAAAATACAAACAACCCCCCAACAGTAAAACCCACCACCCACACAACCAACCCCCCAAATAAAATCCTAACTAAAAAAACCTAAGCCCCCCATTGACCTGAAATGGACATTTGTATGGGCATTGCCCTTAAAAGGGCATTTAGCTCTTTTTCAGCCCAAAAGGCCTAATCTAAAAATAAAACCCACCCAAAAAAAAAACTTAAAAAAACCTAACACTTACCCCCGAAGATCCACTTACAGTTTGAAGACCGGACATCCATCCTCAATGAAGCTGGGAGAAGTCTTCATCCAAGCGGCAAGAAGTCCTCAGCGAAGCCGGGAGATATCTTCATCCAAGCCAGCAGAAGTGGTCCATCCATCCGTCGCGGAGCGGCTCCATCTCCAAGACATCCAGCGTGGAGCATCCTCTTCTTCCAACGACTAACGACAAATGAAGGTTCCTTTAAATGACTTCATCAAAGATGGCGTCCCTTTAATTCCGATTGGCTGATCTGATTGGTTGAATTCTATCAGCCAATCGGAATTAAAGGTGAAAAAATCCTATTGGCTGATGCAATTCAATGCTCCAAACAAGATTCCTGTCCCTACCTAAGTGTGCTCTTCAACAAAGGATAGAAAGGGAAGCAAGCAAAATTACCAATAGATGTAAAGATATCTTTTTTTATTGCAAATTAAAATGTTAATGTTCAATTTTATGTCCATCTAATAATTAGAATTGTGGGGCTATAATATATAAATTCAGTATTAGAATAGTATTAGTTAGAAAGACCTAGATTTGGAGTTTGGCGGTAGCCGTGAAAACCAGCGTTAGAGGCTCCTAACGCTGGTTTTAGGCTACCGCCGGTATTTAGAGACACTCAAAATAGGGTCTAACGCTCACTTTTCAGCCGCGACTTTTCCATACCGCAGATCCCCTTACGTCAATTGCGTATCCTATCTTTTCAATGGGATCTTCCTAACTCCGGTATTTAGAGTCGTTTCTGAAGTGAGCGTTAGACATCTAACGACAAAACTCCAGCCGCAGGAAAAAAGTCAGTAGTTAAGAGCTTTCTGGGCTAACGCCGGTTCATAAAGCTCTTAACTACTGTACTCTAAAGTACACTAACACCCATAAACTACCTATGTACCCCTAAACCGAGGTCCCCCCACATCGCCGCCACTCGATTAAATTTTTTTAACCCCTAATCTGCCGACCGCCACCTACGTTATCCTTATGTACCCCTAATCTGCTGCCCCTAACACCGCCAACCCCTATATTATATTTATTAACCCCTAATCTGCCCCCCACAGCGTCGCCTCCACCTGCCTACACTTATTAACCCTTAATCTGCCGAGCGGACCTGAGCGCTACTATAATAAAGTTATTAACCCCTAATCCGCCTCACTAACCCTATAATAAATCGTATTAACCCCTAATCTGCCCTCCCTAACATCGCCGACACCTAACTTCAATTATTAACCCCTAATCTGCCGACCGGAGCTCACCGCTATTCTAATAAATGTATTAACCCCTAAAGCTAAGTCTAACCCTAACACTAACACCCCCCTAACTTAAATATAATTTAAATCTAACGAAATTAATTAACTCTTATTAAATAAATTATTCCTATTTAAAGCTAAATACTTACCTGTAAAATAAATCCTAATATAGCTACAATATAAATTATAATTATATTATAGCTATTTTAGGATTTATATTTATTTTAGAGGAAAACTTTGTATTTATTTTAACCAGGTACAATAGCTATTAAATAGTTAAGAACTATTTAATAGCTAAAATAGTTAAAATAATTACAAATTTACCTGTAAAAGAAATCCTAAACTAAGTTACAATTAAAACTAACACTATACTATCAATAAATTAATTAAATAAACTACCTACAATTACCTACAATTAACCTAACACTACACTATCAATAAATTAATTAAATACAATTCCTACAAATAAATACAATTAAATAAACTTGCTAAAGTACAAAAAATAAAAAAGAACTAAGTTACAAAAAATAAAAAAATATCTACAAACATAAGAAAAATATTACAACAATTTTAAACTAATTACACCTACTCTAAGCCCCCTAATAAAACAACAAAGCCCCCCAAAATAAAAAATGCCCTACCCTATTCTAAATTACTAAAGTTAAAAGCTCTTTTACCTTACCAGCCCTGAACAGGGCCCTTTGCGGGGCATGCCCCAAGAAGTTCAGCTCTTTTGCCTGTAAAAAAAAACATACAATACCCCCCCCCCCAACATTACAACCCACCACCCACATACCCCTAATCTAACCCAAACCCCCCTTAAATAAACCTAACACTAAGCCCCTGAAGATCATCCTACCTTGTCTTCACCTCACCAGGTATCACCGATCCGTCCTGGCTCCAAAATCTTCATCCAACCCAAGCGGGGGTTGGCGATCCATCATCCGGTGCCTGAAGAGGTCCAGAAGAGGCTCCAAAGTCTTCATCCTATCCGGGAAGAAGAGGCGATCCGGACCGGCAACCATCTTGATCCAAGCGGCATCTTCTATCTTCATCCGATGACGACCGGCTCCATCCTGAAGACCTCCACCGCGGACCCATCTTCTTCCGGCGACGTCCAACTGCAGAATGACGGTTCCTTTAAGGGACGTCATCCAAGATGGCGTCCCTCGAATTCCGATTGGCTGATAGGATTCTATCAGCCAATCGGAATTAAGGTAGGAATATTCTGATTGGCTGATGGAATCAGCCAATCAGAATCAAGTTCAATCCGATTGGCTGATCCAATCAGCCAATCAGATTGAGCTCGCATTCTATTGGCTGATCGGAACAGCCAATAGAATGCAAGCTCAATCTGATTGTCTGATTGGATCAGCCAATCGGATTGAACTTGATTCTGATTGGCTGATTCCATCAGCCAATCAGAATATTCCTACCTTAATTCCGATTGGCTGATAGAATCCTATCAGCCAATCGGAATTCGAGGGACGCCATCTTGGATGACGTCATTTAAAGGAACCGTCATTCGTCGTTCAGTCGTCGGCCAGGATGGATGTTCCGCGGTGGAGGTCTTCAGGATGCTGCCGCTTCGCTCCGGATGGATGCCGCTTGGATGAAGACTTCAATCGGATGGAAGAACTCTTCTGCCCCGCTTGGATGAAGACTTCAGCCGGATCATGGACCTCTTCAGCCCCCCGCTTGGGCTTGGATCAGGACATCGGAGGAGCTCTTCTGGACCGATCGGTGAACCTGGTATGGTGAAGACAAGGTAGGATGATCTTCAGGGGCTTAGTGTTAGGTTTATTTAAGGGGGGTTTGGGTTAGATTAGGGGTATGTGGGTGGTGGGTTGTAATGTTGGGGGGCTTGGGTATTGTATGTTTTTTTTTACAGGCAAAAGAGCTGAACTTCTTGGGGCATGCCCCGCAAAGGGCCCTGTTCAGGGCTGGTAAGGTAAAAGAGCTTTGAACTGTAGTAATTTAGAATAGGGTAGGGCATTTTTTTATTTTGGGGGGCTTTGTTATTTTATTAGGGGGCTTAGAGTAGGTGTAATTAGTTTAAAATTGTTGTAATATTTTTCTTATGTTTGTAAATATTTTTTTATTTTTTGTAACTTAGTTCTTTTTTATTTTTTGTACTTTAGATAGTTTATTTCATTGTAGTTATTTGTAGCAATTGTATTTAATTAATTTATTGATAGTGTAGTGTTAGGTTAATTGTAGGTAATTGTAGGCAGTTTATTTAATTAATTTATTGATAGTCTAGTGTTAGGTTTATTTGTAACTTAGGTTAGGATTTCTTTTACAGGTAAATTTGTAATTATTTTAACTATTTTAGCTATTAAATAGTTCTTAACTATTTAATAGCTATTGTACCTGGTTAAAATAAATACGAAGTTACCTGTAAAATAAATATAAATCCTAAAATAGCTATAATATAATTATAATTTATATTGTAGCTATATTAGGATTTATTTTACAGGTAAGTATTTAGCTTTAAATAGGAATAATTTATTTAATAAGAGTTAATTAATTTCGTTAGATTTCAATTATATTTAACTTAGGGGGGTGTTACTATTAGGGTTAGACTTAGCTTTAGGGGTTAATACATTTATTAGAATAGCGGCGAGATTCGGTCGGCAGATTAGGGGTTAATGTTTGAAGTTAGGTGACGGCAATGTTAGGGAGGGCAGATTAGGGGTTAATACTATTTATGATAGGGTTGGTGAGGCGGATTAGGGGTTAATAACTTTATTATAATAGCGGTGCGGTCCGGTCGGCAGATTAGGGGTTAATAAGTGTAGGCAGGTGGAGGCGACGTTGTGGGGGGCAGATTAGGGGTTAATAAATATAATATAGGGGTCGGCGGTGTTAGGGGCAGCAGATTAGGGGTACATAAGGATAATGTAAGTAGCGGCGGTTTACGGAGCGGCAGATTAGGGGTTAAAAATAATATGCAGGGGTCAGCGATAGCGGGGGCGGCAGATTAGGGGTTAATAAGTGTAAGGTTAGGGGTGTTTAGACTCGGGGTACATGTTAGAGTGTTAAGTGCAGACGTCGGAAGGGTTACCGCATAGCAAACAATGGGGCTGCGTTAGGAGCTGAACGCGGCTTTTTTGCAGGTGTTAGGTTTTTTTTCAGCTCAAACAGCCCCATTGTTTCCTATGGGAGAATCGTGCACGAGCACGTTTTTGAGGCTGGCCGCGTCCATAAGCAACTCTGGTATCGAGAGTTGAAGCTGTGTTAAAAATGCTCTACGCTCCTTTTTTGGAGCCTAACGCAGCCTTTATGTGGACTCTCGATACCAGAGTTATTTTTATGGTGCGGCCAGTAAAACGCGGGCGTTAGTTTTTCAGGTCGTTACCGACAAAACTCCAAATCTAGCCGTTGGGATTTAGACACTGATAAGTTAAGTCTCCATTAAGGAGTTTTATATCCATTGATATATATATAGAGTCATTTCCCATGCTATTTATGTAGTCTATAGAAACTAAGCAAAGCTAATTTCAACTTCATATTATGTCATGCTATAATACTACATGAGTAGAATTAAAATATAATTAACTATACACCAAGCAAGATTGGTAAAAGCCTTATAAGGAAACTAAAATATACATATAGCTTTTGCATTTATGGTATAGAACAAGGTAATTAGACTGAGATGGGTATATATTAGTAAGAAATCAGATACTTCCTGGACCTGGAGGTATCATATTAATTGTTTATACTTGTTTATATTAATGATTAATAAATACATTTTATGTCAACTAATATTTGATAGTTATTGGTACTGTTTAATCGGTCAATTATTAAACAAGATTAATTGTCATCGGAGGCTACAAGATTATTGGGGCATTAAAGGGACATAAAACAAGTTGGGATAGAGACAAAATATAATAATATGTACTTTAATTACTTTACCTGCAAATGTATACTGTAGTGCCTCGCCATTAACCCTTTCTTTTTAGTTTCTGAATTGTAAACCTCTAACTCCCCCCACTCACTTCCTTCTATGGTTGTATCTGTATCAATTGTTGTTTTGGTAGAATGCAAAAATGCATAGGTATTATCTGCTGGAGCATGCCTAGAAGCTGTGAGCTCAGTTGAAATACAATGCCTGTGTCTAAACACTGATAAGGGGGAATGGAGTTGGCTGCTCCAGGCAGCTTAGCTATGTAATTCATGTTGCTTATTTAAAAAAAAAAAAAAAAAAAATTAAAAACTTGCCAGCAATTTTTAAACTATTTTTTATGCAAACTATTTTTAATTAATTAGGCCTTTTAGAATATGCACAGATCTTAACCTGTTTTATGTCCCTTTAAATTCCAATAATTAAGGGGGAAAATTTACTAACAGTTCTGTGTTTACATTTTAACCAATACACATTTCTCATATATATCTCGGAAAATACTGTCCCAGTTTTACATTTTATGTTGATTTTCTATGGTCATTATACATCAGAATTAGTTTACATTTGGTTGACTATATAACTGTATTTTCAGATTTCCAGCTTAATAATATAGGAATTTCAACTATGGAAAGAAAGAAACTACTTTAAGTTTAAGTTTAATGCTATTAAAATACATTTTTACGGTAGACTGACAACATATATGCATACTAATATTATAATTCATATAATAATTTATATAATGCCAATTTGCAATAGAGAACTTTAACTTTCAATGTTTTTCTCCTTATATTTCATATACCAATGCCCTCCATATATACCCAAGCCTGTACCTCCAGGGAAGTTACTGAGATCATCATTAAGGACTGCCTGTATACACAATTGACCCTCCTAGTGTTCACTCCCACTTCAATAAATAAATAACCACTAACACTGAATGATGGGTTGAAAAGGCTGCAGATCAACTTTTATTAACATTTTAAAATACAATAAATAACCAATTTTACATAACCATAAAACCCAGAGTGCTTGCCCACCTAAAAGCACGTGCCAGCAAACACCCACCACTCCTCTGCTGCTACATCAACTTCAAAATACTAGGGAGGGAGGGAGATTCCTGCTTCTCCAATGGTAATCTACTAACTGCTGCCACTTCCTGTTGTCACCCCTTTATCAAACCTCTTACTCTCCACCCTCTTCACCTGAGTTTGACTCCTTATTTTTGCGGGCCCACAGGAGGGTAACCCACCCCTCTTTCCATCCTGTCAGAGTGTATTGACCCTCCTAGTGTTCACTCCCGCTTCAATAAATAAATAAATAAATAACAACTAACACTGAATGATGGGTTGAAAAGGCCACAGTCTAACTTTTATTATCATTTTAAAATACAATAAATAACCAATTTTACATAACCATAAAACCCAGGGTGCTTGCCCACCTAAAACAATGTGCCGGCAAGCTCTGCCAAGAACGCCCACAAACCATACCTCTCCCGCTTTCCAAGCAGGAGGTGCCACCAACACTTATAGCCTCCCCAAAATTAGCAAACACCCACCACAGCAAGGCCTAATGCTGAGCCCCACCCAACAGGGCTAGCGCCTTTTCAACCCCATCTTTTAAGTTACAATTAAATAACTGTAGCCCCACCGCATTAAGATGCATGCCATCATCTCAGACTACCACCAAACCTGGGAACAACTGAACTAATCTACTTAAATCTCTTTTTATTCTATTAATTAGGTCTTTTTGAGACATGAATCCCAAGTCATTACCCCCTGCATGCACCACCAGAATGGAAGTCGGCCTGAATAGCTGAGCATAATCCACCACTAAGCCCACAAGCTGGTCCCACCTGAGGCCTCTCACCCCACACCACTTAAACTTCATCCCATCCCAACTGCACTCCTTTTCCTGTAGTTCCAGCCATCCTCCTTGCCCAATAAATAAAAGAATGGCCGACTATCCAACAAGTCATGGAACCTGCCAAAGAAAACCAGAAACAAAACTAAACAATGTAATTATGCATAACATACCTCCTAAAACACTCAGACTTCCATCTCCCAATCTGCTTTATCACATGCCCCCCACAAGCCTCTCTCATGTGCTTCTGTAGCCGCCCGATTCTAAATGAGTGGGAGCTGAATGCCCTTTCCGGCAACCCTAACCCCCTAGAGTCCTACAGAATACCGCCACAAATTTGAAAAGAGACAGCGCCACCCCGTCTTTATGATTCAACAACAAGTCCTTTATCTGGCCATACCACCACAAGTTCTGTTACCGCCCAAACTGGGCAACACTTCCCCCCCTTTCTCAAACAATCTTATCAGCTTTCCTGCACCCTGTCTATCTGTCTTCGACCTGCATATCCATACTTCAACCACATTTCCTAACAATCTAACATCTCCAAACTGTAGACCCCTCCACCGACTCTACTCTGTTGCACTAACTCAGAAATCCTGAAGGCTCACAAAAAAGCCAAAACAAATGCTGTACGGAACAGCATCACTTCAAAACTTGATAGGCGATTCGCTGGTAATCAACGGACGATATCTGACAAAAATGAAAAAACAACAGTTTTCCTCCCATCTACCAATTTTTCCCCCATATTCATACTCCTAATCGCCATTCTAACTGAAAAAACCTTTGTCAAATCTTCCTGTCCCAGCAGATTAAATAAAAAGGCTAACGCTGCCACCCGTTTCTTAATCAATGCTTTTGATGCTCTGTTCTTGCACCAGTCCTCAATCCATTTCAATAGCACCCACAGCTCATCCCCTTCTGCAATCACCCACCACTTCTGTAATGTTGCTAACCACTGACTCTAGACTGACCTGTAACCTTTCCACGTACTCTGAGCTAAGGCTCCCTTCACCAAATCTAACAGTCTCGGGTATCTAAACACCACAGCTCCCTTGGACAGGACACACATTCTTTGTCTGCCTTTGGAGCCGCCATCCAGGAACGGACCCACTGTGAACTAGACAAAGCAACTGCTATAACATTGGAATAACCGGGGATGTGCACCCCTTTTAACAACATATTGAAGCACAAGCATTCTAGAACAAATACTCTGAGACTCTAAAGAGCCTGACTACAGGAACCAAATAGGCTGACAACCTGTTCAGAGCGTGAATTACCTCCAAGTTATCCAAATGGAATGTCAATCTCCTGTCTTTTAATTCTACATGCCATGTCTTCACAGTTACCACGGGAGGAAAAAGCTGTAGGAACACCAAGTTCCGAGTCACCCTGATTCCACCCATGATTGTGGCCAAGAATTGGCGCACCGTTTACCGTGCAGATAAGCACCAAAACTGTGCGCTCCAGATGCATCGGTGAACAGATGAAGATCTTCCCCAGCTACCATGTCCCGCTGAATCTCCGTTATCCCATTAAACTCATGTAAGAACCTAGCCAAA
Source organism: Bombina bombina (assembly GCF_027579735.1). Taxonomy (NCBI): domain Eukaryota; kingdom Metazoa; phylum Chordata; class Amphibia; order Anura; family Bombinatoridae; genus Bombina; species Bombina bombina. Next base: position 1,068,548,503 of record NC_069502.1, read on the forward strand.
ACTTTCAAATCTGCTTTAAGTTATTTTGTCAGCCTGATTCTATGCTCCTCAGATTTCACCCCACCCATTGCTAACGACAATCTTCTACTGAAGATCCTGCCCACCATTATCACCCTGCATGCAAAATTAAGGTTGCCAAGCAGAGATTGCAGCTCTCTCAGCTTCACCTTAGTATTGTGGAGAAACGTTTTAATAACCCCAAGCAAATCAACCACTTTGTCTCCCGGAACACTGGATTCCATGACCACTGAATCAATATGGATCCCCAGGAAGCTCAGCGCTGTCACCGGCCCCTCATTCTTTTTTACTGCTACTGGTATAACAAAGTCACTAGCCACAGACAGAAATGCCTCCATGAGACGCCCACAGATGTCCACCCCGCGTGGGCCAACATAAAGAAAGTCATACAGATAATGGATGACAGATGTCAACCCTGTCTGTTTTCATACCACCCATTCAACGAAGCTACTGAATTTCTCGAAGTATGCACACGAGATGGAACAACTCATGGTTAAGCACAGGTCCACAAAGTATGCCCCTTAAAAAAAAATACCCCAGGAGATGATGTGAGGCCGGGTGCACCAGTAATAGCCTAAATGCTGCTTCGATATCCACTTTGGCTAGAAGCATCCCCCACGCCCCGCTCCCCTAACCAATGAAACCGTCTTATCAAAGGAAGCGTACCGAACTGCAGTCAACATTTGGTCAATTCCATCATTCACTGATGCTCCCTTAGGGCATGAAAGATGGTGAATCATCCGGAATTGGCCTGGAACTTTTTTGGGGACAACCCCAAGCGGAGAAATCCGTAAAACTTAGTAACGGAGGGGAATGAAAAGGCCCCACCATACCCCCTAATTCAACTTCTGTAGCTGATTTTAAATTGCTGTAAATGTCCCGACTACCTTGATCCTTGCATGGTATGATAAACACTGAGCTGAAACCGGTGAGCAGGAGCTCCGCGTCCCCTGCTACCACTCTAGCCAAAGTACCATCCTTCCGACTCTCACCAGAGTCCGTGCCCTGAACAACTGATTTCCCAGCTTTCCTGAGGGCTCTGCCACGTTTAAAGTATTTTGACCCCGCGTGAGCTCCCCCACACCGAACACTAGTGTTTGTATTTACAGGCAGATCCGAACTTATACAACCCCTCATTGAATTGAAAACACAGCCCTTTTGTGATGGAAACGGCTACACTGCTGCCTCCCACGCTTCCTGCTTCCCCGCTGGTCCAAGAGGACTGACCCGATCTCAGAGGCGTTATGATCTCGAGCTATATCCCCATGTCCCTATCGTCCCACTGCATCTCTGGGTGTACTGCAATGCACTGACGAAATTGTTCGCCGTATCGCCCCCACGCCATTCCCCCATAAGTACGGTAAGCCCCAGCTACCTTGTCCAGGTAGCAAAGACAATGACTGGGCCGCCGGTGCAGATTTGGGCCTCTGCCTACCTGGTCCGGTCCCATCACCGATGACATCATCCATACATGCCTCCGCGTGCACACCTCTCTGGCTGCTCTGGAGCTTCATCCGCCCCCTGCTTGCCTGATCTCCACTGATCTTTGTCTCCCTCGATTTGCTGCTTCCACTCCTGCTCCTGGCCGCTTCTCGGATGGGCCTCCTGACCTCCTGCTGATCTGGACTGAGCCTCTCAGGTGGGCGAGACCTCCTGACTGGCCTGACTTTCCTCGGTGCTGCATCTGGTCCTGGATTTCCAGCCCGATTCTGCTCCTCTCCTTTCAGCAGGCATGCCTGGATCCACTCTGCACCGCTACTCTCTGCCAACGCTGCTACCTTCCTCAATAAGGACTGCACATCCATCCTGGTGAGTAGATAGATTCCTGCTTCTCCAAAGGAAATCTACTAACTGCTGCCACTTTCTGTTGTCACCCCCTTATCAAACCTCTTACTCTCTACCCTCTTCACCTGAGTTTGATCCCTTATTTTCGCGTGCCAACAGGAGGATCACCCACCCCTCGTTCCATCCTGTCATACATAGTGTATTTTTTTCTTGCCTAGCATTACTCTAAATGTAAGAAAGAGAACCCCAGAAGATGTGCGAGCTGTGGAAATGGTGTCAAAACAGCCTGTACCTTACAACTTCTTTCAAATGTGTATGTATAACATGTAAAGTTGTACTCCAACTCAAATTCCAAACCTTTACTTGAATATGAATACCTGATAAGGAGGAGGCAAAACACCCCACACAACACAGATTTAATCCCCATGATTCCTTAGTCATACTGATGGCGAAAAAGAGAGAAAATAAGAAAAGTAGGAAAAGAAAAGCAGGGTAAAAGAAGTTTAAACTGGTACTGCAGCCATCTGTTATTGAAAAACTAGGGCAGGTCTCATGGACTCTCATCATCTTGAAAGAAAATAATTTATCAGGTAAGCACAAATTTTGTTTTCTTTCATAAGATGGTGGGAGTCCACAAACCATCACATATGGGATCCTATACACAAGCTGCTGCAATGTCCACAAAAAATAGGATGGGAAATACAATTAAGTCACGTTGAAGTACTAAACAGAAAATAATTTTAAGCTGCCCAAATAAGAAGGGTCCTTTTTTAAACTGTTTCTCTTCTCTTAAGACGAATTACCTGCAAATGAAAACAAACAACAAAAAACCCACATGTATAGTATACTGACCAAAATGGACTCAGGAACCTTAAGAGGTGTACTCACTGGGTTACTTGGACTCATTTGTAACACATATTTGTGTGATCTCTTTTTCTGTACGATCCAACAGGAGCCAAGCAAGGGGTCTCCTAATTGCCTGGAGTTCCAGGTACACATCCAAGTATTTCCATCTCCGTCTAGGATGTACTCCAGCACAGTACTATGAAACCCAATCCAAAAAAGGCAGAATGGAGCACTCAGACATTGGCAATGCAAAAGTTTGTATATCCTCCTCCACTCTTCAGCTTATCCGGACTCCTAATATTGACATTTTAGATCTGCATCCATGTCCACTACAAATGTATGCAGGTGTTATGCTGTGAGGCCAAGGCCATATAGCCAAAAACCTGCAAAAACTTTTCATAAAAGAGCTTATAAAAACTTTAAAACATTTAAAATAATAATAAATTCAGATTTTACACTTTGGGGTTTATGAAAGGATCCTGTTTGAGCTGCCTCTGTGGTCCGTGAGTGAGCGTTATTTCATCTAACTTCTCTTGTAGAGGTCGTAAACAGGCAGTGGCCTGCAGAACATTTCTATCAAAAACAGCCTCAGAAGAAGTAAACATGTGAATAATTGTAGAATTTTGTAAAGGTATGTAAAGATGACCAAGTAATTACCTTGCAAATCTGTTCAAAGGAAACTGTATATCTAAAAGCCCAAGAGGTGGTGACTGAACTGATAGAATGAGCAGTTCAGGGGGAGACTTCCCCGCTACTAGTTATGCTATGTGAATCCAAACTTTAAACCAAGCTGCCAAGGTGATTGCAATAGCTGAGAAATGGATAAACAAGGAAGAAAAATTTCTGAATTGTTTAGTAAATTTAAGATAAAATTACAAGGCCCTTACCACACCCAAGTTATGAAGTAATCTCTCTTTAGAATTTTTTTTCTTGGAGCTGGACAGAGAGATGGGCCTACAATTTCTAATTGATGTTGTCAGAAGAAACATCCTTAGGAAGGAAAAAGCAGTTTTCTTTTCTTAAAACTGCTTTTTTCTATAAAAAAAATCAGGTAAGGAGAATAACAAGCAGAAACCTCAGATACTCTCCTGGCTGAGGGAATAGCCAAGAGAAAGACAACCTTTCAAAACATCAACCTTACAATCCCTCAAAACTAAGTTAAAGGAACATTAAACCCAAACAAAATTATATCGTTACTCAGAGCATGCGATTTTAAACAACTTTCCAATTTACTTCTATTATCTAGTTTGATTTGTTCTCTTTGTATACTTGCTCAAAATCATACCTAGGTAGGCCCAGTAGAAGCAATGCATTACTTCTCTGCTGATTGGTAGCTGCACATAATTAAAAATATGTCCATTGCACCCCAAATAAAGTGGATAGTTGGTTTCTTAACCACTTCACTTAAAAAGACATATATATATACGTTGTGTGGTACCTTGCCTATCGTACTGCGCAATGTATATATATACGTCTGAGCTTCAGGAAGCTCCAGCAGTCTTGTCTGTTAAGTTTTGGGCACATTTTTCTCTTAAAGTCCCGGTAGTGAAGGGGTTAGACTTAAATATTTGAGCATTTGTACGTATTTTAAAAAAAACTGCATGAAGCAGTTATACGTGTCTAAAGTGAAGGAATGTGGGGTGTTAGAAAAAAATGACACTGAAAAGTACCTGTACATAGCAGTCTGTGTTGTCACTGTAAATATATTATTATTATTATCATTTATTTATTTATAAAGCGCCAACAGATCACGCAGCGCTATACAAAGAATAAAAAAATTACAGGGATACAGTAATACACAAACAAGTACAGTAGGGGTAAATAACAGGTGTAGGTGCGATGATTCAGTTATACAAAAGGGGAGGAATGTCCTGCCCTTGAGCACAATCAGTAGTAGTTCACTTTAAATACAAAGTGGCTTGCAGGTAGAAAGGCTCTCAAGCTTACAATCTAAAGGAGAGAGAATGGACACAGAAGGTAAGGGAGAAAAAAATATGTCTGATATAAGGCTGAGTAAACTGAGAGCGAGTGATGACATGGGGGGGGGGGGGAGTGTGTGTGTTGACTAAGTGAGATTTTGAAAAGTGTAAAAGAATGTGGTAAAATGTCAGTACAAAGGCTGTGAGTCTGAAGTAATTTCTCTATCCTGGATTATTAGTGACAGATGCACATAATTATATACATATATATTTATCTGTTAATATGTGTCTATACACATAAAAGCACATACATATATATGCATATATTCATATACATATTTTTAATTTGCTGCCCAACACTGCCTGACTTACCCCCTGCGCTGTGCTAGGTACTTTGCCACGTCTCACAGCATGTGAACGAGTCTACCATTGGAGCTCTACTCGTAATTTAGGCCAGTAAATTTTGCCTTGTTCCAGTAGAAAGTTGACAGAAACAATGAGGTTGATAAATCTAGTTATGAACAAAAATAGGAACAGTACCAGTTCAACTTTTGATAAAATTCAAAAACTTTAATTCAAAGATGCACTAAAACCATTTGTGTAAAAGCAGACACGAAAGACTACAGAAACAGCCTGACACATTTCAGCATAGCCACCGTAATCATAGATAAATCTAGTTACACACACACACAAAAACACAAACAAGGGTGTTGCAGGATTTTCAAGGGGGTTCTTGACAAATATTTGCAACCATTAATTTAAAGGGACACTGAACCCAAATCTTTTCATTCATGATTCAGATAGAGCATGCAATTTTAAGCAACTTTCTAATTTACTCCTTTTATCAATTTTAATCATTATCTTGCTATCTTTATTTGAAAATCATGAATGTAAATCTTAGCAGCCTACAATATTTTCGGTTCAGCGCCACGAATAGCGCTTGCTTATTTGAGGCTGACATTTACCCACCAATAAGCAAGCATAAACCAGGGTCTCAACCAAAAATGGTCCGGCTCCTATGCATCACATTCCTGCTTTTTGAATAAAGATAGCAAGAGAACGATGAAAAATTGATAATAGGAGTAAATTAGAAAGTCGCTTAATATTGCATGCTGTATCGGAATCATTAAAGAAAAAATATGGGTTAAGTGTCCCTTTAACACAAAAGCTTTCTTAGAGGGGTGTGAAATGCAAATAATTTTCATGATTCAGACAATTTACTTTGCTCTCAAATGTACTGTGTTCTCTTTGCATCCTTTGTTGAAAAGCATACCTAGATAATGGTTTACACATGTTTAACACTACATTGCAATTGGCTAGATTACAAGTTTTGCGTTATGAGCGGCTCGGTGATAACTTGCAAGTTATTGTCAACGCTCACCTCCCTGTAGCGCTGCTATTACAGGTTTGCATAAACCCAGCGCTAGCAGGCAATATAGCAGCGTTGAGCAAAATTTAGCTCCATACAGCACTCAAATACCAGTGCTGCGTGAGCTGGTTTTACGTGCTCGTGCATTATTTCCCCATAGACATCAATGGGGAGAGCCGGCTAAAAAAAAGCCTAACACTTGCAATAAAGGAGCGTAAAGCTCTGTAACGCAGCCCCATTGATTCCTATGGGGAAAGAAAATTTATGTTAACACCTAACACCCTAACATAAACCCTGAGTCTAAACACACCTAATCTGCCGCCCCTGACATCGCTGACACCTACATTACACTTATTAACCCATAATCTGCCGCCCCTAACATCGCCGCCACCTACATTACACTTATTAACCCCTAATCTGCCGCGCCTGACATCTCCACCACCTACCTACATTTATTAACCCCTAATATGCTACCCCAATGTCGTTGCTACCTACTTACACTTATTAATCCCTAATCTTCCGCCTCCAACGTCGCCACCACTATACTAAAGTTATTAACCCCTAACCCTAAGTCTAACCCTAACCCTAACACCCACTAACTTTAACATAATTGAAATAAATCTAAATAAAAATTACAATTAATACCTAAATAATAATACCTAAACTAAATACTTACCGATAAAATAAAACCTAAGCTAGCTACAATATAACTAATAGTTACATTATAGCTAGCTTAGGTTTAATTTTTATTTTACAGGCAAGTTTGTATTTATTTTAACCTGGTAGAATAGTTATTAAATAGTTATTAACTATTTACTAACTACCTAGTTAAAATAAATACAAAGTTACCTGTAAAATAAAAATAAAACCTAACCTGTCTTACACTAACACCTAACCTTACACTACAATTAAATAAATTACATTAATTAAATACAATTAACTAAATTACAAAAATAAACACTAAATTACACAAAATAAAAAATAGATTATAAAATATTTAAACTAATTACACCTAATCTTATAGCCCTATCAAAATTAAAAAGCCCCCCCAAAATTAAAAAAAAACCCTAGCCTAAACTAAACTGCCAATAGTCCTTAAAAGGGCCTTTTGCAGGGCATTGCCCCAACGGAATCAGCTCTTTTACCTGTAAAAAAAAATACAAACAACCCGCCCCCAACAGTAAAATCCACCACCCACACAACCAACCCCCCAAATAAAATAAAGATACAAATCTAAAAACCTAAGCTCCCCATTGCCCTGAAAAGGGCATTTGGATGTGCATTGCCCTTAAAAGGGCATTTAGCTCTTTTTCAGCCCAAACCCTAAGCTAAAAACAAAACCCACCCAATAAACCCTTAAAAAATCTAACACTAACCCCCGAAGATCCACTTACAGTTTTTGAAGACCGGACATCCATCCTCAACAAAGCTGCAGAAGTCCTCAGTGAAGCCGGCAGAAGTCTTCATCCAAGTGGGCCGAAGTCTTCATCCAAGCTGGCAGAAGTCTTCATCCAGATGGCATCTTCTTTCTTCATCCATCCGGCTTGGAGCGGCTACTTCTTCAAGACATCCGGCGTGGAGCATCCTCATCTGACGGCTAACGAAGAATGAAGGTTCCTTTAAGGGACGTCATCCAAGATGGCGTCCATTGAATTCTGATTGGCTGATAGAATTCTATCAGCCAATCGGTATTAAAGGTGAAAAAATCCTATTGGCTGATGCAATCAGTCCATAGGATTGAGCTTGCATTCTATTGGCTGTTCCAATCAGGAATTTCAGCACAAAGTAACGGACTTCAAATATACGATCATTGATCATGTCCGCCCTCCTGAACAGAGGGGGGGGACCGTAACAAAGTCCTGTTACAAAGAGAGGCTAAATGGACTTTTCAGCTTGACACTATTATGCCAAAGGGTCTTAATACCCATTTGGATTGGCAGGTTTATTTATAACCATATTTATTATTTTTGAGAGCATGATCCATTTGATATTATCCTACGCATTCTCTAGTTTGGCTAAATTCTGTTTATATTCTTCTATCTATAAATTAAGTTGACATTTATTCTGTCACTTATCAATTCCTATACAGAGCCAATTATGATATACTACTATCCCCCTACTGAGTTCAGTAGTTATTGTATCCTTCTTTTATGCCCCTATTAACATAATGGTGTTTCTTTGATAGTTAGCCTGATCCATAGCTCAATTCCCACTAAGCTGGTTACAATGACTGGCTATATATACATAGCCCTTGACTTTTATACTTTTTGCTACTTGCAGTTATTAGGATTATTACATGATATCCACCACTGCTTCTGTAAGGGGGCTTTGGTTCTACTCAGCTAATCTCTGTCAATTTTATGTATCTGACTGCAATGTCACATTGTACGATCACACTTGTTCCACGCTCTCAGTATGTATCGTGGTTCTGTTTATGTTTGTTACTATGGTAACCACCCGTAATCCGGAAATGGACAGTGCGATCTGACATTGGGGCATTGTTCAGTTAAGATTGCCATATAAATGTGCTGTCTTACCGTGATCATGCTGCTACTATGTTCTTATGATATGATGTTTTATTTGTTTTTCACTATGTAGATTATGCTTTGGCATGTGGGGGCGTGTCTACTAAGGAGAACGTGATGCTCTGTTTCTCTCACTGTTATATTCTGGGTGGTGGTAAGTGCAACTGTACACTGTTTGTCTGAGGACGAGCCTGATAGACTCGAAAACGTTCACAATTAAAGTGACCTACTTTGTTTCAAGAAATCTGGAGTGAGCTTCCTTTTGCTTTATATCTACTTTGTGTATGGAAATTCTGGAGTGCACATTGTCTGCAATATATATATATATATATATACAGTATATATATATATATATATATATATATATATATATATATATATATATATATATATATTATATATATATATATATATATATATATATATATATAATATTTTTAATATTTTGGATATATTTAGGATAGTAGTTTGTCCAAATATATTGTTTTGCTATACCTGTAGCTCAATTATTTATATAAAACTAGTCCTAAAGCCCGTTCACACGGGCCATTTTTTGCAGGGTACAGCGGTCCCACCCCTTGCGCTCTCTCCTTGCCCCTCTCTTTTGCGCTTTCTCTCCCCCCTCTCTTTTGCGCTTTCTCTCCCCCTCTCTTTTGAGATCTCTCCCCCCCCCTCTCTTTTGCGCTCTCTCTCCCCCCTCTTTTGCGCTCTCTCTCCCCCCCTCTTTTGCGCTCTCTCTCCCCCCCTCTCTTTTGCGCTCTCTCTCCCCCTCTCTTTTGCGCTCTCTCTCCCCCCTCTCTTTTGCGCTCTCTCTCCCTCCTCTCTTTTGTGCTCTCTCTCTCCCCTGTCTCTCTCCCCTCTCTCTCTCCCCCCTCTCTCTCCACTCTCTCTCTCTCCCCCCTCTCTCTCCCCTCTATCTCTCTCTCTCCCCTCTATCTCTCTCTCTCTCTCCCCTCTATCCCTCTCTCTCTCTCCCCCTCTATCTCTCTCTCTCTCTCCCCCTCTATCTCTCTCTCTCTCCCCCCCCTCTATCTCTCTCTCCCCTCTATCTCTCTCTCTGTCCCCTCTATCTCTCTCCCTTCTATCTCTTTCTCTCTCCCATCTATCTCTCTCTCCATTCTATCTCTCTCTCCCCTCTATCTCTCTCTCTCCCCTCTATCTCTCTCTCCCCTCTATCTCTCTCTCCCCTCTATCTCTCTCTCACTCCCCCTCCCCTCTCTCTCTCCCTCCCCTCTCTCTCTCTCCCCCTCCCATCTCTCTCTCACTCCCCCTCCCCTCTCTCTCTCACTCCCCCTCTCTCTATCCCTCCCCTCTCTCTCTCCCTCCCCTCTCTCTCTCCCCTCTCTCTCCTCCTCCCCCGACCCTCTCTCTCTCTCTACTCCCCTCTCTCTCTCTCCTCCCCCTCTCTCTCTCCTCCCCCTCTCTTTCTCTTCCCCCCCTCTCTTTTGATCTATCTGTCCCCTTTCTTTTGCTCTCCCTCCCCCTCTCTTTTGCTGTCTCTCCCCCTCTCTTTTGCTGTCTCTCTTGTGCTCTCTTTATCTCCCCTCTTGATCTCTCTCTCCCCTTTCTTATCTTTTCCCTACCCCCTCTCTCCCCTCTTTTGAGCTGTTTTGAGCTCTTAGACTGCACAGCCTTTCACGGCCCGCCTGGCCCCGCCCCTTCACGCTCGGCCACGCCCCCTCACGGGCCTCGCGCTCGGCCACACCCCCGGCCACGCACGCTTCTGCTCGCACTGCAGAGCAGAGACTTAGGGACTCTCAAAGGCCAGGTGTGTTTGTCCTCATGCTGTGCTGTCTACTGCGCATGACAGCTTCGGACAAACACACTTGGCCTTTTATTATATAGGATAAGTTTAACCAAATTAGGGTGTTGCATTACCTTTAGCTTATTTAAATATATAAAATATTTTGGATTAATTTAGGACAGCAGTCTGTCCAAATAGGGTGTCACTACACCTGTAATTTAAATATATATATAAAATAAGTGTGACCAAATAGGGTGTTGCTACACCTGTATCTTAATTATTATACATATAAAACATTTTAAATATATTTAGGACAGTAGTTCATCAAAATAGGGTGTTGCTACACCTGTAGCCTATGTGTGTGTGTGTGTGTGTGTGTGTGTATAATAAGTCTGACCAAATAGGGTGTTTCTACACCAGTAGCATATATATATATATATATATATATATATATATATATATATATATATATATATATATATAGAATTAAGTAGAATGTTACCATTCAGTGTCAGTGAGTGGAAACAGGCGTTACTCAAGTAAATGCGCTAGTCAGAGGTATGAAAATCTCATAGAGCAGCTATGAAGGTACAAATATTGTATGATAGACTAAGTCTATACAATATAGGAAAAATAGGAGTCAAAGGGTAAACAGCGCTTATGGAGATTCTTAAAAACTGAATAATATTAAAATCTCGGCAGTGTTGGTGGGTAAAGAAAACAAAAAAAAAAAAAAAAAAAAGGGAAGAGAAGTATATGAATATACGTATATATATTAGAGTCTTTGATAGGATATTGGAATCCTAGTGTAATGAAGGCGTAATAGATACCCTTACCAAAAGTTACCTCAATCCTATGAGGTAAGTTTGCCGCATTGGAGGATGTATCTAGTGGTTGAATGAATCCTGGATGTTCTGGTCTGTATAAAATCGCTGCCTCTTGGAGTAGAATGGGATGTGGGTCCCCTTTGTGCTGGTTTCTTTAGGAAACTTCCTGTATTTATTGCCTCTTGGAGCTTGGTTTTCTTGTCTTGGTATGAAAGGATGTCAGAGCAGGTGACGTGGTTACAGGGTACTTATTTCTTTTTTCTTTTCTTATTTTTTCTTCATTTTCCTTAGAGTTGTGTCAGCAGATACAAAACTCACGTCTGTGGTACACAAAGATATTTCCTTCCTTCCTAGTACTGTGTGCATAAAATATTTCCAAGCACGCCACTCACAAATTTCCCTTTTCCGACTCCGAGTCCATATATATGTATATATATATATATATATATAGGCTATATTTAGGACAGCAGTCTGTTCAAATAAGGTGTTCGCTATACTAGTAGCTCAAATATATATATAAATATATATATATATATATATATATATATATATATATATATATATATATATATATATAAAATAAGTCTGACCAAATTGGGTGTTGCTACAACTGTAGCTTAATTATATATATAAGATATATATTTTGGACAGCAGTCTGTTCAAGTAGAGTGTCACTACATCTGTAGCTTAACTTTAAAAAACATGCCTCCTAAACAAAAGATTTCTTTAGAAGAACAATCTGCTGCAAAAAAGAGGCGAAATGAGAAACTTAAAAACCGAAAAAATAATTTGACTGATGAACAAACGGTCCATTTACAGGAAGCAAATGCAGAGCAGAAAAGAAAAGAGACAGCAAATATGACAGAAAATCAGAGACATCAAGAACAACAAAGAAATGCATATGCTCATAGAATAAAACGTGCACAAAATGTAATATCGCAAACAAAAAAACAGCACACCATAAGCAATACAGAAAGGGAACATAAAAGGAAACAGTGCCATTCGTGTTCAACGTCATCGTACATATTTTGCAAAACATACTCAACATATTGCTGCAATTGAGAGAAATAATGATTCATTTGATTATCATAACTGTGGAGAGCTAAATGTTATATGCACCAACTGTGATGCACTATGGCAATAGTACAAGATTGTAAAAACGATCAACATAGATACAATGCTCCTCGGTGTAATGAGGCAGCTATTATTTTTCAAAATGCAGATGGTGAACCTCCTCTTGAGCGAGATCTTATTATTCATCGTCAAAGTCCTAACAATGAAAAAACAACAGAAAGGATAAGGATCACACTTGTTCCATGCTCTCAGTATGTATCGTGCTTCTGTTGATGTTTGTTACTATGGTAAATACCCGTAGTCCGGAAATGGACAGTGCGATCTGACATTGGGGCATTGTTCAGTTAAGATTGCCATATAAATGTGCTGTCTTACCGTGCTCATGCTGCTACTATGTTCTTATGATATGATGTTTTATTTGTTTTTCACTATGTAGATTATGCTTTGGCAGACGCACGCTGCTTTAGGTGATGACGCCCATGTGGGGGCGTGTCTACTAAGGAGAACGTGATGCTCTGTTTCTCTCACTGTTATATTCTGGGTGGTGGTAAGTGCAACTATACACTGTTTGTCTGAGGACGAGCCTGATAGACTCGAAAACGTTCACAATTAAAGTGACCTACTTTGTTTCAAGAAATCTGGAGTGAGCTTCCTTTTGCTTTATATCTACTTTGTGTATGGAAATTCTGGAGTGCACATTGTCTGCAATAACATAATTTATGCAAGAACTTACCTGATAAATTCATTTCTTTCATATTAGCAAGAGTCCATGAGCTAGTGACGTATGGGATATACATTCCTACCAGGAGGGGCAAATTTCCCAAACCTCAAAATGCCTATAAATACACCCCTCACCACACCCACAATTCAGTTTAACGAATAGCCAAAAAGTGGGGTGATAAGAAAGGAGCGAAAGCATCAAAAATAAGGAATTGGAATAATTGTGCTTTATACAAAAAAATCATAACCACCACAAAAAGGGTGGGCCTCATGGACTCTTGCTAATATGAAAGAAATGAATTTATCAGGTAAGTTCTTACATAAATTATGTTTTCTTTCATGTAATTAGCAAGAATCCATGAGCTAGGGACGTATGGGATAGCAGATACCCAAGATGTGGAAATTCCACGCAAGAGTCACTAGAGAGGGAGGGATAAAATAAAGACAGCCAATACCGCTGAAAAAATAATCCACAACCCAAATCAAAAAGTTTTAATCTTATAATGAAAAAAAATGAAATTATAAGCAGAAGAATCAAACTGAAACAGCTGCCTGAAGTACTTTTCTACCAAAAACTGCATCAGAAGAAGAGAAAACATCAAAATGGTAGAATTTAGTAAAAGTATGCAAAGAAGACCAAGTTGCTGCTTTGCAAATCTGATCAACAGAAGCTTCATTCCTAAAAGCCCAGGAAGTAGAAACTGACCTAGTAGAATGAGCCATAATCCTTTGAGGCGGGGATTTACCCGACTCTACATAAGCATGATGAATCAAAGACTTTAACCAAGACGCCAAAGAAATGGCAGAAGCCTTCTGACCTTTCCTAGAACCAGAAAAGATAACAAATAGACTAGAAGTCTTTCTGAAATCTTTAGTAGCTTCAACATAATATTTCAAAGCTCTTACTACATCCAAAAAATGTAAAGATCTCTCCAGAGAATTCTTAGGATTAGGACACAATGAAGGGACAACAATTTCTCTACTAATGTTGTTAGAATTCACAACTTTAGGTAAAAATTTAAATGAAGTCCGCAACACCGCCTTATCCTGATGAAAAATCAGAAAAGGAGATTCACAAGAAAGAGCAGATAACTCAGAAACTCTTCTAGCAGAAGAGATGGCCAAAAGGAACAAAACTTTCCAGGAAACTAATTTAATATCCAGACAATGCATAGGTTCAAACAGAGGAGCCTGTAAAGCCCTCAGAACCAAATTGAGACTCCAAGAAGGAGAGATTGACTTAATGACAGGCTTGATACGAACCAAAGCCTGTACAAAACAATGAATATCAGGATGATTAGCAATCTTTCTGTGAAAAAGAACCGAAAGAGCAGAGATGTGTCCTTTCAAGGAACTTGCAGACAAACCCTTATCCAAACCATCTTGAAGAAATTGTAAAATTCTAGGAATTCTAAAAGAATGCCAAGAGAATTTATGTGAAGAACACCAAGAAATGTAAGTCTTCCAGACTCGGTAATAGATCTTTCTAGACACAGATTTACGAGCCTGTAAAATAGTATTAATCACTGAGTCAGAGAAACCTCTATGACTAAGTATTAAGCGTTCAATCTCCATACCTTCAAATTTAATGATTTGAGATCCTGATGGAAAAATGGGCCTTGAGACAGAAGGTCTGGCCTTAACGGAAGTGTCCAAGGTTGGCAACTTGCCATCCGAACGAGATCCACATACCAAAACCTGTTTGGCCATGCTGGAGCCACCAGCAGTACAAACGAACGCTCCATTAGGATTTTGGAAATCACTCTTGGAAGAAGAACTAGAGGTGGAAAGATATAAGCAGGTTGATAATTCCAAGGAAGTGACAACGTGTCCACCGCTTCCGCCTGAGGATCCCTGGATCTGGACAGATACCTGGGAAGTTTCTTGTTTAGATGAGAGGCCATCAGATCTATTTCTGGAAGCCCCCAGATTTGAACAATCTGAAGAAATACCTCTGGGTGAAGAGACCATTCGCCTGGATGTAATGTCTGGCGACTGAGATAATCCGCTTCCCAATTGTCTATACCTGGGATGTGAACCGCAGAAATTAGACAGGAGCTGGATTCCACCCATACAAGTATCCGAGATACTTCTTTCATAGCCTGAGGACTGTGAGTCCCCCCCTTGATGATTGACATATGCCACGGTTGTGACATTGTCTGTCTGAAAACAAATAAACGATTCTCTCTTCAGAAGAGGCCAGAACTGAAAAGCTCTGAAAATCGCACCGAGTTCCAAAATGTTGATTGGTAATCTCGCCTCCTGAGATTCCCAAACCCCCTGCGCTGTCAGAGATCCCTATACAGCTCCCCAACCTGAAAGACTCGCATCTGTTGAGATCACAGTCCAGGTTGGCGGAACAAAAGAGGCCCCTTGAACTAAACAATGGTGATCTAACCACCAAGTCAGAGAAGATCGAACATTGGGATTTAAGGATATTAATTGTGATATTTTTGTATAATCCCTGCACCATTGGTTCAGCATACAAAGCTGGAGAGATCTCATGTGAAAACGAGCAAAAGGGATTGCATCCGATGCAGCAGTCATAAGACCTAAAATTTCCATGCACAAAGCTACCGAAGGGAAAGATTGAGACTGAAGGTTTCGACAAGCTGAAACCAATTTCACCCTTACCCTTGTCAGAGGAATCAAGGAACTCTTTGGTAAATTGATCCTCCAACCATGTCTTTGAAGAAACAACACAAGTTGATTCGTGTGAGATTCTGCAGAATGTAAAGACTGAGCAAGTACCAAGATATCGTCCAAATAAGGAAATACCGCAGTACCCTGCTCCCTGATTACAGAAAGAAGGGCACCGAGAACCTTCAAAAAGATCCTTGGAGCTGTTGCTAGGCCAAAAGAAAGGACAACAAACTGGTAATGCTTGTCTAGAAAAGAGAATCTCAGGAACTGATAATGGTCCGGATGAATTGGAATATGAAGTTATGCATCCTGTAAGTCTATTGTGGACATATAATGCCCTTGCTGAACAAAAGGCAGAATAGTCCTTATAGTCACCATCTTGAATGTTGGTATCCTTACATAACGATTCAATATTTTTAGATCCAGAACTGGTCTGAAAGAATTCTCTTTCTTTGGAACAATGAACAGATTTGAATAAAACCCCAGGCCCTGTTCCAAAACTGGAACTGGCACAATTACCCCAGCTGACTCTAGATCTGAAACACATTTCAGAAACGCTTGAGCCTTTACTGGGTTTACTGGAATGCGTGAAAGAAAGAATCTTCTCACAGGCGGTCTTACCTTGAAACCTATTCTGTACCCTTGTGAAACAATGTTCTGAATCCAAAGACTTTGAATCAAATTGATCCAAACATCTTTGAAAAATCGTAACATGCCCCCTACCAGCTGTGCTGGAATGAGGGCCGCACCTTCATGCGGATTTGGGAGCTGGTTTTGACTTTCTAAAAGGCTTGGATTTATTCCAGACTGGAGAAGGTTTCCAAACGGAAACTGTTCCTTTAGAGGAAGGGTCAGGATTTTGTTCCTTATTCTGACGAAAGGAACGAAAACGATTAGCAGCCCTATATTTACCTTTAGATTTTTATCCTGAGGTAAAAAGGCTCCCTTCCCCCCAGTAACAGTTGAAATTATTGAGTCTAACTGAGAACCAAATAATTTATTACCTTGGAAAGAAAGAGAAAGCAAAGTTGACTTAGAAGTCATATCTGCATTCCAAGACTTAAGCCATAAAGCTCTTCTGGCTAAAATAGCTAAAGACATATACCTGACATCAATTCTAATGATATCGAAAATGGCATCACAAATAAAGTTATTAGCATGTTGAAGGAGTTTAACAATGCTATAAGCATTATGGTCTGACATTTGTTGCGCTAAAACCTCCAACCAGAAAGTTGAAGCTGCAGCAATATCAGCCAAAGAAATAGCAGGTCTAAGAAGATTACCTGAACATAAATAAGCCTTTCTTAGAAAGGATTCAAGCTTCCTATCAAAAGGATCCTTAAACGAAGTACTATCTGCCATAGAAATAGTAGTACGTTTAGTAAGAGTAGAGATAGCCCCATCAACTTTGGGGATTTTCTCCCAAAACTCTAATCTATCAGATTGCAAAGGGTACAATTTCTTAAACCTTGGAGAAGGAGTAAATGAAGTACCCAGACTATTCCATTCCCTAGAAATGACTTCTGAAATAGCATCAGGAACTGGAAAAACTTCTGGAATAACTACATGAGGTTTAAAAACTGAATTTAAACGCTTAGTAGTTTTAATATCAAGAGGACTAGACCCCTCCATATCTATTGCAATCAACACTTCTTTAAGTAAAGAACGAATAAACTCAATCTTAAACAAATATGAAGATTTATCAGTGTCAATATCTGAGGTAGAATCTTCTGAACCAGATAGATCCTCATCAGAAATAGATAAGTCAGAATGATGGTGGTCATTTAAAAATTCATCTGAAATATGGGAAGTTTTAAAAGACCTCTTACGTTTACTAGAAGGAGGAATAACAGACAGAGCCTTCCGAATAGAATTAGAAACAAATTATTTAACATTAACAGGAACATCCTGAACATTAGATGTTGAAAGAACAACAACAGGTAATGGATTATTACTAATGGAAATGCTATCTGCGTTTGATAGCTTATCATGACAACTAACACAAACTACAGCCGGAGGAACAGTTACCAAAATGTTTACAACAAATGCACTTAGCTTTGGTAGAACCAACATCAGGCAGCGCTTTTCCAGAAGTAGATTCTGATCCAGGGTCAGGTAGTGACATGTTGCAATATGTAAAAGAAAAAACAACATATAAAGCAAAATTATCAAATTCCTTAAATGGCAGTTTCAGGAATGGGAAAAAATGCAAAATGAAACCTCTAGAAAACCAGAAGCAACTAAAAAGTGAGACTGAAATAATGTGAAAAAAACTGGCGCCAAGTATGACGCCCACATTTTTGGCGCCAAGTATAACGCCCACATATTTTGGCGCCAAGAATGACACCCATATTTTTTGGTGCCAAAAAATGTCCGCAATACACATACGTCAAAAAAATGACGCAATTACGTGAAAACTTCCGGCGTCATAGTTGGCGCCGGAAGTTTTCACGTAATTGCGTCATTTTTGACAAAATTTTGGCGCCAAAAAGGTCTCGCGCCAAAAATGACGCAATAAATAGAAGCATTTTCTGCACCCGCGAGCCTAACAGCCCGCAAATTTTGAAAAAAAGTCAATTGAAAATTTTAAGGTAAGAAAAATAAAATTTATATGCATTTTCCCAAAAAAATGAAACTGACAGTCTGAATGAAGGAATACCGATTATCCTGAATCATGGCAAATATAAGTTTAACACATATATTTAGAACTTTACATATAAAGTGCCCAACCATAGCTTTGAGTGTCATAAATAGAAATAAGACTTACTTACCCTAAGACACTCATCTACATATAGTAGATAGCCAAACCAGTACTGAAACGAGAATCAGTAGAGGTAATGGTATATAAGAGTATATCGTCGATCTGAAAAGGGAGGTAGGAGAAGAAATCTCTATGACAGATAACAGAGAACCTATGAAATAGATCCCCTAGAGTAAGACCATGGTATTCAAATAGGCAATACTCTCTTCACATCCCTCTGACATTCACTGCACTCTGAGAGGAAAACCGGGCATCAGCCTGCTGCAAAGCGCATATCAACGTAGAATCTAGCACAAACTTACTTCACCACCTCCATGGGAGGCAAAGTTTGTAAAACTGAATTGTGGGTGTGGTGAGGGGTGTATTTATAGGCATTTTGAGGTTTGGGAAACTTTTTCCCTCCTGGTAGGAATGTATATCCCATACGTCACTAGCTCATGGACTCTTGCTAATTACATGAAAGAAATATATATACAGTATATATATATATATATATATATATATATATATATATGTATATATAATATTTTGGATATATTTAGGATAGTAGTTCATCCAAATATATTGTTTTGCTATACCTGTAGCTCAATTATTTATATAAAATAAGTTTAACCATCGAAATAGGGTGTTGCTACACCTGTAGCCTAAATATTATATATATATATATATATATATATATATATATATATATATATATATATATATATATATATATGTGTGTGTGTATATATATATATATTTATATATACATATATATATATATATATATATATATATATATATATATATATATATATATATATATATATACAAAAATAAATAAAGTGGAGAATACATAAATAGATTAGGGATTTCAGCACTCTAAACCTCTGCTCTTCTAGGTACCAGAGGGAAGCGGACACCAACCACACAATGATCAAGAGGCTACAGAAAGGCTTGTCATCAAATACAGAGACATTTATTCACATCAAAATTACAGTATGTCACTAAGTGATGCATCACTATAATTCATTGAACATGATAGCATTATGTTCCAAGTCTATACACAACTAGGGAATTCAACCCTTACTTATTGCATCTAGAAACAGAAAATATTTCAAATAGATGATGAATTATTAATGTCATATTATTATGGCATTCCGCTAAGGACATACGTTTATCATCATAGCGGTTCACGAGGTAAAAACATCCTCTTATAAATTAATGCCATCATAAATATGACTTTACACAGTATACAAAGGTTACAGTAGCAACTACAAGAATAATGTTATACAAAAAGTTGCAGCAATTCCCGAGGTAAGAACGTCCTCTAAAATCTTTGCTACAATGTTATGCTATTGCTTGCAGACTGTGCACAAACCACAAACATATTAGCATTCATATTGTGGTAGATTTGAATCAACTGAGGTAAAAGCGTCCTCCTTTATAGTTCACCACTTTTGATTCTAATAAAGCTTGGTTTGTAAATTTAAATCGCCATCTTTGACATGCTTATCGTGAAAACTGTTGGTAGCATCAAAACAAAGTGTCCTGATATTTGAGGCAAAGGCCTGTTCAGCATAGCGTGTTCCATCCTGTTTAGCAGCCTTATATTTACCTTTAGATTTTTTATCCTGAGGTAAAAAGGCTCCCTTCCCCCCAGTAACAGTTGAAATTATTGAGTCTAACTGAGAACCAAATAATTTATTACCTTGGAAAGAAAGAGAAAGCAAAGTTGACTTAGAAGTCATATCTGCATTCCAAGACTTAAGCCATAAAGCTCTTCTGGCTAAAATAGCTAAAGACATATACCTGACATCAATTCTAATGATATCGAAAATGGCATCACAAATAAAGTTATTAGCATGTTGAAGGAGTTTAACAATGCTATAAGCATTATGGTCTGACACTTGTTGCGCTAAAACCTCCAACCAGAAAGTTGAAGCTGCAGCAACATCAGCCAAAGAAATAGCAGGTCTAAGAAGATTACCTGAACATAAATAAGCCTTCCTTAGAAAGGATTCAAGCTTCCTATCAAAAGGATCCTTAAACGAAGTACTATCTGCCGTAGGAATAGTAGTACGTTTAGCAAGAGTAGAGATAGCCCCATTAACTTTGGGGATTTTCTCCCAAAACTCTAATCTATCAGATTGCAAAGGGTACAATTTCTTAAACCTTGGAGAAGGAGTAAATGAAGTACCCAGACTATTCCATTCCCTAGAAATGACTTCTGAAATAGCATCAGGAACTGGAAAAACTTCTGGAATAACTACATGAGGTTTAAAAACTGAATTTAAACGCTTAGTAGTTTTAATATCAAGAGGACTAGACTCCTCCATATCTAATGCAATCAACACTTCTTTAAGTAAAGAACGAATAAACTCAATCTTAAACAAATATGAAGATTTATCAGTGTCAATATCTGAGGTAGAATCTTCTGAACCAGATAGATCCTCATCAGAAATAGATAAGTCAGAATGATGGTGGTCATTTAAAAATTCATCTGAAATATGTGAAGTTTTAAAAGACCTCTTACGTTTACTAGAAGGAGGAATAACAGACAGAGCCTTCCGAATAGAATTAGAAACAAATTATTTAACATTAACAGGAACATCCTGAACATTAGATGTTGAAGGAACAACAACAGGTAATGGATTATTACTAATGGAAATGCTATCTGCGTTTGATAGCTTATCATGACAACTAACACAAACTACAGCCGGAGGAACAGTTACCAAAATGTTTACAACAAATGCACTTAGCTTTGGTAGAACCAACATCAGGCAGCGCTTTTCCAGAAGTAGATTCTGATCCAGGGTCAGGTAGTGACATGTTGCAATATGTAAAAGAAAAAACAACATATAAAGCAAAATTATCAAATTCCTTAAATGGCAGTTTCAGGAATGGAAAAAAATGCAAAATGAAACCTCTAGAAAACCAGAAGCAACTAAAAAGTGAGACTGAAATAATGTGAAAAAAACTGGCGCCAAGTATGACGCCCACATTTTTGGCACCAAGTATAACGCCCACATATTTTGGCGCCAAGAATGACGCCCAAATTTTTTGGTGCCATAAAACGTCCGCAATACACATACGTCAAAAAAATGACGCAATTACGTGAAAACTTCCGGCGTCATAGTTGGCGCCGGAAGTTTTCACGTAATTGCGTCATTTTTGACAAAATTTTGGCGCCAAAAAGGTCTCGCGCCAAAAATGACGCAACAAATAGAAGCATTTTCTGCACCCGCGAGCCTAACAGCCCGCAAATTTTGAAAAAAAGTCAATTGAAAATTTTAAGGTAAGAAAAATAAAATTTATATGCATTTTCCCAAAAAAATGAAACTGACAGTCTGAATGAAGGAATACCGATTATCCTGAATCATGGCAAATATAAGTTTAACACATATATTTAGAACTTTACATATAAAGTGCCCAACCATAGCTTTGAGTGTCATAAATAGAAATAAGACTTACTTACCCTAAGACACTCATCTACATATAGTAGATAGCCAAACCAGTACTGAAACGAGAATCAGTAGAGGTAATGGTATATAAGAGTATATCGTCGATCTGAAAAGGGAGGTAGGAGAAGAAATCTCTATGACCGATAACAGAGAACCTATGAAATAGATCCCCTAGAGGAAGACCATGGTATTCAAATAGGCAATACTCTCTTCACATCCCTCTGACATTCACTGCACTCTGAGAGGAAAACCGGGCATCAGCCTGCTGCGAAGCGCATATCAACGTAGAATCTAGCACAAACTTACTTCACCACCTCCATGGGAGGCAAAGTTTGTAAAACTGAATTGTGGGTGTGGTGAGGAGTGTATTTATAGGCATTTTGAGGTTTGGGAAACTTTGCCCCTCCTGGTAGGAATGTATATCCCTTACGTCACTAGCTCATGGACTCTTGCTAGTTACATGAAAGAAATATATATATATATACAGTATATATATATATATATATATATATATATATATATATATATATATATATATATAATATTTTGGATATATTTAGGATAGTAGTTCATCCAAATATATTGTTTTGCTATACCTGTAGCTCAATTATTTATATAAAATAAGTTTAACCAAATAGGGTGTTGCATTACCTTTAGCTTATTTAAATATATAAAATATTTTGGATTAATTTAGGACAGCAGTCTGTCCAAATAGGGTGTCACTACACCTGTAACTTAAATATATATATAAAATAAGTGTGACCAATAGGGTGTTGCTACACCTGTATCTTAATTATTATACATATAAAACATTTTAAATATATTTAGGACAGTAATTCATCAAAATAGGGTGTTGCTACACCTGTAGCCTAAATATTATAATAATAATAAGTCTGACCAAATAGGGTGTTTCTACACCAGTAGCATATATATATATATATATATATATATATATATATATATATATATATATATATATATATATATATATATATATATATATATAGGCTATATTTAGGACAGCAGTCTGTTCAAATAAGGTATTCGCTATACTAGTAGCTCAAATATATATATATATATATAAAATAAGTCTGACCAAATTGGGTGTTGCTACAACTGTAGCTTAATTATATATATAAGATATATATTTTGGACAGCAGTCTGTCCAAGTAGAGTGTCACTACATCTGTAGCTTAACTTTAAAAAACATGCCTCCTAAACAAAAGTTTTCTTTAGAAGAACAATCTGCTGCAAAAAAGAGGCGAAATGAGATACTTAAAAAACGAAAAAATTATTTGACTGATGAACAAACGGTCCATTTACAGGAAGCAAATGCAGAGCAGAAAAGAAAAGACAGCAAATATGACAGAAAATCAGAGACATCAAGAACAACAAAGAAATGCATTTGCTCATAGAATAAAACGTGCACAAAATGTAGTATTGCAAACGAAAAAACAGCACACCATAAGCAATACAGAAAGGGAACATAAAAGGAAACAGTGCTATTTGTGTTCAACGTCATCGTACATATTTTGCAAAACATACTCAACACATTACTGCAATTGAGAGAAATAATGATTCATTTGATTATCATAACTGTGGAGAGCTAAATGTTATATGCACCAACTGTGATGCACTATGGCAATAGTAAAAGATTCTAAAAACGATCAACGTAGATACAATGCTCCTCGGTGTAATGAGGCAGCTATTATTTTTCAAAATGCAGATGGTGAACCTCCTCTTGAGCGACATCTTATTATTCATTGTCGAAGTCCTAACAATGACAAAACAACAGAAAGGATAAGCATTTTAGATCCAAATTTGGAGCCAAAGTTGTATCCACTTCTTTTCCCTTTTGGGAATCAAAGTTGGTCACCTAAAATTAAACTTAATTACAACCCTACTACTGTAAGAAATATAAGAACTCAATCAGCAAAGCCAAGAATAAGGGTCTCACAAATGCAATTTTATGGGTACATGCTTTCCGTTTGGCACGAGTTGAACCCATTTCTGAGTGCTCGCAAATTGACCAAGCAGTACTTTGTAGATGCATATGTTAAAGGGACAGTACACTGTAAAATTGTTTTTCCATTAATGTTTTTTAAATGACCTGTTATACCACCTACAGAGTATAAAATATTTGAGAAATTGCATTTTCAGGTTTATTTGTGTATAAGTAGCTGGTTTTGTGCTTTGAAACCACAGCCTATTACAAGGGGTTGAACTTAAGGTAATATCAGATCTCATTATGTTATAACTTTGTGTACACAGACTAGCTTCCTTATCTTATAATTGTCTGGAACACCAAAGCTCAATACATAGAGAGAACAATGGAACATTATCATTTTATTACTTAACTATCCTGCATCCAACTGAGAGTGTAACTTCTTCTGCTGACTTGTGCTTACTTAGGCTTGTCAATAGCATATACTCCAGTATCAAATCTTTCAGTATAGGTTGGGAAACCACAAGCTAAATCAGCTATTTCAAATGCTGAAATAGGAGTAAAGGAGCTACTTGCAACCAATGTAATACACTCTAGCAGGTAAAAATGATCATTGGGAATAATTTAAAGGGGAGAAAGTTTTTGGGTGAACTGTCCCTTTAAGACAGAGGGTAATCGTTTAAACTATGTTAGACAGAATCAGTCAAAATTGAGGGTTGAAAAGTATACATGTCTCATGGAAAATCTTCAAAATGTAGCTGCAGAACAGGGCTTACTTCCAGGCAAAGCAGTTTTACTTCCATCTACATTCCAAGGTAGTCCAAGAAACATGGTACAGAATTATCAAGATGCCATGGCTCTTGCTAGAAAGTATGGGAAGCCTGATTTTTTTCATAACCATGACATGTAACCCAAAATGGTCTGAAATTGTTGTTAATCTGAAAGAAGGTCAAGCAGTTGAATTTCGCCCTGATTTAGTGGCCAGAGTTTTTCATTTAAAACTTCAAGAACTTCTTGATGACATCACAAAGAAACATGTTTTGGGTAAACCAGCTGCCAAAGTTCTTTTTATTGAATTTCAGAAACATGGATTACCTCACAAACATATTTTGCTTATTTTATCTGCAGAAGATAAGCCTAAAAATGTAAAAAAAAGTAATTGATAGCTTTATTTCTGCAGATATACCTGACATTGAAGTTCATCCCTGTGTTACATGCAATTGTAAACAAGCACATGATACATGGGCCCTGTGGGGAGCATAATCTAAGATCTCCATGTATGGTAGATGGTGTTTGCTCTAAGCAATTTCCAAAATCCTTCAAGGAAGAACATTTGAAAAATGTAGATGGGTATCCACGTTACAAGAGATCTAAAAAACTGTTTTCATTTCAATAAATGGAAAAACAATTGATAACTCTTGGGTTGCACCATACAACCTATATTTGACATTAAAATACAACTGCCATATTAACATTGAAAGCTGCGCTTCCATAAAAAGTGTAAAGTACATATTCAAATATATTTATAAAGGGCATGACTGGGCTAATATAGCAATTAAAGAGCATAAAACTCTTCTTCATGATGAGATAACTTCCTTTATGGATTCTCAATATGTCAAGGCTCCAGAAGCAGCATGGCGACTTTTTGGTTTCCATATGCATCATCAATCGCATACGATCGTGCGATTACAAGTTCACCTTCCTGGAAAACAGTCAGTATATTTTACTGAAGATAATATTGAAACTGCTGTAGAAAGAACACAATTAAAAGACACCACTTTGACTGCTGGGTTTAAGCATTTTGTTTTTCAGCAAAAGACAACAAAATGGAAAAAAAGAGTACAAGATCGAGCAAATAACACAATTAATCACATGTACTATGTTAATTTAACTTCAGATGTTGAGAGATTTTGTTTACCATTACTTTTACTCCATTTTAAAGGAGCAACTTCTTTTGAAGATAACCAAACAGCTGATGGAGTTCAATTTTACATATTTAAAGTAGCAGCTCAAAAACGTTGTCTTTTTGAAGATGATCAATCATGGGACTTAACTCTGCATGAAGCTGCAAGTGAAATGATGCCTCGACTGCTTAGAGAGCTTTTTGCTCATATTTGTGCTTTAGCATCTCCACCAAATGCTAAAGAGCTTTTTGAAAAGTGCAAAGAAAAACTCTTTGAAGACTTTTCAAGACACCCTGGTCACACACCAGAGTGTCAAAATTGTTTAAATTATGAACTTAGAGATATTCAGGATATCTTGATTGTTAATGGCAAAATTGTCAGGATTTTGGTTTACCAAATCCTCCAAACAATTTACCAGAAAATCCCAGGGACCTCTATGATGCTGCTTTTGAAAGTTATACTGGAGTCCAAATGAAGGCATCTTTTAATGATCTTCAAAGACAAAGTTTTGAAGAAATCATTGCTGCATCAGAAAATTACACTTTACCACAAAGTTGTTATTTCCCTGATGGTCCTGGTGGTAGTGGTAAAACCTACCTATACAAGACTTTGTTGAGGACATTTAGAGGAAACAGTGAGGTAGCATTACCAGTTGCTTCAACAGGTATTGCAGCAAATTTGCTTGAAGGTGGACGAACATACCAATCTATCACACCTTACAAATAATAACAGTATTCTTTTTATCAAAACTGCAGATTAGTGAAAATTGATTCTCTGGTTATATGAATGTCTCAGATACTTTAACTACAAACAACTGGAAGTTTTGTAGACAAAGAATCTGAGTTTGATATATGCCAAATGCAATAGTGGTAGACAGACACTGGAGTCTGTATCACTGTGCAATGGCGTGGAGAATGGTAGAAATCACAAAGTAATATCATAAGGAGTACTACTGCAGTTTAAATAAGAATGAGGAAGTTACAGCGTTTATGTACAATAATATATATCACCAGTTTGTAAGTATACGACCTGAGGTAGTTGTTAGGGTTAACCGTCAAGAGCCAGAATATTATGCAGCTTAGATTACCACTGCTCTGAGGAACTGTGAGAGCGGTAACGGTTGCGGACGTAGCTGATGACGTGGCAGCGTGTGCTGACAGGCAGTGAGTGCAGAGAGGCAGCGTGTGAGGAGAAATGCAGAGGAGTAGCGTCCAGAGGAGCAACTGACTTCCTGTAAGGTGAGAACCAGATTGGCTCACTTAGACTCTGAAACGTCAGAGTCTAGAAAAATAATCCAGCAAAGTGTTAGTGAAGCTGTGGGGTTTTATAGGCAGTCAGGAGAAATTTAAAGGGACAGTAACAGGAGACAGATAGGATCTGACACAGCCCCCCCAAAAAGGAACGCACCACGAGTGTTCATGGAGCAGGCCTATCGGGGTTTCTACGGTGGAACAAGGATACACACCTAGGAGCAGATACAGAAGTAGCTGGT
Source organism: Bombina bombina (assembly GCF_027579735.1). Taxonomy (NCBI): domain Eukaryota; kingdom Metazoa; phylum Chordata; class Amphibia; order Anura; family Bombinatoridae; genus Bombina; species Bombina bombina. Next base: position 1,068,575,518 of record NC_069502.1, read on the forward strand.
TCCCAGGAGTCCTCAGAATGATCGAAGTCCTTCCGATGAATGAGATATTCAAGAACACCCCTTCTACGTCTGGAATCAACAATAGAATGTACCTCATATTCCTGGTCCTGAGCGACGTTGTGGGACACCGAATCGGGGGTCAAGTTGTGAACAAGACAGGGTTTCACTAGGGAAACGTGAAATGTGGGATGAATCTTATAAATATCAGGTAGTTGAAGAATAACAGTCATATTATTATAAGCGAATTCTGCCAAAGCTAGATGTTTCGCCCATGTGTCTTGTTGGTTAGAGCAGAAACAACGGAGATACTGTTCCAACCATTGGTTAGTTCTTTCTGCTTGCCCGTTAGTCTGGGGGTGATAGGATGTAGTGAGTTTCTGAGTGATTTGCAGGGTTTGGCAGAGGGTCTTCCAGAAACGAGATGTAAATTGTGAACCCCTATCAGTCAAAATCACCGTGGAGATCCCGTGTAAACGGACTACTTCTTTAATGAACATATCACAGGTCTCTTGAGCAGTAGGTAAACCAACTGCAGGAACAAAATGTGCCATTTTCGTAAATAGGTCTACTATTACAAGTACTGAAGTGTAGCAGTTGGAGGGTGGTAGGTCGACAATGTAATCCATTGCAATATGAGACCAAGGAGTTTCAGGAACCGGGTATGACTGGAGCAACCCTATTGGAAATCGATGACTTGGTTTCGAAGTTGCACAAGTCGTACATTGGGTGATGAAATTTTGAACTGATGTGGTCATTGCTGGCCACCAATAGTGACAGCGAAGCAAATCCAATGTTTTCCTAAGACCTAAATGTCCAGATAGTGGAGAGGTATGACAAGAGTGAAGGAGTTCAGACCTACAAGTAGGAGGTATATATAATAAGTTATTGTAATAGTACAAACCGTTTTGTTTTGTATGAAGAAGGTGAAGCGGTTTAGAAGGATCACTGATTTGGAAGTTTTGGAAATCTGGATGTGAGGTTATAAGTAACCCTAAAATTTTGGATTTTGGAATAATAGTAGATGGTGCTTCCGGAGTAAGTGGTCTGGAGTCCCTTCTGGAGAGGGCATCAGCCTTACCATTTCGACTACCTGGTCGATAAGTAATGATAAAGTCGAATCGAGAAAAGTAGAGATTCCGGCGAAGTTGCCTGGCTGAGAGAGTTCTATTTTGCTGTAAATACTGTAAATTTTTATGATCCATTATTACTACAATAGGACATGTAGCACCTTCAAGTAGGTGTCTCCACTGCTCAAATGCAATCTTAATTGCCAGTAATTCCCTCTCCCCAATGGGATAATTGCGTTCAGCAGATGTAAGAAGTCTGGACAGGTAAGCAACCGGATGCATTTTATCAGTAAGAACTTTTTTCTGTGACAAGATTGCCCCCAGAGCATAATCCGAAGTGTCAACCTCGACTATAAACTGTCTATTAGTGTCTGGGAACTGCAGTATGGGGGCTGTAGTAAAGTCTTTTTTTAATTTGTGGAAGACCTTTTCACATTCATCGGTCCATTTAAAAGGCTTTCCTAGCTTGGTCAAGTCAGTAAGAGGTCTGGCTGTATGTGCGAAATTACAAATAAACTTACGGTAAAAGTTGGCGAATCCAAGAAACTGTTGTACCTGTTTCTTGGTATTAGGAGTTGGCCATTGGGTTATCGCATAAATTTTTGAATCATCCATCATGATTCCAGAGTTAGTAATGACATATCACAAAAAGGTGACCCTAGAACTATGGAACTCACATTTTTCTACTTTAGCATACAATTTATGTTCTCGTAAACGTGCTAAAACAGTCCTAACATGTGTGATATGTTGTTGTTCAGTGTCTGAATAAATGAGTATATCGTCTAAATATACAACTACAAAATTATCTAAAATATCACGGAAAATGTCGTTAATAAAACATTGAAATGTTGCTGGGGCATTACAAAGGCCGAATGGCATGACAGTATATTCGTAATGGCCATACCGGGTTCTAAATGCTGTCAACCATTCATCTCCAGCCCTCATTCGTATGAGATTGTAAGCACCCCTGAGATCCAATTTTGTAAAGATTTTGGCAGTGCGTAACCTCTCTATAAGTTCGGGTATAAGTGGGAGTGGATATCGGTTTTTCTTTGTTCTTTTGTTTAGCTCTCTATCTATTATAGGCCTGAGAGCCTGATCTTTATTTTTAACAAAAAAAAATACCAGCGCCAGCTGGGGAGGTTGAAGGTCTTATAAAACCTTTTGCTAGATTCTCATGTAGGTATAACTTCAAATGATCAAATTCAGGTTTTGACAACGGATATATGTGACCTACAGGAATAGTTGCACCAGAGAGGAGGTCAATGGGGCAATCGTATGGCCTGTGTGGCAGAAGAACCTGTGCCTCAGTTTTATTAAATACATCCTGGAAGTCTTGATATTCAGTAGGTATGTTTTCAGTAGTGGTGAGTAAAATGTTGTCAAGTGGATAACAAGTTTGTGTACAATATGTGGAAGATAGATTTACAGTCGAGTGTTGCCAGTCAAAATTAGGTTTGTGTAATTGTAACCATGATAAGCCGAGAATGATCGGTTATAATGGACTAGGAATTATGTCAAAACTAATTACTTCTCTGTGACGTGAATTAATGCAGAGTAGTAGGGGTATAGTCTCATGAGTTATAGGACCTGTAGAAAGAGATGATCCATCAACTAAATTAATTGAGACGGAAACCTGTTTTGCTAGGAAGGGAATTTTATTTAGTTCAACAAATTGTGAATCAATGTAACTTGCTGAAGCCCTGGTATCGATTAAAGCCTCAACTTCAATGTGATGGAGATCCCACTGTAAGATAAGTGGCAATGTTATATGGGTATTAGATTTTTTGTTTAATGAAAGGCTAAGAGAATTAGAAATTGTCTTACCGAGTTTTGTCTTTTTCAAAAGAGGGCAGGTGTTCACATCATGCTCTGGGGATGCACAATACATGCACAATCTTAAAGCACGCCTTCTACTTTTCTCTTCAGTAGAGAGTGGACCACGCATAAACCCAATCTCCATAGGTGTTTCTGATTCCTTAGGAATTGGAGCTGGGGCAGTGTACTTTTTATAGGATGATGAGGTGCCAGATCTCTCTAGTTTGCGTTCACGGAGACGTCTGTCTATAGTAGTACAGAGACTACAGAGATCCTCCAACCTGGTTGGTACACCAGTGCAGGACAACTCATCCTTTATTTCTTCACTGAGTCCAAGTCTAAATTGATGTCTCAGTGATGCCTCATTCCATTTGGATTCAATGGCATATATTTTGAATTGTGAAATATAGTTTTCGACAGGCTGTCTGCCTTGTTTTAGGGCCCTAAGTGATGTCTCAACGGATTCCTGCTTGAAAGGGTCATCATACAAAGAAGAAAATGCCTTTAGAAATTCTTGTAGTGAATCCAATATAGTATTTTGATTTTCAAATAGACTATCAGCCCAAATGCGGGGCTCAGCCCTTAAATAAGAAATAATGGTTAGAACCTTTAGCCGGTCTGTATTATAAGTTTTAGGTTTGAGTTCAAACAGAAGTAAACAGGCATTTCTGAATTCTTTGAAATTAGCCCTGTTACCACTGAATTTATCTGGCATGGATACCTGGGGTTCTGGTTGTGTGGTTTTAGCTGCATACATCTCTCTCACACAGTCTTTTAACACCTGGGTTTCACTTTGTAATTCCCTGATTGATTGAGTCACATTATCCATACGCTGTGTGAGTACTGATAGTTGGTTTGCTATCTCAGTCATATCCATAACTGTAACACCACTAAATATATCTTTGGGCTGGATTATTATATCACACCTTACAAATAATAACAGTATTCTTTTTATCAAAACTGCAGATTAGTGAAAATTGATTCTCTGGTCATATGAATGTCTCAGATACTTTAACTACAAACAACTGGAAGTTTTGTAGACAAAGAATCTGAGTTTGATATATGCCAAATGCAATAGTGGTAGACAGACACTGGAGTCTGTATCACTGTGCAATGGCATGGAGAATGGTAGAAATCACAAAGTAATATCATAAGGAGTACTACTGCAGTTTAAATAAGAATGAGGAAGTTACAGTGTTCATGTACAATAATATATATCACCAGTTTGTAAGTATACGACCTGAGGTAGTTGTTAGGGTTAACCGTCAAGAGCCAGAATATTATGCAGCTTAGATTACCACTGCTCTGAGGAACTGTGAGAGCGGTAACGGTTGCGGCCGTAGCTGATGACGTGGCAGCGTGTGCTGACAGGCAGTGAGTGCAGAGAGGCAGCGTGTGAGGAGAAATGCAGAGGCTTGCGAGGAGTAGCGTCCAGAGGAGCAACTGAATTCCTGTAAGGTGAGAACCGGATTGGCTCACTTAGACTCTGAAACGTCAGAGTTTAGAAAAATAATCCAGCAAAGTGTTAGTGAAGCTGTGGGGTTTTATAGGCAGTCAGGAGAAATTTAAAGGGACAGTAATAGGAGACAGATAGGATCTGACACAATCGTAATTTAAGTTGCCAGTTCCTTTGTTGGATACTTCAACCTCTTCCATGAGGCAAAACTCTAATGATGTGCAAATGATTCGTACAGCAAAGATTATTATTTGGGATGAATCTACCATGTCTTCCAGTGATGCACTCAGATGCATCAACAAACTCCTTCAAGAGCTGATGAATAACAAACCTTTTGTAGGAAAAACAATTCTGCTCGGAGGTGATTTCAGACAAACTCTTCCTGTTGTTGCACATGGAAGTAGATCAGCTATAGTTGAAGCCAGCATAAAATTCAATCCACTGTGGCATAAGTTTAAGCTTTTGAAGCTGACAAATAATGTAATATCTGTTGATCCTGAGTTTGGCTCTTGGCTTCTAAAGCTTGGAGATGGAATACTCACAAACAAGCATGGCTTTCATGAAGATATCTTTGAAATTCCATCTTAAATTAGCTGCAAAGACTCTATTGTAAAGGAGATTTTTGGTGAACAGTTAATATTCTGATGCTTTAAGTTTTCCAAAATGGCAATTTTATTTCCAAAAAAATAGTGATGTTGACAAGATCAATGAAGAAGTTCTTAGTTTGTTAGAAGGTGAAACCTCTACTTATTTAAGCATTGATTCTATTGATGATGAATCACAGGAAGACAGGGATAATTACCCAGTTAAGTTTTTAAATGAATTGGCTCCTTCTGGAATGCCGTTTCATAAACTTAATCTTAAAATTGGCAGCATTATTATGCTTTTGCATAACCTTAATACTAAGAGAGGTCTCTGTAATGGCACCAGATTGGTTGTGAAAGCTTTGCAGCAAAACTTAATCATTGCTCAAGTACCAACAGGTACTGCTAAAGGGCAAAATGTCTTTATTCCTCGAATAGACATAGCCCCAAGTATTATTATTATCGGCTATTTGTAAAGCGCCAACAGATTCTGCAGCGCAAAATAATACAGAACTTCCTTTTATATAAGAAGATAATTTCCAGTTAAATTGGCATTCTCTATGACTATTAACAAGTCTCAAGGTCAAACTTTAGATAGAGTTGGCATCTATTTGCCTGAACCTGTTTTCAGCCATGGTCAGCTATATGTAGCTTTCTCTTGAGTAAAACGCTCTGCTGATGTAAAAGTTAAAGTCATAGATGGACGAGAACAAGGTTACTTATTAACAGGAGTTGATGCTTGCTTTACAAAAAAATGTGGTCTACAAATAAATATTCTCAAAGTAGACATAATTAGAAGTGCAGCAATTTTGGATATATTTAGGACAGCAGTCCATCTAAATATAGGGTATCGCTACACCTGTAGCTTAAATATATATATATAAAATAAGTGTGACCACATAGGGTGTTGCTATACCTGTAGCTTATTATATATATATAAAATATTTTTGAGATATTTAGGACAGCAGTCCGTAAAAATATGGTGTTGCTACACCTGTAGCTTAAAGGGACACTGAACCCAAAAAAATTATTTCGTGATTTAGATAGAGCATGCAATTTTAAGCAACTTTCTAATTTACTCCTATTATCAATTTTTCTTTGTTCTCTTGATATCTTTATTTGAAAAAGAAGGTATCTAAGCTTTTTTGGGGGTTCAGAACTCTGAACAGCACTTTTTTATTGGTGCATGAATTTATCCACCAATCAGCAAGAACAACCCAGGTTGTTCACCAAAAATGGGCCGGCATCTAAACTTACATTCTTGCATTTCAAATAAGGATACCAAGAAAATGAAGAAAATTTGATAATAGGAGTAAATTAGGAAGTTGCTTAAAATGTCATGTTCTATCTGATTCACACAAAAAAAATTCAGTTCAGTGTCCCTTTAAATATTTATATAAGGGGAGGCGGAGTTTGCCAGCAAAGAGAGAAGCAGCACTTCTGTTTAGCTCTGCACAGAAAGTGACAAATAACACCAGTTTTACACTTTTATTTGAGGAATATCACCGTCAAAAGCCCACTAGGTGATAGATATACTAACAGGGACTATCCGGTACAACTTTGGAGTGGATACCTGCCGATTTCCGATATATCCACAAACGAGAACCAGCAGATTTCTAGGAAAGGCCGCGGCTGCGGCCTACTCCGGAACCTCCAGCCCTAAAAAGAGGGAAAAAGAAACGAGTGACCCATCCAATTACAGGAGTGCTATAAAGGGAGACCCCAGGAGACTACTAATGGTGAGATTGAACATATCTATTGACAGAAATAAGTTTTAAACACTCCGGGCCTATCTCCTAAAATGTAACAGAAGGAAATTAGCTGCACACATCCAGTTAGCTGACTATATCCTTTGGGACACTTTGCTGCTGAATTGTCACCCTCTTGGGTTTATAAGGCCAATTGGAGGATTAACACTATACTTTAGCAGGACTGCCAGTGGCGGGAAAGGAGGCCATCTTGTCTTGCAGCTTTTGATACAGGACAGTAATCTTTTCTAAACCACGCAGCCTTTATTCACTTAGGTGATTTACAAACAAGCTACAGACAATTGAGAGCCCATACGGCTGTTTTTTTCTCCTTGTCCAAATAACCTGTAGCTATCGAAGCTAAATTTGGTGTGACTGCAGTCTAAAAATATGCCGAACTTTTAGCCGCTGACCTTATGCTGTGCAAGTGTGGACTGATACCCTGCTAGTCTGTTAACATGAGTCATACGAAGGTATCTGGGGACATGTATCCCGGAAAATAGCATCCAAAGCGGGACAGAGAACACCAGTATTATATCAAAACCACCGTGACAATCCTTATGCATTTCTAGTCAGAGATAGCGCGGTGAGAGCCTCCCCCTCCAACTTTTAAGAACCTCACGAGTTTCCTTTTTTTTCACCAAACAGATTATAACCCTATTGACACCTGCTCCTTGATCCACTACGTTATTTCATAGTGAGAACCTGGGGTTTTTTCACAGGTCTCCCGAAATGTCTGCCAGGAAATCCTCCTTAGACAAAAGAAACAAGCCTACATCTTTGAACACATACTTCAAGCCTTCCAAAACAATAAAACAGATAGACCAACCAGACGCTGAGATCCCAGAAGAAATGGACTCAGATTCAGAATCTGCAGTATCAAACACAGATCAGACCCCAGTAACTAAAGCAGACCTGCAATCTTTGGTTTCAAAACAAGATATATCAGCTAGCTTTGATAAATTATGGACTAAAATTGATTCCATGCACACAGCAGTTAAAGCTAGTCTAACAGAGATCAGGTCTGATATAGCAGAACTAGGAGGTAGAATGGATACAATTGAAGAACATACAGAAGCAATTACGGAGGATATGAATGGACTTTCACAAACCATTGCCTCACATCACCAACTGTTCATAGAGATGCAAGACAAGATTGAAGATCTGGAGAACAGGAGTAGAAGAAGCAATCTAAGGCTAAAAGGTATCCCGGAGACAGTGGATGGTAAGGAGCTACCTACCTATCTACAACAACTCTTCAGAAGCATAACTGGTAATAAGGGAAATAGTGATTTTACTATGGAAAGAGCTCACAGAGCTCTGAGGGCTAAACCTAAGGGGGAGGCTCCACCGCGAGATGTAATAGTGAAGATGCTGCTCTTCCAAGACAAAGAGCTAATACTCTCAGCAGCTAGAAATGCTCCTACGTTCAAATTCCAGGGGTCAGTTGTTCAATTCTATCAAGACCTATCTTTTAGGACTCTCCAAAGGCGGAACTCTTTTCGCCCCTTAACTCAGCTATTGAGGAAACAACAGATTCAATACAAATGGGGGTTCCCTTTCGCTCTGTATATCTTGAAGGACAACTTAACTGTGACTATCAAGGAAGCGGCAGACATCCCTGACTTATGCCAACGGCTGGGGCTAGAAACACCAAAAATGCCTGATCCCCCGGTCTCAGCCCTACAACTGGAACCCCAGGCATTTCTGAGATCAAACACTAGATGGAAAACAGTCAGTAAGAAACGTTCTAAGAATAAGTGAAACACAGCTTCCTTCTGGGAAATCCTTTTTTTTTTCTCTATCTCTGGAAGAGAAAAGAAATGAAAGCCACAAGTCGACAAATGCAGGAGGAACATAGCTATCTCACATGAAGTACCTTTTTATGTGACTCTCTAATGAGTAGGTGGTAGCCATGCTACCAGCTATGGAAGTTTTGTAAGCTTAATAGGTATACTACGGGACTCCCTGTATAGACCATCAGGTTATATATGAAGAACTCTGCAGGTAATGGGGTAAAGCAGGGAGTTGGGAGAAAGATGAACTGCAGTTACCATGTGCCTGTAGAAGAGACAGGGCTCACGCCCATTGTTTTTGTTCTCTATTGCATAGTTATAACACTTGCACAGTTACTTAAACTTAAAATGTTAAGGTTATTTATCTTATTACCTTGCCCTCAAGTGAGGGAATTATTATGTTTTTTTTCTATGGTTAATTCACTAATTTGTTATTGTACTCACACTACTCACTACAATCCCCTTTTAGAGCCACATAATGTTGTAGCACATCACACACGCCCAGATGACACAGTTGTAGAATGGTCAGAGGCTTACCCCGGTCAGAGAAATTCCAGATGCACACATCTTCTCAAACTATATCCCAATATATTTATGATACATCCTATATCCACTTAGATGGCCCCTAAAATTAAATTAATTTCTCATAATGTGAGAGGCCTGAATACGGATGTAAAGAGACGAGTGGCAATGAACCAATATATAAATATCAAAGCTAATATTCTCTTCCTACAGGAGACTCACTTTCTTAACAATCAGGTTCCTAAATATTGGTCCAGACACTTTCAACAACATTACCATGCCACAGCCTCTACCAAAAAAAGAGGAGTCTCCATTTTGATTCACTCGGTCCTTAACTTTGAACTTGAATCCATAACCACAGATGAGGAGGGGAGATATTTAATAGTTAAAGGTCAAATTGATAACACAGACATAGTACTCTGCAATATATATGCACCTAATACGAAACAGACAGAATTCTTTGCCCATATATCGCATCTTCTAACTCAGTGGTCCCAAATTAGGATTATAGTAGCTGGAGATTTTAACATTAACTTATCTCCGATCCAGACACCCAGTCGAGAGACTTTATCACATAAAAAACAGCAACACAACCGGGATATAAAGCACATTCAGGAACACCTGGCATCCCACACTCTTATAGATTCCTGGCAGGCCTTATATGGAACCACAAACGACACCACCTATTATTCCGCTGCACATAAATCTTATACAAGAATTGACTATATCTATACCAGCCAAATCTTTCACCCGATCTTACTATCTTCTGAAATATACCCCTGCGTTTGGTCTGACCACTCCATACTGACGCTATCTTTAGATGGGATACAAGATCATAGGCGGGAAAAGTCGTGGTCTTATGACCCACCATATTTCCAGCAGCCCCTAGCACAGGACCAGGTCCTGAAATATCTCAAAGAGTACTGGGACATAAATATAGATACCACCTCCAACCCTTTATACACATGGGCGGCCCACAAAGCATATCTTAGGGGAATACTAATGCAAGGGAAGGCGGCACATACCAGACAATGTCGAAAACAGATATCTACACTCCACCAAGAGATAGCCACTTTAGAGAAGTCACACAGGCTTACACATAGTGACAATACCTTAAGAACATTACAGGCAAAAAGAACCACATTAGCTAACTTACTGACTACAAATGCCACTAAAACACTACATAAACTGAAAGTACAATATTTCATATTTGCCAATAAACCAGACAGATATTTGGCACATAAACTACAGGAAAGAAATAGAGCCATGGCTATTCCCTTCCTACAGCTAGCCAATGGAGATACAACATCATCTCCTCAGGAGATAGTAGATGAATTTGCAAGGTACTATGGCCAACTCTATGATGGTCACAAAACTAAACACTCACCATCTATTACAAAAGACACACATAACTTTTTGACTGATGCACATCTTCCGGTTATCTCAGATGAGGACAAAATTATCTTAAATGCCCCCGTATCTCCAATAGAGGTTATACAGGTTATAAAAGAATTGAAAGTGGGAAAGGCAGCGGGACCGGACGGCTTCCCGGGGGATTATTATAAGCTATTTCGTACAACATTATTAACTCATCTCACGAAATTCTGTAATCATTTCTTAGAGGGCCGGGAAATACCAAAGGAATTACTGGGGGCTAAAATTGTGGTCATTCCTAAAACAGGGAAAAATCCCAAACTCTGCACCAGTTATCGCCCTATATCGCTCATAAATCAGGATCTGAAGATATTCACCAAGATATTGGCCAATCGCTTAAAAACTATATTGCCCTCACTTGTCCATCCGGACCAGGTGGGATTTATAGCAAATAGGGAGGCCCCGGATAACATAAGAAGAATGATAAATATTATAGAACACCTGGGAAAGAAGGAAACGCCTTCTCTGCTCCTATCTTTGGATGCGGAGAAGGCGTTTGATAGGATAGACTGGGGATACATGATGATGGTACTGCGGCACATGGGGTTTGATGGTCCCTTTATTAAAGCAATTCAGGCAATTTACTCTAGCCCCACTGCACAGGTTGTATCGGCAGGATATAGATCTAAACCTTTTCCCATAAGGAATGGGACAAGACAGGGATGCCCTCTGTCCCCCCTGATATTTGCTCTATGCATAGAGCCCCTAGCAGCTAGAATAAGACTATCCCCGGATATCGCCGGCGCCACTATAGCAAATCAAGAATACAAACTCACCCTCTTTGCAGATGACATTTTGGTCACCGTTACGAAACCCCTGTTGTCTCTCCCGAATTTATACAACCTCCTCGATAGATTCTCACAGATATCGGGATATAAAATCAATCTTGAGAAATGCGAGGCATTACCAATAGCTTTACCCCCCCATACAAAAAAAACCATAGAGCTTAACTTTTAGTTTAAATGGGTGAAACACTCTCTTAGGTACCTGGGGATCCAGCTAACATCTCAATACAACCAACTGTATAAGTACAATTATACTCCGTTATTTAAAACTATAAGAAAGGACCTCCAGAGTTGGAGAAGACATACTTTTTCTTGGTATGGCCGACTTGCCGCAGTCAAAATGAATGTTTTCCCACGGTTACTTTACCTATTCCGCACACTACCTCTACCTATCCCGGTTTTAGAATTATCCACACTACAAAAGGAACTAATAGCCTATGTTAGGGGTAGCAAAAAAGCAAGAATCCCTTCAGTGGTTCTGACACAACACAAAACTCTGGGAGGGGTAGGTGTCCCAAACCTAATTGACTATTACAAGGCAGCTAGAATATCGCAAACAATACTACTGGGGAGGAGACAAGGGGACATTATCTGGCCCAAGTTAGAGGCGAGGATGGAGGGACTACCAAATGCAGACGACATGTTATGGAAGGACCAAACAAGTAATACACTTATATATAGATCACCAATCCATGCATCCACCAAACAAGTTAAAAAATGGATAACAGATCACCACAACATACTACCTCCGAGATCAGTGATGATCCCACTTAGGAAAATTATGCCTCAAGAACTTTATACCATTATAGATAAATGGGCAAATAAAGGGCTGTATAGAGACTTATGACCTACACTCAGATTCAAGATAAACTGACTCCGATGAAGATAAGGTGGTTTCAATATTTACAGTTGTCCTCCTCCATCCGTAAATATATGGGCAATGAGAGAGCCTCTTCCCCCACAACACTGGAAAACATATACTCACTAACATCCAGGCCTAAACGTACAATCTCTATTATGTACATAGCGCTACAGAAAGACCCCAATGCCCCTAAAACAACTTTGATGCAGAGGTGGGAAGAAGACATTAATGTCAGATATGATAAACACACATGGGAGAATATATTTAGCTCCATGGGAAGAGGGTTGATCAGTGCAGATCTACGTGAAAATACTCTCAAAATAGCATTTCGCTGGTACCTCACACCAAATATTACCTCTCATATGTCACAGGCGGCATCCAACTTATGCTACAGGGGATGTGGGAACATAGGCACCTTTAAACACATGTGGTGGGACTGTGATGGGGTAAAACAGATATGGCATTCTCTCTCCACTTTACTTAGCTCTATCCTAGAGGAAGAGATAGAGCTTGATATTTCACAGGCCTTATTACACACAGGTTTCAAACAATATAATAAAGATATTATTGCCTTTATCAGAATCCTATGCACGACCACAAGAATAGCAATAGCATACCACTGGAAAACGGGGGCACCAACATGGATAGAGGTGAGGAATAAAATTAACAATATGTTTAGAATGTATGAGTCAGCTTCATGGATCATGAATACTAGAGAGTCATTTGAGAGGGTTTGGTTCTATTGGGCCCTGAATAACGCCACTACCGTTTAAACACTACATAGTGCAGACGTTTGATCTGGGGGTTGGATCAGAAGAAAATATATACACAATAGCAGAGGTGTGTTGGCTCGGGAAAGAATAAGTAGCCTCTATAAAGCAATTTTTAAATACCTCTTTCTTTCGTAACGTAAAATATTTGATATTGATATATGCAACTTTGATGTGAGTACAAAATTTGTTTTGTTTTTTTCCCCCCTAGTTTTGAGATTTAGTTATTTCTTTCTCTTTTTTTTTTTTTTTCTTTTCTCTCTTAATCTCTTTGATGTATGGATATATGGCTAGCCCTGCCCATATGTTACTCAGTTCTAATTTTTTTGAAAACTCAGGGCAATTTCCTTCCCTGTCCCATCCCTCCCCCTCCTGGTTTCCCCTTCCCCTCTTTTTCCTTTCCCCCCTCCTCCCTTTTTTCTTGTTTGTATGCCATAATGAAAGGTATTAATACGATGTTATGACGACAACTGCCCCCCACTCAAAGGGGCTCTGATGTATTTACCTCATGCAACAGTTTATAATTTGTTATATTTATGCTGTAAAAAACTCAATAAAAAAAATATTTAAACATAAATATTTATATAAAAGCAGATTTACCAAATAAGGTGTTGCTACATCTGTAGCTTAAAAAATAAATACAGGTGAATCTTGAAAAGTTAGAATATCGTGCAAAAGTTAATTTATTTCACTAAATGATAATAATAATATAACAAGCTACCCCAACCTTATGTCTCTGCACCCTAAACCTATAGACTGTGAGCTCTCCGGAGCAGGGCCCTCTTCCTCCTGTACTATATTTGTTTTGATTTGTTTTGTTTTGTTTTGTATTTTATCACAAATCTTTGTCATTGTATACCCCTATCATTGTACCCAGCGCTACGGAATTTGGCGGCGCTATACAAATAAATGATAATAATAATGCAACTTAAAAGGTTAAACTAATATATGAGATTGACTCATTACATGCAAAGCAAGGTAGTTCAAGCTGTGATTTGTCATAATTGTGATGATTATGGCTTACAGCTCATGAAAACCCCAAATCCACAATCTCAGAAAATTAGAATATTGTGAAAAGGTTCAATATTCTAGGCTCAAAGTGTCCCACTCTAATCAGTTAATTAAGCTATAACACCTGCAAAGGGTTCCTGAGCTTTTAAATGGTCTCTCAGTCTGGTTCAGTAGGAATCACAATCATGGGAAAGATTGCTGACCTGACAGTTGTGCAGAAAACCATCATTGACACCCTCAATAAGGAGTGAAAGCCTTAAAAGGTAATTGCCATAGAAGTTGGATGTTCCCAAAGTGCTGTATCAAAGCACATTAATAGAAAGTTATGTGGAAGGGAAAAGTGTGGAAGAAAAAGGTGCACAAGCAGCAGGGGTGGCCGCAGCCTGGAGAGAATTGTCAGGAAAAGGCCATTCAAAAGTGTTGGGGACTTTCACAAGGAGTGGACTGAGGCTAGAGTCAGTGCATCAAGAGCCACCACACATAGACAGATCCTGGACATGGGCTTCAAATGTCGTATTCCTCTTGTCAAGCCACTCCTGAGCAACAAACAACGTCAGAAGTGTCGTACCTGGGCTATAGAAAAACAGACCTGGTCTATTGCTCAGTGGTCCAAAGTCCTCTTTTCTGATGAGAGCAAATTTTTCATCACATTTGGAAACCAAGGATCCAGAGTATGGAGGAAGAATGGAGAGGCACACACTGCAAGATGCTTGAAGTCCAGTGTGAAGTTTCCATAGTCTGTGTTGATTTGGAGAGCCATGTCATCTGCTGGTGTTGGTCCACTGTGCTTCATTAAGTCCAGGGTCAATGCAGCCATCTACCAGGAGATTTTGGAGCACTTCATGTGTTCTTCCGCAGACAAGCTCTATGGGGATGCTGACTTCATTTTCAGGAGGGCTTGGCACCTGCCCACACTGCCAAAAGCACCAAAACCTGGTTCGATGACCGTGGGATTACTGTGCTTGATTGGCCAGCAAACTCGCCTGACCTTAACCCCATAGAGAATCTATGGGGCATTGCCAAGAGAAAGATGAGAGACATGAGACCGAACAATGCAGAAGAGCTGAAGGCCGCTATTGAAGCATCCTGGTCTTCTATAACACCTCAGCAGTGCCACTGGCTGATAGCTTCCATGCCACGCCGCATTGAGGCACTAATTGCTGCAAAAGGGTCCCAAACCAAGTACTGAGTACAGTATGCATGCTTATACTTTTCAGAGGTCCGATATAGTTCTATGTACAATCCTTGTTTTATTGATTGCATGTAATATTCTAATTTTCTGAGATTGTGGTTTTGGGGTTTTCATGAGCTGTAAGCCATAATCATCACAATTATGACAAATCATGGCTTGAACTATCTTGCTTTGCATGTATTGAGTCTATCTCATATATTAGTTTCACCTTTTAAGTTGCATTAGTGAAATAAATTAACTTTTGCACGATATTCTAATTTTTGGAGTTTCACCTGTAGACTGCGCTCTGGGCAGGCTTATCGCCTAGTAGTCACTAATGTGTTGTTAGGTATGGAGAATTTAGACTGTGATCAGGAAAACAGGACAGGCACAAGTGACATATAGGACCATTTTTTCAACAAAAAACTACTAATAAACAATGAAAATACCTGGCTGTTAACATGTCGATAATTATCAAATCAAAGATTGCGACCAACCCCCTTTGTTTGTTATTGTTACACTATTTGCTGTAATTATTCTCTATCCAAATGAAAATATTTATCCATTAATAAGGCTTGGCACAATAAAATAAAAGATTTCCTCCATATATGCTAAATATATTTAATGATACAGTAAAATAAAGCTAAAATGAATGGTATAATTATCAATACCTTTGCTTGTGCAATGGATGCATTTATATTTGTAAGAGAGGATAGTTTGCCAAAGTTAAAGACAGGAGGAGCTCTTACAGGGATTCATAGTTAGTCAGAATACAGACTAAAAATAGTCACAAGTTGCATGCATGAAACACTCACATCTCCCAGCTTCAATTCTGTTCAAGCCAAAGTTCACTTAATGCAAAAAATGGGATTACAATAATACAAACAAGAGATTCAAACAATATCTTCATCATGGTGACTCTGAATCTGTTTTACCTCCTGTTTCATTTTGCTTACCTGAGCCCTGCCAGCTCAGTTCAGACTGATGCTTGCAAGATCTGTGATTGCAGTGGAGTAAATCTTGTATGTCCAAAAGGCACAGCAGTCTCACAAAAACCTGACTTGGAAATGTAAGTAGAGAGTAAAATAATATTATATATAAAGAGTGAAATATGTAAGTGTGTGTTGCATACAGTGTATTGTATTTACAGTGGCATTGGTAAGGCTTGTACCTTTGTATACTACATTTTTTTTTTCTTTGGTGATATTTTTTAATGCTACTTAATAAGTAACTAATTAAAAAATATGTGAAAGTCATTACCATTTGCAGTTTACAATAAAAAAGCTAAATCAAAATTTGATTAAAACTTTACAGCTTCAGGCAATAAATAATAAAGATATAATCTGTGTATAATTTTTATAGTTAGTGTCACAATACTGCCTCAATAAAACATGCCATCTAGTTTAGGTTAAAACAAAATACAGTTAAAAAAACTCAAAAAAGCATATTGTATCATGTATTGAAACTTGTGTTTGTTAATATATTTGAACAGTAATTATAATTGTAAACTATAATTTTTTTAGGATATTTTTTTCTTCAGAATTGTGTATAAACTAGTAAACTATATGTTTAAAGCATAGTTAGCAAACATTTTTGAATATAGAGAAGAATCATATTATCATAAGTAATATATTACTTTCCATACTATTTTGAAGTGATGTATTTATATACAATGCACCAGTGGCTCTGAAATAAATGATATATATGTATGTATGTATGTATATATATATATATATATATATATATATATATATATATATATATATATATATATATATATATATTATATTTTTTTCAGCAGTAAATGTTTTAAAATGTTTAATGTTTCAGCAACTGAAAAGTTTTTTTTTTATCTTTATACAATTAGTAAATATTTAAGGGATTTTTCTTCTACAAGCTCCATTCCCAATGCTTAGCGAATGGATCTACAATTCTTATCAGCCCTGTCCCTCATGTTCTTTGGATTTCTGTCTTAACTCTCCCATCACATGTTCTTACACTTGCACTATCAGTACATGTTCAAGGTTCTTCTTTCAAAGCAGCTCAACTTTAATCTGTATGTTCCTAGTCCTTAGGTAATATTAATAATGCTATTGAGTTCTGGATGTTATTATTTCAGTTACATCTGCAAACTCTTGATATATTTAGAGCAAAGAATTATATTTATGAAGCATAAGTTCAAATAACCCACATGGAACTTTGCTTGTGGAATAACCTTCTGAAAAAATGTACTTGTTTATTCTTAACTAATATTTTAATGCGAGCTTTTGAATAATAAAAACAAAACATATTAACCATCTATTAACCATATACCTAGTCACTAAAATATTAATTAATCAACAGCATCATTGCTTAAGTTGCAATTATTGATTATTTTTTGCTTAAGAAATGTGCTGACATCTATAAGATGATAACACTATAGACAGATTAAGTTCCTTAGATACAATATATTTTTATATGATGTTTTATCTTTCTAACTGTATTACAATTTAACAAATTGTTATTTTACTAAACTACACTAAAACATAGATAAAATCTGTTACAGTAGAAGCTATTCTGGGAAATATTGAAAAGAGAGCAGAGCATAACTAATATCTAATGTTCACCTCCACCTACTACTAAGACAACAACAAAAAGTGCTTAAAAAATCTTATCACAAACAGATTTATTTATTTAATATTGTTTGTGTATTGTACACATAAATAAAAACCAAACATCTTGCTGATGGAGGTATTGGGAAATTAATTATAACAAAAATGACATAACTATTCTGCTGAAAACATTATGTACTGAACTATTTGTGTCAAATCTTTTGGTTCTGTGAGATTATATTCCTTTCCTTTTACCAGTACATTAGATAGAGTGGTGAGATTGTATGTGAATGGGACTAATAAAGTTTTTTGTGTAGGGGCAGTTACATTGTCAATAAATAATAATATAAATTAAAATGTGATAAAAACATCCCATGACATAATTTGGAGTAGCACTGTCAATGTATAACAGTATTAATTCAAATTCAAATTAATTAATGTGATGTCTAGTATCTTACAGGTAAACATATAGGAGTCCAAGTAGCTAACTTGGAACTCTCAGACCATTGTTACTTCAGATGTATAAAAAATAAAACAAAACAAAAAAGATTTTTGTTACAGTTTTTCATTCTCCATTAAGAATCTAATATAAAAGAAAAAATACCACAAGTACTCTAAATAGAAAACATATTTTATGGACAACATTAACCCTGTAAATAAAACTATATAACTAATTAACCAAGCTCATTGATTCATATCTTTATTTAATTTTACTTTATTATTTAAATATTTATTTTTCAAGTGTGATTGACTGCTACATGCACTTAAGAAAAAAAACAGCTTTACAAAGCCCCACTCTCAACCCTTTCTCTTCTATACAAGACCTTAATATCTCAGAAGAATGTGTTCTCAAGGAAAAGTGGGATTCCCTAAGATATGAAAATATTTTTCCTTGACAGTTTTTTGTACCTCATATGTTATTAATATGCCTAAATATTTCCTTTAAGCTTTTATTCATTTCCTTCTGTTTCGTTTTATTTTCTGTCTCCAATAGTTAATGCTTGAAATTTGTATGCCCGCAATTAATTAATTAAAAATAGCGGAATTTAAGAACAAGAATTATGAGCAATGCTAAACTACGCTAAGGCTCTCATGTCTAGAGGGGTAATCAGGGGACATTAAAGCAAATTTTAATTTACCATGAAAAAATGTACTTATGTATAAGGAAAACCTTTGCAATGTACTTTATTCATTTACTTTGTCCAGTTTCCTAGTCATTTAAATCGGAAAATTGTGTTGTTTAGTGTACCCCTGAGATACAATTAGTTTGTCAGTTGCTTATTTTATTATGAAATATAAGACCATGAGCAGGTGAAGTATTATGACAAGAAAAGAAGAGTGGTCATTATTTAATATGAATACATAGATGTATAAGTGCAAATGGCTTCATAGATATTGAAACCAATTCTATAATAATGTATGTTTATGTTCACTACAGTGAAAAAGAATCAGAATGTATACATATTATTTAGCAAAACCTTACATTAAAGCTAGAGTTTAAGTTTTCTATCAAACATCAGAATTTACTCCTATTAATCATTTTTCTTTGTTCTCTTGCTTTCTTTATTTGAAAAAGAAGGCATCTAAGCTATTTTTTTGGTTCAGACCATGGAAAGCACTTGTTTATTGGTGGGTGAATTTATCCACCAATCAGCAAGAACAACCCAGTTTGTTCACCAAAAATAGGCCGGCATCAAAACTCACATTCTTGCATTTCAAATAAAGATACCAAGAGAATGAAGACAATTTGATAATAGGAGTAAATTAGAAAGTTGCTTAAATTTGCATGCTCTATCTTAATCACAAAAGAAACAAAATTGTGTTCAGTGTCCCTTTAAACTGCCCCCATTCCCACCTTGGGAGCTTTGCATGACATCATCAATATCATCACTGATGATATATCTCTCTCTCTCTTCTCTCCTCTTCTTTTTCTCCTCTCTCTCCTCTCTCTCTCTCTTTATTTTTCTCTCCCTCTCTCTCTCCTCTCTTTCTCTCTCTTTCTCTCTTTCAGTCTCTCTCTCTCTCTCTCTCTTCTCTCTTTCTCTCTCCCTATCTCTCTCTGTATACACATAGATAGATAGAGAGTTAGCACAATTACACTAGGATTTTTCATCTCTTCAGCAATGTCTCAAAATAAGGTGTCTTACAACTAGTAATGTGGCTAACACTTAAAGGGAAATAAAACAAGTTGAGATAGAGACACAATATAATAATATGTACATTAATTACTTTACCTGCAAATGTATACTGCAGTGCCTCTCCATTAACCCTTTCTTTTAAGTTTCTGAATTCTACAGCTCTAACTCCACCCACACAATTCCTTTTATGACTGTAGCTATATCCATTGTTGCTTTGGTAAAATACACAAATCAATAGGGATTATCTGCTGGAGCATGCCTAGAAGCTGTGAACTCAGTTGAAATACAATGCCTGTGTCTAAACTCTGATAAGAGGGGTGGAGCACAGTGTCCAGACAGCATGGCTATTTTAAGTATTTTTGTTTATTTTTGAAAATTATTTTAACCCCTTAACGACATACGTCGTACAGGGTACGTCTTGCACAAACTGGTCTTTAAAGACCAGCGACGTACCCTGTACGACGTTGGGGTTGAAAGCATCTGGAAGCGATCCTGATCGCTTCCAGCCGCTTTCCGGTTATTGCAGTGATGCCTCGATATCAAGGCATCACTGCAATAACATTTTTCCCCATCCGTTGCAGAGAGAGCCACTCTGTGGCCCTCTCTGCACCGGACATCGATGGCCGCAATCGTTGGTGGGTGGGAGCCGACGTGGGAGGCGGGTGGGCGGCCATCGATGGATTGCTAAGTGCAGTGGTGGGCGGGATCGTGGGCGGGGTAGCTGGGGGGGCGCGCACGGACGCACGCGCGTGCACGGGGGAAGCTGGCGGGCGCGTGCACGGGGAGGGAGTGGGTGGGAACCATTACACTATGGAACAGTTTGTTAACATTTAGAGGGAGAGAGGGGGAATAAAAATGTATTATACATAATCGAAGTGATCTGGGAGGGGGTGGGGGTTTAGTCTTTGGGGGGGGAGCTACACTACAGAAAAGTGGGGGACAAAAATTAAAATATATATATTTTTTCGTAAACTGGGTACTGGCAGACAGCTGCCAGTACCCAAGATGGCTCCCAATAATGTAGAGGGGGAGGGTTAGAGAGCTGTTTGGGGGGGGATCAGGGAGGTTTGGGGCTAAGGGGGATCCTACACAGCAGCATATGTAAATATGCTAAAAAATTAAATAAAAATAAATAAAAGATACCTTTTATTTTAGTACTGGCAGACTTTCTGCCAGTACTTAAGATGGCGGGGACAATTGTGGGGTGGGGGAGGGAAGGGAGCTGTTTGGGAGGGATCAGGGGGTCTGATGTGTCAGGTGGGAGGCTGATCTCTACACTAAGGCTAAAATTAACACTAAAAGCTCCATACAAGATCCCTAATTAACCCCTTCACTGCTAGACATAATACACATGTGATGTGCAGCGGCATTTAGCAGCCTTCTAATTACCAAAAAGCATCGCCAAAGCCATATATGTCTGCTATTTCTGAACAAAGGGGATCCCAGAGAAACATTTACAACCATGTGTGCCATAATTGCATAAGCTGTTTGTAAATAATTTCTGTGAGAAACCTAAAATTGCGAAAAAATTTAATTTTTGTTTAAATTTGATCGCATTTGGCAGTGAAATGGTGGCATTAAATATACCAAAATGGGCCTAGATCAATACTTTGGGTTGTCTACTACACTACACTAAAGCTAAAATGAACTCTACAAGCTCCCTACATGCTCCCTAATTAACCCCTTCACTGCTGGGCATAAAACACGTGTGGTGCGCAGTGGCATTTAGCAGCCTTCTAATTACCAAAAAGCAACGCCAAAGCCATATAAGTCTGCTATTTCTGAACAAAGGGGATCCCAGAGAAGCATTTACAACCATTTATGCCATAATTGCATACGTTGTTTGTAAATAATTTCCGTGAGAAACCTAAAGTTTGTGAAAAAATTTACAATTTATTTTATTTGATCGCATTTGGCGGTGAAATGGTGGCATGAAATATACCAAAATGGGCCTAGATCAATACTTTGGGATGTCTTCTAAAAAAATATATACATGTCAAGGGATATTCAGGGATACCTGACAGATATCAGGGTTCCAATGTAACTAGCGCTCATTTTGAAAAAAAGTGGTTTTGAAATAGCAAAGTGCTACTTGTATTTATTGCCCTATAACTTGCAAAAAAAGCAAAGAACATGTAAACATTGGGTATTTCTAAACTCAGGACAAAATTTAGAAACTATTTAGCATGGGTGTTTTTTGGTGGTTGTAGATGTGTAACAGATTTTGGGGGTCAAAGTTAGAAAAAGTGTGTGTTTTTTTCGTTTTTTCCTCATATTTTATAATATTTTTAATAGTAAATTATAAGATATGATGAAAATAATGATATCTTTAGAAAGTCCATTTAGTGGCGAGAAAAACTGTATATAATATGTGTGGGTACAGTAAATGAGTAAGAGGAAAATTACAGCTAAACACAAACACCGCAAAAATGTAAAAATAGCCCTGGTCCTTAAGGGAAAGAAATTGAAAAATGGCCTTGTCCTTAAGGGGTTAAAATACTTCCCAACAATTTTTAAACATTTTTTTTATGCAAAGTATTTTTACTGAATTAGCCCTTTTAGGATATGCACAGATCTCAAACTAACTGATACAACAAAATGTATTTTCATTATACTGACTTTTTAAAATTCCATCTTTTACTGTTTCTAAGTTGTAATTTTAAACTGAGAGAGATTTTAAGAGGTGTGGTCATTGTGTTTCGTGAAGTGACTCAATTTATAGCAAACTAAACATCCTCAATTTTCAGAAGTAATATGGTCTCTAGCATACCCCCCAACTGTCCCGATTTTTGTGGGACAGTCCCGATTTTAGGGGTCTGTCCCCCTGTCCCGGGTTGCTAGCCATCTGTCCCGATTTGCCCCAGGCATTTAAAAAAAAAAAAAAAAAAATTAAATTCTATTGGGCCCATACTCAGAAGCAGCTGGTTTTGCTCTCACATGGTTAGATACTTGTTAGATTCCCTGTGGAAAAGGAATGGTGTGTGGGTTAAGCAGGAGTAAGAAGGCTGTATACACTCTGACCACGGGTAATGGTGACCTCTCTAACCTACCTCTGGTAATGATGATATCTAACCCCTGGTGATAATACTAGCATGCCTTCAGTTTTATACAATGAGCAGTGCTAATACCAGGGTAATGAACAGTGGCAGTCGCAGACTGCCAGCTAATGTGCTTGCCAACCCCAGGACCCCATAAAATGAATTACAGATACCTATATATGATGTAGTGTGTGTGCCTATCTGTATCCATAACTGTGTGTGTGTATCTGCATGTGTAAGTGTATGCTATGTAGTGTGTGTGTATCTGCATGTAGAAGTGTATGCTATGTAGTGTGTGTATCTGCATGTATACGTGTATGCTATGTAGTGTGTGTGTATCTGCATGTGTAAGTGTATGATATGTAGTGTGTGTGTATCTGCATGTATAAGTGTATGCTATTTAGTGTGTGTGTATCTGCATGTGTAAGTGTATGCTATGTAGTGTGCTACTGTGCATTTTTTCTGACTTTAAAGGCCAGAATCTAGAATATTAATGGGGAATGCAGAGAGCAGTTTTAAACAATTTATTATTAAATGTCCAATTAAGATAAAAATATTTAGCAATGTCTTTGCAAAGGCTAATTAAATACATAGCTCACATAGCCATACCAGTGGTTTGAGCTTGTGTTTGATTTGCTGCCTAAGTGTATTAAAATATATGACTTTATTTAGAATTTTATTTATATTACTTTGGTCTTATGATTTTTTTAAGTCCCGCCCACCACATTTCAATTTTTTTGTCGCGGGGGGGGGGGCTTTTGAATTTTGAAATGTTGGGAGGTATGTAAGAGTAGTTATTATTTGTGAATGGATGTATTAACTGTTATTAGTTCATATTAAAGCTTGTATTATACACAAGTCTCATAAAAAAAAAACTGTATCATAAGTGAGAAAAGGAAATTTCTTTGTGGTATCTTTTCTTACTATATAGACTGTATTTGAAACATTTATTTAATGGATGAATTAACTGATTATTTAAATAATATAAAAACAGAATAACATACAAAATGTTAGCAATAACAGCAGTTAATAGTCCTGGTAGTTTCAGGTGTTCACTAAAATGTAAATAGCTGAAGGTGTTCCACTATTCACAAAGCTAATTTGTATACCACCAGAACGGTCCATATTACTCTCACCTCTTTAGCCTTGCAGCCTCTCCTTATTAATCTCTCCAGCCTTTGCAAGGGTCTCCACCAATGTTCTCTCTAAGGCCAGTTTTGTGAGTGGCCCAGCAGTAAAACAATTAATTAGAGCAATTAGCAAACACTAAACAATGCAGACTGCAAGGTGTGGTGAACTTATTAACTGTTTCATTGCTCACAAAACTGGTTTTAGAGGGAACACTAGTCTCTACATTCAAACCACTGTTTTTCACCAACTGCCTTTTTAGAACTGCCCCTGTAACTACCTTAAGGCAAATACCCGAAGCCTATAATATAACTCATGTTTCTGACATCACAGACTCACAGCCAAATGTTTTACCATAAAAAAAGGAATGGAATCCTATACCGTTTAAACTTATTTGCCATCCTTAAACAACTATTGGAAGTTGCAGTCCTGGTTTAGAAACAATCCATTAAAATAGCTAAGAGTATTGGCTGGCATGGATGTACATGTGATTTTCAAATTACTGACCAGTAAAGCCCATTAGCAACTCTAGTTAAAGGTACATTTTCCCAGTGCCTTGGCACCTGATAAACTCCTCCAATAGTTTGAATATAGCGAATATGCTAGAGGTATAAAATGCATCAGAAAACACTTTGGGCCCAGTTCTCAAAAACTCACTAGCATTGAGTGAAATCATCAGCTTATTTTATTGAGCACTATATTGTAATGTAAGTGAGTCTCTCATAAAGAAAATAAAGTTACTCCACTTTAAAGCAATCTCTGGGGGACCTGTAGTAGCAATGAGGCTTCCTATAGAATCTTTGGAAAGCTTTAGAGAATCGGGTCCTTTGTGAGATTTTTACAGTTTGGTTTTTTTTCTACATTTTTTACCTTCCTTGGATGTTGAGACATTATGGGCCAAATTACAATTGGCACACTATTTAGCTCTATCGTTCACGTGCAAACACTGCTGGAAGTAAACTTTTAACACGGGTTAGAGAGCATATTACAAGTTAAAAGTGAAATGATATTGCGCAAGCGAAACCAATTGCGCGCTTACTTCCTGACTTCGGATATCATGTCCGTGCTTATGCATTCACCCCATAGACCTCAATGGATTGCGTTATGAAAAAAATAAACTAACAATTATACCGTATTTTACCTATATCGATAAACCCAAAGGAAGATATACGTATTTTACATTTCAATGCTCTTCACATAGAAGAAAATGTTGTTTTTATATTTTAAATATATATTTTTATATACTGTATATATTTTTCATATATATCTATACATATGTATATATGTATAGATAGATCTATACACACATGTATAGATATGTACAGATATATATATATAGGAATAAAATACAAACCAGGATTATTAAATATTATTTATAACTTTTATATATCACGTGTTGTTGAAATCATGTTAGGAAGAGTGTGATAATGAGAAATTAATACATATTTTAGTAAATATGGCCTGATTAATTTGGGGATTTAAGATTTCTCCAGTTGGAGTGGCCTGTTCCCTTTATTGACTCTAGGAATATGATCACAATTCTTAAGAAAAAACTATGAAACAATTATTATTATTTAATAACTATTATTAATAATAAGCATTTATAAAGGACTGAGATTGATCCCTTAGTAAATAAACTTTAGAAGCATTGTTATTTTTTTTATCCAGCTATGATTTATTTTAATGTGCTGTATTCAATTGAATTTATTTTTTGTTTGTGTATTTTACATTTCTGTGTCCCTTTAGAATATCATACAAGCAATGTACTGTTGAATGTACATACCTTCATTTCTTGCTTGTAAAATGTCTTTAAAGATGACAACAGTAATTTCATGGCTGCTGATTTTAAATAATATCTTCAAACAGCCTTGAGATTAGGAGAAAAATAATTAAAAAATAGAAATGTAATTCAATCACAAAATGTCCTGATTTTCTATGTCTCTCTTTTCATTGTTTAGTTTTTTATATATTAGCCTTTTTGACAAACCTAAAAGCCGTCAAATCAGGTCGAAGAACATTTTATATTGTAATTGATACTACGCTATTCTGAATAGTTTGCCTACTACATTAATCCTTTATTCCTTATAATCGTGCATCCTGACCTTCCCCTCTGCTAACTGCTCAAATATAAACAGTCCACAGAATGAACTACTTCCGAAAAAACAATTAAGAGAAATGAGTGTTCTTAGAAAAATGTATCCTTGCATTGCCAATGTGTGTTGTGTCTAAAACACTCCTAAAGGATTCTTATTATTGCTTAAAACATTAAACTAAAACCCCCCTGACATAATACATAAAAATAAAACATTTATCCAACTCTCCTTCTAATGCATTTTACTCTTCAGATTTTTAGGCCCTCCCTTTGCAACAACATACAGGTAGCCCTCAGTTTACGCCGGGGTTAGGTTCCAGAAGGAATGGTTGTAAATCGAAACCGTTGTAAATTGAAACCCAGTTTATAATGTAAGTCAATGGGAAGTGAGGGAGTTAGGTTCCAGGCCCCTCTCAAAATTGTCATAAGTAACACCTAATACATTATTTTTAAAGCTTTTAAATGAAGACTTTAAATGCTAAACAGCATTATAAACCTAATAAAACAATCACACAACACAGAATATATAATTAAACTAAGTTAAATGAACAAAGACATTTGCTAAACAGCATTAAAAAACCTAATAAAATAATCACACAACACAGACTTTACTTGCATTTTTGTGCAAACAGTTCTTTCTATGCATTCCTATCTGGACTGATTTATAGACAGGAAGATCTTGTTCCTTTGAAATCTGCTCGATAGCTCAGGTTTGGTTAAACTGATTAATTTCAGCTTGCTTGGCTTGCATATCTTTGCTGCAACACAAGCGGACAGTTCCACCTACTGGCTATTTTAATCAATGCACTGATTTTCAATAGCAGTCACATGACTGAAAAAAAAAGAAACGGTGCAAATTGAACCATTGTAAACCGAGGGCCACCTGTATTGCATTAAAGGAACAGTAAACACCATGCACATAGTGTACAAGACATTTTTGTTGTCTTACAATAGAAAAATGTGTCAGCCACAAAATGTTTTTAAAGCAAATAAATCGCTTGCTTGTTGCATTTTTTTTTAAAATAGCCAAGCTCCACCCACCACCTGCCTTATTTAGAGAAACCAATCCAGGAAGGAGTCAGCAGACAACAAGGTTAGCCACAGCCATAATGTTAGTAAAAATATTACGGGGGGGTTTCAGTTTTTATCTTTTAAAGCCAATTAGGGAAAGATATATAGCAAAGTTAGCCTTGGGCAGTTTGTAGGTTGCTTTCCCAGGTCTGAGGATTAAAGTAGTGACAACTTTTAGAACTAAATTACATGAAAACGGGGGAAACAATAATAAAAGTATATTGCAATGTTGTTTTAATATGCACAATTAAACATGTTATATTAGAAACTCAAGCTGTTACATTTCCCTTTAACCCCTTAAAGGGACACTGAACCCAAATGTTTTCTTTCGGGATTCAGATAGAGCATGACATTTTAAGCAATTTTCTAATTTACTCCTATTATCAAATTTTCTTCATTCTCTTGGTATCTTTATTTGAAATACAAGAATGTAAGTTTAGATGCCGGCCCATTTTTGGTAAACAACCTGGGTTGTTCTTGCTGATTGGTGGATACATTCATCCACCAATAAAAAAGTGCTGTCCAGAGTTCTGAACAAAAACTTTTTCAAATAAAGATAGCAAAAGAACGAAGAAAAATTGATAATAGGAGTAAATTAGAAAGTTGCTTAAAATTGCATGCTGTATCTGAATCAGGAAATACAAAATTGGGTTCAGTGTCCCTTTAAGGACCAGACCATTTTTCAATTTTATTACCCTTAAGGACCAGGGCTATCTTTACATTTCTGCGGTATGTTTAGCTGTAATTTTCCTCTTACTCATTTACTGTACCCACACATATTATATACCGTTTTTCTCGCCATTAAATGGACTTTCTAAAGATACATTATTTTCATCATATGTTATAATTTACTATTAAAAAACATATAAAATATGATGGGAAAAAAAACTTTTTCTAACTTTGACCCCCAAAATCTGTTACATCTACAACCACCAAACAACAACCATGCTAAGTAGTTTCTAAATTTTGTCCCGAGTTTAGAAATACCCAATGTTTACATGTTCTTTACTTTTTTTTGCAAGTTATAGGGCAATGAATACAAGAAGCACTTTGCTATTTCCAAACCATTTTTTTTTTTCAAAATTAGCGATAGTTACATTGGAACACTGATATCTGTCAGGAATCCCTGAATATCCCTTGACATGTATATATTTTTTTTTAGAAGACAACCCAAAGGCCTCTATTTAACAAAGTCTGGCGGACCTGATCCGACAGTGTGGATCAGGTCCGCCAGACCTCGCTGAATACGAAGAGCAATACGCTCTCCGTATTCAGCATTGCAGTGCAACGCCGCCCCCTGCAGACTCGTGGCCAATGGGCCGCCAGCAGGGAGGTGTCAATCAACCTGATCGTACTCGATTGGGTTGAATTCTGGCGATGTCTGTCCGCTTGCTCAGAGCAGGCGGACAGGGTTATGGAGCAGCGGTCTTTGTGACCGCTGCTTCATAACTGCTGTTTCTGGCGAGCCTGCAGGCTCGCCAGAAACACGGGGCATCAAGCTCTATTCGGAGCTTGATATATAGGCCCCAAAGTATTGATCTAGGCCCATTTTGGTATATTTCATGTTACCATTTTACCGCCAAATGCGATCAAATAAAAAAAATCGTTCACTTTTTCACAAACCTTAGGTTTCTCACTGAAATTATTTACAAACAGCTTGTGTAGTTATGGCACAAATGGCTGTAAATGCTTCTCTGGGATCACCTTTGTTCAGAAATAGCAGACATATATGGCTTTGGCATTGCTTTTTGGTAATTAGAAGGCCGCTAAATGTCGCTGCGCACCACACTTGTATTATGCCCAGCAGTGAAGGAGTTAATTAGGTAGCTTGTAGGCTTAATTTTAGCTTTAGGGGGGTAGTTATCAACGTGTCAACTTTCCTGCCTTCGCCGGCCCAATACGCCCGCCTAAGCTCGCCTCACATCGCCACCGTGGACCTTAAAAAATTCGCCTAAGTTATCAAGTAAAGCTGTCAAAAAGCCGCGGGGCGATGAGCAGCGGATTGTGAGAGTTATCACTCATCCGATCTCGCTGCTCTTCGGCTGTTTGACAGCTTTCTTGCTAGCCTGTCACTAAGCACTCACACTAAACTACACTGTTCTACCCCCTATACCGGCACCCCGGAGCCCCCCGCAACTAAATAAAGTTACTAACCCCTAAACCGCTGCTCCTAGACCCCGCCGCAAGTCTTATAAATGTATTAGCCCCTAAACCGACGCTCCCGGACACCGCTGCCACCTACATTATACCTAGTAACCCCTATGCTGCCCCCCCTATACCATCGCCCTCTATAATAAAGTTATTAACCCCTATCCTGCTGATCCCGCACCTCGCCGCAAATAAATAGTTTAACCCCTAAACCGCCGCTCCCTGAACCCGCCGCAACCTATATTAAATTTATTAACCCCTATCCTGCCCCCCCTACACCGTCGCCACCTATAATACATTTATTAACCCCTATCCTGCCCCCACTACACCGCCGCCACTGTAATAAAATTATTAACCCCTAAACCTAAGTCTAACACTAACCCTAACACCCCCCTAACTTAAATATTAATTAAATAAATCTAAATAATATTTCTATTATTAACTAAATTAATCCTATTTAAAACTAAATACTTACCTTTAAAATAAACCCTAATATAGCTACAATATAAATAATAATTATATTGTAGCTATTTTAGGATTTATTTTTATTTTACAGGTAACTTTCAATTTATTTTAACTAAGTACAATAGCTATTAAATAGTTATTAACTATTTAATAGCTACCTAGCTAAAATAAAGAGAAATGTACCTGTAAACTAAAAACTAACCTAAGTTACATTTACACCTAACACTACACTATACTTTAATAAATTATTCCTATTTAAAACTAAATACTTACCTGTAAAATAAACCCTAAGATAGCTACAATATAATTAATAATTACATTGTAGCTATATTAGGATTTATATTTATTTTACAGGTAACTTTGTATTTATTTTAGCTAGTTAGAATAGTTATTAAATAGTTATTAACTATTTAATAACTATCTAGCTAAAAGAAATACAAAATTACCTGTAAAATAAATCCTAACCTAAGTTACAATTAAACCTAACACTACACTATCATTAAATAAATTAAATAAATTAACTACAAATAACTACAATTAAATTCAATTAAATAAACTAACTAAAGTACAAAAAATAAAAAAGCTAAGTTACAAAAAATAAAAAAAATAAGTTTAAAACATTTTAAAAATATTACAACAATTTTAAGCTACTTACACCTAATCTAAGCCCCCTAATAAAATAACAAACCCCCCCCAAAATAAAAAAAATGCCCTACCCTATTCTACATTAAAAAAGTTCAAAGCTCTTACCTTACCAGCCCTTAAAAGGGCCTTTTGTGGGGGCATGCCCCAAAGAATTCAGCTCTTTTGCCTGTAAAAGAAAAATACAACCCCCCCAACATTAAAACCCACCACCCACATACCCCTAATCTAACCCAAACCCCCCTTAAAATAACCTAACTCTAATCCCCTGAAGATCATCCTACCTTGAGTCGTCTTCACTCAACCAAGCAGCGATGGAACCGAAGAGGACATCCGGAGCGGCAGAAGTGATCATCCAAGGGGCGCTGAAGAAATCTTCCATCCGATGAAGTGATCCTCCAAGCGGCGCTGAAGAAATCTTCCATCCGGACGAGGTCATCTTCCAAGAGGCGCTGAAGAAGTCTTCTATCCGGGCGAGGTCATCTTCCAAGCCGGGTCTTGAATCTTCATCCCGCCGACGCGGAACATCCTTCTTTCCCGACGGACTACCGACGAATGAAGGCTCCTTTAAGGGACATCATCCAAGATGGCGTCCCTTCAATTCCGATTGGCTGATAGGATTCTATCAGCCAATCGGAATTAAGGTAGGAAAAATCTGATTGGCTGATTGAATCAGCCAATCAGATTCAAGTTCAATCCGATTGGCTGATCCAGTCAGCCAATCAGATTGAGCTCGCATTCCATTGGCTGATCGGAACAGCCAATAGAATGCGAGCTCAATCTGATTGGCTGACTGGATCAGCCAATCGGATTGAACTTGAATCTGATTGGCTGATTCAATCAGCCAATCAGATTTTTCCTACCTTAATTCCGATTGGCTGATAGAATCCTATCAGCCAATCGGAATTGAAGGGACGCCATCTTGGATGACGTCCCTTAAAGGAGCCTTCATTTGTCGGTAGTCCGTCGGGAAAGAAGGATGTTCCGTGTCGGCGGGATGAAGATTCAAGACCCGGCTTGGAAAATGACCTCGCCCAGATAGAAGACTTCTTCAGCGCCTCTTGGAAGATGACCTCGCCCAGATGGAAGATTTCTTCAGCGCCGCTTGGAGGATCACTTCATCGGATGGAAGATTTCTTCAGCGCCCCTTGGATGATCACTTCTGCCACTCCGGATGTCCTCTTCGGTTCCATCGCTGCTCGGTTGAGTGAAGACGACTCAAGGTAGGATGATCTTCAGGGGATTAGAGTTAGGTTATTTTAAGGGGGGTTTGGGTTAGATTAGGGGTATGTGGGTGGTGGGTTTTAATGTTGGGGGGGTTGTATTTTTCTTTTACAGGCAAAAGAGCTGAATTCTTTGGGGCATGCCCCCACAAAAGGCCCTTTTAAGGGCTGGTAAGGTAAAAGAGCTTTGAACTTTTTTAATGTAGAATAGGGTAGGGCATTTTTTTATTTTGGGGGGGGTTGTTATTTTATTAGGGGGCTTAGATTAGGTGTAAGTAGCTTAAAATTGTTGTAATATTTTTAAAATGTTTTTAACTTATTTTTTTTATTTTTTGTAACTTAGCTTTTTTTATTTTTTGTACTTTAGTTAGTTTATTTAATTGAATTTAATTGTAGTTATTTGTAGTTAATTTATTTAATTTATTTAATGATAGTGTAGTGTTAGGTTTAATTATAACTTAGGTTAGGATTTATTTTACAGGTAATTTTGTATTTCTTTTAGCTAGATAGTTATTAAATAGTTAATAACTATTTAATAACTATTCTAACTAGCTAAAATAAATACAAAGTTACCTGTAAAATAAATATAAATCCTAAGATAGCTACAATGTAATTATTAATTATATTGTAGCTATCTTAGGGTTTATTTTACAGGTAAGTATTTAGTTTTAAATAGGAATAATTTATTAAAGTATAGTGTAGTGTTAGGTGTAATTGTAACTTAGGTTAGTTTTTAGTTTACAGGTACATTTCTCTTTATTTTAGCTAGGTAAGCTATTAAATAGTTAATAACTATTTAATAGCTATTGTACCTAGTTAAAATAAATTGAAAGTTACCTGTAAAATAAAAATAAATCCTAAGATAGCTACAATATAATTATTATTTATATTGTAGCTATATTAGGGTTTATTTTAAAGTTAAGTATTTAGTTTTAAATAGGATAAATTTATTTAATAAGAGAAATATTATTTAGATTTATTTAATTAATATTTAAGTTAGGGGGGTGTTAGGGTTAGTGTTAGACTTAGGTTTAGGGGTTAATAATTTTATTACAGTGGCGGCGGTGTTGTGGGGGTAGGATAGGGGTTAATAAATTTAATATAGGTTGCGGCAGGGTCAGGGAGCGGCGGTTTAGGGGTTAAACTATTTATTTATTTGCGGCGAGGTGCGGGATTGGCAGGATAGGGGTTAATAACTTTATTATAGAGGGCGGCGGTATAGGGGGGGGGCAGGATAAGGGGTTACTAGGTATAATGTAGGTGGCGGTGGGCTCCGGGAGCGGCGGTTTAAGGGTTAATATGTATAGAGTAGCTTGCGGTGGGCTCCGTGAGCGGCGGTTTATGGGTTAATCATTTTATTTAGTTGCGGCGGTGTAGGGGGGGCAGATTAGGGGTGTTTAGACTTGGGGTACATGTTAGGGTGTTAGGTGTAGACAGCTCCCATAGGAATGAATGGGATGTCTGGCAGCAGCGAACTTGTACTTTCGCTATGGTCAGACTCCCATTGATTCCTATGGGATCCGCCGCCTCCAGGGTGGCGGTTTGAAAACCAGGTACGCTGGGCCGTAAAAGTGCCGAGCATACCTGCTAGCTTTTTGATAACTAGCAAAAGTAGTCAGATTGTGTCGCACTTGTGTGCAGAACATCTGGAGTGACGTAAGAATCGATCTGTGTCGGACTGAGTCCGGTGGATCGAAGTTTACGTCACAAAATTCTACTTTTGCCGGTCTCTAGCCTTTGATAACTAAGGCGAATCAGCCTCGCCACAAATACGCTGCGGAATTCCAGCGTATCTGAGGTTGACGGCTTGATGACTAGGCCTCTTAGTGTAGAGATCACCTGACACATCCCACCTACTTATCCCTCCCTGACCCCTCTCAAACAGCTCTTTTCTCTCCCTCACCCCACAATTGTCCCGCCATCTTAAGTACAGGCAGAAAGTCTGCCAGTACTAAATGTAAAGACTTTTTTTTTTTTAAATAATATTATGCTGTGTAGGATCCCCCCTTAGCCCCCAACCTCCCTGATCCCCCCAAACAGCTCTGTCTGCCAGTACCCAGTTTTCATACAATTAGCCTTTTTTTTTTTAAATATTTTTTTTTGTTTGTAGTGTACCTTCCCCCCCTCAATAACCAACCCCCCCACCCCTCCCAGATCCCTTAGATAAAATCCCCCCCCCCCTCCTCTATCCCTCCTTCCCTTTATACTGTTCCATAGTGTAGGGCTCCCACCCCCACAGAGTGGCTCTCTCTGCATCGGTGTGTTAAAAAAGGTATTGCAGTGATCCCTCAATTTCAAGGCATTATGGCAATACCTTGAAAGCAGCTGGAAGCGATCAGGATCGCTTCCACCACTTGAAACCCCAGACGACGTACAGGGTATGTTGTTGGTCGTTAACGACCAGTTTTTGTATGACGTACCCTGTACGCCGTTAGTCGTTAAGGGGTTCAAATCATTCTTTATAAATGCATTGTAGCTCTCTCTGGTAGCAAAGGGGTTACATGCAATCTTCTAAACTTGAGTCCATCTTAGATTTAGAACCAGGGATAGGCAAGGTGTCCGTACACGGACACTGGTGTCCGTGACTAGCCCTTCCAGTGTCCACCACCCATTTTGCTGTGGGGAGGGAGGAGTAGGACAGATGAATGCTGGTCCTGACTCCTCTTTGACACACGCGACGCCACGTTTTTACGGGTTGGGGCCACGCCCACGTGATGCCGCTTAGTACCGAGAAAATGACTCTGTGTGAGACTGAGAGAGAGGGAAGATTCAAGAAGTTGGAGCTTTATATGCAAAGGTAAAGCACTTCAACCAGCACCTGAGGTTTATTAGAAGTAGTATTTAATTAGAAAGAAAATATACAGTAAGGTTGTGAATCATAACCTTAGTATATCTTTTCTTTCTGATTAAATAATAGGAAAGGGAGAATATGTAGTGTGAATAAAGTTAGTGGCTTGTCAAGAGACTGCTAGCGATATTGGGTGATAAGTTATGGAATAACTAAAGCCTGAGTGAAATACTGGATGTGTATCTGCATCAGTATAATAGCACCCAGCTCTATACAAAGACACAGAAGTGACACTGGCACATGGGTTTAGCCAGAGGAGGGCTGTTTATATTGTCAGTGGTATCTGCATCAGTATAATAACACCCAGCTGAATATAATGTACATGTTCACTTTTGTTATATATACACACACTCACACACATATATATATATATATATATATATATAGGGCTTGACATTTCCACTAGTCCACTGAGACCAAAGTAGTAGAAAATTACGTATGAATGAATCAAAATAATCTTTAATGTCACCTCGGTGTGTTTCTATTAAGTAGCTGTAAGAGGAAAAATATGTGTTTCTTTTTAAAATAATTGAGCAAAAAACACTATTATGAAAATCAATCTCAAGTGGCCAGGGGTTAAGTCACTGCAGCTCGGTAGTGCATAGGCATTACAGTGCAGCATTGCCTGGCATTAAAGTGCAGTCCATTAAATACAGAGCTGTAGCTAGGTAGTCTGTGGATATAGATCAGCATTTTTGGGTAGTGTTAGGTGCTCCTCACTTCCCTTTACGAAACCAGGATATAAGCAAGGGAAAGTAGAACATAGCTCACAAAAAACAATTTGTGAAATTGGGAAATTGGTTGAGAGCTCTGCTCAAATAATGTATAACCTTATTACTCAGCAATAACTCTTGTGGTTGATTAAATTCTTTAGAAAAACTTTTCAAATGAGTTATCTGCAAAAAATCCCCATAGACTTTAATTGTGATATTCTGTAGAAAACCATTAGATATGTTTTTCTAAACAATTAAGATCTACCCCATTATCTCTTGTTAATAAAGAAACTTAAAATTGAAGATATTTATATAGTAATTCTGGGGATCATGCTTAAAATGGAGCTTACAATAAAAAAAATCTAAAGAATTACAAATAATACTATACACAAACACACACTTGTAAACTTAAATCATGTGTATGTTACATACCATAAGCAGTAGTATGGTTCTAAAGATTACATGTGATGTCATTGATAATGCAATATGTGTAAATATGATTGATGGTATTGATAATGTTGCATATCATATCATACATGGTGTTATCCAAGACAAGCAATCCAATTGTAAAAACATGAAATCCTTTTGTGTATTTTAATGAGACTGTTAACCCTAACATGGAAATGGACTACACTCTCAAACTGGACTGGATAAACATCCCAAATCACTGCAAAATTTAACAGCACCCACAGACTAGTGCATTTGCTTTCAGTGACTCAGACATTTAACCACCACAGACAAGCCTGGGTGCAAAGACTATAGGGAAAATTAAAAATCAAAAATATTAACACAACACGTAGATAGTCTGGCACCTACTTGCAAGCACACAGCCAGATTAAAAGCAAAGTGGAAGTGATAGTTACAGCATGTGTTTAAAGAGTGATAGGTCAAATACTACATCAAGGACTCTTCCCACTGGGTCCCTAACAGACACACAGTGCATTCCTTACACCAAACAAACTAAAATTGAAATACAAAAAGGGGTGATAAGGGTCTTTTATAATTTTTCCAAGACACATACAAAACATGGAAATGAATTGCACTCCTAAACCGGACTGGGTAAATATCCCATGTCACTGCACACCACCGGGCACTCACTAGCATTAACAGACAGCTGCACAACTTTCAATGACTCAGGTAGCTAACTCCAGACAAACCTGGGTGCAAAGCCCATAAGGAATAATGTATGTGTGTGTGTAAAACATTTATAAACACATAAAAATGCCAGATTCAATTTCACCTTAAAAGTCTAAAAAGAATCTAAATGTATTTATTATAATTCTGATCACTATTAGCTCATTAACATATTTAACTTTTAGTGCATTATTTTATTTCACTTTCAAGACAATTTTTTTTTTTTTAAATATAAATGTTTTATGTCTTTTTTTCAGTGTTCATGATACTTAATGTATTTAGTTTTTGGGATAAACATATTCACGGTTGTGACAAAGAGGAAACTCTTGCTGAGCATATGTTGGTTTATTAAATTATTCATTTTAGTTGTTTGTTCATGGGAGGTTATTGAGCTGACATAGAGGCTTTGAAATTAGTATAAATCTTTAAAAAAAAAAAAAAAATTAAATACTAATGTTAGAAAACTGGCTGACAACATGTTGCTCTGATATGTTTTGAAACCCTCTTTTAAAGATATGGAATTTTTCACATAGTAAATTATTCTTGAATGTTGACATTAATTGCAGAAATAATTATTCCTAATACAGACTTCCATCAGCATTTCACTTCTCTCATAAAAACACAGTTCATTCCCACACTGTCACAAATCAATCTGCCATTAGCAGAATATATATATATATATATATATATATATATATATATATATATATATATATATATATATATATATATATATATATATATATATATATATATAGGGAGACTAGAGAGAAATGCACTCACAGGAACGAACAACCAGCTCAATATCATTGTTAGCCTGTTCTATGGCGATTCACCACCTGGGTGCAACTTCTTTTAGCCCAGTAATGCTTTTCACAAAGTAGAATTCTCCTGTAGTATATCAGTCTGACCCCGCCCATTACGGCCAGTCCAGCGCCGAAATACCAGGCAACTCCTCTCTGAACAAGGAACACAACAACCCCAGACGATCGTTTTGGGCGGGATCAGACTGATTTACTACAGGAAAGTTTCACTCTGTGAAAAGCATTACTGGGCTAAAAAGTTGCACCCAGGTGGTAAATCGCCATAGAACAGGCTAACAATGGTATTGAGCCAGTTGTTCGTTCCTGTGAGTGCACTTCTCTCTCTCTCTCTCTCTCTATATATATATATATATATATATATATATATATATATATATATATATATATATATATATATATATATCAGAGGAAAGCAAAGGGTACTTCTTTTTGTATAGCTTTCACAAAAACAACTATCCTGACAAAATTATTTGTTTGTATTGTTTGAGAACTGTCTGTTGTTTCTGTTGATGACAGTCCAAATATTCACCCAGTATCAGAAGACTAAGTATATATTTGCCCAGTGGCATTTGCCCAGTGGGCTGGAGACAGTTATGGGCCGGCCTGGTTGTCTTAGCCTCACCCAGTCACCCACATTATTATTTGGCTTGATACAGGACCAGGCATGCCCTGCCTTGTTGTGTCTGTGAGCCAGTCACAGTGAAGCGACGCCTCTTGATGATGCCTTTTGATGACTGTAGGTGCCTGTTTTTTTTGTGATTGTGGATGTCTGGGGCGCTTTGCCTGTTTATGTTTTTGTGTGGTTTTTTTGTCTGATAGTGCAGCTTATGTGTGATGACAAGTGCTCAGGTATCTGCTATTTTGAGAGATTGCTACTACACAGACTGATGAGCAATAAGCGTTTTTTTTCTTTATTTAAATGTGAATTTTTATTTTTTTAAATTACATTTCACTTTGTTACTATTTAATGACCAGCAATTTACAAAATACAGTGACAGAAAGGTGTTACAAATGCAAACCATATACTTGCCAGTTTGAGGTATGGTTAAATAAGAAAAAGTGAAGGGGAGTAGGCTGCTCTGCCTTAAAATTCCTGGGCCTATATTTGGTCCCAGTCCCTCACTGGTTTGCTGTGTTTAAAACAGTACTTGGAGGCAAAAAGCATGAGCTATTGTACATCTAATTTGCATATCTTACCCAGAGTTCCAGGGTGCATTGATAACAATATATTTAATGTATACTTCCAGGAAAAAGCAAGCAGGGATACTTGCCTAGATTTGCTACTTTACTATACAATAATTATTGGCTTAATAGCTACTTTTTTCTTAATGTCTGATATTGAGTTTACAAGTTTGGACAGAATTTTACAATCCACATTATTCCAGTATTCCTTTAGAGCATCCCAGAGAGTGCTTGAAGTTGTCAAAATGAGTTTCACCTTTTTCCTATTCAAATTTTCTTGAAGATGCTCAATTGAGTTAAAGCCAATTTTGTATAGTCCAAATATGTTTATTACTTATTAGTTATAGTCACAGCACACTAGTAAATGAACACTTACTAGAAATCAATGACAACAAGCCCACAGTTAAAAAACGGTCATGCAGGAGGTGATGTAAAACCCACGGCACTCAGCGTCGATGTCTCAAAATTTGCAAGGGACCATCAAAGAGTTCAGAGAGTTCAGTTCCAGCTTTTTGATCCTTTGGAGCATCCGTAGGAGAAGTGTTGTGCCCTGACGTCAGCGGAGTTACTTTTGCCTTTGCCGAAAAGTTTTGAATGGAACTGAACTCTCTGAACTCTTTGCCGTGGGTTTGACATCACCTCCTGCATGACCGTTTTTTAACTGTGTGCTTGTTGTCATTGATTTCTAGTAAGTGTTCATTTACTAGTGTGCTGTGACTATCACTAATAAAAACTACCTTGAATCGAGGATTGCGCTGTCTCTTTTTATCTCTACAGTTTGTCTACTATCTGTGAATGAGGAACACACGGATTTGTGTTCAGCTGCATCCGTTTGATAAGATATACTCATCTCCCTAACTTTCGAAAGTTTTCTACCTATTTCAAGGGACATGTTGTTTGGTATTTAGCGCCGTTTTCCTTTTTCTCTTTTTTATGTTTTTTACTTGTGGATTATAACTATTGTAAATTTGCTTAGGATGTATTGACACCTTGATACCTGTGTGTATAGATAGTGTAAATATTACTGGACCTTTTTTATTTTTATTTAGGTTGCACTGTACTGTGCTGTATATATTTTATTAATATGCTTAGGGATTGTACATATTTGGATATATAATGGTTGACAGTTTCTGAGTATGTCCCATTGCGACTGGGTATCCAATCTCCCTACTGTTGTTATGGATGTGTGTTTGGTTTACATCGTCACTATGGTAATGGTTACGTAACTGACACGTGTTGCAGTCGTAGACTGATGACGTCACACACCAGCGCCGATGTTACTGAGGTGGTTTGCCGCATGGGGACCGGATATCTGATTGTGAGGTTTCACAGCTGCTGTCATAATTGGTATTGGGGTTAGAGTATATAAGTATTGTGATAGGTACTGTTGGTTAAGTCTGCACAGCCTCCATTGAGAAAGGCTCCGGTGAGAGCCGAAACGTTTGGATAAGGATTTTTGCTTGTTCAGATACAAATCCCTGTTTGGTTTTGCCTTCTTTGGGAATCTCAATACGCAGTAGCCGTGCGTGGGGTTCCTTGGGACTTGATATATATATATATATATATATATATATATATATATATAACTCTTGCCAATAACTGCACTCTCAGGTCTTTTTAAAGTGGAGATCAAAACAACTCTCTTTAATGAAACGTTTTCAAGGAACTGGTCCCCATCTTCAGCATAACCATAGTGTCAAAATCACACATAATATATCACAATCTTAATTAGATAAATGTATAATACCTGTGACCCTCAGTGAAATAAACCCGCCAAACATTCGTGTCTGGAACGCTGTTTGCGTTCCACTGTGTTAAACCAGAAGTTTCATCAAACACATGTCTTCCGGTATGTGCTGTCAAAATATTCTGTGATATAAACAAAAAACTCAACACTAGTTAAATAAACTTAAATAGATACTCTATTGCTCATGTGTACTGTGTTTTAAACTATAAGTGCCTTAATCTGTTACTATCATAATAGTATAGCTCATTACATTTCAAATTGTCCGTGTTCTATGCTACGATCCTGTGCTATACTAATTATACTATTTGCGCACCACTAGCAGTGCTTTCGTGTATCCTCTGTGTATTGTGAGCATTAAATTAGTACTGTGATCACTGTGTATTATATGATCTCATAGCTTGCTTATTACGGGCATGTTATACCTTTATATGGTGTTTATTTTGGTTACCATGGCAATCATTGGGGAGCTTGTTCCATGCTACATGTTACTTTCATTGCCGTATTAGACTATTCAATTGCGGTGTATTGCGCTGCTCTACTATGATATTGTCCCCATTTTTTTTATTTCAATTAGATCTATATAGTGTAGGGTTGCTACTATCTAGAGCTATTCAGTGGTCTCATTTATGTACTTTTGCACAGAGTAACAAACTAAAATTATATATATATCTCTCATCTCTATCTAGACAAGACATATATTCTAATCCTCTTCTGTCTATAAAACACAAACTATAAGCAATATATTATCTTCCAATTATACTTTTCTATTCCATGCTGCTTAATTATCATGAATTTTATGTTATCTGACCAGAGTTACACTATATACTTAAGTCCTTGCATATTGTCAAACCTGGTCCACTTTTGCATATTTATGCCCACAAGTTCTAGCATTGCACTGGTACTCATACATCCCATATGTATATGTATCGGCTTGTTTCATTTTTTTCATTTTATGGCCCTTAGATCAGCCTTACTTAAAGGTATCATTAAATCTCAAATGATATGGGTAATACGTAATAATTCCAGTAAAGCAACAGGGGTCTCCCAGTTACAGCACATGAGGAATACGTTCTTGCAACGAGGATACAAGAAAAGGAGGGTTGATGAAATCCTTCAAGAGGTATTACCTTATACACAAGAGACTCTCATACACAAAGAAGACTCAATGCAACAATCAAATAGGCTCATAATGGCTACTACCTTCTCACCCAACACCACTGATGCGGGCACCATATTGAGGAAACACTGGCCC
This sequence comes from Bombina bombina, assembly GCF_027579735.1. NCBI lineage: Eukaryota > Metazoa > Chordata > Amphibia > Anura > Bombinatoridae > Bombina > Bombina bombina. Next base: position 1,068,616,778 of record NC_069502.1, read on the forward strand.
TTGGTCCAATCAGACCTGAAACTAAAGTTTGCACACAATCTCACACCTATGTTAGCGTATCGGAGAGGTACTAACCTCCGAGACCTCTTGGTGAAAACGGATCCCAAAAGGAGCTATACAAACAAGACACATATTAACATCAAAGGCTCATACAGATGCTTAGGCTGTACCACCTGCAATGGCCTAATAGCCACCAAAACATTCCATCACCCACACACCAACCAGGTGTACAACATCAAGCATTCTCTGTCCTGTAATACAACGCATGTAATCTATCTACTCTTTTGCCCATGTGCCCGGTTTTACATTGGAAAAACTACCGGTACACTCCGGGAAAGGATGGCCAATCATAGGCGTGCTATACGCTTGGCACTCGACACAGGGGACTCTGACCAACCAGTTGCCAGACATTGTGCACAGAGGTCACATCAAGTATCCACCATCAGGTATATCCTGATAGACCACATACCCCCATTGGAAAGAGGAGGTGATTGCAACAAAGCATTACTCAGAAGGGAGGCAGAATGGATGTATAGACTCGGGACAATACACCCAGGGGGATTAAACACGGCCCCAGACTTTAAGGCGCTGATATAGGTTGGAGGTACACACAGGGGTACGCCAAGAGGGTAAAGTGCACCGTATCACGGGGTGGTAGAGATGCAGGCCCCATGGGGGGAAGCATTCCTTACCAACAACGCTGATATGAATGAGGGAGGACACTGACGTGACTTCCACTATTCATTGGATAAGACACACACCAGGCATGTTAAAAGTAAAGCTTTCCTCCTGTACCCATACACTCAGCAGCCTAATTGTCATAAGAATGGAAACCTACAACCCCTCTTAACAACATGGGAGCATTGAAATAAGGGAAACATAGTAACATCTACCCCTAGAAACAATAACACTCGAGGAATATGATCCCCAAGATAAAGGGATCCAACAGATGGGATGATCTAAGGGCCATAAAATGAAAAAATTAAACAAGCCGATACAGATACATATGGGATGTATGAGTACCAGTGCAATGCTAGAACTTGTGGGCATAAATATGCAAAAGTGGACCGGGTTTGACAATATGCAAGGACTTAAGTATATAGTGTAACTCTGGTCAGATAACATAAAATTCATGATAATTAAGCAGCATGGAATAGAAAAGTATAATTGGAAGATAAGATATTGCTTATAGTTTGTGTTTTATAGACAGAAGAGGATTAGATTATATGTCTTGTCTAGATAGAGATGAGAGATATATATGATTTTAGTTTGTTACTCTGTGCAAAAGTACATAAATGAGACCACTGAATAGATCTAGATAGTAGCAACCCTACACTATATAAATCTAATTGAAATAAAAAAAAATGGGGACAATATCATAGTAGAGCAGCGCAATACACCGCAAATGAATAGTCTAATACGGCAATGAAAGTAACATGTAGCATGGAACAAGCTCCCCAATGATTGCCATGGTAGCCAAAATAAACACCATATAAAGGGATAGCATGCCCGTAATAAGCAAGCTATGAGATCATATAATACACAGTGATCACAGTACTAATTTAATGCTCACAATACACAGAGGATACACGCAAGCACTGCTAGTGGTGCGCAAACAGTATAATTAGTACAGCACAAGATCGTAGCATAGAACACGGACAATTTGAAATGTAATGAGCTATACTATTATGATAGTAACAGATTAAGGCACTTATAGTATAAAACACAGTACACATGAGCAATAGAGTGTCTATTTAAGTTTATTTAACTAGTGTTGAGTTTTTTGTTTATATCACAGAATATTTTGACAGCACATACCGGAAGACATGTGTTTGATGAAACTTCTGGTTTAACACAGTGGAACGCAAACAGCGTTCCAGACACGAATGTTTGGCGGGTTTATTTCACTGAGGGTCACAGGTATTATACATTTATCTAATTAAGATTGTAATATATTATGTGTGATTTTGACACTATGGTTATGCTGAAGACGGGGACCAGTTCCTTGAAAACGTTTCATTAAAGAGAGTTGTTTTGATCTCCACTTTAAAAAGACCTGAGAGTACAGTTATTGACAAGAGTTATGTATTACATTGCTGCACCCAGGCAGATGACCAAAGGAGGGTAAATCCTGTGCAGTGGACGGTATTATATATATATATATATATATATATATATATATATATATATATATATATATATATATATATATATATATATATATATATATATATATATATATATATAGTGTATATTGTATGTATATATTATATATTGTAGCTATATATTGTACATACAGATCTATTTAAAAATATAAAGAACATTTTTTTCTAAGTGAATAACATAGGAATGTCAACTATTTCTACTAAAAAAAACCACACATTAAAACATGTTAAAAATGAATAAAAATAATATTGCATGTGTCAAGGTATTTGACTGGGAAGGGCTCAAAAGTGTGTATATATATATATATATATATATACAGTGGGACCTCGGGTTAACGAACGACTCGGTAAACGAAATTTCAGTTTACGAATGAAAATTCTGGGGAAAAAATGCATCGGTTTACGAATTTTTTTCGCAATACGAACGAATTAATTGGTTTTCAATGCATTCATATGGGAAACCATGTTTCGGTTTACGAATTTTTTTCGCAATACGAAACAAGTGTCCCGGTTTTGGAGCCATTTGCAGCAAGTTGCTGAGCCTTTTGGAGCCATTTGCAGCAAGTTGTGGAGCCTTTTGGAGCCATTTGGAGCCTTTTGCAGCAGGTTTTGGAGCCTTTTTTCTCACCTCCGGAACGCATTAATTGGTTTTCAATGCATTCCTATGGGAAACCGTGTTTCGGTTTACGAATTTTTCGCAATACGAAATGTCCCGGAGAACGCATTAAATTCGTAAACCGAGGTCCCACTGTATATATATATATATATATATATATATATATATAAATGTGTATATATTTGTTTATACGTGTATATATGTATGTACTGTATGTGTGCACATTCATATTTACACATATAAGCACCTAAATAATACAAATGTGTACACATATAGATATATGTTTTTTGAAACTTTCTTTTAACCCATACACTTTACTTCAGATCTCAAGTTGCACTAAATATTCTAGTGCAATTTTAACTTTTAACTTGCAATGTGAGCAATATTTAGCGCAGTTACAATCTCCATTGAAAGTATAAGTTGAGCTAGAGCGATGTCGGCCACACTAACCCCTCTCTGGTAAATAGGATTTACCATGGACTTGTAATATCAAGTTATTATTATTATTATCAGGTATTTGTAGAGCGCTAACAGGTTCCGCAGCATTATGAAAATAGGTGGTATATAAAAACATTTACATGGATCAAATGGGTAGAGGGTCCTGCCGAGAGTTGCACTGTTGTAGTCGGCTCTTATGAAGGTGGACTACAAACAGCTGGGCTCATAGGCTTACATGCTATGGGGTTAAAGGGGATAGCAGTGGAGATAGGAAGGTTAGTGTAGGTTGTATTTGTCCCTAAATAGTAGAGTCTTCAGGGAGCACTTGAAGCTTTTAAAACTAGGGGATAGTCTTGTGGAGCGAGGCAGAGAGTTTCATAAGATGGGAGCCAGTCTGGAGAAATCTTGTAAACGGGAATGTGAGGAGGTAACAAGAGAGGATGAGAGTAGGAGATCATTAGCAGAGTGAAGGGGTTGAGAGGGAGAGTATCTGAAGACAAGGTCTGAGATGTAGGGGATAGCAATGCAATTAAGGGCTTTGTGTGTCAGAGTGAGAATTTTGTGTTTAATCCTGGAGGCAAGAGGAAGCCAGTTAAGGGATTGGCAGAGAGGTGCAGCAAATGTAGAGCAATGTGTAAGGAAGTTGAGCCTTGCAGAGGCATTAATTATGGATTGTAAAGGAGCTAGGTGGCAGCTAGGGAGACCAGAGAGGATGGAGTTGCAGTAGTCGAGGCGGGAAAGGATGAGACAGTGGATTAAAATCTTAGTTGTGTTTTGTGTAAGGAAATGTCTTATTTTAGCCATGTGGCAGGCTTTAGCCAAGGACTGAATGTGTGGAGTGAAAGAAAGATCTGAGTCAAGTGTGACCCCAAGACATCGGGCATGTGAGGTTGGGGTAATGATGGAGTTATCAACAGTTATAGAGACATAGGGGTTGAGATTTTGAAAGAAGGGTGGAAAACAAGGAGCTTAGTTTTGGAGAGATTTAGCTTGAGGTAGTGAGAGGAAATCCAAGATGAGATATGAGAGAGACAGTTAGTGACACGGATTAGCAAGAAAGGAGATAGTTCTGGTGCAGAGAGGTAGATTTGGATATCATCGGCATACAAATGATAGTGAAACCCGCGGTACTTTATTAAGGAATCTAATGAGGACGTGTAGATTGAGAAGAGAAGGGGACTGAGGACAGAGCCTTGCGGTACCCCAACAGAAAGAGGTAACAGGGCAGAGGATGCCCCAGAGAAGGCTACACTAAAAGTACGGTTAGACAGATAGGAAGAGAACCAAGAAAGAGCTGTGTCGCAGATGGGGATGGATTGGAGGGTATGGAGCAAAAAAGGGTGATCGACAGTATCAAAGGCTGCAGACAGATCAAGGAGGATATGTACAGAGAAGTGGCCTTTGGATTTTGTTGTAAGTAGGTCGTTGGTAACCTTAAAGGGACATGAAACCTAAATTTTTTCTTTCATGATTTAGAAAGAGCATGCAGTTTTAAACAACTTTCTAATTTACTTCTATTATCTAATTTGCTTCATTCTCTTGATATTCTTAGCTGAAAAGCATATCTAGATAGGCTCAGTCGCTGCCGATTGGTTGCTGCACATAGATGCCTCCTGTGATTGGCTCTCCCATGTGCATTGCTCTTTCTTCAACAAAGGATATCTAAAACATGAAGCAATTTAGATAATAGAAGTAAATTGGAAAGTTGTTTAAAATTGTATTCTCTATCTGAATCATGAAAGAAAAAAATTGGGTTTAGTGTCCCTTTAACAATTGCTGTCTTTGTTGAGTGAAGGGGGCAAAATCCAGATTGCAGTGGATCAAGGAGGGAGTTTAATGTAAGGAAATGGGATATACATACATATACTAGCTTCTCAAGGAGCTTTGAGGCAAAAGGGAGTAGGGAAATAGGGCAGTAGTTGGATGGGGAGGTTGGATCGAGAGTTTTTTGAGGATAGGTGTGACTAATGCATGTTTAAAAGATGTGGGAACTTTACCAGTGCTGAGGGAGAGGTTAAAGATGTGTGTGAGTATAGTGGTAAGGGTAGAAGAAAGGGAGGGGAGTAGTTGTGAGGGGATGGAGTCGAGGGGACAGGTAGTGAGGTGAGAGGATAGTATAAGGGCAGAAACTTCTTCCGCTGTAACAGGGCAAAATAGCTAAATTTATGGCTATTTGGGTTTTGGATGATTGTGAGCTTTTGAGGGGGTGGGAGACCGGTAGTATGTTGAGAGATGATTTCATTTCTGATGGAGTCAAGTTTGTTGCTGAAGTAGCTGGCAAAATCTTGAGCTGGCAAAAGTTGCTCCCTAATGATAGCCCAGTGATATTGCTTATCATGTCCCGCTCTATCATCAGCGCACCACTTGTAATCTGCCAAGAGGGTGTCTTAGTAAATGGAGTGCATTCATTAGATGGGGCAGTTACTAATGGTGTTGGTCAGGAGTCAGTTCTGGGGTCTGTTTTGTTTAAAGGGACAGTCTAGTCAAAATTAAACTTTCATGATTCAGATAGGGCATGCTATTTTAAAAAAACTTTTTAATTTCTTTTATTATCAAATTTGCTTTGTTCTCTTGGTATTCTTTTTTAATGGAGTTATTTATGAGTCAGCACTGAGTGGCTAAAATATAAGTCTGTAAAAAACTGAGAGAAGGGGGCAGTCTGCAGAGGCTTAGATACAAGGTAATAACAAAGGTAAAAAGTGTATTTATATAACTGTGTTGGTTATGCCAAACTGGGGAATGGGTAATAAAGGGATTATCTATCTTTTTAAACAATAACAGTTTTCCTGTAGACTGTCCCTTTAACATATTTATCAGTGATATCAGTGAAGGACAACAGGGGAAAGTATGTCTGTTAGCAGATGATACACAAATGTGTAATAAAGGTGATGTTTCAGGACCTGTGACCCAAATGAGAAGTGATTTAAAAAAAATGGAGGATTGGACTGAGATCTAAACATTATAATTACAAAGTGCAAACATACGCATTTAGGAAAAATAAAATACAAATGTTAATTAAAGAATCAATGACACTGTACTAGCTGTTACAAAAGAGAAACTGGATTTGAGAAAAACAATGTAGTATTGCAACTAGTAAGGCCAGGAGAAGGCTTGGTTGTATTGAGATATTAACAGTAGAAATAGTAAGCTTCTTATGGCACATAACAGATTACTAGTTAAGCATCATCTTAAAGGGACATTGTACACTAGATTTTTCTTTGCATAAATGTTTTGTAGATGATTTTGGAGTGTTTTTGTAAAAAATTATAGTTTTGATTTTTTTATTTTTTTTTTACTAAGATTGTGCTGATTTACAGACTCCTAACCAGGCCCCAAAGATTTAGATGTATACTGATGTTTACAGATTCCAGCAATCTCCTGTTTTGTGTAATCTGTCTTTTCATATGCAGGTAAGGGGGGAGGGGGGAGAGTCTGCTCTTCGTGTTTTCCCAGCCCCTTTCACTGGGTGTCCCAGCCTAACCTCATCAACTGTGCTAAACTGAGAACTTCTAAATATGTTTTTAAAAGGTTTTATACTTGATATTTAGATCATTTTATAAATATTCATTCTGCTCTATAGTAGTTTCTATTACCTCCAATTATATAAAAATTGGTGTATATAATACAATTAAAGGGACACTGAACCCACATTTTTCCTTTTGTGATTCAGATAGGGCATGCAATTTTAAGCATCTTTCTAATTTACTCCTATTCTCAATTTTTCTTCATTCTCTTGCTATCTTTATTTGAAAAATAGGGCATCTAAGCTTTTTTTTTTTTGGTTCAGACCTCTGGAAAGCACTTTTTTATTGGTGGATGAATTTATCCACCAATCAGCAAGAACAACCCAGGTTGTTCACCAAAAATGGGCCGCCATCTAAACTTACATTCTTGCATTTCAAATAAAGATACCAAGAGAATAAAGAAAATTTGATAATAGGAGTAAATTAGAAAGTTGCTTAAAATTTCATGCTCTATCTGAATCACAAAAGAAAAAATGTAGGTTCAGTGTCCCTTTAAGTATTGTGTACAGTTCTGTAGGCCATATATCCAGAAGAATATAAACTGGAATCTGTTCAAAGGAGATCTACACAAATGTTGCATGAGCTAAAAAATAAAACTTACCAGGAAAGGCTCAATTACCTAAATAGGTATAGCTTAGAGGAGAGAAGGGAAAGAGGTGATATTATAGTAACTTTCATGTAAGGGCTTAATAAAGCTAAGGCTGTGAGTATTTTTCATCAAAAGAAAAATTCAAGAACACGGGCCGGGGGCTGAAAGGTAGTAGGTTTAGGACTAACTTGTGGAAGCACTTCTTTACAGAAAGGGTGGTTGCTTCATGGAATAAACTTCTATTAGAGTTACCATTGACAAACACTGTAGGTCAGGAGACTTCAAGAATGCCTGGGATAAGCATAAGACTTCCCTTCAAATTATATATGTTTATGCTTTTAGGGCATTTTGGGCATACTTGTTGGGCCTATCTGCCATCAAAATCTATGTTTGTTTGTTTCTAAATGTGGTTTAGAGGCTGCTACTCTCCCATAAAGACAGAACTTGGCCAACCATCTTTTGACTGGGTTTTGTTTACTAGGGTAAGACATTCCTGGTTCATTTGGGTTTGAAGTGTAGATGCAATTGCTGTTCTATTCCATAATGTTGTTAGATGAATATACTGGTCTTTCATGATGATGTTACTTTAGGTCTGCCTGGTCTTGCTTTGGATAAAAATGTTGGGTTCTGGGAAAATCTCTTTAGTGTGCTTTGTTCTACCCCTTTAGAAATGGTTATCTTAATTTTGATACTGGTTAAATGATGTATTCTTGAATCATAACTATCAACTGATTACAATATTTGCTATTTTTTTTCCTAATTTTTAATTAATGATCAGCTAAATCCAGTTGTTGATGGTGGACTCAGACTTTTGGACCTTCCTGTATATCTGTTAGTAAATAAATTGGAGTAGTTGTGTCACTCCATTGAGTCAGATGCCAAAAGATAATACCTTTTCTTTTAACTAACTTTACATTTTTAAAAGGACGTAAAAGTGCAAAACCAAGCTTATCCACTGCAAAGAGATTAAACACATTGTTAAAGTCAGCTCCAGAGCAGCAATGCACTACTGGGAGCTAGCTGAACACACCTGGTGAGCCAATGAAAAGAGACATATGTATGTAGCCACCAATAATCAGCTAGCTCCCAGTAGTGTGTTTCTACTGAGGTTATGTGCATAGGCTTTCAAACAAATCATACTTTCATATCCCTTTAAAGACAAGTGTTTAACAATTTCCTCTCTTTCCCATTTATACCTATATGAAAGGATGTTATCCTGATACATTTTTATTTCCTTTTTCTATAGGATATTTTACTGATATATTTTGTCGGTTCTATTATTGTAAAAACAAACAGTTTGTGCCATTTTATTTGACGCGCATGTTTCTCATTAGAAGAAAAAATGAAAGCTGTACAATTATTTATTATTTATATTTGAATGTAATAAAATATTACATTATTATTTTAATTTTTTTATGGTCATGCCAACAGAGCTATTATCTTTAAATACTACTAGGGTGTTTTTCATTAAATGTCTCCTTCAAAGAGTTTGGAATATTAATCTTAGCAGTCACACTTTTTAACGCAAATGCTTACTTGGATATTTTTAGGAATTCCTAAATGGTAATGCAAAACGTTTAATGAAAACATATATTTGATTCAGAGATAACCTTGTTAAAGTGTTTTGTATTTACTTTATGAAAAAAAAAGAAGTAATTAAAGGTTAATTTTCCATGTTTTTTTTTTCCAGGTCATTATCTCATTTCTGTTTTAAAGTTATCCCACCTGAAGTTTTTCAACATTTCCATCAAGACATCATAACAATGTAAGTTCTTGTGAATATACATGTACACATATAAATATATAAAAATAAATAGATATATTAGATAGATATATTATTTAAAAATATATCAGATACTGCTGAAAAAGTATATATAATTTTGTTGAGAATTTAAAATGATACACACACACACATATATATATATATATATATATATATATATATATATATATATATATATATATATATATACTGTATATAAATACAATTTTTTACAATCTTTGTGTAGTTATTTATAATTTGTTAAATTTTCTTTATCTCCCTTTTTTAAGTTGTCTTCATAAAGAAAGTTAGATTTTTATGACTGTTATAAAGAAATCAGCTAATTTAGAAATGCCATTTTCCTATCTTCTTAAAAAGTTTTCTTAAAACAAAAAACTCTGAGTAGTTTTATACATATTTCAGAAACATTCAACATTTTAAATCATTTACTTTATTTTGTTGTACCTTTTAGCAATTAAGCTTATGTGCCATCATGTCTGTGACAACACAGCTGTATACATTTTTTCCTTCTAACTTCCAGTCAAGATACTAAAGATACTTCTGCAAAAAGCTGATTCATGTCCTCTTTGAGAGGTTGTGTTTATATGTCTGTAGCACATATGGCGCAAGCGCTGTCAAATATTTTGCAAAATCATTGCTCATTTATCATTTCCTAATATAGAAATATACCTTTTGTGATAATAGTAATAATGTATACAAATGTCTTCATTGGCCCTGTGACAGGAAAGTATATTACACAGTACGGCCTCTTTTGAAAGGGTTGATGCATGGGTGGGATTCTGCCTGTTCTCACTAGTACTTAAAGGGACAGTATACACCAATTTTAATTTAGCTTCATGTAATAGACACTACTATAAATAATAATATGCACAGATACTGATATAAAAATCCAGTATAAAACCGTTTAAAAACTTACTTAGAAGCTCCCTGTTTAGCTGGAACACCCACTGCAAGTGGTTCTATAGCAAAAAAAAAAAGCAAACACTCCCCCCTTCCTCTGCATATGAAAAGACTCTTTACACAAACAGGAGCAAGCTGTAGAAGGTATACTTCAGTATTCTCTTAATACTTTGGGGCTTGGTTAGGAGCCTGAAAATCAGCGCAATGTTATTGAAAAATAAGAAAAACTATACTTTTTTTTTTATTTTAAAAAGCTGTATAGGCTATATAAATGGATCATCTACAAAACATTTATGCAAAGAAAAATCTATTATATTATGTCCATTTAAGAACCTGTTCCTAAAATTTAGAAAGTGTATAGGTCTTTATTATAGGGATGTTAGAGAGTCTTTTGCTAAAATTTTGGAAACCCACAAGAACCTATTCCTAAAATTAAAAAATCCCACCACTGGTTGAATACATAAATTACTTATTTGCTGCTTTAAGCAAAATTTTAAAAAATACACTGCACGAAGGGGCATGTATTTTGTAATAACAGCAAAAAAGCCATGTAAGTATTTTCTTGCTTACTCTAAAAGAAATGCAACAAATTAAGTAAACCTGTAAACTTGCTTAGTTGCATGTAATCATATGAAAATGAGTACCATTGCCTGAAAACCCTATGAAAGTTTATTTCAGATGCTTTATTTTTTTTTAGGCAAAACAATGTTTTATGTATGTGAAATAAATTGATCTCTTTATATACTACAGTTATAAGTAATTCTTGTTGTTGGATGCTCGGATGCAAGATCAGCAACATAAAAAAAAATCTGTACCACTGTATTGGCCCTGTTTGCCCCTTTGCTTACAATGGCGTTGTCCAACAAACAGATAATTTGTGTAGCTTGATTAGGCTGGGATTTGCTTGGCACTGTGGTTTTTGAATAGAAATTCAAATAAAACCACAACTGGTACTGGCAAGAAAAAGATAATACATTAACGAGGGGCATGAAATGCGTTGGAGAAGGCTCTGCTGTACTGTGGTGTCTTATATTTGATGGGCTGAGTAAATATCTACTGTTTATATAAGTAAGAAGTCTGATGGTTTTAGTTGCTTCTGTACTGTTTTTGTTGTCTGTGGTCAGAACTGGTGCAGATTATTGCTCCTTTCTGCTCTGTTTATTTTATAAGCTGATGAAGTAAACAGTTGTCCAATGATAAAAAATAAGAAAATCTAAACTTTTTTTTTTTTTTTTCACCCCATCAATTTGTACTGAACATAAAGTTTGTATTGTTACTTTTACTTTTTCCCTGCTTGCAGACAAGTTTTGTGCAATATTTTTATTTCAATAATTGCCAGTGTTTTTGTTAACTGAACTATCAATGCCTAAAGAAGTCTGGCCTTGTTGCAAAAGAATAACAGCTGTTATCAAAAGTCTGGAAGAAAATACAGAATTTATATTTATTGTATGAGCTGCACGTTTTAAATATTAAACAAATTATATTGTTACTTTATTATTTGTTTAGTTCTTTTACTCAATTTTTGCATAAATTGAAGTTGTGACTATTTCTTTGAAGAATATTTGCTTTTATCTGATCAAAATATTTAAAGAAAAGGGCTTAAATCCAGGAACTTTAATATTATCTTAATTTTGTTGTGTCTCCAAATAGATCCAAATAATGTCAACAAAAAATGTTTAATTAGTTTTATTGCTAAATTTTATAGAAATATAACACAGCTGTACACCCACATATAATGAAATTCCTTCCTCAAACAAGGGTGGAGAACGTTGATATGGTAGTAAATTACCCAGGTGCAGGGTATATAATTATAGAAGAACAGCAATCAAAACAATTATCTTTAATAAAAAAGGTGTAATATAGCAGATGCCACAATTTGGGCCAATTAAATTTTTATGCTTCAGATAAAACATGTCATTTTAATAGACTTCTTTTATTAATTTTACATTGTTCTCCTGGTATCCTTTATTGTAAGGCTTGTCCTAATCAGACAGTCAGCATTCACAGGGAGTATAAAACTAATATTGGAGGATTAATGTCAAGTTAAAGGCACATGTTATACAACATACATTTTTCTTTATCCATGATGTCATTGTGAGAAAGAAAATATTTAAGGCTAGATAACGACTGAAAAACTATATTGTTCCAGCTCGCATGTTAACTTCGCTAGATGGAGGCTTTTTGCGCACATAGATGTGCGCTTGTATTATGAGCTGAAAGTAAAAAGTTAGCGCAAGAGCGGAAACCCGATGCACGCAAAAGGTGGAACTTTGAATATCGCAACCGCATTAAGGTATTTTCCCATAGACTTCAATGGAGCGCGCAAACTACAAAAAACTAACACCCATACTTACGCGCTAACAAGATCACATATATTTAAGTGCGCTAAACCCAACATGAATTATGAATATTTCACATTCCAATGTTCTTCACATAGAAGAATATATTCTATGTACTCCTAAATAAATATTTATATATCTCGTGATTTTTCGGTAAAATATCTATCTATATATATATATGTGTGTGTGTGTGTATATATCTATTTATGTATGTTTGTGTTTTACTGTTTTACTGTATATTAACTGTACATAGTTAACATTCCAATATTCTTTCACTTACAGGTTATTGTACTTTTTATTTGAAATGGATATACCTGTATAAACATATACCTGTATATCTATTCCTATAGATATATAGGTATAAATATGTATTTTACATGAACATTATAAGCTATATATAGAAACATATATTTAATAATAAAAAGTATATTATTTCCTATTTGAAGAAAAATATATGTAAAAATAATGTAAAATATGCGTTTTGTGCATCAGGATTCAAATTTAGATTTAACATGGTAGTGTTAGCACACATGAAAACTTAGTAATCTTAAAGTGCGTTATTGAAATATTAAATATAAAATATTTTTAAAAATTAATACAAATTATTAAAAATGATTAAATTCAATGTTACAGAATTCTTTTCACTTTGTATTATTAAATATATATTTATACATATATATATATATATATATATATATATGGTAATGTTCATGTAAAAAACACATAAATACATGGTTCTGGTGAACTGATTGTGCAATGCCGCGCCCTGCAGATTTGCACCTAATCGGCCGCTAGCAGGGGGTGTCAATCAACCCGATCATACACGATCGGGTGGATTGCTGTCCGCTTCCTCAGAGGAGGCGTATGAGTTAAGGAGCAGCGGTCTTAAGACTGCTGCTTCTTAACTCTGTTTCCGGCGAAACAGATGCATTGGGGCTGACTGACAGTTTGATAAATCGGCCACTATGCCTGTTATATGCCCATATATATTTGATCTGTGTATATGTGTGTATATGTGTATATATGTGTATGGATATGGGTAAATGTTTATGTATGTACAGTATGTGTCTCTGTGTGTGTATATCTGTGTACATGCGTATGAGTGTGTCTGAATGTGTATGTTTGTATACCTGCGTATAGGTGTGTCTGAATTTGTGTAAGTGTGCATTAAGTTTGTCTTTGTGTGTTTGAGTGTGTATGTGAATGTCTGAGCATGTGAGTGTATGTATATGTTTCTTTGTATAAGAATGTGATAAAACATTTAATATAATAACAAATAAGATCATAAAACAATTCATATATATAAGTGATCGAGTGATCTAAAGTTAGTGGTAAATAAAGGATATATCCATTCAAATGATGATCAGATGGTATTCCATATAATCCAGTTTCTCGGGGGTCCCTCAAAGGAAACAAAAAGTAGAATAGTGTAACACTGTAAATAATCAGTAAATAGAAATGCTGGTTGGTGGTATCTTACTCACATGAGATGGAGCTATAACAAGCTCTTTCACTGCGCACGCCTGCTTTTATACTGGCAGGTAAACAGTATCCTAATCGTTAGGAGGAGTAAAAGATATTTATTAAAACATATAAAAACAACACATGAATTATGGTCCCATACACAAATAACAGTATACTTAGAGTCCAATCAAAGAACAGTAATTATATACTGCAAGAGGTTCTCCTATACCACGGATGGCAACGGATTCTGGGCAGCGTTTGTACCGCACCAAAAAAAAAATCAGCTCTGGATGTCCGATAAGGAAAAAGGCACTCCTCTGACGTAACTGAATGCGTGCAGACGTATCACGTGTGTAGTTATCCGACGTATGTTTCGCCGTAGACTGCCGGCTTTTTCTTGGATACTACGTGAAACTTACATTGCCAGTATAAATGCTGGCGAGCGCAGTGAAAGAGCTTATTATAGCTCCATCTCATGTGAGTAAGATACTATTGACCAGCATCTCTATTTAGTGATTATTTACAGTGTTACACTTTTCTACTTTTTTGTTTCCTTTTAGGAACCCCCAAGAAACTGGATAATACGTGTATACCATCTGATCATCATTTGAATGGAAATATCCTTTATTTACCACTAACTTTAGATCACTTGATCACTTATATATGAATTATTTTATGATCTCATTTGTTATTATATCACATTATTTATCACATATATTTTTTCTATGATTTAATTACACATTTTTTATATTTTGTTTAAGAATGTGTTGTGTGTGTCTGTATGTGCACATATTAAAGTTTTAGTGTGGTACTTCTGAGGAAAGCAAGAGCTTCTTACGCTACCCATTTAATGACAACAGCTGTCCATCACTGTTTTGGACCTCACTCATTTTAGAATCCCTCCTACATCGTGTGTAGCCAGAAGCCAAAATCTGTAAAAAGATATTTTTTAAGTCAAACGCATATATCAAGATTACACTGGATGGAGTTCATTGTTAATAATGTATATAAATTAAACAAAACTAGCATAAGAATGTCATTAAAGTGGTAAATGTATAGCTTCTCAAGTTAGGAGTAAGTGGGGATTGCAGAGGAGAGGCAAAATATATTGTTGTTAAAGCAGTGATGGATGTTGCAGTGTTCATTGGGACTTGCAAAATTACAATTATCAGCCTCTCCCACCTTTATGTGTATAGTGTTGTTCGAGTTAGGTAAGAGGGGGAAAGTTTGACACATTTTGGAATTTTGCCCTAGGAGCCAAATTCTCTAGAAACTGCCCTGATGTCATTTAAGAACGGAAACGGGGGGGACTCGGTCTTTAAGGGGTTAAAACTAAGATCACCTCACCAGAATAACTGCTCTGTGGGAACATTTAGATCCTCTTCCTAATTTTATTTGCATAGCAACAAAAAAAAAAAGGGAAAGAAAGAAAAATAAACAACCAAAAACCATCAGCAGAGCATACATTGTTCATATATTGCGTTGCTGTGATATTATGGGAATTTTTTCAAAGGCTCATGGGATTTTATTATCATCTTATGAGAGTTCAATAACTGGGAAGGAAAAGAAAGTGACTGTGCCTGCACATGCAAGTTACACTCTCATTTGCTAGTCCCAGGACATGCATCCAGACTAGTTTCTTAAAGGGACATCATAGTAGAGAATTACATACTCTAATTCTGCTTTGAGGTTAAATACATGGTTAAAGTAATGCCATATATTAAATTACATTGCTTCCATATTTTAATTCAATAATTAATTCCAGCTGTTTACAGATATATTTCCTGATTTAGTGCAAAAAAATCTTGGAATTCGTCAAACAAAAATATAGGGAAAAATCCCACATCTCAACAGCGACCTTTTGTGGTTGTTCGTACTAAACAAAAGCCACACTGATACCTACAGTTTAAATGAACAAGAGTAGCTAGTTCTCTGTGACTGTAAATAACCCTTTCCCCTTGATTAGTCTGGGCGAGAGGATTTGCCCTTATACAGCTTTCCTATAGAAAAGTTTTTTTTTAAAAGCAGCATTGTAATGGATATCTTGGAAACCTTGTCCCCAGATTGTAAGGCAAATCCATGCACTTTCCTTAAAATGTGGACAATGGTTTGCAGGGGTTCATAAAGAGGGCCCAGACATGATGTAGGTGAAGTATAAAGTCCAGCATTCCTCCTTGTAATATGCTGCTACTGACTGCAAGACCAGTGAAGGTGCAGACATAAGGCTCAAATTATATATAGCAAATCATGTACACTGGACATTGTTGCAGGCACTGTCCACTTACGCTGTCCGCAATTATCATTACACAAGTATTCCACCTGCTGTCAATCATACCGATCTTATCGGATCAGGAGGATTTCAATCCGCCACCTAAAGTTTATGGAGCAGAGGTCTTACAACCGCTGATTCTTAACTTTCATTTTAGGGTCGCCAATAACAATGGATCTCCAAAGCAGAAACCGGTGCTTGATAAATGGAGCCCTTAATCTCAATTGAGACCTCTGAGACCCCTATAGTTAAACCCCTGCCTAAAGCTAAGTTCTTGCTTATCCATAACTGACAATCTACATATTCTTCCTGTAATGTATTTGAAGAGTTATATTGTCAGATCTTGCTTTGCTGACAAATTAATTAAAGTCTGAAAATACAAATTTCCCATAATCCTTGTTAGCTCCTGACAGAATTCTGAAGTGAGACAATTACATACCCCCCAACATGACCATTCTTCATTCAAAGATTTAGTAGAGCAAAATTGGATTATAGTGGTCCAGAGGTTGTGTCTGGAAAATATGGGGAAGTTGCAGGTTTTGGGAGTAAAAAAAGACATCAATATTAGGAAAAATCAGAAAGAAGGGAGAGCATAATAGAGCACTCAGCATGTGGCAGTCCAGTGAATAAAGGAAGCATTGGGGGCTCTGCAATCACATGTCATAAAGAATCCAGATGTGGCTATTCTAGTATTCTGTTTGTACTTTACTAAAAGGAACAGCACTGTTAATGATTCCCAATTAACCCCACCACTACTTATAGACAGCGTAGTATATAATTTGGTAATGTACTAATCTAAAGGCATCTGCACCGCTCCTCATTATAAAATATTCTGAAACAATGTCAGCACAGTTAAGGGGACATAAAATGTGGTTCTGACACCGCTGGCGGGTTAGCACGCGTATTACTAGTTGAAAGTAAAAAAGTTAGCACTAGAGCGAAATCCGATGCAGAACTTCAGGACTTCGAATATCGCGACCACGATAACTTTTAACACTTTTAAATAAATTGTGACACGGTGTAATATGTCATGCGTTAATGTTCATCTGAGGTTGTATTTACCTGATTTTAAGATCTGCTACTGATCAAATGATTGTTATTATGTCCTGATATGTAATCCAAAGAATATATTTATCTGTATATATCAATATCTGTATATATTAATAAATGTATATTTATGATATATAATTATATTTTAAAATACAAAGAAAATATCCTTTTATGTGAAAAATATTGGAATGTAAAATATTTACATACATTTTAATTTTTATGTTTAAAGGTATTTGTCTGGGAAGGGCTCCAAAGTGTATATATAAGTGAATATATGTGTGTATAGATGTTTTCATGTGTATATTTGTATGTATGTACATATAAACATATATAAATACATAAATACACATATATACATACATATATATATATATATATATATATACACACACACGCATACACATATTTTTATATAAATCCACAAGAAAAAGAGCGTACTGTAGCGCAATATGACTCCTCAAGTAGTAAAAGCACACATTTATTAGTATAGAGTAAAAGCATAACAGCAAAAACAAGCTGTAAAAGCACACTGTTAAAACAAACACAATGTAAGCGGTCAAGACCTCACGCAGACATGTTTCGTGCGTTTGCGCACTTGGTCACTGCTTGAATGCAGTCAAGACCGTCATCTGCTTTATAGCACATTTTTTAAAGGCAAAGTACCTCACATTGCAACATTGTGTTAATTCTCTGTTACAGATAAATTAGAACAATGCTAACATTTATCAAACAATCTTTTTGTACTAATGATAATGTATCATATCTCAAATTTCTAAATTAAATACTTGCAGATATAATTGTTAGAATTCTACAGTTATGTTCAACATCACCATTAATTACTTTCAAATTCTAATGTATATATATAGAACTGTATTCAATTATATACTTTTCATCTCTCTATTTAATTTCATCACTTGTCAGTAATAAACATTAGTACAATATGTTAGAAAGGAAGACTATCACTTGAGATTTATTAGATACTTTTAACTAACAAATAGATCTAAATCTCTTCTCTTATTCATTCCTTGAGGATTACTTGTTTTTAGTGAAAATATCCAAAAGACCTCTCGTTTGTTAAGTTTATTTTCCCTATCACCTCCACGTTTACATATTAGGGGTTAAGAAGTGTAATATTAGGGGTGTTTAGACTCGGGGTTCATGTTAGGGTGTTAGGTGTAAGCATAAATTTAGTTTCCCCATAGGAATCAATGGGGCTGCGTTACTGAGCTTTACGCTGCTTTCTTGCAGGTGTTAGGCTTTTTTTCAGCCGGCTCTCCCCATTGATGTCTATGTGGAAATCGTGCACGAGCACGTAAAACCAGCTCCCCGCTGACTGAAGCAGCGCTGGTATTGGAGTACGGTATGGAGCTCAATTTTGCTCTACACTCACTTCTTGCCTGTTAACGCCGGGTTTATGAAAACCTGTAATACCAACACTGTAGGTAAGTGAGCGGTGACAATAACGTGCAAGTTAATACCGCACCCCTCATACCGCAAAACTCGTAATCTAGCCGTTAGACATTGAATGCTAATTTCTTAGACATTGAAGACTGCCTCTAATCTGAATGCATTTTGACCACTAGAGGGCATTAGTTCATGTGTTTCATATAGATAACATTGAGCTTATGCACGTAAAGTTACCCTGGAGCCAGCACTGATTGGCTAAAATGCAAGTCTGTCAAAATAACTGAAATAATGGGGCAGTCTGTAGAGGCTTAGATACAAGGTAATCACAGACGTAAAAAGTGTATTTCTATAACAGTGTTGGTTATGCAAAACTGGGGAATGGGTAATAAAGGGATTATCTTTCTTTTTAAACAAAACAAAAATTCTGGTGTTGACTGTCCCTTTAACCTCTTAAGGACATATTTTTCCGTCATAAAACAATTGAGCAAACTGAAATCTGTGTCCTTAAAGGGTTAAGTTGAAGCTATTAATTTGGGTTCCCAATCTAACAAATAAGTTGTTTCAGTACACAAATGGTTACTGAAATAAAATTCACTGGCTATTATAAAAAAAAACTCCAACAGCTCTATCGGTGTACAGTGACAAGCCGCAAAGCCTAAGAGAACAAAAAAGGTGATTTTTATTCACATAAGAATCCATTATTCAAAACTAAAAAAAAAATGGTCCCTTTAATCTATTTGTATCTAGGCCAAGTATATTGTTTGTTGTGAAATGATTGCGTTCTGATTATTGTTTCTAAAATGCATTAAGTCTAACATGAATTAAATTAACATGTAAGAATTCTCTGTATTTCAGATGTATATATGTGTGAGTTATATGTGTGTTTGTGTGTTATGTGTGTGCAAAGGGTTAGCTTATTAATATCTAATGGCTTTCCTGCCTTTAATAAAGGGATACTTTTTAACTTACCATATCCCTGGGCATTCTCACATCTATATCTGTCTCTCTGCATACATTTACAACTAATAACTGCGATTAATGGTTAATTTATAATTTGTCAAGAACTTTTACAGTTATAAGCACATATAGCATGTAGGAATATGGTGCTTGCTAACTTCCCCAATAAGCTGTGATATATATATATATATATATATATATATATATATATATATATATGTATATATATATATATATATATATATATATATATATAGCATCCTGTATCATTGAGATGACCCTTCACTGGAACTAAGGATACCTAGCTTAAACCCTGACCATTATCTCTCCTCCACCAAACTTTACAGTAGGCAATATGTATTCCTGTAGGTAGCGATCTCCTGGAATCTGTCACACCCAGATTTTTCCATCAGACTGCATGATACTGTACCTATTTTTGTTTATCTATGGAGATTTCATGGCTATGTGCAGGATTTTATGCACCTGTTAACAATGGACGTGGCTGAAATATCTGAGCTCAATAATTATTAAGAGTGTCCATATACTTTTGGCCATATAGTGTGTGTGTTTATGTACAGTAAATATTCACAGGATTTTTTGTTTTGTTCTGTCCAAAATTTTATTTTCTGTAAATTTACATTTTTAGTTTTAGTTCATTTAAGGTTCATGGTTGTAATAGTTTCAAACCAAAGCCACTTTTAGGGACAGGCGAACTGGGCAGTTGCCCGGGCCACCAGCCATACTGCGGGGCTCCTCCCAAGATCTGAGCTTTAATCCTGATTCCTGATAGAAACTGTACAGTCCATCAAGTATAGCTTACCTCCCCCTATATATATATATATATATATATATATATATATAAAAAAAGCTTCCTTTATTTCTTTCTACCCCGTGTCTGCCTGAAGGTGCTGTTGTGAAACATGCTGCAACCATAGTGGGTAGACTCAGGGTTAGCTGTGCTCTGCGTGCAGATTTAGGCATGCTGTATAGCGGCGCAGGAAGTCACGTGTGCTGCTCCATGTTTGCTACTGTTTGTGTGAGCTGCCGGTAATTTATAGCTCTACAAGAGGAATGGGAGATACGGAATATGGGGTCTTAAAGTTTACTTTGTATACTGGTGGTAAGCCTGAGCTTCTCAAAGATATAAACTGTTTTTTAAACTTCACTCATAGGCTTAATAATGTATTTATTTTAATAATATATATATAGAGGGAGAGACTCTATCTATTTATCTATCATCTATCTATAACCCCTGATAATATATAATAATCTATAAATATATATATCTAGCACTGTGTGTGTGTTTGTGTATATATATATATATCTCCAGTATGGGACTAACTAGAATGAAATTGCATGCATGGCTCTTAAAAGCAAGCAGGAACAGCAGGGTAAACGACAAAACTCCAGCCGCAGAAAAAAGTCAGTAGTTAAGAGCTTTCTGGGCAAACGCCGGTTCATAAAGCTCTTAACTACTGTGCTCTAAAGTACACTAACACCCATAAACTACCTATGTACCCCTAAACCGAGGCCCCCCCACATCGCCGACACTCGATTAAATTTTTTTAACCCCTAATCTGCCGACCGCCACCTACATTATCCTTATGTACCCCTAATCTGCTGCCCCTAACACCGCCGACCCCTATATTATATTTATTAACCCCTAACCTGCCCCCCACAACGTCGCAGCCAGCTACCTACAATAATTAACCCCTAATCTGCCGACCGCAAAGCGCCGCTACTTAAGTTATCTTTATGTACCCCTAATCTGCTGCCCCTAACACCGCCGACCCCTATATTATATTTATTAACCACTAATCTGCCCCCCTCAACGTCGCCTCCACCTGCCTACACTTATTAACCCCTAATCTGCAGAGCGGACCGCACCGCTACTATAATAAAGTTATTAACCCCTAATCCGCCTCACTAACCCTATAATAAATAGTATTAACCCCTAATCTGCCCTCCCTAACATCGCCGACACCTAACTTCAATTATTAACCCCTAATCTGCCGACCGGAGCTCACCGCTATTCTAATAAATGTATTAACCCTAAGCCTTAAGCTAAGTCTAACCCTAACACTAACACCCCCCTAACTTAAATATAATTTAAATCTAACGAAATTAATTAACTCTTATTAAATAAATTATTCCTATTTAAAGCTAAATACTTACCTGTAAAATAAATCCTAATATAGCTACAATATAAATTATAATTATATTATAGCTATTTTAGGATTAATATTTATTTTACAGGTAACTTTGTATTTATTTTTACCAGGTACAATAGCTATTAAATAGTTAAGAACTATTTAATAGCTAAAATAGTTAAAATAATTACAAAATTACCTGTAAAATAAATCCTAACCTAAGTTGCAATTAAACCTAACACTATACTATCATTAAATTAATTAAATAAAATACCTACAATTACCTACAATTAAACCTAACACTACACTATCAATACATTAATTAAATACAATACCTTTAAATAACTACAATGAAATAAACTAACTAAAGTACAAAAAATAAAAAAGAACTAAGTTACAAAAAATAAAAAAATATTTACAAACATAAGAAAAATATTACAACAATTTTAAACTAATTACACCTACTCTAAGCCCCCTAATAAAATAACAAAGACCCCCAAAATAAAAAATGCCCTACCCTATTCTAAATTACTAAAGTTCAAAGCTCTTTTACCTTACCAGCCCTGAACAGGGCCCTTTGCGGGGCATGCCCCAAGAAGTTCAGCTCTTTTGCCTGTAAAAAAAAACATACAATACCCCCCCCAACATTACAACCCACCACCCACATACCCCTAATCTAACCCAAACCCCCCTTAAATAAACCTAACACTAAGCCCCTGAAGATCATCCTACCTTGTCTTCACCTCACTGGGTATCACCGATCGGTCCTGGCTCCAAAATCTTCATCCAACTCAAGTGGGGGCTGGCGATCCATCATCCGGTGGCTGAAGAGGTCCAGAAGAGGCTCCAAAGTCTTCATCCTATCCAGGAAGAAGAGTAGATCTGGACCGGCAACCATCATCTTCCAAGCGGCATCTTCTATCTTTATCCGATGAGGACCGGCTCCATCCTGAAGACCTCCACCGCGGACCCATCTTCATCCGGCGACGTCCAACTGAAGAATGACGGTTCCTTTAAGGGACGTCATCCAAGATGGTGTCCCTCGAATTCCGATTGGCTGATAGGATTCTATCAGTCAATCGGAATTAAGGTAGGAATATTCTGATTGGCTGATTGGCTCGATCAGCCAATAGAATGCGAGCTCAATCTGATTGGCTTATTGGATCAGACAATCGGATTGATCTTGATTCTGATTGGCTGATTCAATCAGCCAATCAGAATATTCCTACCTTAATTCCGATTGGCTGATAGAATCCTATCAGCCAATCGGAATTCGAGGGACGAAGATAGAAGATGCCGCTTGGAAGATGATGGTTGCCGGTCCGGATCTACTCTTCTTCCCGGATAGGATGAAGACTTTGGAGCCTCTTCTGGAGCTCTTCAGCCACCGGATGATGGATCGCCAGCCCCCGCTTGGGTTGGATGAATATTTTGGAGCCAGGACCGATCGGTGATACCCGGTGAGGTGAAGACAAGGTAGGATGATCTTCAGGGGCTTAGTGTTAGGTTTATTTAAGGGGGGTTTGGGTTAGATTAGGGGTATGTGGGTGGTGGGTTGTAATGTTGGGGGGGGATATTGTATGTTTTGTTTTACAGGCAAAAGAGCTGAACTTCTTGGGGCATGCCCCGCAAAGGGCCCTGTTCAGGGCTGGTAAGGTAAAAGAGCTTTGAACTTTAGTAATTTAGAATAGGGTAGAGCATTTTTTATTTTGGGGGTCTTTGTTATTTTATTAGGGGGCTTAGAGTAGGTGTAATTAGTTTAAAATTGTTGTAATATTTTTCTTATGTTTAAAATATGTTTTTATTTTTTGTAACTTAGTTCTTTTTTATTTTTTGTACTTTAGTTAGTTTATTTCATTGTAGTTATTTGTAGGTATTGTATTTAATTAATGTATTGATAGTGTAGTGTTAGGTTTAATTGTAGGTAATTGTAGGTATTTTATTTAATTAATTTAATGATAGTATAGTGTTAGGTTTAATTGTAACTTAGGTTAGGATTTATTTTACAGGTAATTTTGTAATTATTTTAACTATTTTAGCTATTAAATAGTTCTTAACTATTTAATAGCTATTGTACCTGGTTAAAATAAATACAAAGTTACCTGTAAAATAAATATTAATCCTAAAATAGCTATAATATAATTATAATTTATATTGTAGCTATATTAGGATTTATTTTACAGGTAAGTATTTAGCTTTAAATAGGAATAATTTATTTAATAAGAGTTAATTAATTTCGTTAGATTTAAATTATATTTAAGTTAGGGGGTGTTAGTGTTAGGGTTAGACTTAGCTTTAGGGGTTAATACATTTATTAGAATAGCGGTGAGCTCCGGTCGGCAGATTATGGGTTAATAATTGAAGTTAGGTGTCGGCGATGTTAGGGAGGGCAGATTAGGGGTTAATACTATTTATTATAGGGTTAGTGAGGCGGATTAGGGGTTAATAACTTTATTATGATAGCGGTGCGGTCCGCTCGGCAGATTAGGGGTTAATAAGTGTAGGCAGGTGGAGGCGACATTGTAGGGGGCAGATTAGGGGTTAATAAATATAATATAGGGGTCAGCGGTGTTAGGGGCAGCAGATTAGGGGTACATAAGGATAATGTAAGTAGCGGCGGTTTACGGAGCGGCAGATTAGAGGTTAAAAATAATATGCAGGGGGCGGCAGATTAGGGGTTAATAAGTGTAAGGCTAGGGGTGTTTAGACTCGGGGTACATGTTAGGGTGTTAGGTGCAGACGTAGGAAGTGTTTCCCCATAGCAAACAATGGGGCTGCGTTAGGAGCTGAACGCGGCTTTTTTGCAGGTGTTAGGTTTTTTTTCAGCTCAAACAGCCCCATTGTTTCCTATGGGGGAATCGTGCACGAGCACGTTTTTGAGGCTGGCCGCGTCCGTAAGCAACTCTGGTATCGAGAGTTGAAGCTGCGTTAAATATGCTCTACGTTCCTTTTTTGGAGCCTAACGCAGCCTTTATGTGGACTCTCAATACCAGAGTTATTTTTATGGTGCGGCCAGAAAAAAGCCAGCGTTAGCTACTCGGGTCCTTACCGACAAAACTCTAAATCTAGCCGTATGAGAATTAAATTATAAGGCGTTAACTATCCAGTGCTTGTACTCATGGGACTTTCACATGTAAAAATGATTAAATATATTAATATACAATATGTGTCTCTACTTAGCCCTGTACTGGAGCCCAGATAAAAAGGAAATGTTGAAAATGAGTGCTCCTACACACTTACATGGACAACAATGAATGAAAAAAATAAAAAAAACATAATTTATGTAAGAACTTACCTGATAAATTAATTTCTTTCATATTAGCAAGAGTCCATGAGCTAGTGACGTATGGGATATACATTCCTACCAGGAGGGGCACACCCACAAATCAGTTTAACGAATAGCCAAGAAGTGGGGTGATAAGAAAAAAGTGCGAAAGCAAAAAAAATAAGGAATTGGAATAATTGTGCTTTATACAAAAAAATCATAACCACCACAAAAAAGGGTGGGCCTCATGGACTCTTGCTAATATGAAAGAAATGAATTTATCAGGTAAGTTCTTACATAAATTATGTTTTCTTTCATGTAATTAGCAAGAGTCCATGAGCTAGTGACGTATGGGATAATGACTACCCAAGATGTGGATCTTTCCACGCAAGAGTCACTAGAGAGGGAGGGATAAAATAAAGACAGCCAATTCCGCTGAAAAATAATCCACACCCAAAATAAAGATTAAATGAAAAAAACTGAAATTATAAGCAGAAGATTCAAACTGAAACAGCTGCCTGAAGTACTTTTCTACCAAAAACAGCTTCAGAAGAAGAAAACACATCAAAATAGTAGAATTTAGTAAAAGTATGCAAAGAAGACCAAGTTGCTGCTTTGCAAATCTGATCAACCGAAGCATCATTCCTAAACGCCCAGGAAGTAGAAACTGACCTAGTAGAATGAGCTGTAATCCTTTGAGGCGGAGTTTTACCCGACTCGACATAAGCATGATGAATTAAAGATTTCAACCAAGATGCCAAAGAAATGGCAGAGGCCTTCTGACCTTTCCTAGAACCAGAAAAGTTAACAAATAGACTAGAAGTCTTTCGGAAATTCTTAGTAGCTTCAACATAATATTTCAAAGCTCTAACTACATCCAAAGAATTCAATGATCTCTCCTTAGAATTTTTAGGATTAGGACACAATGAAGGAACCACAATTTCTCTACTAATGTTGTTAGAATTCACAACCTTAGGTAAAAATTTAAAAGAAGTTCGCAACACCGCCTTATCCTGATGAAAAATCAGAAAAGGAGACTCACAAGAAAGAGCAGATAATTCAGAAACTCGTCTGGCAGAAGAGATGGCCAAAAGGAACAAAACTTTCCAAGAAAGTAATTTGATGTCCAATGAATGCATAGGTTCAAACGGAGGAGCTTGAAGAGCCCCCAGAACCAAATTCAAACTCCAAGGAGGAGAAATTGACTAAATGACAGGTTTTATACGAACCAAAGCTTGTACAAAACAATGAATATCAGGAAGATTAGCAATCTTTCTGTGAAAAAGAACAGAAAGAGCAGAGATTTGTCCTTTCAAGGAACTTGCAGACAAACCTTTATCCAAACCATCCTGAAAAAACTGTAAAATTCTCGGAATTCTAAAAGAATGCCAGGAAAAATGATGAGAAAGACACCAAGAAATATAAGTCTTCCAGACTCTATAATATATCTCCCTAGATACAGATTTACGAGCCTGTAACATAGTATTAATCACAGAGTCAGAGAAACCTCTTTGACTAAGAATCAAGCGTTCAATCTCCATACCTTTAAATTTAAAGATTTGAGATCCTGATGGAAAAAAGGACCTTGCGACAAAAGGTCTGGTCTTAATGGAAGAGTCCACGGTTGGCAAGAGGCCATCTGGACAAGATCCGCATACCAAAACCTGTGAGGCCATGCTGGAGCTACCAGCAGAACAAACGAGCATTCCTTCAGAATCTTGGAGATTACTCTTGTAAGAAGAACTAGAGGCGGAAAGATATAGGCAGGATGATACTTCCAAGGAAGTGACAATGTATCCACTGCTTCCGCTTGAGGATCCCTGGATCTGGACAGATACCTGGGAAGTTTCTTGTTTAGATGAGAGGCCATCAGATCTATTTCTGGAAGTCCCCACATTTGAACAATCTGAAGAAAAACCTCTGGGTGAAGAGACCATTCGCCCGGATGTAACGTTTGGCGGCTGAGATAATCCGCTTCCCAATTGTCTATACCTGGGATATGAACCGCAGAAACTAGACAGGAGCTGGATTCCGCCCATACCAGAATTCGAGATACTTCCTTCATAGCCAGAGGACTGTGAGTCCCTCCTTGATGATTGATGTATGCCACAGCTGTGACATTGTCTGTCTGAAAACAAATGAACGATTCTCTCTTTAGAAGAGGCCATGACTGAAGAGCTCTGAAAATTGCACGGAGTTCCAAAATATTGATCGGTAATCTCACCTCCTGAGATTCCCAAACCCCTTGTGCTGTCAGAGACCCCCAAACAGCTCCCCAACCTGTCAGACTTGCATCTGTTGAAATTACAGTCCAGGTTGGAAGAACAAAAGAAGCCCCCTGAACTAAACGATGATGATCTGTCCACCACATCAGAGAGTGTCGTACAATCGGTGTTAAAGATATTAATTGATATATCTTTGTGAAATCCCTGCACCACTGGTTCAGCCTACAGAGCTGAAGAGGTCGCATGTGAAAACGAGCAAAGGGGATCACGTCCGATGCTGCAGTCATAAGACCTAGAATTTCCATGCATAAAGCTACCGAAGGGAATGATCGTGACTGAAGGTTTCATCAAGCTGATATCAATTTTAGACGTCTCTTGTCCGTTAGTGACAGAGTCATGGACACTGAATCTATCTGGAAACCTAAAAAGGTTACCCTTGTCTGAGGAATCAATGAACTTTTTGGTAAATTGATCCTCCAACCATGATCTTGAAGAAACAATACAAGTCGATTCGTATGAGATTCTGCTAAATGTGAAGACTGAGCAAGTACCAAAATATCGTCCAAATAAGGAAATACCACAATACCCTGTTCTCTGATTACAGACAGAAGGGCACCGAGAACCTTTGTAAAAATTCTTGGAGCTGTATCTAGGCCAAACGGTAGAGCCACAAACTGGTAATGCTTGTCTAGGAAAGAGAATCTCAGAAACTGAAAGTGATCTGGATGAATCGGAATATGCAGATATGCATCCTGTAAATCTATTGTGGACATATAATGCTCTTGCTGAACAAAAGGCAGGATAGTCCTTATAGTTACCATCTTGAATGTTGGTATCCTTACATAACAATTCAATATTTTTAGATCCAGAACTGGTCTGAATGAATTCTCCTTCTTTGGTACAATGAAGAGATTTGAATAAAACCCCAGCCCCTGTTCCAGAACTGGAACTGGCAAAATTACTCCAGCCAACTCTAGATCTGAAACACATTTCAGAAATGCTTGAGCCTTCGCTAGGTTTACTGGGACACGGGAAAGAAAAAATCTCTTTGCAGGAGGCCTTATCTTGAAGCCAATTCTGTACCCTTCTGAAACAATGTTCTGAATCCAGAGATTGTGAACCGAATTGAACCAAATTTCTTTGAAAAAACGTAATCTGCCCCCTACCAGCTGAGCTGGAATGAGGGGCGCACCTTCATGTGGACTTGGGAGCTGGCTTTGGCTTTCTAAAAGGCTTGGATTTATTCCAGACTGGAGATGGTATCCAAACTGATACCGCTCCTGAGGATGAAGGATCAGGCTTTTGTTCCTTGTTGTGACGAAAGGAACGAAAACGATTATTAGACCTAAATTTACCTTTAGATTTTTTATCCTGTGGTAAAAAAGTTCCTTTCCCTCCAGTAACAGTTGAGATAATAGAATCCAACTGAGAACCAAATAATTTATTACCCTGGAAAGAAAAGGAAAGCAGAGTAGACTTAGAAGACATATCAGCATTCCAAGTTTTAAGCCATAAAGCTCTTCTAGCTAAGATAGCTAGAGACATATACCTGACATCAACTCTAATGATATCAAAGATGGCATCACAAATAAAATTATTAGCATGTTGTAGAAGAATAATAATGCTATGAGAATTATGATCTGTTACTTGTTGCGCTAAAGCTTCTAACCAAAAAGTTGAAGCTGCAGCAACATCCGCTAAAGATATAGCAGGTCTAAGAAGATTACCTGAACACAAGTAAGTTTTTCTTAGAAAGGATTCAATTTTCCTATCTAAAGGATCCTTAAAGGAAGTACCATCTGCCGTAGGAATAGTAGTACGCTTAGCAAGAGTAGAGACAGCCCCATCAACCTTAGGGATTTTGTCTCAAAATTCTAATCTGTCAGATGGCACAGGATATAATTGCTTAAAACGTTTAGAAGGAGTAAAAGAATTACCCAAATTATTCCATTCCCTGGAAATTACTTCAGAAATAGCACCAGGGACAGGAAATACTTCTGGAATAACTACAGGAGATTTAAAAACCTTATCTAAACGTTTAGATTTAGTATCAAGAGGACTAGAATCCTCAATTTCTAATGCAATTAGGACTTCTTTAAGTAAAGAACGAATAAATTCCATTTTAAATAAATATGAAGATTTATCAGCATCAACCTCTGAGACAGAATCCTCTGAATCAGAAGAACCAATATCAGTATCAGAATGATGATGTTCATTTAAAAATTCATCTGAAAAATGAGAAGTTTTAAAAGACTTTTACGTTTTACTAGAAGGAGGAATAACAGACATAGCCTTCTTAATGGATTTAGAAACAAAATCTCTTATGTTATCAGGAACACTCTGAATATTAGATGTTGACGGAACAGCAACAGGTAATGTAACAGTACTAAAGGAAATATTATCTGCATTAACAAGTTTGTCATGACAAACAGTACAAACAACAGCTGGAGGAACAGATACCAAAAGTTTACAGCAGATACACTTAGCTTTGGTAGCTCCAGCACCCGGCAGCGATTTTCCAGAAGTATCTTCTGACTCAGCTTCAACGTGGGACATCTTGCAATATGTAATAGAAAAAACAACATATAAAGCAAAATTGATCAAATTCCTTAAATGACAGTTTCAGGAATGGGAAAAAAATGCCAGTGAATAAGCTTCTAGCAACCAGAAGCAAAAAATAATGAGACTTAAATAATGTGGAGACAATAGTAACGCCCATATTTTTTAGCGCCAAAAAAGACGCCCACATTATTTGGCGCCTAAATGCTTTTGGCGCCAAAAATGACGCCACATCCGGAACGCCGACAGTTTTGGCGCAAAAGAACGTAAAAAATGACGCAACTTCCGGCGACACGTATGACGCCGGAAACAGAAAATAATTTTTGCGCCAAAAAAGTCTGTGTCAAGAATGACGCAATAAAATGAAGCATTTTCAGCCCCCGCGAGCCTAACAGCCCACAGGGAAAGTCAAATTTTTAAGGTAAGAAAAAAATGAATTATTCATATGCATTATCCCAAATATGAAACTGACTGTCTGAAATAAGGAACGTTGAACATCCTGAGTCAAGGCAAATAAATGTTTGAATACATATATTTAGAACTTTATATAAAAAGTGCCCAACCATAGCTTAGAGTGTCACAGAAAATAAGACTTACTTACCCCAGGACACTCATCTACATGTAGTAGAAAGCCAAACCAGTACTGAAACGAGAATCAGTAGAGGAAATGGTATATATAAGAGTATATCGTCGATCTGAAAAGGGAGGTAAGAGATGAATCTCTACGACCGATAACAGAGAACCTATGAAATAGACCCCGCAGAAGGAGATCACTGCATTCAAATAGGCAATACTCTCCTCACATCCCTCTGACATTCACTGCACGCTGAGAGGAAAACCGGGCTCCAACCTGCTGCGGAGCGCATATCAACGTAGAATCTAGCACAAACTTACTTCACCACCTCCATAGGAGGCAAAGTTTGTAAAACTGATTTGTGGGTGTGGTGAGGGGTGTATTTATAGGCATTTTGAGGTTTGGGAAACTTTGCCCCTCCTGGTAGGAATGTATATCCCATACGTCACTAGCTCATGGACTCTTGCTAATTACATGAAAGAAATAAGAGATGTAGACATGTATGTGTATACATAAATCTATTTTATGTGGACAACAATGAATGCATGAATATAGCAATTTGGTTTTGTCCATTTGAGATATTTAAAGGGACACTGTAAAATTGCTATTTTCCCTGAATGTGTTCCCCATGACTTCTTATACCAGCTGCAGCATATAAAATGTATGAGAAATTGCTTAATTATGCTTCTTTTTGCTAAATAAATTGTTGGATTTGCTCTTTGAAACCCCAGCTCATCAAAAAGGCTTGGCTGGCTGACAGATCAGACCTCGTTATCTTATCACTCAAATACATACCTTTCTTATCTCTGTCTCTGTACTATACTTATAAAGAACAATTGAAAATGAACATTTTAGAACTTGTGAGTGTAGTTTCTTCTGCTGGCTGTGTTTACAGACGGCTAGATTACGAGTTGTGCGTTAGGGTTAAAAAGCAGCGTTGAGAGGTCCCAACGCTGCTTTTTAACGCCCGCTGGTATTACGAGTCTTGAAATGACAGGCTCGCCGCTCACTTTTTTGGTCAGATTCGAAAATACAGCAAATCCACTTACGTCAATTGCGTATCCTATAGTTTCAATGGGACTTGCATAACGCCGGTATTACGAGTCTTCCAAAAAGTGAGCGGTACAGCCTCTCCTGTCAAGACTGATACCGCATTTAAGGGCTAACGCCGTAGTATAAAACTCTTAACTAAAGTGCTAAAAAGTACACTAACACCCATAAACTACCTATTAACCCCTAAACCGAGGGCCCCCCCCCCCACATTGCAAATACTAAAAAAAATGTAACCCTTAATCTGCCGAACCGGACATCGCCGCCACTATAAAAAATATATTAACCCCTAAACCGCCGCCCTCCCGCATCGCAAACACTAGTTAAATTTTATTAACCCCTAATCTGCTGTCTCTAACATCGCTGACACCTACCTACATTTATTAACCCCTAATTTAAATAAATCTAAATAAAATTAAAACAATTCACTAAATTATTCCTATTTAAAACTAAATACTTACCTATAAAATAAACCCTAAGCTAGCTACAACATAACTAATAGTTACATTGTATCTAGCTTAGGGTTTATTTTTATTTTACAGGCAAGTTTGTATTTATTTTAACTAGGTACAATAGTTATTTAATAGTTATTAACTATTTAATAGCTACCTAGTTAAAATAAATTCAAATTTACCTGTTAAATAAATCCTAACCTAAGTTACAATTACACCTAACACTACACTATAATTAAATTAATTACCTAAACTAAATACAATTAAATACAATTTTAAAAAAATTATCTAAAGTACAAAAAAAAACCCCACTAAATTACAGAAAATAATAATAAATAAATATTTTTTTTAAACTAATTACACCTAATCTAATCCCCCTAATAAAATAAAAAAAGCCCCCCAAAATAATAAAAAGCCCTACCCTATACTAAATTACAAATAGCCCTTAAAAGGGCCTTTTGCTGGGCATTGCCCCAAAGTAATCAGCTCTTTTACCTGTAAAAAAAAGTACAATACCCCCCACAACATTAAAACCCACCACCCAAACACCCAACCCTACTCTAAAACCCACCCAATACCACCTTAATAAAACCTAACACTAACCCCTTGAAGATTAAGGTAATAGGATTGAGCTTGCATTTTATTGGCTGATCCAATCAGCCAATAGGATTAAGGTCACATTCTATTGGCTGTTCCAATCAGCCAATAGGATTGAAGTTCAATCCTATTGGCTGATTGCATCAGCCAATATGATTTATTCTACCTTAATTCTGATTGGCCAATCGGAATTCAAGGGACGCCATCTTGGATGACGTCATTTAAAGGAACCTTCATTCTTCAGTTGGATTTCGTTTCAAGAGGATGCTCCGCGTCGGATGTCTTGAAAGTGGGAGCTGCTCCGCGCCGGATGGATGAAGATAGAAGATGCCGCCTGGATGAAGACTTCTGCCCGTCTGGAGGACCATTTTGCCTGGCTTTGTTGAGGACTTCGGCCCGGTTGAGTGAAGACTTCTCAAGGTAGGGTGATCTTCAAGGGGTTAGTGTTAGGTTTTATTAAGGGGGTATTGGGTGGGTTTTAGAGTAGGGTTGGGTGTGTGGTTGGTGGGTTTTAATGTTGGGGGGGTATTGTACTTTTTTTTACAGGTAAAAGAGCTGATTACTTTGGGGCAATGCCCCGCAAAAGGCCCTTTTAAGGGCTATTTGTAATTTAGTATAGAGTAGGGCTTTTTATTATTTTGGGGGGCTTTTTTATTTTATTAGGGGAATTAGATTAGGTGTAATTATTTTAAAAAACTTGTAATTATTTTATTATTTTCTGTAATTTAGTGGAGGGGGGTTTTCGTACTTTAGATAATTTTTTTAAATTGTAGTTAATTGTATTTAGTTTCGGTAATTAATGTAATTATAGTGTAGTGTTAGGTGTAATTGTAACTTAAGAAAAAAAAGAGAATGCCGCTTAAAGTAAAACTCGGTACTTTATTGGTAAATATAAAAACTTGATGCCAGCGTGCAGTAACAAGTATTTTCAAACAGCTGCTTAGTCACAAACAGGCCAGTCTGACGCGTTTCGGCTGATATGCCTTATTCATAGACTTAATTTTGTTAATTCACCTGTGGGACTTTAAATGCCCCCTCACAATCTGATTGGTAGCCTGTGAAATGTGTCCGTATAAACTACACCCTTATGCGTAATTGACATTGATTGACATCTGCCTTTGCACACAACATACTTCTCATTATTAAAGCCTGTCACAGTTGCCTATTACATTCATAGACATGTCACGTTTTCCTCAGTGATTTCTGGACCTATTGTCAAAACCCTATTAGGATAAGAATAAGGGAAAATATGTGTTAGTTTATAATGTTGTATGTCACAGAAAAGAAATTAGCCAGCCCTCATGTAACTTAACACTAATGTTCCTAGATTATTATATGTATGGAGCAGCAATTATCATTATCTGTATTCGCTTTTTGCAATTAAATGTGACATAAATAAACATCATGAATTTGAACACAAATTGTTCAATCTTTATATCACATTAATGAACACCAACATATTGTGTTAATTTTACAAGGGAGATCAGTACACCTACTCCTTATCCTTTCTACTACTCCCAAAAATTGATGATGTCATTTGTTATATTCATGCCCACTGGTCTCCGTGTATTTAAGGTGAAGATCCAGTATGCCTCTCTACGTAATAGCTCCTGCATCCTACTTCCCCCTCTGGGTTTTTTGTCTATCACCTCTATGATCATCCATCTGAAGCTACTTGCATCACCATGATGATCATACAGAAAATGTTTCGCTACTCCTGTAGTTGTTTTTTCTTTGTCGATATCATTGAGATGCTCTCTTATCCTTACTCTAGCCTCTCTTGAGGTGCACCCCACGTATTGCAAATTGCAAACGTTACATGTCACCAGGTACACGACAAATTCTGACCTGCAATTAGTGCATCTCTGACATTCAAAAACCCTCTTTGTGCGGATTGAAACACCTTGCTTATTAAAGCATAGCTGCAAGCTGTGCAACTTCTGGCACCACATTTGTAGTGCCCTTTGCTGCTCAACCAGCTGCTCTCTTTTTTCGGTGGCTTGAGCATACTTGGGGAGATCATATTCCCTATGGTGATATTCCTCCTAGGAACAAATCGACAACCCTTGTCTATCACATTTTTTAAGATGTCATCACCTCTTAGAATCTGAAGATTCTTTTTGATGATGTTACAAATCTTATGAAACTGACTGGTATATGCTGTAACAAATGTAATCTCACTACGGGTTTCCTGTTTTGGTTGTTTTGGTAATAACAATGTTTCTCTGGGCATATTCCTGACTTCTCTCTGAGCTCTTTTTATAGGGCCCTCTGGGTACCCCCTTTCTCTTAGTTTTGCCATGAGAGCCTCACTTTCTGTTGCAAAGTCCAACTCGTCAGAGCAATTGCGTTTAGCCCTGATTAGCTGGCCCTTCGCCACACCATAATGCATATGGCATGGGTGACTACTTCTCGCATGAATCAATGAGTTGGCTGAAATCGGCTTAGTGAACAGTTTCGTCCTAACCCCACCAGCAACGCTGTCACCTATTAGCGTGATGTCAAGGTAATCTACCTTTATCTTGTCAAAACAGTGAGTAAATGACAAGCCCACATCGTTGCTGTTGAGGTATGACACAAATTGCTCACTTTGTTCCCTGCTGCCTAACCAAACAAACAGCAGGTCGTCTATGTAGCGCTTGTAGCCAACTATCTGTTCACTGAAGGGATTTGTATCTGCAAAGACGTGGGACAGCTCCCACCAGCCCATGAACAAATTGGCATAGGCTGGGGCAAATTTGGCTCCCATCGCTGTCCCACGCCTTTGCAGATAAAAACATCCATTAAAATTAAAGAAATTGTGATAAAGCAAAAATTCAATGACTCGTACAATGTAATCCCTTAGTTCAGGCGAATAGTCACTCAGAAAGTCTAGCATATACTTAATGGCCTGTAGGCCCTTATCGTGTGGTATGGCGGAATATAATCCCACCACATCCACCGTGAGCCAGCAATATTCTGAACACCACATGATCTCTCCACACAATTCAACAGATGCTTAGTGTCTCGAAGGAAGGTTGGTAACTTCCACACCAGGGGTTGTAAAAGGGACTCAACCCAATTTGACAAATTTTCAAATAATGAGCCGATCCCTGATACAATGGGTCTGCCCTTCACATTCTCGATGGACTTGTGCACCTTCGGTAAATGATGGAAAATTGGTGTCACCGGTTCCTTCACATTAAGATATTCAAAGGTGCACAAGTCCATCAGACCCTCCTCCAGACCATCATCAAGCAGATCTCTTAGCTCTGCCTGAAACCTGACTGTGGGATCATAGGACAGTCTTTGATATATCTCCCCATCACTGAGCTGTCTATTAGCCTCCTTGATATAGTCAGATTCGGCCATGACAACTATTGTGCCACCTTTATCTGCATTCTTAATCACTATACCTTGTCTCTCTTTCAGCTTCCTCAGACCCACCTTTTCAATGTGAGTGAGATTATGTGTGTGATTGCTGTTTTCAATTTTGAGCTTAACCAAATCCTCCTCAACTCTCTTGTGAAAACTCTCAAGCACTTCCCCCCTGTAGTGAGTTGGATAGAATGTTGATTTATTTTTGTACCCTGTATGGCTATCCTTTAGTGTTGATTCTCCCATACTCTCTTTTTCTAACTGACTTAAGGTTAAAAGATCAATGGTGTCTCTGAAGAGAAAACAATCATTCACCACCTGTCCAGTTTCTGGCTTCAAGCTCCCGACACCCCCTGGAGGTTGTTCTAAAGTTTGTTTAGCATAATAAAACTTCTTTAAGGTTAAACTACGAACAAACCTATTGACATCCATTAGTGTGTCGAATACCTTGAAGTCAACTGCTGGAACAAAATTAAGACCTAGTTCTAAAACCTTTATTTCTTCAGTACTTAATTCAATACTCGTGAGGTTAATAACTCTCATATTCTGTATTTGTTCTGTTTCCCTCTTCTCAATGTGTATTGTTCTCGTCTTGCTAGTGGTTCTTTTCCTTTTCCTCTTCCCCCTGTTGCTCCTGTCCCTCCCCCCTGCCCTTTGTCCTCTTCCTCCCGAAAAACCTGAAAATCTACGGGTGATGGATTGGGCTTGGGCTGAGTGTCTAATGTGGCAGAATATTTATTCATTCTATTGCCACCTCTTCCTTTGTTTCTCAATATACCTACAACCCCTGTAGGGGCGGTAACTGGTAACTGGGGAATACTAACATTCTCTGCTGACAGGATAGATGCTGGACTCTCACTAAATTTACTATTAGGGGGTCCTTCTTCCTCAGATGAGCCCCCACTTGTAGTATACTCAACAAAATCTCGCATGTCAGCCTCTTCACTTGAATCAGTGTCCACAAAAGTCACTTGTTTCCTTCCTTGTTCTATTGGCTGTCCCTTAGTTCCTGATGTATTTCCTTTCTTGTTGTTAAACCTCCTTGATTGCCTCAATCTTCTTGGATTCTGTGTATTCCACTGATAAACCTTGTTATTAGTATAGTCCTCAGCATCCCTGACATATTTGCGGTATTTCAGTCTGTCCACATCTCTTTTGAGATTATCTATCGTTTCCCTTAATATTATGTCCAGTTGTTCATATTTGTCATGATCGACAAAATTGTTTAGGTCTTTCTGTATGTCCTTAATGTGTCTCCTAGTTTCTTCAAGTTTAAGATCTTTATACTTGATAATAATGTTCATTAACCTGATGGAGCAATCTGTTAGTGTATCGTTCCATTCAGTAATGAACCACTCCTCTGTGACTTGAAAGGAAGGATATTTCCTAATCCTGAGACCCCTTGGGATCATTCTCATGTCTATGTATTTTTCTAATGATTTCTTATCCCACCATATTTGATACTCTTTGGTGAGTGTTTTCTCCATTGATAAAAATACATCTGATATTTCCCTTATTTGTGTATCTGGATTGAAAATATCTTTGAGTGCGGGTCTGTGTCTTTCTATGTCTTCAAAACTTGTGAGTGAGTAGTAGTTACTGCACGTAGCTGGTCTATTATCCATGTTTAGACTGCCTGTATGTACTTCTAGATATATCCGTAATATCTGTCAACAGTCAACAGTCCATATGCCTTATTTAAGTACTGGTATGAACATTCAATATTGTATCAAAGAATGTAATGTTATGTCCACACTTGGTATATATGAGCTCATTCATGTAATTCAATTCGATCATATCGTAATTGTAACTTAGGTTAGGATTTA
Source organism: Bombina bombina (assembly GCF_027579735.1). Taxonomy (NCBI): domain Eukaryota; kingdom Metazoa; phylum Chordata; class Amphibia; order Anura; family Bombinatoridae; genus Bombina; species Bombina bombina. The sequence continues at coordinate 1,068,654,334 of NC_069502.1, forward strand.
TTTTACAGGTAAATTTGAATTTATTTTAACTAGGTAGCTATTAAATAGTTAATAACTATTTAATAACTGTTGTACCTAGTTAAAATAAATACAAACTGGCCTATATAAAAAATAAACCCTAAGCTAGCTACAATGTAACTATTAGTTATATTGTAGCTATCTTAGGGCTTATTTTATAGGTAAGTATTTAGTTTTAAATATTAATAATTTAGTTAATTGTAATTATTTTATTTAGATTTATTTGTTATATTTAAGTTAGGTGGTGTTAGGGTTAGGGTTAGACTTAGGTTTAGGGGTTAAGAACTTTATTATAGTGGTGGCGACGTTGTGGGCGGCAGATTAGGGGTTAATAAGTGTAGGTAGGTAGCGGCGACATTGGGGGTGGCAGATTAGGGGTTAATAAATATAATGTAGGTGTCGGCGACATTGAGGGTGGCAGATTAGGGGTTAATAAATATAATGTAGGTGGCGGCGGTGTCCGGAGCGGCAGATTAGGGGTTAATAATATTATACAGGTGTCAGCGATGTCGGGGGCAGCGGATTAGGGGTTAATAAGTGTAAGATTAGGGGTGTTTAGACTCTGGGTTCATGTTAGGGTGTTAGGTGTAGACATAAAATGTGTTTCCCCATAGGAATCAATGGGGCTGCGTTAAGAGCTGAACGCTGTTTTTTTGCAGGTGTTAGGATTTTTTTCAGCCGGTTCTGCCCCATTGATTCCTATGGGGAAATCGTGCACAAGCACGTTTTGCCAGCTCACCGCTACTGTAAGCAGCACTGGTAATGAGGTGAGATGTGGAGCAAAATTTTGCTCTCCACTAACTTTCTGTGGCTAACGCAGGGTTTCTAAAAACCCGTAATACCAGCGCTGTCTGTAGGTGAGCGGTGAGGGAAAACTGCTCGTTAGCACCACACCCCTGTTAACACAAAACTGTCAGGAGTTCATAAACTGCCGTAAGTCGGATAAACTAGTGATGTCGAGAAATGTGCGGAAATACACATTTCTGGAGTCGCCAGTGATTTACGTCAGTTTAGAATTAGAAACTGCCAGCGCCTAAGAAAATGAAAAAAAAAGTTAAATCGCCCATAAAAGTTTAACACGCCTCCCAAAAATAAACCGACATGTCAAACCCCCTATATCTGCAATACCCCCACATTGCAACTAATAATAAAAGTATTAACCCCTAAACCGCCAAACCCCCACAACGCAATATATCTAATTAAACTATTAACCCCTAATCCGCCATTCACCCATATCGCAAAGTAGCAAATTAACCTATTACCCCTAAACCGCCAACCCCCCACATTGCAATAAACCAAATTAATTTATTAACCCCTAAACCGCCAACCCTCCACATCGCAATAAACCAAATTAATCTATTAACTCCTAAACCGCCAACCCCCACAACACAAATAACTAATTTTATTACTAAACACCCTATCCTAACACCCCCTAAATTAACCCAAATTACATCAATAAAAAAATACTAATTTACAATTAAAATAAAAACACCTAACATTACTTTTAAAAAAACAACCTAAGATTAAATTAAATTAATCTAAATTTACAAAAATAAAAAAGTCTAGCATTACCAAAAATAATAAACCAAATTAACAAAAATAAAAAAATTAAACCCTATCAGGTAGATTACAAGTTATGCGCGTTAGAGGGTCTTTAACGAACGCAACAAAAGTTGCCTTATTTCACCCTCCATAGCACTGCCATTACGACAGCTGGCTTGTGCGTGCAATATGGTTGCGTTGAGCTCCATACCGCACAAAATAAAAGCACTGTTTTTAAGTGCTCGCTTTCCCCATAGACATCAATGGGGAGAGTGGGTTAGAAAAAACCTAACACCTGCGATCGCGGAATGAAAAGCTCCATAACGCAGCCCCATTGATGTCTATGGGGAAAAAAATGTTACGTTTAAACCTAACACCCTAACATAAACCCCACGTCTAAACACCCCTAATCTGCTGCCCCCGACATCGCTGACACCTACATAAACTTATTAACCCCTAATCTGTCTCTCCTGATTTCGCCGCCACCTAAATAAATCTATTAACCCCTAATCTGCCGCTCCCAATATCGCAACCACTATACTAAAGTTATTAACCCCTATTCCCCTGCACCCCAACATCACTATTAACCCCTAAACCTCTGGCCTCCCACATCACTACTACTAAAGAAATCTATTAACCCCTAAACCACCAGCCCCCAACATCGCAACAACCTAAATTAAACTAATAACCCTTAAACCAGCCTCAATCAGCCAATAGGATTGAGCTCACATTCTATTGGCTGTTCCAATCAGCCAAAAGAATGCAAGCTCAATCCTATTGGCTGATTGGATCAGCCAATATGATTGAAGCTCAATCCTATTGGCTGATTGCATCAGCCAATAAGATTTTTTCAACTTTAATTCAGATTGGCTGATAGAATTCTATCAGCCAATCGGAATTCAGGGATGCCATCTTGGATGACGTCCCTTATAGGAACTTTCATTCTTCAGTAGCCGTCAACAGAAGAGGATGCTCCGCGTTGGATGTCTTGAAGATGGAGCCGCTCCGCGTCGGAAGGATGAAGATAGAAGCTCTGGATGAAGACTTTTGCCTGCTAGGATGAAGACTTCGGCCCGCTTGGATGAAGACTTCTGCCGGCTTCGCTGAGGACTTCTGCCACTTCGTTGAGGATTGATGTCCGGTCTTCAAAAACTGTAAGTGGTTCTTCGGGGGTTAGTGTTAGGTTTTTTAAGGGTTTATTGGGTGGGTTTTATTTTTAGCTTAGGGTTTGGGCTGAAAAAGAGCTACATGCCCTTTTAAGGGCAATGCCAATCCAAATGCCCTTTTCAGGGCAATGGGGAGCTTAGTTTTTTTAGATAGGATTTAATTTGGGGGTTTGGTTGTGTGGGTGGTGGGTTTTACTGTTGGGGGTTGTTTGTAATTTTTTTACAGGTAAAAGAGCTGATTTCTTAGGGCTAATTTTTTTTATTTTGGGGGGGCTTTTTTATTTTGATAGGGCTATTAGATTAGGTGTAATTAGTTTAAATATTTGATCATTTCTTTTTTATTTTGTGTAATTTAGTGTTTATTTTTTTTGTAATTTAGTTGATTGTATTTAATTAATTTAATTGATTTAATTGTAGTGTAATGTTTGGTGTTAGTGTAAGACAGGTTAGGTTTTATTTTACAGGTAAATTTGTATTTATTATAACTAGGTAGCTAGTAAATAGTTAATAACTATTTACTAACTAGTCTACCTGGTTAAAATAAATACAAACTTAGCTGTGAAATAAAAATAAAACCTAAGATAGCTACAATGTAACTATTAGTTATATTGTAGCTAGCTTAGGGTTTATTTTATAGGTAAGTATTTAGTTTTAAGAAGGAATTATTTAGGTATTAATTGTAATTTTTATTTAGATTTATTTTAATTATGTTAAAGTTAGTGGGTGTTAGGGTTAGGGTTACGTTAGGGTTAGGGTTAGACTTAGTGTTAGGTTTAGGGGTTAATAACTTTAGTACAGTGGCGGCGACATTGGGGATGGCAGATTAGGGGTTAATAAGTATAGGTAGGTAGCAACGACATTGGGAGCGGCAGATTAGGGGTTAATAAGTGTAATGTAGGTTTGGCGATGTCGGGGGCGGCAGATTAAGGGGGTTTAGACTAGGGGGTTTATGCTAGGGTGTTAGGTGTAAACATAAATTTTCTTTAGAAACAAGGAAAGTGAAGGAGATTCGGTACAACTTGGTGCATTTTCCAAAACACGGCTTTATTTGCAGTTAAAACAGCAACTCCAACGGAACACACTTGAACAGCCAACAAAGGCACAGGATGGTGGTCACTAATGCTGACGCGTTTCGGCTTCCCACGCCGTAGTCATAGCATAATTAGTGACCATCATTTCCAGCTTTAAAAAGTTGTTGCTTTCACCCCATTGGTTTAAAACAAAAAACACACACACCTCCTATGTGATAAAGATTGAATATTAATTGCACCTTTCTCTAAGGCTAAATGAAAAGACTGACTTGTAGGAAAAAATGTTATACTATAATGTATCAGATATTTCATGCAATTACTAAAACAATATATCACAAATTATATAATACCTGAAAAAAATAAATAGCATTGGATCTATAATAATGTTAGTGATATAAACTGGCACATTCATAATCATCAAATCATAAGCAAATATATTGTAGTATGTGAATATACTTCTATGGCACATACTACTCCAACTTATATATCTGCATTGTTAGTTTGCCAGTCTATCTCATCCAATTAAAAGAAGGGACAGTACTGCCAATAATAGAAAGAACACAGCGCTTAGTGCCAAAAATTAATTAGGTCAAATTCACTATTAAGCCCAAAGGGTCTCCTGGTTTTTAATTTTAATATCCAGAAGACTTCTTCTCTAGCCAACAGTGAATCTCTATCCCCTCCTCTCTGAGGGGGTAGGACATGTTTAATAATGGTCCACTGAAGGAATTCAGAATTTTTGTTGTGGACCAATGAGAAGTGACTTATCAGAGGTGTGGTTAGGGTTCCTGCTTTAATGTTATTGACATGTTCACATATTCTAGATCTAACCTCTCGTGAGGTCATGCCCACATATTGCAAATTGCATTGTCTGCATGTTAATTGGTAGATCACGTAAATAGCCCTACAATTAAAGCATCTGTCATGTTCAAAGGTTTCTCCAGTCATGGTACTGGCAAAGCCATTTCCTGGGGATAGATGATTGTATGCTATGCAGTCAGTGTAGTGGCATCTAAACACCCCTTTGTGCTTAGCCACAAACTGGGAGTATCTCTTTTCTTGGTTCTGAGCACAGTGGGTGCTACTATGTTGCCTATTGTAGTGCCGCGTCTGAAAGCAAAACGACAGCCTTTTCTGACTACATCTGCTAACCCCTCATCCGCTAGGAGTAGGGGAAAGTGTTTGGACACTATATTGCAAATCTCCCCATACTGATCACTATAGGTTGTCAGAAATGTAGTCATGTTACGTGTTCCCTCAGTCCAGTCATTCTTTTTCTTTACCTGTTTGTTCAACAATAATAGGGAATCCCTGTTCCTTTTACTGACCTCTTTCTTGATACCTAATAGCATTTTCTTGGGATAGCTTCTAGAAATTATCATTTAGCTCATCAACAACATAGGCCTAAGTTTCACTTTTGACATCAGTAAAAATAAAATTAATTATATAGATGTGTCTTTATTAGGAGTAGCCTCAGGAGAAAAAGGCCATATATCCACAAGTGTATTCTGCAAACCTACAGCCAAAAACACAATATTACACACCAAAAGTAACCATCCAAGCAGAGTCTTCAAAGCGATTGCCAAGGGGCAATATGTCAGGACACTTAGAAATTGCTCTGAGAAACCCACATTTGAGATACAAGCCAAGGAATTGACAGATAGATTAATTTCTAGAAGCTATCCCAAGAAAATGCTATTAGGTATCAAGAAAGAGGTCAGTAAAAGGAACAGGGATTCCCTATTAATGTCGAACAAACAGGTAAAGAAAAAGTATGACTGGACTGAGGGAACACGTAACATGACTACATTTCTGACAACCTATAGTGATCAGTATGGGGAGATTTGCAATATAGTGTCCAAACACTTTCCCCTACTCCTAGCGGAAAAGGGGTTAGCAGGGTTAACATTATTATAGATCCAATGCTATTTATTTTTTTCAGGTATTATATAATTTGTGATATATTGTTTTAGTAATTGCATGAAATATCTGATACATTATAGTATAAAAAAAATTCCTACAAGTCAGTCTTGTCATTTAGCCTTAGAGAAAGGTGCAATTAATATTCAATCTTTATCACATAGGAGGTGTGTGTGTATTTTTGTTTTAAACCAATAGGGTGAAAGCAACACCTTTTTAAAGCTGGAAATGATGGTCACTAATTATGCTATGACTACGGTGTGGGAAGCTGAAACGCGTCAGCATTAGTGACCACCATCCTGTGCCTTTGTTAGCTGTTCAAGTGTGTTCCATTGGAGTTGCTGTTTTAACTACAAATAAAGCCGTGTTTGGAAAATGCACCAAGTTGTACCAAATCTCCTTCACTTTCCTTGTTTCTGTTCATGCTAAGCCAATGAGGGAGACCAGTTACGTTGTTCCAGGTCGAGCACCCTCACCTACCCAATAGAATACAGAAGCGCGTTTGCACTGTGATGTCAGACGCCGGATTAGAGTTGGCCGTACGGTCTCACATGACATCGAGGATCCCAGGTTGCTATAGCAGGGGAGCTGACGGCAGAGCCAGAGACACCGCTATTGGTGGATTTGTACGCTCCCCCAAGACCGAGCACTGAAGTATCGACTTGTGAGTAGAACCGTTATTTAGGCTAACCGCTTTACTGACATTTAATGTTTACCTGTTGGAGTTTGGGTGAGGAGGGGTGCTAAGTCCGAGGTACACACGGAAAGGAGACATACCTTGCTGTTTATAAATTTTCTTTCCCCATAGGAATCAATGGGGCTGCGTTACGGAGCTTTACGCTCCTTTATTGCAGGTGTTAGGCTTTTTTTTTAGCCGGCTCTCCCGATTGATGGCTATGGGGAAATCGTGCACGAGCGCATAAAACCAGCTCAAAGCAGCGCTGGTATTTGTGTGCGGTATGGAGCTCAACGATGCCATATTGCCTGCTAACGCCGGGTTTTTGCAAACCTGTAATAGCAGCTCTATAGGGAAGTGAGCGGTGGAAATAACTTGCAAGTTAGTACCGAGCCACTCATAACGCAAAACTCGTAATCTTTTTTTTAATTTGACAGGTAAGTTTTAATTTAATTTAATATAGGGAAATTGTAATTTTAATATAAAGTAATGGGGGTGTTAGGTTTAGGGGTTACTAGTTTAAATTAGTTTATTGCGATGTGGGGGGCTTCGGTTTAGGGTTTAATAGTTTAATTTAGTATATTTAGTTGTCGGGGCTTGCGATTTAGGGGTTATTAGGTTTATTATAGTGACAGCGGTATTGGGGAGCGGCAGATTAGGGGTTAATAACTTTAATATAGTGTTTGCAATAGGGGGGGGGCCTCGGTTTAGGGTTTAATAGGTAGTTTATGAGTGCTTGTGTACTTTGTGACAGTTTAGTTATGAGTTTTATGTAACAGTTTTGTAGCGTAAAACTCATAACTACTGCTCTCAGATTGCGGAACGGATCTTGTCGGTATAGGCTGCAATGCAAGCTTTTTAGCCTCACCGCAAAACTCCTGCGCTATGGAAGTCCCATGAAAAAATTTAATTTTTACGTGTGCGGGACTGAGGTTGCGTTACAGGCTAAAAGGCTTGCGGTACAGCTATACCGACAAGGCTTGTAATGGCTGTGTTGCTGTTTAAAAGGTCATTTTGTATGGCATTTCCCTAAGTTGAATAGCTCTTTTACATTTAAAAAAAAAAGCCCCCCCTAACAGTAAAACCCCCCCACCCAACAAACCCCCCAAAAAGAAAAAAAGCGAATACGAAAAAAACCTAAACTACCCATTGCCGCTAAAGGGGCATTTGTATGGGCATTGCTGCTCTTTTACTGCCCTTAAAAGGGCATTCAGCTATTTTACTGCCCATTAAAAGCCCTAATCTAAAAAAAAAACTAAACCTAAGTCTAACCCCCAAATAGGTACTCACTGTTCCTGAAGTCTGGCAGAGAATGTCTTCTTCCAGGAGGAGGTGAAGTCTTCTTGGAGGCGGCGACATCTTCTACCAGCACAGCGACCTCTTTTATCTCTATCCAGGAACAAGCCGGAGCGGAGGTGACCGCGGAACAAGACTGGCAACCGCAGAGCCATCCAGCGTGGAGATCCTCTTCATACGATCACTGCCACACACTGAGGATTGAATGCAAGGTACCCGTTTAAAAATGGGGTACCATGCATTCCTATTGGCTGACATTTTCAAATCAGCCAATAGGATGAGAGCTACTGAAATCCTATTGGCTGTTCAAATCAGCCAATATGATTTTAGTAGCTCTCAGATTTGGGCTTTTAATGGGCAGTAAAAGAGCCGAACGCCCTTTTAAGGGCAGTAAAAGAGTTGAATGCCCTTTTAAGGGCAATGCCGATACAAATGCCCCTTTAGGGGCAATGGGTAGTTAAGGTTTTTTTAGTTTTAGTTTTTTTTATTTTAGGGGGTTTGGTGGGTGAGGGGAGTTTACTGTTAGTGAGGGGGCTATTGGTAGTTTAGATTTATTTTGGGAGGGCTTTTTTATTTTCATAGGAATTAGGTTTAATTTTTTTAATTTTTGATAGTTTGGTTTATTTTTTTCTGTCATTTTAGATTAATTTAAATTTATTTTTTTTTATTTTTAAAGTAATGTTAGGTTTTTTATTTTAATTGTAATTTAGTATTTTTTTTTTTTAGGTAATTGGGGTTAATTTAAGGGGTGTTAGGTTAGGGGGCTTATTAATTAAATTACGGCTAGATTACGAGTTTTGCGTTATGAGCGGCTCGGTGCTAACTTGCAAGTTATTGCCACCACTAACCTCCCTATAGCGCTGCTATTACAGGTTTACATAAACCCGGCCGGCATTAGTAGGCAATATTGCAGCGTTGAGCAAAATTGAGCTCCATACCACACTAAAATACCAGCGCTGCTATGAGCTGGTTTTACGTGCTCGTTCACGATTTCCCCATAGACATCAATGGGGAGAGCCGACTAAAAAAAAGCCTAACACCTGCAATAAAGGAGCGTAAAGCTCCGTAACGCAGCCCCATTGATTCTTATGGGGAAACAAAATTTATGTTTACACCTAACACCCTAACATTAACCCTGAGTCTAAACACCCCTAATCTGCTGCCCATGACATCGCCGACACCTACATTACACTTATTAACCTCTAATCTGCTGCCCCCTGACATCGCCGCCACCTACATTACACTTATTAACCCCTAATCTGCCGCCCCCAATGTCGTTGCTACCTACCTACACTTATTAACCCCTAATTTTCCGCCCCCAACATCACCGCCACTATACTAAAGTTATTAACCCCAAGTCTAACCCTAACCCTAACACCCACTAACTTTAACATATTTAAAATAAATCTAAATAAAAATTACAATTAATACCTAAATAATTCCTATTTAAAACTAAATACTTAACTATAAAATAAACCCTAAGCTAGCTACAATATAATTAATAGTTACATTGTATCTATCTTAGGTTTTATTTTTATTTCACAGGTAAGTTTGTATTTATTTTAACTAGGTAGACTAGTTACTAAATAGTTATTAACAATTTACTAGCTACCTAGCTAAAATAAATACAAATTTACCTGTAAAATAGAACCTAACCTGAGTTACACTAAAACCTAACCTTACACTACAATTAAATAAATTACACTAATTAAATACAATTAATTAAATTACAAAAAAACAAAACACTAAATTACACAAAATAAAAAAGAAATTATCAAATATTTAAACTAATTATACCAAATCTAATAGCCCTATCAAAATAAAAAAGCCCCCCTAAAATAAAAAAAACCCTACCCTAAACTAAGGGCCTTTTTGCGGGGCATTGCCCCAAAGAAATCAACTCTTTTACCTGTAAGAAAAAAATACAAACAGCCCCCCAAAAGTAAAACCCACCACCTACACAACCAAACCCCCCAAATAAAATCCTATCTAAAAAAACCTAAGCTCCCCATTGCCCTGAAAAGGGCATTTGGATGGGCAAGCTCATTTTCAGCCCAAACCCTAAGCTAAAATTAAAACCCACCCAATAAACCCTTAAAAAAACCTAACACTAACCCCTGAAGATCCACTTACAGTTTTTGAAGACTGGACATCCATCCTCCACGAAGCCGGGAGAAGTCTTCATCCAAATGGCAAGAAGTCCTCAACAAATCTGGGAGAAGTCTTCATCCAGACGGCAAGAAGTGGTCCTCCAGGTGAGCAGAAGTCTTCATCCAGACGGCATCTTCTATCTTCATCCTTCCGACGCGGAGCGGCTCCATATTCAAGACATCCGGCACGGAGCATCCTCTTCTGACGACGGCTACTGAAGAATGAAGGTTCCTTTAAGGGACGTCATCCAAGATGGCGTCCCTTGAATTCCGATTGGCTGATAGAATTCTATCAGCCAATCGGAATTAAAGGGGAAAAAATCCTATTGGCCTGGAGGACCAATTCTTGCCGTCTGGATGAAGACTTCTCCCGACTTTGTTGAGGACTTCTTGTCGCTTGGATGAAGACTTCATTGAGGATGGATGTCTGGTCTTCAAAAACTGTAAGTGGATCTTCGGGGGTTAGTGTTAGTTTTTTTTTTAAGGGTTTATTGGGTGGGTTTTATTTTTAGCTTAAGGTTTTGGCTAAAAAAAAGAGCTAAATGCCCTTTTAAGAGCAATGCCCATCCAAATGCCCTTTTCAGGGCAATGGGGAGCTTAGGTAAAAGAGCTGATTTCTTTGGGGCAATGGGGCTAGGGTTTTTTTTTTATTTTGATAGGGCTATTAGATTAGGTGTAATTAGTTTAAATATTTGATAATTTCTTTTTATTTTGTGTAATTTAGTGTTTTGTTTTGTTTTGTAATTGATTTAATTGTATTTAATTAATGTAATTGATTTAATTGTAGTGTAAGGTTAGGTGTTAGTGTAACTCAGGTTAGGTTTCATTTTACAGGTAAATTTGTATTTATTTTAGCTAGGTAGCTAGTAAATTGTTAATAACTATTTAGTAACTAGTCTACCTAGTTAAAATAAATACAAACTTACCTGTGAAATAAAAATAAAACCTAAGATAGATACAACGTAACTATTAGTTATATTGTAGCTAGCTTAGGTCTTATTTTACAGGTAAGTATTTAGTTTTAAATAGGAATTATTTAGGTATTAATTGTAATTTTTATTTAGATTTATTTTAATTATATTAAAGTTAGTGGGTGTTAGGGTTAGACTTAGGGTTAGGTATAGGGGTTAATAACTTAAGTATAGTGACGGCGATTTTGGGGGCAGCAGATTAGGGGTTAATAACAGTAATGTAGGTTGCAGCAATTTTAGGGACAGCAGATTAGGGGTTAATAATATTTAACTATTGTTTGCGATGCAGGAGTATGGCGGGTTTAGGGGTTAATATGTTTATTCTAGTGGCGGCGATGTCGGGAGCGGCAGATTAGGGGTTAATAATTTTATTTTAGTGTTTGTAATGCGGGAGGGCCTCAGTTTAGAGGTTAATAGGTAGTTTATGGGTGTTAGTGTACTTTTTAGCACTTTAGTTATGAGTTTTATGCTACATCTTTGTAACATAAATGCCATAACTACTGACTTTCAGTTTACAGTACGGATCTTGACGGTATAGGCTGTATCACTCACTTTTTGGCCGGACAAGCAAACTCGTAATACCGGCGGTGTGGAAGTCCCATTGAAAAAGGACTTTTGGAAAGCTGCTGTAGTTACGTTGCATGACGGCCAAAAAAGTGTGCGGTACAGATATAACTGCAAGACTCGTAATACCAGCGGTAATTAAAAAGCAGCGTTATCACCCATAACGCAAAACTCATAATCTAGCCGTTAGTTATTTGCGCTGTGGGGGGTTGGTGGCTTAGGGGTTAATAGTGTAATTATCTTTATTGCGTTGTGGGGTATTGGTGGATTAGGGGTTAATATGTTAATTAGATACTTTATTAGGTAGTTTGCAATGTGGGGGTTGGCGGATTAGGGGTTAATATATTTTAATAGTTATTGCGGTGGGGGAGATGGCAGTTGACAGGTAGATATTGGGCATGCATTAGGTGTTGGTTAATACTTTCAAGGAGTTACGGTGCTCACATTTTCAGCGCAATGCTTTCTGCGCCTGCCTTTGTGTGGTGAGGTAAAAATGGAGTAAGATTTCTCCATTTTCGCCACGTAAATCCTTACTCTGAATATGTGATACCGATTTGCGATGCGGTTATATGTTAGTTTATAGGAGTAAAATTAGCGGGCGATGGGTGAAATATACGTGACGCATTTATATGCGGCGCCGTATATGTTATAGCAATACCCGACTAAAAACCGGCGACACCGCATATGTAATCGCGCCCCAGGAGTGTAATTTCTTCTACTGGCTACAATTACATTACCTGTCAAAAGCCTGGACTTAAGAACTGAAACTTTTTATGGGGATACCACAGGCTAAATCAGCTATTTCTAATGCCGAAACTAGGGTAAACGAGCTGCTTGTAAATAATTTAATACACTCCAGGAGGTCAAATGGATTATTGGAAACACATTTAAAAATATTGAGTAAATATTTGCTTTAAAGGGATAATAAATGTAAAAAAAAATCTTTCATGATTCAGATAGAGCACACAATTTTAAACAACTTTCAGTTTTAAACAACTTTCTTTTGTTTAAAGCAGAGCCATAAGCTTAGGAGCCAGTCCATTTCTGGACCACTATATGGCAACAGTTTTGCAAGAATGTTATCCATTTGCAAGAGAAGTATATGGCAGCACTATTTCCTACAATGTAGTACTCCAGATGCCTACATAGGCATCTCTTCAACAAGGAATACCAAAGGAATGAAACCAATTTGATAATAGAAGTACATTGGAAACTTTTTTTAAATTGTATGGTCTGACTTGCATGAAAAAGGTTAAGTTGAAGCAATTTATTTGGATTCCCAATCTAACAAATAAGTTGTTTCAGTACACAAATGGTTAGTGAAATAAAAGCTCACTGGCTGGGGCGTGGCTAGGAAGCGGCCATGGCTGGTCGCAAAAACATAATTTATGTAAGAACTTACCTGATAAATTCATTTCTTTCATATTAGCAAGAGTCCATGAGCTAGTGACGTATGGGATATACATTCCTACCAGGAGGGGCAAAGTTTCCCAAACCTCAAAATGCCTATAAATACACCCCTCACCACACCCACAATTCAGTTTAACGAATAGCCAAGAAGTGGGGTGATAAAAAAGTGCGAAAGCATATAAAATAAGGAATTGGAATAATTGTGCTTTATACAAAATCATAACCACCACAAAAAAAGGGCGGGCCTCATGGACTCTTGCTAATATGAAAGAAATGAATTTATCAGGTAAGTTCTTACATAAATTATGTTTTCTTTCATGTAATTAGCAAGAGTCCATGAGCTAGTGACGTATGGGATAATGACTACCCATGATGTGGATCTTTCCACACAAGAGTCACTAGAGAGGGAGGGATAAAATAAAGACAGCCAATTCCTGCTGAAAATAATCCACACCCAAAATAAAGTTTAACGAAAAACATAAGCAGAAGATTCAAACTGAAACCGCTGCCTGAAGTACTTTTCTACCAAAAACTGCTTCAGAAGAAGAAAATACATCAAAATGGTAGAATTTAGTAAAAGTATGCAAAGAGGACCAAGTTGCTGCTTTGCAGATCTGGTCAACCGAAGCTTCATTCCTAAACGCCCAGGAAGTAGAAACTGACCTAGTAGAATGAGCCGTAATTCTCTGAGGCGGAGTTTTACCCGACTCAACATAGGCAAGATGAATTAAAGATTTCAACCAAGATGCCAAAGAAATGGCAGAAGCTTTCTGGCCTTTTCTAGAACCGGAAAAGATAACAAATAGACTAGAAGTCTTACGGAAAGATTTCGTAGCTTCAACATAATATTTCAAAGCTCTAACAATATCCAAAGAATGCAACGATTTCTCCTTAGAATTCTTAGGATTAGGACATAATGAAGGAACCACAATTTCCCTACTAATGTTGTTGGAATTCACAACTTTAGGTAAAAATTCAAAAGAAGTTCGCAACACCGCCTTATCCTGATGAAAAATCAGAAAAGGAGACTCACAAGAAAGAGCAGATAATTCAGAAACTCTTCTGGCAGAAGAGATGGCCAAAAGGAACAAAACTTTCCAAGAAAGTAATTTAATGTCCAATGAATGCATAGGTTCAAACGGAGAAGCTTGAAGAGCTCCCAGAACCAAATTCAAACTCCAAGGAGGAGAAATTGACTTAATGACAGGTTTTATACGTACCAAAGCTTGTACAAAACAATGAATATCAGGAAGAATAGCAATCTTTCTATGAAAAAGAACAGAAAGAGCAGAGATTTGTCCTTTCAAAGAACTTGCGGACAAACCCTTATCTAAACCATCCTGAAGAAACTGTAAAATTCTCGGTATTCTAAAAGAATGCCAAGAAAAATGATGAGAAAGACACCAAGAAATATAAGTCTTCCAGACTCTATAATATATCTCTCGAGATACAGATTTACGAGCCTGTAACATAGTATTAATGACAGAGTCAGAGAAACCTCTTTGACCAAGAATCAAGCGTTCAATCTCCATACCTTTAAATTTAAGGATTTCAGATCCTGATGGAAAAAGGGACCTTGCGACAGAAGGTCTGGTCTTAACGGAAGAGTCCACGGTTGGCAAGAGGCCATCCGGACAAGATCCGCATACCAAAACCTGTGAGGCCATGCCGGAGCTACCAGCAGAACAAACGAGCATTCCTTCAGAATCTTGGAGATTACTCTTGGAAGAAGAACTAGAGGCGGAAAGATATAGGCAGGATGATACTTCCAAGGAAGTGATAATGCATCCACTGCCTCCGCCTGAGGATCCCGGGATCTGGACAGATACCTGGGAAGTTTCTTGTTTAGATGGGACGCCATCAGATCTATTTCTGGAAGTTCCCACATTTGAACAATCTGAAGAAATACCTCTGGGTGAAGAGACCATTCGCCCGGATGCAACGTTTGGCGACTGAGATAATCCGCTTCCCAATTGTCTATACCTGGGATATGAACCGCAGAGATTAGACAGGAGCTGGATTCCGCCCAAACCAAAATTCGAGATACTTCTTTCATAGCCAGAGGACTGTGAGTCCCTCCTTGATGATTGATGTATGCCACAGTTGTGACATTGTCTGTCTGAAAACAAATGAACGATTCTCTCTTCAGAAGAGGCCAAAACTGAAGAGCTCTGAAAATTGCACGGAGTTCCAAAATATTGATCGTAATCTCACCTCCTGAGATTCCCAAACTCCTTGTGCTGTCAGAGATCCCCACACAGCTCCCCAACCCGTGAGACTTGCATCTGTTGAAATTACAGTCCAGGTCGGAAGCACAAAAGAAGCCCCCTGAATTAAACGATGGTGATCTGTCCACCATGTTAGAGAGTGTCGAACAATCGGTTTTAAAGATATTGTTTGAGATATCTTCGTGTAATCCTTGCACCATTGCTTCAGCATACAGAGCTGAAGAGGTCGCATGTGAAAACGAGCAAAGGGGATCGCGTCCGATGCAGCAGTCATAAGACCTAGAATTTCCATGCATAAGGCTACCGAAGGGAATGATTGTGACTGAAGGTTTCGACAAGCTGCAATCAATTTTAGACGTCTCTTGTCTGTTAAAGACAGAGTCATGGACACTGAATCCATCTGGAAACCCAGAAAGGTTACCCTTGTCTGAGGAATCAAAGAACTTTTTGGTAAATTGATTCTCCAACCATGATCTTGAAGAAACAACACAAGTCGATTCGTATGAGATTCTGCTAAATGTAAAGACTGAGCAAGTACCAAGATATCGTCCAAATAAGGAAATACCACAATACCCTGTTCTCTGATTACAGACAGAAGGGCACCGAGAACCTTTGTAAAAATTCTTGGAGCTGTAGCTAGGCCAAACGGCAGAGCCACAAACTGGTAATGCTTGTCCAGAAAAGAGAATCTCAGGAACTGATAATGATCTGGATGAATCGGAATATGCAGATATGCATCCTGTAAATCTATTGTGGACATATAATTCCCTTGCTGAACAAAAGGCAAGATAGTCCTTACAGTTACCATTTTGAACGTTGGTATTCGTACATAACGATTCAATATTTTTAGATCCAGAACTGGTCTGAAGGAGTTCTCCTTCTTTGGTACAATGAAGAGATTTGAATAAAACCCCATCCCCTGTTCCGGAACTGGAACTGGCATAATTACTCCAGTCAACTCTAGATCTGAAACACATTTCAGAAACGCTTGAGCTTTTACTGGATTTACTGGGACACGGGAAAGAAAAAATCTCTTTGCAGGAGGTCTCATCTTGAAACCAATCCTGTACCCTTCCGAAACAATGTTCTGAATCCAAAGATTGTGAACAGAATTGATCCAAATTTCTTTGAAAAAACGTAACCTGCCCCCTACCAGCTGAGCTGGAATGAGGGCCGTACCTTCATGTGGACTTAGAAGCAGGCTTTGCCTTTCTAGCTGGCTTGGATTTATTCCAGACTGGAGATGGTTTCCAAACTGAAACTGCTCCTGAGGATGAAGGATCAGGCTTTTGTTCTTTGTTGAAACGAAAGGAACGAAAACGATTATTAGCCCTACTTTTACCTTTAGATTTTTTATCCTGTGGTAAAAAAGTTCCTTTCCCACCAGTAACAGTTGAAATGATGGAATCCAACTGAGAACCAAATAATTTGTTACCCTGGAAAGAAATAGAAAGTAAAGTTGATTTAGAAGCCATATCAGCATTCCAAGTTTTAAGCCATAAAGCTCTTCTAGCTAAAATAGCTAGAGACATAAACCTGACATCAACTCTGATAATATCAAAAATGGCATCACAGATAAAATTATTAGCATGCTGTAGAAGAATAATAATATCATGAGAATCACGATGTGTTACTTGTTGCGCTAAAGTTTCCAACCAAAAAGTTGAAGCTGCAGCAACATCAGCCAAAGATATAGCAGGTCTAAGAAGATTACCTGAACACAGATAAGCTTTTCTTAGAAAGGACTCAATTTTCCTATCTAGAGGATCCTTAAACGAAGTACCATCTGACGTAGGAATAGTAGTACGTTTAGCAAGGGTAGAAATAGCCCCATCAACTTTAGGGATTTTGTCCCAAAATTCCAATCTGTCAGACGGCACAGGATATAAATGCTTAAAACGTTTAGAAGGAGTAAATGAATTACCCAATTTATCCCATTCTTTGGAAATTACTGCAGAAATAGCATTAGGAACAGGAAAAACTTCTGGAATAACCACAGGAGCTTTAAATACCTTATCCAAACGTTTAGAATTAGTATCAGGAGGACCAGAATCCTCTATTTCTAAAGCAATTAGTACTTCTTTAAGTAAAGAACGAATAAATTCCATTTTAAATAAATATGAAGATTTATCAGCATCAACCTCAGAGACAGAATCCTCTGAACCAGAGAAGTCATCAGAATCAGAATGATGATGTTCATTTAAAAATTCATCTGTAGGGAGAGAAGTTTTAAAAGATTTTTTACGTTTACTAGAAGGAGAAATAACAGACATAGCCTTCTTTATGGATTCAGAAACAAAATCTCTTATATTATCAGGAACATTCTGCACCTTAGATGTTGAAGGAACTGCAACAGGCAATGGTACTTTACTAAAGGAAATATTATCTGCTTTAACAAGTTTGTCATGACAATCAATACAAACAACAGCTGGAGAAATGGCTACCAAAAGTTTACAGCAGATGCACTTAGCTTTGGTAGCTCCAGCACTAGACAGCGATTTTCCTGTAGTATCTTCTGACTCAGATGCAACGTGAGACATCTTGCAATATGTAAGAGAAAAAACAACATATATATAAAGCAAAATTGATCAAATTCCTTAAATGACAGTTTCAGGAATGGGAAAAAATGCCAAGAACAAGCCTCTAGCAACCAGAAGCAATAAAAAATGAGACTTAAATAATTGAGGAGACTAAAGCGACGCCCATATTATTTGGCGCCTAAATGCTTTTGGCGCCAAAATGACGCCACATCCGGAACGCCGACATTTTTGGCGCGAAATAACGTCAAAAAATGACGTAACTTCCGGCGACACGTATGACGCCGGAAACGGAAATAGAATTTTGCGCCAAAAAAGTCAGCGCCAAAAATGACGTAATAAAATGAAGCATTTTCAGCCCCCGCGAGCCTAATAGCCCACCGGGAAGAGTCAAATTTTTGAAGGTAAGAAAAAATGAATAAATCAAAAAATGCATTATCCCAAATATGAAACTGACTGTCTGAAAATAAGGAAAGTTGAACATTCTGAGTCAAGGCAAATAAATGTTTGAATACATATATTTAGAACTTTATAAACAAAGTGCCCAACCATAGCTTGGAGTGTCACAGAAAATAAGACTTACTTACCCCAGGACACTCATCTACATATAGCAGATAGCCAAACCAGTACTGAAACGAGAATCAGCAGAGGTAATGGTATATATAAGAGTATATCGTCGATCTGAAAAGGGAGGTAAGAGATGAATCTCTACGACCGATAACAGAGAACCTATGAAATAGACCCCGTAGAAGGAGATCACTACATTCCAATAGGCAATACTCTTTTCACATCCCTCTGACATTCACAGCACGCTGAGAGGAAAACCGGGCTCCAACTTGCTGCGGAGCGCATATCAACGTAGAATCTAGCACAAACTTACTTCACCACCTCCATCGGAGGCAAAGTTTGTAAAACTGAATTGTGGGTGTGGTGAGGGGTGTATTTATAGGCATTTTGAGGTTTGGGAAACTTTGCCCCTTCTGGTAGGAATGTATATCCCATACGTCACTAGCTCATGGACTCTCGCTAATTACATGAAAGAAATATAAAGCTCCCAGACCACATCTTTTAATCCACGGATTATCTTAAAAGATTTGCTTCATCCTACCTCACGCATACAAGATCCTTATATATTATCTATTGCTAGATCAACTGAAGTGCAGATTATCTACTTGCTTTGTCTGGGATCTGATCTAGCCTGTTGGGGCCCACCCTCGTGTTCCCAACCCCCCACCAACCCCCCCCCCCCTGGTAACCTGGGTAGAGCAGCATTAGATCTGCTGTTAATGGACATTCACCAAGCTCTGTATCATAGAGGACTCCCTTATGCTCTTACGGGCTCTCCTACAAGACCTCAATCGGAAACTTGACCACAATTTTGATGACCTCATTGACACAGTGAGGACTGCTTCCCGAAGGAAGGCTACCAGTCTGACTGAGCATCCAGCAACGGAGATGTTACAACCTACTATGGTGAATTTAATCCAACAGAGGAGTCCTTTGGCATTCCCTACTCCTTACTCATATCCCTTTGTTAAAGCTGAACACGGCTACGACCCGGTGAGACTTCATGTGTGTGGTTTGGAGAATCGATACTGGCAGCACAGGTCTTATTGTCCCGAAAACTGGGCCCACTAGATCCCTGCTATAGAATAGAGAAAAATAGAGGGGCGCCTCATGTGCAGAATCATCAGGTATATGTGTGAGTAAAAAACTATTTGTGCCAAATGGGTACTCACATGTTTGTATAGCACACCAATGTGCTAATAGGTGCAGGCTGTAGATTTAACAGGTGTAACAGCTCACCCTCAGTTAGAATATTCTGTATGCTGCAGTGGATATGTAAAGTATAAAGAGAAAGCACTACATTTGCATATCAATCAAAATATGACAGTATAACTTTCATAGATGTCAAATGGGTACTCACATGCTGGCTGAGCACACCAATGTGCTGGTTGGAGCAGGCTGGCAGATTTCAAATAGGTGTGTCAGCTCACCCCCAAAGATCAAGGTCCAGGTGCAGGTAAGCAAATGGCAACTGTATTCCAAAAAAGCAATGCACATAAGCAGGCAGGTAAGGTGTTTCCACTCCAGACAGATTTTTAGTATAAAAAAGTAATTTATTAAAAACAAAAATAATTTTAAAAACAGATTAAAAAAGTGGAATAGGGGTATTCAAATATCCCCCTATACTTGCAACACGTTTCTCAGTTCTAAGGCTGTTTCTTCAGGCATAGTATACACCTTCCCAATCTACCTGCTCTATAAAGCCTTTACCTAATACAAATGAACAATGTTCACCACTAAAAGGGGGCGTGTTCTCTGCTTAGTTAGTTAATTAATTAATTATATCCACCTGCATATTGTAAATCAACCTAGGTAAATAGAAAAAAGTATGGGCTGTGCCTGCTGTGTCAAACGAGATTACACTAGCAAAAAATATACATTTTAAGGTTTGGGAAACTTTGCCCCTCCTGGTAGGAATGTATATCCCATACGTCACTAGCTCATGGACTCTTGCTAATTACATGAAAGAAACAACCACAGCACACAACCCAGAATTCCCTCCATCAGAAGGTAGCCCAAAAACGAACAATACATTTCAAATTCCTCTATGTATTTATACATTTCTGTTAAAATTAATTTATGTTATATTTTATCACCATCATCAACAATGATTATTAAAAAACGCCAGTTGGCATATTAAAACCGAGTTTATTGTCTCACAACGACCTCCCCTATGTTAGTTTCTGGTTTTTATTTTTGTAATTATATAAGTGATTTTATTATAGTGAAACAGATCTTTAACACTATTGTTACTACTGTCAGCATTTCCTACCTTTGTAGCGGTATTTATTTTTCGTCTCAAAGTGGTATATATATTTGTTTATTGGATCCAGTATATCCTAGTTTGCTAGCTCCCTATGTTACAAACGCTTCTCTATGTTTACAAACACTTCCGTGTTTGGTTTCCATGATCGATCACTTAACCAATGTATGCTTACTAGAGCGATGACCAATATGAGAGCCTATTGCAACTAAGGGGTGTTTGTTCTTGTTGCCGCCCACTTAGTCCTATAACTTATAGGATTGTTCTTAAGTACCTTAAGTGTATAATAAATTAGATATACTGATATGAATTTAACTTAACCCCTTTCCTTGCTGTCTAAGCTACTCATGCTTAAAGAGATCTATAAGATGAGAACCGCAAACGATAATAATGAAATGTATATGTTTATCCTCTCAATCATAAATGTGGTTATAGATCATAATGGATATATCTATGTAGTTTGTAGTGTGGTCGAATCAATGTTATATAGTAAATGTGCATTAAGTGTCATATATCTCTCCTATTCTCTACTATTGTCAAGTGATAAACCTGGTAATTTATATCTAGAAGCGTGCTCATAAAAATAAAAAAAAAATAGTTATCTCCTTTATATCTATACGTGATGTCAGTGAATACTGCATGCTCATAAAGGACTAGTTATCTCCTTTATATCTATACGTGATGTCAGTGAATACTGTGTGCTCATAAAGGACTAGTTATCTCCTTTATATCTATACGTGATATCAGTGAATACTGCATGCTCATATAGGACTAGTTATCTCCTTTATATCTATACGTGATGTCAGTGAATACTGCATGCTCATAAAGGACTAGTTATCTCCTTTATATCTATACGTGATATCAGTGAATACTGCGTGCTCATAAAGGACTAGTTATCTCCTTTATATCTATATGTGATGTCAGTGGACACAGAAAAAAGTATATTATCTATCACCATATAGAATGAGTTAATATAATAATATCATGTAGATATGTGTAAAAATAAACTTTCTTTCATGTAATTAGCAAGAGTCCATGAGCTAGTGACGTATGGGATATACATTCCTACCAGGAGGGGCAAAGTTTCCCAAACCTTAAAATGCCTATAAATACACCCCTCACCACACCCACAATTCAGTTTTACAAACTTTGCCTCCTATGGAGGTGGTGAAGTAAGTTTGTGCTAGATTCTACGTTGATATGCGCTCCGCAGCAAGTTGGAGCCCGGTTTTCCTCTCAGCGTGCAGTGAATGTCAGAGGGATGTGAGGAGAGTATTGCCTATTTGAATGCAGTGATCTCCTTCTACGGGGTCTATTTCATAGGTTCTCTGTTATCGGTCGTAGAGATTCATCTCTTACCTCCCTTTTCAGATCGACGATATACTCTTATTTATATACCATTACCTCTGCTGATTCTCGTTTCAGTACTGGTTTGGCTTTCTACAAACATGTAGATGAGTGTCCTGGGGTAAGTAAATCTTATTTTCTGTGACACTCTAAGCTATGGTTGGGCACTTTGTTTATAAAGTTCTAAATATATGTATTCAAACATTTATTTGCCTTGACTCAGAATGTTCAACATTCCTTATTTTCAGACAGTCAGTTTCATATTTGGGATAATGCATTTGATTCAATCATTTTTTTCTTACCTTAAAAATTTGACTTTTTTTCCCTGTGGGCTGTTAGGCTCGCGGGGGCTGAAAATGCTTCATTTTATTGCGTCATTCTTGGCGCTGACTTTTTTGGCGCAAAAAATCTTTTCTGTTTCCGGCGTCATACGTGCCGCCGGAAGTTGCGTCATTTTTGACGTCCTTTTGCGCCAAAAATGTCGGCGTTCCGGATGTAGCGTCATTTTTGGCGCCAAAAGCATTTAGGCGCCAAATAATGTGGGCGTCTTGTTTGGCGCTAAAAAAATATGGGCGTCGCTTTTGTCTCCACATTATTTAAGTCTCATTATTTATTGCTTCTGGTTGCTAGAAGCTTGTTCACTGGCATTTTTTTCCCATTCCTGAAACTGTAATTTAAGGAATTTGATCAATTTTGCTTTATATGTTGTTTTTTCTATTACATATTGCAAGATGTTCCACGTTGCAACTGAGTCAGAAGATACTTCAGGAAAATCACTGCCCGGTGCTGGAGCTACCAAGCTAAGTGTATCTGCTATACATTTTTGGTATCTGTTTCTCCAGCTGTTGTTTGTATTGCATGTCATGACAAACTTATTAATGCAGATAAAATTTCCTTTAGTACTGTTACATTATCTGTTGCTGTTCCGTCAACATCTAATTTTCAGAGTGTTCCTGATAAACATAAGAGATTTTATTTTTTAAATCCATTTAGAAGGCTATGTCTGTTATTTCTCCTTCTAGTTTACATAAAAGTCCTTTAAAACTTCTCTTTTTTCAGATGAATTTTTAAATGAACATCATCATTCTGATACTGATAATGGTTCTTCTGGTTCAGAGGTTTCTGTCTCAGAGGTTGATGCTGATAAATCTTTGTATTTGTTCAAGATGGAATTTATTCGTTCTTTATTTAAAGAAGTATTAATTGCTTTAGAAATAGAGGATTCTGGTCCTCTTGATACTAAATCTAAACGTTTAAATAAGGTTTTTAAATCTCCTGTAGTTATTCCAGAAGTGTTTAATCTCCCTGATGCTATTTCTGAAGTAATTTCCAGGGAATGGAACAATTTGGGTAATTCTTTTACTCCTTCTAAACGTTTAAGCAATTATATCCTGTGCCATCTGACAGATTAGAGTTTTTTTGGGACAAAATCCCTAAGGTTATGGGGCTGTCTCTACTCCTGCTAAATGTACTACTATTCCTACGGCAGATAGTACTTCATTTAAGGATCCTTTAGATAGGAAAATTGAATCCTTTCTAAGAAAAGCTTACTTATGTTCAGGTAATCTTCTTAGACCTGCTATATTTTTAGCGGATGTTGCTGCAGCTTCAACTTTTTGGTTAGAAGTTTTAGCGCAACAAGTAACAGATCATAATTTTATAGCATTATTATTATTCTATAACATGCTAATAATTTTATTGGTGATACCATCTTTTGATATAATTAGAGTTGATGTCAGGTATATGTCTCTAGCTATTTTAGCTAGAAAAGCTTTATGGATTAAACTTGGAATGCTGATATGTCTTCTAAGTCAACTTTGCTTTTCCTTTCTTTCCAGGGTAATAAATTATTATCTCAACTGTTTCTGGAAGGAAGGGAACTTTTTTACCAAAGGATAAAAAATCCAAGGTAAATTTAGGTTTTATAATCATTTTTCGTTCTTTTCCTCACAACAAGGAACAAAAGCCTGATCCTTCATCCTCAGGAGCGGTATCAGTTTGGAAACTATTTCCAGTTTGGAATATATCCAAGCCTTATAGAAACCTATAGCCAGCTCCTAAGTACCCATGAAGGTGCGGCCCTTATTCCAGTTCAGCTGGTATGGGGCAGATTACGTTTTCTTCAAAGAAATTTGGATCAATTCCGTTCTCAATCTCTGGTTTCAGAACATTGTTTCAGAAAGGTACAGAATTGGCTTCAAGTTAAGGCCTCCTGCTAAGAGATTTTTTTCTTTCCCGTGTCCCAGTTAACACAGCAAAGGCTCAGCATTTCTGAGATGTGTTTCAGATCTAGAGTTGGCTGGAGTAATTATGCCAGTTCCAGTTCTGGAACAGGGGCTGGGGTTTTATTTTATCTCTTCATTGTACCAAAGAAGGTCAATTCCTTCAGACCAGTTCCGGATCTATCAATATTGAATCGTTATGTAAGGATACCAACATTCAAGATGGTTACTGTAGGACTATCCTGCCTTTTGTTTAGCAAGGGCATTATATGTCTACAATAGATTTACAGGATGTGTATCTGCATATTCCGATTCATCCAGATCACTTTTAGTGTCTGAGATTCTCTTTTTAGACAAGCATTACCAGTTTTGTGGCTCTACCGTTTGGCCTAGCCTCAGTTCCAAGAATTTTTTTCAAAGGTTCTCGGTGCCCTTCTTTCTGTAATCAGAGAACAGGGTTTTGGTATTTCCTTATTTGGACGATATCTTGGTACTTGCTCAGTCTTCTCATTTTCGAAGAATCTCATACGAATCGACTTGTGTTGTTTCTTCAAGTTCATGGTTGGAGGATCAATTTACCAATCAGTTCATTGATTCCTCAGACAAGGGTAACCTTTTTAGGTTTCTAGATAGATTCAGTGTCTATGACTCTGTCCTTGTCAGACAAGAGAAGTTTAACATTGATATCAGCTTGTCAAAACCTTCAGTCACAATCATTCCCTTTGGTAGCCTTATGCATGGAAATTTTAGGTCTTAGGACTGCCGCATCAGATGCGATCTCCTTTGCTCGTTTTCACATGCGACCTCTTCAGCTCTGTATGCTGAACCAATGGTGCAGGGATTACTCAAAGATATCTCAATTAATATCTTTAAACCGATTATACGACACTCTCTGACATGGTGGACAGATCACCATCGTTTAGTTCAGGGGGCTTCTTTGTTCTTCCGACCTGGACTATAATCTCAACAGATGCAAGTCTTACAGGTTGGGGAGCTGTGTGGGGGTATCTGACGGCACAAGGGGTTTGGGAATCTCAGGAGGTGAGATTTCCGATCAATATTTTGGAACTCCGTGCAATTTTCAGAGCTCTTCAGTCTTGGCCTTTTCTGAAGAGAGAGTTGTTCATTTGTTTTCAGATAGACAATGTCACAACTGTGGCATACATCAATCATCAAGGAGGGACTCACAGTCCTCTGGCTATGAAAGAAGTATCTCGAATTTTGGTTTGGGCGGAATCCAGCTCCTGTCTAATCTCTGCGGTTCATATCCCAGGTATGGACAATTGGAAAGCGGATTATCTCAGTCGCCAAACGTTGCACCTGGGCGAATGGTCTTCACCCAGAGGTATTTCCTCAGATTGTTCAAATGTGGGAATTCCCAGAAATAGATCTGATGGCTTCTCATCTAAACAAGAAACTTACCTGGTATCTGTCCGGATCCCGGGATCCTCGGGCGGAGGCAGTGGATGCATTATCTCTTCCTTACAAGTGTCATCCTGCCTATATCTTTCCGCCTCTAGTTCTTCTTCCAAGGGTATTCTCCAATATTCTAAAGGAATGCTCATTTGTCCTGCTGGTAGCTCCAGCATGGCCTCACAGGTTTTGGTATGCGGATCTTGTCCGGATGGCCTCTTGCCAGCTGTGGACTCTTCCGTTAAGACCAGTATTTCTGTCTCAAGGTTCTTTTTTTCCATCAGGATCTCAAAACCTTAATTTTAAGGTATGGAGTTTGAACGCTTAATTCTTGGTCAAAGAGGTTTCTCTGACTCTGTGATTGATACTATGTGACAGGCTCGTAAATCTGTATCTAGAGAGATATATTATAGAGTCTGGAAGACTTATTTTTCTTCAGGATGGTTTAGATAAAGGTTTGTCCGCAAGTTCCTTGAAAGACAAATCTCTGCTCTTTCTGTTCTTTTTCATAGAAGGATTGCTAATCTTCCTGATATTCATTGTTTTGTACAATCTTTGGTTCGTATAAAACCTGTCATTAAATCAATTTCTCCTCCTTGGAGTTTGAATTTGGTTCTGGGGGCTCTTCAAGCTCCTCCGTTTGAACCTATGCATTCATTGGACATTAAATTACTTTCTTGGAAAGTTTTGTTCCTTTTGGCAATCTCTTCTGCCAGAAGAGTTTCTGAATTATCTGCTCTTTCTTGTGAGTCTCCTTTTCTGATTTTTCATCAGGATAAGGCGGTGTTGCGAACTTCTTTTGAATTTTTACCTAAAGTTGTGAATTCCAACAACATTAGTAGAGAAATTGTGGTTCCTTCATTATGTCCTAATCCTAAGAATTCTAAGGAGTAATCGTTGCATTCTTTGGATGTTGTTAGAGCTTTGAAATGTTATGTTGAAGCTACTAAGTCTTTCCGAAAGACTTCTAGTTTATTTGTTATCTTTTCCGGTTCTAGAAAAGGCCAGAAAGCTTCTGCCATTTCTTTGGCATCTTGATTGAAATCTTTAATTCATCTTGCCTATGTTGAGTCGGGTAAAACTCCGCCTCAGAGGATTACTGCTCATTCTACTAGGTCAGTTTCTACTTCCTGGGCATTTAGGAATGAAGCTTCGATTGATCAGATTTGCAAAGCAGCAACTTGGTCCTCTTTGCATACTTTTACTAAATTCTACCATTTTGATGTATTTTCTTCTTCTGAAGCAGTTTTTGGTAGAAAAGTACTTCAGGCAGCGGTTTCAGTTTGAATCTTCTGCTTATGTTTTTCATTAAACTTTATTTTGGGTGTGGATTATTTTCAGCAGGAATTGGCTGTCTTTATTTTATCCCTCCCTATCTAGTGACTCTTGTGTGGAAAGATCCACATCTTGGGTAATCATTATCCCATACGTCACTAGCTCATGGACTCTTGCTAATTACATGAAAGAAAACATAATTTATGTAAGAACTTACCTGATAAATTAATTTCTTTCATATTAGCAAGAGTCCATGAGGCCCACCCTTTTTTTGTGGTGGTTATGATTTTTGTATAAAGCACAATTATTCCAATTCCTTATTTTTTATGCTTTCGCACTTTCTTATCACCCCACTTCTTGGCTATTCGTTAAACTGAATTGTGGGTGTGGTGAGGGGTGTATTTATAGGCATTTTAAGGTTTGGGAAACTTTGCCCCTCCTGGTAGGAATGTATATCCCATACGTCACTAGCTCATGGACTCTTGCTAATATAAAAGAAATGAATTTATCAGGTAAGTTCTTACATAAATTATGTTATCTAAATAAAGTGTATGAAAATGTACATTAGTTGGTACATATGGTGACCTATATAATTATTTCACCTAGGTAGTTAAATTAATTCTATTGATGTAGTGTAATAGTTATTCTAGTGATCTGTGTGTATATTATATCAATATGTAAATAATACTATATTAATATTGAAATTATAACTAATTATTTAAATATTGAGTCTTCTAATCCATATCAAAAATAGTAAATCCTCAAATATCTCTTGTGTTATGTGATCTTAATACTACAGAGGTGAGTAATAGAAAATTAACGTACACCTTCTGTATGTATAAACAATATTAAATGGACATAATACTCATATGCTAAATCACTTGAAACTGATGCAGTATAACTGTAAAAAGCTGACAGGAAAATATCACCTGAGCATCTCTATGTAAAAAAAGGAAGTTATTTACCTCACAATTCCCTCAGTTCAGCAGAGTAAGTTCTGTGTAAAAAGTTATACTCAGCTGCAGGAAAAAAAAAAAAAATGAAGAAATGAACAGCAGCCAATCAGCATCAGCAGTGCTGAGGTCATGAACTCTTTTACTGTGATCTCATGAGATTTGACTGAATTCTCATGAGATTTCATTGTAAACTTCCTTTAAACTGAATAGGGAAATAACATGAGAGTGCACAAGGCTCATCCCTTCGGATGTCCCAGGACAGACATACTGATATGCTGCTTAGAAATCCTTTACAATGGGATGTGGCTACTGAGGAACTGTTGAGGTAAAATGTCTTTATTTTTTACATGGAGATGTTCATGTGATATTTTCTAGTCAGCTTTTTACAGCTATACTGAATCACTTTCAAGTGTTTAAACATTTGGGTATTATGGCCCTTTAGTACAATAAACATATATGTGTTCACAAGTTTAATAAATAATAAGGTTCAATGGGGTGATTATATAAAATGTCTTATGAATTGTGAGTGAGGGGTAATTGTATAAAATGTCTTATGAATTGTG
Source organism: Bombina bombina (assembly GCF_027579735.1). Taxonomy (NCBI): domain Eukaryota; kingdom Metazoa; phylum Chordata; class Amphibia; order Anura; family Bombinatoridae; genus Bombina; species Bombina bombina. The sequence continues at coordinate 1,068,682,449 of NC_069502.1, forward strand.
AGTGAGAGGATGATGTCACTGGAATGCTGCCAGATCCAATACTTCATTTAGGCCAGAGGGGAACAAAGATTGGAACTTATATATCCAAAAGGTTTCCCTTTGGCGTAAACGAGTATATCTGTTGGTACCTATGTTATGTGGAATATATTCTTGGGGAGTGATCCTATATGTGTGAGGGCTACCCTTATGTTGGACAGTGCTATGTCTGGAGACACTGTGTTTCATGGAGCAGTTTTTTATGTTCCTCCAGTGTTCGCTCCATCTAGTTATATACATACTCATTTACGCCAGAGGGAAACCTTTTGGATATATAAGTTCTAATCTTTGTTTCCCTCTGGCCTAAACGAAGTATTGGATCTGGCAGCATTCCAGTGACATAATCCTCTCACTCACAATTCATAAAACATTTTATACAATTACCCCTCACTCACAATGCATAAGACATTTTATATAATTACCCCATTAAACCTTATTAATAAGGCTATTTATTAAACTTGTGAATACATATATGTTTATTGTATTAATATTGTTTATACATATAGAAGGTATACATAAATTTTCTATTACTCACCTCTGTAGTATTAAGATCACATAACACAAGAAATTCTTGAGGATTTATCATTTTTTATATGGATTAGAAGACCCAATATTTACATAATTAGTTATAATTTCAATATTAATATAGTATTATTTACATATTGATATAATATACACACAGATCACTAGAATAACTATTACACTACATCAATAGACTTAATTTAACTACCTAGGTGAAATAATTATATAGGTCACCATATGTACCAACTAATGTACATTTTCATACACTTTATTTAGATAGTTTACTTTTACACATACATGGAGTGCAGAATTATTAGGCAAATGAGTATTTTGACCACATCATCCTCTTTATGCATGTTGTCTTACTCCAAGCTGTATAGGCTCGAAAGCCTACTACCAATTAAGCATATTATGTGATGTGCATCTCTGTAATGAGAAGGGGTGTGGTCTAATGACATCAACACCCTATATCAGGTGTGCATAATTATTAGGCAACTTCCTTTCCTTTGGCAAAATGGGTCAAAAGAAGGACTTGACAGGCTCAGAAAAGTCAAAAATAGTGAGATATCTTGCAGAGGGATGCAGCACTCTTAAAATTGCAAAGCTTCTGAAGCGTAATCATCGAACAATCAAGCGTTTCATTCAAAATAGTCAACAGGGTCGCAAGAAGCATGTGGAAAAACCAAGGCACAAAATAACTGCCCATGAACTGAGAAAAGTCAAGCGTGCAGCTGCCAAGATGCCACTTGCCACCAGTTTGGCCATATTTCAGAGCTGCAACATCACTGGAGTGCGCAAAAGCACAAGGTGTGCAATACTCAGAGACATGGCCAAGGTAAGAAAGGCTGAAAGACGACCACCACTGAACAAGACACACAAGCTGAAACGTCAAGACTGGGGCAAGAAATATCTCAAGACTGATTTTTCTAAGGTTTTATGGACTGATGAAATGAGAGTGAGTCTTGATGGGCCAGATGGATGGGCCCGTGGCTGGATTGGTAAAGGGCAGAGAGCTCCAGTCCGACTCAGACGCCAGCAAGGTGGAGGTGGAGTACTAGTTTGGGCTGGTATCATCAAAGATGAGCTTGTGGGGCCTTTTTGGGTTGAGGATGGAGTCAAGCTCAACTCCCAGTCCTACTGCCAGTTTCTGGAAGACACCTTCTTCAAGCAGTGGTACAGGAAGAAGTCTGCATCCTTCAAGAAAAACATGATTGTCATGCAGAACAATGCTCCATCACACGCGTCCAAGTACTCCACAGCGTGGCTGGCAAGAAAGGGTATAAAAGAAGAAAATCTAATGACATGGCCTCCTTGTTCACCTGATCTGAACCCCATTGAGAACCTGTGGTCCATCATCAAATGTGAGATTTACAAGGAGGGAAAACAGTACACCTCGCTAAACAGTGTCTGGGAGGCTGTGGTTGCTGCTGCACGCAATGTTGATGGTGAACAGATCAAAACACTGACAGAATCCATGGATAGCAGGCTTTTGAGTGTCCTTGCAAAGAAAGGTGGCTATATTGGTCACTGATTTGTTTTTGTTTTGTTTTTGAATGTCAGAAATGTATATTTGTGAATGTTGAGATGTTATATTGGTTTCACTGGTAAAAATAAATAATTTAAATTGGTATATATTTGTTTTTTGTTAAGTTGCCTAATAATTATGCACAGTAATAGTCACCTGCACACACAGATATCCCCCTAAAATAGCTATAACTATAAACAAACTAAAAACTACTTCCAAAACTATTCAGCTTTGATATTAATGAGTTTTTTGGGTTCATTGAGAACATGGTTGTTGTTCAATAATAAAATTAATCCTCAAAAATACAACTTGCCTAATAATTCTGCACTCCCTGTATCTACATGATATTATTATATTAACTCATTCTATATGGTGATAGATAATATACTTTTTTCTGTGTCTACTGACATCCCGTATAGATATAATGGAGATAACTAGTCCTTTATGAGCACGCAGTATTCACTGACATCACCTATAGATATAAAGGAGATAACTAGTCCTTTATGAGCATGCAGTATTCACTGACATCACGTATAGATATAAAGGAGATAACTAGTCTTTTATGAGCACTCTGGGTTTACTGACCTCCCGTATAGATATAAAGGAGATAACTATTTTTTTTTTTTTTTAATGAGCACGCTTATAGATATAAAGTACCAGGTTCATCACTTGACAATAGTAGAGAACAGGAGAGATATATGACACTTAATGCACATTTACTATATAACGATCACACTACAAACTACATAGATATATCCATTACAATCTATAACCACATCGTTTATGATTGAGAGGATAGACATATACATTTCATTATTATCGGTTGCGGTTGTCATCTTATAGATCTCTTTAAGGATGAGTAGCTTAGACAGCAAGGAAAGTGGTTAAGTTAAATTCATATCGGTATATCTAATTCATTATACTCTTAAGGTACTTAAGAACAATCCTATAAGTTAAAGGACTAAGTGGGAGACAACAAGAACAAACGCCCCTTAGTTGCAATAGGCTCTCATATTGGTCATCGCTCTAGTAAGCATTAATTGGTTAAGTGAGCGATCATGGAAACCAAACACGGAAGTGTTTGTAAACATAGGGAAGCGTTTGTAACATAGGGAGCTAGCAAACTAGGATATACTGGATCCAAACGAACAAATAGATATATACCACTTTGGGACGAAAATAAATAACGCTACAAAGGTAGGAAAAGCTGACAGTAGTAACAATAGTGTTAAAGATCTGTTTCACTATAATAAAATCGCTTATATAATGACAAAAATAAAAACCAGAAACTAACATAGGGGAGGTCGTTGTGAGACAATAAACTTGGTTTTAATATGCCAACTGGCGTTTTTTAATAATCATTGTTGATGATGGTGATACAATATAACATAAATTAATTTTAACAGAAATGTATAAATACATAGAGGAATTTGAAATGTATTGTTCGTTTTTGGACTACCTTCTGATGGAGGGAATTCTGGGTTGTGTGCTGTGGTTGTTTTTTTGTATATTTTTTTTCTAGTGTAATCTAGTTTGACACAGCAGGCACAGCCCAGACTTTTTTCTATTCACCTAGGTTGATTTAAAATATGCAGGTGGATATAATTAATTAATTAAGCAGAGAACACGCCCCCTTTTAGTGGTGAACATTGTTCATTTGTATTAGGTAAAGGCTTTATAAAGCAGGTAGATTGGGAAGGTGTATACTATGCCTGAAGAAACAGCCTTAGAGCTGAGAAACGCGTTGCAAGTATAGGGGAATATTTGAATACCGATATTCCACTTTTTGAATCTGTTTTTAAAATTATTTTTGTTTTTAATAAATTACTTTTTTATACTAAAAATCTGTCTGGACTGGAAACACCTTACCTGCCTGCTTATGTGCATTGCTTTTTTGGAATAGATTTGCTATTTGCTTACCTGCACCTGGACCTTTATCTTTGGGGGTGAGCTGACACACCTATTTGAAATCTGCCAGCCTGCACCTACCAGCACATTGGTGTGCTCAGCCAGCATGTGAGTACCCATTTGACATCTATGAAAGTTATACTGTCATATTTTGATTGATATGCAAATGAAGTGCTTTCTCTTTATGCTTTACATATCCACTGCAGCATACAGAATATTCTAACTGAGGGTGAGCTGTTACACCTGTTAAATCTACAGCCTGCACCTACTAGCTGTCAGGGTTTTTTCCCTGTTGTGTTTGCCATGTGCTGCTGGCAGCCATTTTACTCACCTCTCTTCCTGACTATGATGCATTGTGGGGGATGCTGCTCAATTCCTGCACTTCCATTTATGGCCAGACTGGTGTGCATCATCCATGTGAGACAGGATGCAGTCTCAGAATTGTGATGTCATCACTTATTATTTAAAGGGCCTCTGTTCAGTATGCTTTGCCTTTGCGTCTCAGACCTGTTTGTGAGAGTTCCTGTGTATTACCTGGCTGCCTGACGTCCTTCCTGGTTCCTGATCCCTGGCTTGTTCCTGGCTCTGCTGTTTTCCTTGTTCCTGATTCCGGCTTGTCTGACTATTTGCTTTGGCTCCTGACTCGGCTCGTCTGACTACCAGCTCTGGTTTTGTTTCCTGGCTTGTTATTTGACTTGTGGACTTTTTATTATTTTTTGCTATTAATAAAGGTGTGATTATTTTTGCACTTCTCATCTCAGTCTGATTCCTGGCACCCTGACATTACGAAAAGGCCATGAATCCTGATGGTGCTAATAATCCACCTTTACCTGCCATAATTTCCAGGATGGATGTACAGGATCACCGCTTGGATCAATTTGCACTAGCCCTGCAAACCCTGCTGACTCGCACTGCACATTTGGACCTAAGTGTCCCGCAGTTATGGCTGCTCCTGTTTCCGCTGCTGCACCTATGCCTACCAGGAGCATGTCCAGTTCTGCACCTCTACCTCAGCGATATGGATGCAATCCTATTCAGTGCAGAGGGTTTTTGAACCAGGTGGGCATTTACTTTGAGATGTTACCTCAGGCGTTTCCCTCTGACAGAGCTAAGGTGGGATTTCTCATCTCGTTAATCTCTGACATAGCTCTTGCCTGGGCTAATCCCTTGTGGGAGACTAATAAACCTGTGATTTCAAATTACCCTGAATTTTTGGCCTCCTTTCGAAGGGTATTTGATGTTCCAGCTCGCTCCTCCTCTGCTGCTAAATGACTCATGTCCATTCAGCAAGGTACAAGATCTGTTACTCAGTATGCTATTGAGTTCCGTATGCTTGCCGCAGAGGTAGGTTGGAACAATGAAGCCCTTGTTGCCGCCTTCTTTCATGGGCTCTCTGATGCGATTAAAGACGAAGTTGCTGCCAGAGATTTACCAGAGGATCTTGAGGCATTGGTGTCTTTTTTGATCCTAATTGACATCAGACTCAGAGAGAGGCCCTCTTTCAAGGAGCGCTTGCGGAAGCCTCCTGTTCCGTTGTCTCCTACGTGTTCGTTCCCACCCATGCCTCCAGGTCCCGAGTCACCAGGTACTGCTGAGTCGATGCAGCTGGGATTCACGTGCCTCTCCGCGGCGGAGAGGGCCTTTAGGAGGAGGGAGGGGCTCTGCCTCTATTGTGGGATACAGGGCCACCTTTTGAAGTCTTGTTCTACACGGCCGGGAAACGCTCACACCTAAGGTCCTGTCGGGAGCAGACCTTGGGTGGTTTATCCTCGTACCCGGAACCGCTTAAGGAGAAATCTTTGGACACGGTTGTCCTTTCCTGGGTTGACTTCTCCATAGTCACCCAGGCTCTTGTTGACTTTGGTGCTGCGGGCTATTTCATTGACAGTGCTTTTGTATCAAAGCACTCCATTCCTGTTTTGCCTCAGTCTGTTCCGCTTGCTATTGAGGCCATTGATGGCAGGCCCCTTCAGCCCGCACTCGTTACTCACGAAACTGCTCCGTTGTCCATGGCTGTTGGGGCTCTCCATTTTGAAACCCTCCAGTTCCAGGTGATAAACTCTCCTTTTGTTCTAGGTTATCCCTGGCTCCAAAAGCACAATCCCAGTCTCGACTGGCACAGGTAAAAAATTTTGTCGTGGTCCCCGCAATGTATTTCCCCTTGTCTTCGGAAACCAGTTAAAGTCTTGAGCACTTCTTCAGTTTCTCAATTGCCAGAGGAGTACCGAGAGTTCCTAGACGTGTTTGACAAGGTGCGTGCTGGTACGTTGCCTCCTCACCGGTCTTACAATTGTGCCATAGACCTGCAACCCGGAGCCATTCCTCCTCGGGGTCTGTTGCAGAGAATTGTGCTATGGAGGAGTATGTTGCCAATGCTCTGTCGTGGGGGATCATCCGCAAATCCTGCTCTCCTGCAGGGGCTGGCTTCTTCTTTGTGAAGAAAAAGGGTGGCGAGTTAAGACCATGTATCGATTATAGGGGTCTTAATCGTCTTACCATTAAGAATGCTTACCCTAGTCCGCTTTTTACGGAACTCTTTGACCGCCTCAAGGGAGCTACGGTCTTTACAAAACTTGATTTGAAAGGAGCGTACAATCTTGTTAGGATTAAGGAGGGCCACGAATGGAAAACAGCATTTATCACCAGGAGCGGGCATTATGAGTATCTTGTAATGCCCTTTGGCCTATGTAATGCTCCTGCTGTTTTTCAGGAATTTATTAATGATGTCCTACGAGATATGTTGCAACAGTGTGTTGTGGTGTACTTAGACGACATCCTCATACACTCACCCACACTTGAGGCTCATCGTTCTGATGTTACACGGGTTCTTCAGAGACTACGTGAGAACGGCCTGTTTTGTAAACTCGAGAAATGTTAGTTCCATCAGACTCAAGTAACCTTCCTAGGTTATGTTATCTCTGTTGCAGGGTTCTCCATGGATCCTGACAAGTTATCTGCAGTTCTACAGTGGCTTCGCCCAGTTGGTCTTCGGTCTATTCAACGTTTTTTGGGGTTCGCCTGACGTCCTTCCTGGTTCCTGATCCCTAGCTTGTTCCTGATTCTGCTGTTTTCCTTGTTCCTGATTCTGGCTCGTCTGACTATTCGCTTTGGCTCCTGACTCGGCTCGTCTGACTACCAGCTCTGGTTTTGTTTCCTGGCTTGTTATTTGACTTGTCGACTTTTTATTGTTTTTTGCTATTAATAAAGGTGTGATTATTTTTGCACTTCTTGTCTCAGTCTGATTCCTGGCACCCTGACACTAGCACATTGGTGTGCTATACGAACATGTGAGAACCCATTCGGCACAAATAGTTTTTTACTCACACATATACCTGATGATTCTGCACATGAGGTGCCCCTCTATTTTTCTCTATTCTACAGTTATAACCGGGATCTGTCGGTGAGGAGGAGGCTGACATTATACATCTAATCTATACCAAAGAGGACTTCCTTATGCTCTGAAAGTGAAAAAGATTTTTTGGGACTTACCTCTTTATATTTGTATATATTATATTTCTTTCCAGTTTTTATACACACATTTAATTATTTTAGTCATTTTTATATTTCATTGTATGGCTGACTTTGTATATTGATAATTGTTGACCTTCAATATTAATGTCTGTTCCATGAACCTAGTGCTGACACCGGCTTAATTTATGGAATGCTTCATTGGGGGGCTCTTAGTGTCAGAAGCTGCTCCTAAAACTTACCAATTTGGGCTGTGTTCATATATAAGCCATATAGTCATATATATCATCTGTTAATCTAGTCCACATGGTCTTTAATATTACTTTCATATTGGTTAATACAGTAATCCATAATTTAATGCAACTTCAGTTAATGGTCACTGACTATAACATATGACACATGAAGGTTTCCTTCACTTAAGTAAATTTTATGGTTATCTTTCTACCAGGTGCCCTCCATTAGATTTTTAGAATGTGTATATAACCTCCTCCAAACACATCTATAAATATTATGAACACTCGCAGTTCAGGCAGCAGCACTGTTTAATTGTAACTAACATTAGCTATTTTTTATTATATCTACACCAATCGCTATTTTATTATGTTATACTGCCTGTCTTATTACACTGAGTCTTAACATATAATGTGTGCTTTGGACAGCTTACTGATATCAGCTACTAGTCTTATTTGCCTTATTGCTGGCTTGAACAAAACCAGAGTAGGGTAACTCCTCACTTAGTATACCATAGGTTTTAAACCACTGGCTTGTTTAATAGAGCCAGTGAAATGTTAATAAATCTCAAATCTACTGAAGCCTGGTTTTATAACTGTCCCTAACTAGATATATGAAGGAGTTCAAAGGCTAATACTTGATCCTATGATTCACCAGCTGTTCATCCTCAAAAGGGTTTAGTTAGTAGTCCCTGCCATGGGATACATATAACACAGACATATTTTGGGGAACTCATTATCATAAGCCTGGTTATAATTAAAAAAGAGTGTGCTGTTGACCATGGTTTAAAATGTTAGCTCAGATCATTATACACGATTTGCACTGCATGGTCTTGAGCGGTTTGTTCAGTCAAGGTAGATGCTATAATAGTTATGCTTGTATGCTGTGATTTATTGGTGTTGGTTCTACTAAATTCTAATATGATAATTCTTCACTATCTTACCTTGATGTATTGGGATGTAACAACTAACTGTAGATACTTACATTGGTTTGCTATCTGTCTTACCATTCATGGGGAGACTCCAGTCCAAATCTGGAATTACTTTTGAATAGTATGTGCCCCTTTATGTTCTTAATGTATTTTCATTTTTAAACTCACCTATCTGACAGTATTGGGTTCATCTCTAATGTCTTCTAATCAGGGGTACATATTACAGTTTCTAGAAGGTCACTTCCACTTAGGTGATATACCAGTCCACATTACCAAACAGAAGAGGTTGTCTTATAATAATATAAGTTGGTTGTTATGTTTATTCATACGTCATAACATTTGCCACTTAAGTTACTTCCTACATTTAAGGTTTATGTCCTCCTACTAATCTATGTTTATAAGGTTTATGTCCTCCTACTTATCTAGGGCTATCTATTCATTCAGTGGTCCAAGAGTGACCGTCTTTTTCAGTTGAGACCCTCCCTGTGTTATATTTCCCTGTATGGTTACAAGATTGTCCCTATTTAGCTTGGGAGGTGTTATAATCCCACATAAAATAAAATTCCATAATAAATTGACCATTTATACATGCAATATAAAAAATGTAACCTCTCATAATTCACAGTTTGTTCTAGCTTACAACTGGCTATTATATCGGATCACCCTATTAGGTAGCTAATCATGACCCAGAGGTTATAGTATTAAACTATCATATAAATTAAAAAGAGGTATCATATTATTTATTGCACTTTAAGTTTTGCATTGTTACTAGAGACAACCTAGTGTATAATATTTTTTCGTGAATCTTAGCTGTTGTCTTCAGATTCGTCAAACGGAAGAATTTATATGAAAAATATGTTTAGTTTTATCTTCTTTTCTGTTCAACATGGTCATTTGTACGTTTCATATAAAATATGCATTTTGCATTCTATGTATTTGCTACAGCAAAGTAAATGTTATTCTACGAAATACTTCAATAAAAATCCTTGATTTAAAAAATTTAAAAAAACTCACTGGCTAGTATAAAAAAACTCCAACAGCATTATCAGTGTACAGGGACAGGTTATTTTTATTCACATAAGAATACATTTTTCAAAACTCAAAAAGCTGTTTATATATAAATATACACAGTACTGTGCAAATGTCTTAGGCCACCACTAGATTTGTTGTTTTAGCAAAGTTTTAAGGGAGACTGTCCTGAAGTAATCTTCTGGAATATTATACCTGGCTTCTTTCAGCACCTCCCAGAGTTCTTCTTTAGATTTAGGTAGTCTTTTATTTATTTCTCTTTCCAGGTGATTCCATACTGCCTCTATAATAATCAGGTCTGAATGCTTTGGAGGCCAGTCCATGACTGTCAGTGTTTTATCAGCTGTTTTTTCTCTCAAAATGTAATTTCACTGAATTAGTAGTATACTTGGGATCATCATCATCTTGCTAAAAAATAAAACTATTCCCGATCAGGCACTTTCCGGAAGTAATTGCATGATGAATTAAAACCTGTCTGTATTTTTCAGCATTCATGATCCCATGGCAGAAATGCAGCCCCAAACAAGGACAGACCCTCCAGCATGTTTCACTGAAGTCCACAAACACTCCTTATTTAATCTCTCTCCAACTCTTCTTCTCACATATTGTCGACAATTGGACCCAAAATGTTCAAACTTGGATTTGTCCCTCCATAATACTCTTCCCACTGATTTTCATTTCAATCTTTGTGAGGTTTAGCATATCTTAGCCTTTTCACCCTTCTGAAAAAGTGGTTTCTTGGCTGCTACCCTTCCACAAAGACCATTCCTGATCAAGATTTATCAGACTGTAGAAGGGAAACTTGGCATCCCAATGAAGCTGCCAGATGCTGAGCCAGGTCCTAGCTGGACTTCTTCCGGTCTCTCAAAGAAGAAACTCTGAGAAACTTCTCATCAGATTTTGAAAGTGGCCTTCCAGTTCTTTTTTTGTCTTTGACCTCTCCTGATTCTTCAAATTTATTTATAAAAGCACTGCGGAATCTGTTGGCACTCTACAAATAACCAATAATAATAATAATAGCTTGAATACCGCATCTTGAGAATTCAGTTTGTTTGCTGATTTCCCTTTGAGAGTGGCCTTGATGATGCAAAAGTATGAATTTATGCCTGTCAAATTCTGTGATCTTTGGCATTTTGAATGGAATGATGAGATTAAAAGTTGGACTTATTAGCAAGCTTCCAGTGAATTAAACTCATACCACATGTGTATGTAATGCTCAAGCATGTCTTGCACAAACCTGGCGTAATAGACCTTTTTCACAGCAGTTATTTTGACATGAAATAGTAAGACAAATACAGATGTTAGCAATGACATTAATTAGGGTTCCATTCCATTTAGGTTTAAGAGAGCCAGGTTCCTGCTATTGCTTAATCAGAATGCCTGACGATGGGATCTCAGTTTCCTGAAAGCTTGCATTTGTATCCAGTATCAGTTAGATATTTAAGGTATCACCTGTATATTGCTTTTGTTATTAATTTTTACTTTTTTCAGAAATGTGACATTTACTCAATGGACAAGCCTTACTAAACACAGGAGGATCCATTATATACATTTAGAATAACAAATTAAATTGTTTAACTATATCTGTTTCGACAATACAACATGGTCTTATGTAGCATTATATATAACTAATTAAATATAAGAGATACATACTACACAATTAACTTTTCTTAAACATAAATGCCTGTATTAACTGATTTAAATTAATGAAAGGATATTTTATTTCAATCTATAAACTTAACTAAATTGATCATATTGGCTTAGGATAGCATTACCTCCATAACAGTGTGAATTTTATTATTATGATAATTTTATTTACACTTTTGTTTTTTCTACTAAATGTATCCCTACTATTTTTATTAAATTCTTATGCTTCACAGCCAGTTCCTTTACTAATTTAGAGTAAATGTTTATCATGTTCCATTGTTAACTTGTATCACACAGAGACTTGCGTACTGTTTACCAATGACAACATAGGTTGTTATGGTAACAGTTGCCACTGTATGTGGCTGTTTCTTGATAAAGCAGAGTTTGGGTTTTTACTGATGTTATAAGGTTTCAGAGAGTTCCTGATCAAATCAAGTATTAGCCAAAATATTACTAATCATTTTTGCTTGAGCAAGTCAAAATATTAATTTGTTTCCATTTAAGTAGTTTTAATTTGGTTCCACAATACAAATTTTTCAAGACGTATCTCTGGTCACTGAAAACTTCTAACTTGCATTATCATAGATTGTCTCCTCTGCCAATCATTCCGTTACCACAATATACAGTGTCATGAAGACACAAGGGTATGTACTAAATAATAAAAAGAAGAATTAGTATAAAATAAATTACTAGTACTGAGTGACCCTATTTTACTGTATTTTAACATGGATTATGGGGTGACTGTTTTCAGCTGTATTAGACTCTGTCATAAATTAAAAAAAATTAATGATGGTTTGATATTACACAAACTAAGCAAAAATGTGTTCATTATTTTTTTTTTTAGATTGTGGTTTGGCATTAAAATGATAAACTTAGTGCTGTGTAATACTGATATGCCCACTCGATGAAAGAAGTAGAAAGAAATAATGTGAACTAACTGTCAAAATTACATTTTTGGGAACTGATAAATAAACCCCTGAGGAAAATTAAAGTTAAATAATTTAATAGTTCTTGACATATAGTTTCCCACAGAATTTTCCTCAGAGCAGATCATAAATGTATCTTAATTTCTGACTTAAAGTTTTGTTCTGTTCTACATAATAAGCCACATAAGGCACAGTTCTTCCATAAGGATTTGCAAAGATGACATTTAATTTTGCAGATTATCAAACTTTGCAGTAAATAAACTCTTAAAAGATGAAATTGGAGTAACTATAGTAGGAAAAATACAAATTTATATATATATATATATATATATATATATATATATATTAGTGTACAGTATATTCAAACATAACAATACAATCAATAAATCATACATATTTTGTAACTAATACAAACCTTAATGAATACGTCCCTACACAGCTTAGCCTACATGCTAATGATTTTAATCATTACTGCAGATTTGCAATATTTGAGCTTGTAAGAATAATAATTTTGATTACCTGCTTCCTGTATACATTATACCCCTGATTGCTTGTAACGTATGCAGTATAACTGTAAAAAGGTGACAGGAAAAAAGGTGACAGGAAAATATCACCTGAGAATTTCTATGTAAAGAAGGAAGATATTTTACCTCACAATTTCCTCAGCTCAGCAGAGTAAGTGCTGTGCAAAAAGTTATACTCAGCTACTGCTCAGCTGCAGATAAAAAAAACAAGAATTAAAAAAGAAATAAACTGCAGCCAATCAGCATCAACAGTGCTGATGTCATGAACTCTTTTACTGTGATCTCATGAGATCTCACATAACTCTCATGAGTTAAGAATAGGGAAATAACATGAGTGTGCATGAGGCTCACTCCCTTGCCGGACCCATAACAGTCATACTGATTTGCTGCTTAAAGTCCTTTACAATGGGGTGTGAATACTTAGGACATTTTAAGATAAAATATCTTTATTTTTTTACATAGAGTTGTTCAGGTGATATTTTCTAGTCAGCTTTTTACAGCTCTGCTGCATCACTTTCAAGAGTTTCAACATTTGGGTATCATGGCCCTTTAAGGTTCTGGGTTACTGAGTTACCTTTCAGCCTTTAGCGCTCATTGTCAGGCTCCACTTAAAGGGCCATGATACCCAAATGTTGAAACACTTGAAAGTGATGCAGCATGACTGTAAAACGCTGACTAGAAAATATCCCCTGAACATCTCTATGTAAAAAAAAAAAAGAAGATATTTTACCTCAAAATGTCCTAAGTATTGACACCCCATTGCAAAGAACTTTAAACAGCAAATCAGTATGTCTGTCCCGGGACAGGCAAGGAGGTGAGCTTTGTGCACAATACTATTTCCCTATTCAGTTTAAAGAAGTTTACTATGAAATCTCATTAAAGATAAGTCAAATCTCATGAGATCACAGTAAAAGAGTTCATGACCTCAGCACTGTTGATGCTGATTGACTGCTGTTCATTTTTTCATTTTTTTTTTTACCTGCAGCTGGGAGCAGCTGAGTATAATTTTTTACACAGAACTTACTCTGCTGAGCTGAGGAAATTGTGAGGTAAAATATCTTCCTTTTTTACATAGAGATGCTCAGGTGATATTTTCCTGTCAGCTATTTACAGTTATACTGCATCAGTTTCAAGTGATTTAACATATGAGTATTACAGACATCCCCATACCTCCCAACTGTCCCGATTTTCGAGGGACAGTCCCAATTTTAGGGGTCTGTCCCGCTGTCCCAGGTTGCTAGCCATCTGTCCCGCATTGCCCCATGCATTAAAAATTTTTTTTTTATTTTTTTTTAAATTCTATTGAGGCCCATATTCAGAAGCAGCTGGCTTTTATCTCCCAGGGTTATTTACCTGCTAGATTCCGTGTGGAAAAGGAATGGTGTGTGGTTTAAGTAGGAGGAAGAAGGCTGTATACCCTCTGACCTCAGGTAATGGTGACCTCTAACCCCTGGTAGTGATGACATCTAACCCCTGGTGATAATACTAGCATGCCTCCAGTTTTATACGACGAGCAGTGCTAACACCAGGGTAACAAACATTGGCAGCCTCAGACTGCCAGCTAATGTTCTTGCCAACCCCACAACCTCATACAAAGAGTTACAGATACCCATATATGATGTAGTGTGTATCTATCTGTATCTATAAGTGAGTGTGTGTGCGTACCTGCATGTATAAGTGTAAGCTGTGTAGTGTGTGTGTGTATCTGCATGTATAAGTGTATGCTTTGTAGTGTGTGTGTCTGCATGTATAAATGTAAGCTATGAAGTATGTGTATCTGCATGTGTAAGTGTATACTATGTAGTGTGTGTGTGTATCTGCATGTATAAGTGTAAGCTGTGTAGTGTGTGTGTGTGTCTATATGTATCTATAAGTGTGTGTATCTGCATGTGTAAGTGTATACTATGTAGTGTGTGTGTGTATCTGCATGTATAAATGTAAGCTGTGTAGTGTGTGTGTGTGTGTCTATATGTATCTATAAGTGTGTGTGTGTGTATCTGCATGTATAAGTGTAAACTGTGTAGTGTGTGTGTGTGTAACTGTATGTATAAGTGTAGGCTATGTAGTGTGTATCTGCATGTTTAAGTGTATGCTATGTAGTGTGTGTGTCTGCATGTATAAATGTAAGCTATGAAGTGTGTGTGTGTCTGCATGTGTAAGTGTATGCTATGTAGTATGTGTGTATCTGCATGCATAAGGGTATGCTATGTAGTGTGTGTGTATCTGCATGTGTGTAAGTGTATGCTATGTAGTATGTGTGTATCTGCATGTGTAAGTGTATGCTATGTAGTGTGTGTGTATCTGCATGTGTAAGTGTATGCTATGTAGTGTGTGTGTGTCTGCATGTGTAAGTGTCTGCTATGTAGTGTGTGTATCTGCATGTGTAAGTGTATGCTATGTAGTTTGTGTGTATCTGCCTGTATAAGTGTATGATATGTAGTGTGTGTGTGTGTGTCTGCATGTGTAAGTGTATGCTATGTAGTGTGTGTGTATCTGCATGTGTAAGTGTATGCTATGTAGTGTGTGTGTATCTGCCTGTATAAGTGTATGATATGTAGTGTGTGTCTGCATGTGTAAGTGTATGCAATGTAGTGTGTGTATCTGCATGTGTAAGTGTATGCTATGTAGTGTGTGTGTGTGTGTATGTGCATATGTAAGTGTATGTTATGTAGTGTGTTACTGTGCATTTTTGATAACTTTAAAGGCCAGAATCTAGAAACCCACCTCCCAGTTATATATTGGACACCTTGAAACCCTAAATAAGATAGAGACTTATCATTAAAGCAGCTCCCCACTAAAGTCACATTTAAAAAAAGTAGCTTTATTGCACAACCACATACAACAAACCTATTTTCCATTGACCGTACGCTTGTTGAATGCTTAAATATTTTAAAATACGAAGTTTAATTACGTGCAGTAAATAAGGTAGTATTTGTGTTTTATTTTATTAAAATCAGTGGGGGCTTTTTGGTTAGTGATGCATGCTTTGAGGGTTCTATAACATCCCAGCAACTAAAGGCATTCCTTAAAGAAACACTTTTCCGGATTTGGGCCACATTGGATCATGGAGATTGCATTCCATTTGCTGGCATCAGGGAGCCGCTATTACAATCAGGGAAACTCCCTGAACTTCAGGGAGAGTTGGGATGTCTGGTATTATGTCCCTTTAATTAGACATTCTTTTTTTTTCTTTTCTCTTCAACAAAATCTTTATTTGTCTAGTTAATTTGCCTATTAGCAACATTATCTGTTTAATACTCTCATTTTACTGTTGCAATATTTCCTGGACTTAAAATATTGGTGTTGACACCATCCTTCTAAATTCACTAAATTATAAAACGATGAATTCTGCATTATTTTTAGTATGTTAAAATCCACTGGACAACCTAAAATGATAAACCTTTGAAGGCATAGGTCTCCTCTTTGGAATTTTGTTCCCATAGCCCTACGCATCCTTCTGTGCAACTTTGAGCAACAAATATGTCACAGCTTTGATGAGCTAACACTCCTTATACAACGAGGAGGCCAAGACGACCGTCATGTGGAAGTTGCAGGCCTGAAGCCTCCCCCACTGGCTGGTGTCCAGATGCCTGGGAATACAGCTGAACAAAATACCCAACTAATAAAGATCCGATCTGTGAGTAACAGGAGTATACCTAGGGCGAGAGAGATGCCAGAGATGCCCAAGCCTGTGATCATCCTACCTAAGTCAGAACGGGACCCAAGCCTTTCAGTCAAGGCTACAGTGCCCCTAGACAACCCATCAGAGCAGAACACTATCACACCGCTTGCAAACCTGGAGCGGCTCTCTGACTCGCACTCGGTTTGCACGAAAGTGACACAAGCCAGAGAGGAATAAATGTACCAATAATCAGCAATTGCAGTCCCATATCTGAGAAGACGGCTCAGGATGTGGTACTCTTGGAAAACTTACGATAAGTTGTACATGGGTATTTCCCTAAACTTGAGGCCCTACAACCCGAAGATGGGACAGTTTCACTACAGAAGAGTATGAACCAGAGGCATAACTAGAAACCACAGGGCCCAGGTGCAAGAATCGAAGAATCTTTTTCTTTAAGCTGGGCCCCCACCCTTGGGGTCACAGTCGCAATTGCGACCTCTGCACCCCCTGTAATTTCGTCCCTGGTATGAATGCTCCAACTTCTTTTATCTTAATTTGTGTGGAATGAGACCAGTACCTTTTTAAATTGGGGGAGATGTGAAATATTCTTTACACAGCATCGCTATTTCAGTTGTTATGATTAACCTGTTACACAATTTATAATACTGTAGTTTTCAATTGGGTATTTCTCTCTCTTAACTTTGGACTCTAACTTTTCATGTATCTAGTGTCAGTAAATATTCTGTTACTATAGAAGTTGATGTAAGCATAGATATTGAGCAGCTACTCATATTGTTTTTTTCAGCCTGATCTCCTCTCCTGGGGCTTATAGTATGTTTAGTACTTCATACTAGTTTTTGAGCACTCTACCATCACCTAATAGTTACCTGGCCTGCTCTATCTGGGGAAATGCACCCACATACTTTTGTGTGAATGTCCAACACTGTACGAACCCATAGTGTTATCACATTAATATGTTATAGCCCCAATCAGGTAGAATGAGCTATCTAAGTTCCTGGATTGATCCTCTTACATCAGGCCCAATCATGCCATCTATAGCATCACAAGAATGCTTAAAATGCCAACTTCACTCAAAGGTGCTATAATAGCGGTAATTTTCACACCTTTTTGTCTGCCATACATAGCACTAACACTTGGCCATCAATATACTGTACATTTACATTTACTCCATTATCCAATATTAGTAATGACTGATTATAGTTGGAATCATTGTCCCCTGAATAACAAGATCCTATAGACAGTTGTGAAGTGGAATCAGCTACTACGTCCCCCTTATATTACTTTCTTCTGTTCAACTACCTTCAATTTATAATATTGTTGTCTGCATGTGCTTATATACTATATTCTGGATATTACATCTATCATATGTTTACTATGGTTCAGCCACTTTACTAGTACTTGTCAGGTTAGGAAATGTCCAGAAGAAGACCCAAATGCTAGGGCGAACTTAAACAACACCCTTGCACTCTGAGTTTAATCCAGGACGTGACCCCACGACAACCTCCAAAAAATAAAGTACTCACGATATGGAGCAGGGTTAGCCTGTGCCAAAGTAATTCATGATATCAGCCAGATAGACTTCTGAATAAGGATCTGGTTTCAGGAAATGTCTTCCACAGAATCCGGAGAGCAGGGATAGTCCACTTATACTCAGACAGAAGAAGGGTAAAACAGGAAACAGTTAATAATGCAGGAGTAGGTCATGTATTATCAGGCAGTCTGAAGGTTAACACTGTGTAGACAGTCTTTGCAGAGTATGCAACAGGTAATCAGGCAGTTTGAGGGTTAACACTGTGTAGACAGTCTTTGCAGAGTATGCAACAGATAATCAGGCAGTTTGAGAGTTAACACTGTGTAGACAGTCTTTGCAGAGTATGCAACAGGTAATCAGGCAGTTTGAGGGTAAACACTGTGTAGTCAGAACTTGCAGAATTAACAACATGTAATCAGGTAGTTTGAAGGTTAACACTGTGTTGTCAGAACTTGCAGTGATAGCAACAGGTAAGCTTGTAGTTTGAAGGTTAACACAGATTAATCAGTACTTGTTGAGATTGGCAACAGGATATCAAGCAGTTTGAAGGTTTACACTGAATAATTGTATTTGCAGAGTTTGGAAACAGGTAAACATGCAGATTGAAGGTTTCACAGAAATAACAGTATTTGAATAGTTTTGCACTACACAGAGTAGTCTGAATATGCAGGGTTTGCAGCAGGTAAACAGGAAGTTTGAAAGTTTCACAAAACAAACAGTACTTGCATTGTTTTGAGATAGGTAATCAGGAGGTTGAAGGTTAATCCAGCATAGTAAGTCCTTGAAGAGATTGGCAACAGAAAAGCAGCAGTTAGAGAGATTCCTCAGCGAAATCCTATCAGAAGCCACAAAGTTAACAAACAAACGGGCACTTGAGAAACAGGAAGCCCAGAATAAAAAGCCTGGTTGTGACATCATCAGGAAGGAATGGCTCAGACACCTGTCAATCAAGCACACAGAGAGGACTGCAGAGCTTCCCAGCAGCTGAGCGTGACAGTACTATTGTAGAACTTGATTTAGAGATGGACCCAGCTCCAAGTGATCACTATATAACCTCTGGTTAACAGCTAAAATGTCCCCTATAAAGTTCCTAATTTAACAATATTCCAAAGCAAACTGCAAACTGCCTTTAATCTACCCCTCCCTTACCAAGCCAGTACTACAGAGTACCATACTTGTCTCATATATGTGAGGCATTTGTACACTACAAGAATATAGATCGCCTACATGGCTCAATATATTCAGGGAGATTAATCTATCTGCTGTACATCAGACCACGATGTTAACTATGTATGGGCTTTAAGTTTTTAGTATTTGACGTAACCATAAACTAGACTGTATACTATTGTTTAGGCTTCCTTTTTGGCAAATAAACTCTGACCAGTTGCGCAGTTAACTGCCGATGGCAGATCTGAGGGTTTTGATTTGTTGAATACGATCAGACCGGACAGAATAATTACCTGTAGCCATTGAGTTTTGCCTGTTCCTAGAATTAATACATTACAGATATACATCTATCCCGATATACACCTGACAGGGTGTCTTTTCCGACATAGATAAATAAAGGACAAGGTTTTTGGGAAATCCCCATCCAGCGAAACAGGAGTGATCTGTGTTTGATGCCGACACTAGCAGTTTTAACTGTGAGTACGGGTATTGTTTTCCATTTATGCCACTTGATGTTGCACTAAAAGGAACTCCCCTCTTTTTAGGAGGATTTTTACGCTGTAAAGATATACACCAAAGGATAGCTGCCTGGAAATCCAAAAGGCCCCATTAGATTGTCTTATAATAGGATTTACATTGGATTTACATTGGGACTCTTACTATATAGATCACCCTGGGACTGCCTAAACTATTTCGTATTTGGAATATATACAGCTCTGTTTTTATAAGTTGTCATTTGATTTGACATATCTACTGTTGCAATTTGTATATGCTTGATATAGGTTTGTTACATTTTTATATGTTTGATACATTGTATTATTGTGTAAATTAAGTTGCAGGCCCGAACCCTCCCCCACTGGCTGGTATCCAGATTCCTGGGGATACAGCTGAACAAAATACCCAACTAATAAAGATCTGATCTATGAGTAAAAGGAGTATACCTAGGGCGAGAGAGATGCCCAAATCTGTGATCATCCTACCTAAGTCAGAACGGGACCCAGGTGGTTCAGTCATTGCTACAGTGCCCCTAGACAACCCATCAGAGCAGAATGCTATCACACCGCTTGCAAACCTGGAGCGGGCTGTCTGACTCTCAATCGGTTTGCACGAAAGTGACACAAGCCAGAGCGGAATAAATGTACCAATAATAAGCAATAGCAGTCCCATATCTGAGAAGACGGCTCAAGACGTGGTACTCTTGGAAAATGTATGATAAGCTGTACATGGATATTTCCCTAAACTTGAGGCCCTACAACCCAAAGAAGGGACAGTTTCACTACAGAAGAGTATGAACCAGAGGCGTAACTAGAAACCACAGGGCCCAGGTGCAAGAACCAAAGAATCTTTTTTTTAAGCTGGGCCCCCACCCTTGGGGTCACAGTCGCAATTGTGACCTTTGCACCCCCTGTAGTTTCGCCCCTGGTATGAATGCTCCAACTTCTTTTATCTTAATTTGTGTGGAATGAGACCCTTACCTTTTTTAAATTAGGTGAGATGTGAAATATTCTTTACACAGCATCGCTATTTCAGTTGTTATGTTTAACCTGTTACACAATTTATAATACTGTAGTTTTCATTTGGGTATTTCTCTCTCTTAACTTTGGACTCTAACTTGTCATGTATCTAGTGTCAGTAAATATTCTGTTACTTTAGAAGTTGATGTAAGTATAGATATTGAGCAGCTCCTCATATTGTTTTTTTCAGCCTGATCTCCTCTTTTGGGGCTTATAGTATGTTTAGTACTTCATACTAGTTTCTGAGCACTCTACCATCACCTAATAGTTACCTGGCCTGCTCTATCTGGGGAAATGCACCCACATACTTTTGTGTGAATGTCCAACACTGTACGAACCCATAGTGTTATCACATTAATATGTTATAGCCCCAATTAGGTAGAATGAGCTATCTAAGTTCCTGGATTGATCCTCTTACATCAGGCCCAATCATGCCATCTATAGCATCACAAGAATGCTTAAAATGCCAACTTCACTCAAAGGTGCTATAATAGCGGTAATTTTCACACCTTTTTGTCTGCCATACATAGCACTAACACTTGGCCATCAATATACTGTACATTTACATTTACTCCATTATCCAATATTAGTAATGACTGATTATAGTTGGAATCATTGTCCCCTGAATAACAAGATCCTATAGACAGTTGTGAAGTGGAATCAGCTACTATGTCCCCCTTATATTACTTTCTTCTGTTCAACTACCTTCAATTTATAATATTGTTGTCTGCATGTGCTTATATACTATATTCTGGATATTACATCTATCATATGTTTACTATGGTTCAGCCACTTTACTAGTACTTGTCAGGTTAGGAAATGTCCAGAAGAAGACCCAAATGCTAGGGCGAACTTAAACAACACCCTTGCACTCTGAGTTTAATCCAGGACGTGACCCCACGACAACCTCCAAAAAATAAAGTACTCACGATATGGAGCAGGGTTAGCCTGTGCCAAAGTAATTCATGATATCAGCCAGATAGACTTCTGAATAAGGAACTGGTTTCAGGAAATGTCTTCCACAGAATCCGGAGAGCAGGGATAGTCCACTTATACTCAGACAGAAGAAGGGTAAAACAGGAAACAGTTAATAATGCAGGAGTAGGTCATGTATTATCAGGAAGTCTGAAGGTTAACACTGTGTAGACAGTCTTTGCAGAGTATGCAACAGGTAATCAGGCAGTTTGAGGGTAAACACTGTGTAGTCAGAACTTGCAGAATTAACAACATGTAATCAGGTAGTTTGAAGGTTAACACTGTGTTGTCAGAACTTGCAGTGATAGCAACAGGTAAGCTTGTAGTTTGAAGGTTAACACAGATTAATCAGTACTTGTTGAGATTGGCAACAGGATATCAAGCAGTTTGAAGGTTTACACTGAATAATTGTATTTGCAGAGTTTGGAAACAGGTAAACATGCAGATTGAAGGTTTCACAGAAATAACAGTATTTGAATAGTTTTGCACTACACAGAGTAGTCTGAATATGCAGGGTTTGCAGCAGGTAAACAGGAAGTTTGAAAGTTTCACAAAACAAACAGTACTTGCATTGTTTGGAGATAGGTAATCAGGAGGTTGAAGTTTAATCCAGCATAGTAAATCCTTGAAGAGATTGGCAACAGAAAAGCAGCAGTTAGAGAGATTCCTCAGCGAAATCCTATCAGAAGCCACAAAGTTAACAAACAAACGGGCACTTGAGAAACAGGAAGCTCAGAATAAAAAGCCTGGTTGTGACATCATCAGGAAGGGATGGCTCAGACACCTGTCAATCAAGCACACAGAGAGGACTGCAGAGCTTCCCAGCAGCTGAGCGTGACAGTACTATTGTAGAACTTGATTTAGAGATGGACCCAGCTCCAAGTGATCACTATATAACCTCTGGTTAACAGCTAAAATGTCCCCTATAAAGTTCCTAATTTAACAATATTCCAAAGCAAACTGCAAAATGCCTTTAATCTACCCCTCCCTTACCAAGCCAGTACTACAGAGTACCATACTTGTCTCATATATGTGAGGCATTTGTACACTACAAGAATATAGATCGCCTACATGGCTCAATATATTCAGGGAGATTAATCTATCTGCTGTACATCAGACCACGATGTTAACTATGTATGGGCTTTAAGTTTTTAGTATTTGACGTAACCATAAACTAGACTGTATACTATTGTTTAGGCTTCCTTTTTGGCAAATAAACTCTGACCAGTTGCGCAGTTAACTGCCGATGGCAGATCTGAGGGTTTTGATTTGTTGAATACGATCAGACCGGACAGAATAATTACCTGTAGCCATTGAGTTTTGCCTGTTCCTAGAATTAATACATTACAGATATACATCTATCCCGATATACACCTGACAGGGTGTCTTTTCCGACATAGATAAATAAAGGACAAGGTTTTTGGGAAATCCCCATCCAGCGAAACAGGAGTGATCTGTGTTTGATGCCGACACTAGCAGTTTTAACTGTGAGTACAGGTATTGTTTTCCATTTATGCCACTTGATGTTGCACTAAAAGGAACTCCCCTCTTTTTAGGAGGATTTTTACGCTGTAAAGATATACACCAAAGGATAGCTGCCTGGAAATCCAAAAGGCCCCATTAGATTGTCTTATAATAGGATTTACATTGGATTTACATTGGGACTCTTACTATATAGATCACCCTGGGACTGCCTAAACGATTTCGTATTTGGAATATATACAGCTCTGTTTTTATAAGTTGTCATTTGATTTGACATATCTACTGTTGCAATTTGTATATGCTTGATATAGGTTTGTTACATTTTTATATGTTTGATACATTGTATTATTGTGTAAGTTAAGTTGCAGGCCCGAACCCTCCCCCACTGGCTGGTATCCAGATTCCTGGGGATACAGCTGAACAAAATACCCAACTAATAAAGATCTGATCTATGAGTAAAAGGAGTATACCTAGGGCGAGAGAGATGCCCAAATCCGTGATCATCCTACCTAAGTCAGAACGGGACCCAGGTGGTTCAGTCATTGCTACAGTGCCCCTAGACAACCCATCAGAGCAGAATGCTATCACACCGCTTGCAAACCTGGAGCGGGCTGTCTGACTCTCACTCGGTTTGCAAGAAAGTGACACAAGCCAGAGTGGAATAAATGTACCAATAATAAGCAATAGCAGTCCCATATCTGAGAAGACGGCTCAAGACGTGGTACTCTTGGAAAATGTATGATAAGCTGTACATGGATATTTCCCTAAACTTGAGGCCCTACAACCCGAAGAAGGGACAGTTTCACTACAGAAGAGTATGAACCAGAGGCGTAACTAGAAACCACAGGGCCCAGGTGCAAGAATCGAAGAATCTTTTTTTTAAGCTGGGCCCCCACCCTTGGGGTCACAGTCGCAATTGTGACCTTTGCACCCCCTGTAGTTTCGCCCCTGGTATGAATGCTCCAACTTCTTTTATCTTAATTTGTGTGGAATGAGACCCTTACCTTTTTAAATTAGGTGAGATGTGAAATATTCTTTACACAGCATCGCTATTTCAGTTGTTATGTTTAACCTGTTACACAATTTATAATACTGTAGTTTTCAATTGGGTATTTCTCTCTCTTAACTTTGGACTCTAACTTGTCATGTATCTAGTGTCAGTAAATATTCTGTTACTTTAGAAGTTGATGTAAGTATAGATATTGAGCAGCTCCTCATATTGTTTTTTTCAGCCTGATCTCCTCTTTTGGGGCTTATAGTATGTTTAGTACTTCATACTAGTTTCTGAGCACTCTACCATCACCTAATAGTTACCTGGCCTGCTCTATCTGGGGAAATGCACCCACTTACTTTTGTGTGAATGTCCAACACTGTACGAACCCATAGTGTTATCACATTAATATGTTATAGCCCCAATTAGGTAGAATGAGCTATCTAAGTTCCTGGATTGATCCTCTTACATCAGGCCCAATCATACCATCTATAGCATCACAAGAATGCTTAAAATGCCAACTTCACTCAAAGGTGCTATAATAGCGGTAATTTTCTCACATTTTTGTCTCCCATACATAGCACTAACACTTGGCCATCAATATACTGTACATTTACATTTACTCCATTATCCAATGTTAGTAATGACTGATTATAGTTTGAGTCATTGGCCCCTGACTAACAAGATCCCTAAATGTGAAGTATTTAGACTCTAACCATCTATAGACAGTTGTAAAGTGGAATAAGCTACTACGTCCCCCTTATATTACTTTCTTCTGTTCAACTACCTTCAATTTATAATATTGTTGTCTGCATGTGTTTATATACTATATTCTGGATATTACATCTATCATATGTTTACTATGGTTCAGCCATTTCACTAGCACTATTGTAGAACTTTATTTAGAGATGGACCCAGCTCCACGTGATCACTATATAACCTCTGGTTAACAGCTAAAGTGTACCCTATAAAGTTACTAGTTTAACAATATTCCAAAGCAAACGGCAAAATTCCCTTATTCTACCCCTCCCTTACCAAGCCAGTACTAAAAAGTACCATACTTGTCTCATACATGTTAGGCATTTGTACACTACAAGAATATATATCGCCTACATGGCTCACTATATTCAGGGAGATTAATTTATCTGCTGTACATCAGACCACGATGTTAACTATGTATGGGCTTTTAGTTTTTAGTATTTGACTTAACTATAAACTAGACTATATACTATTGTGTAGGCTTCCTTTTTGGTAATTAAACTCTGACCAGTTGCACAGTTAACTGCCGATAGCAGATCTGAGGGTTTTGATTTGTTGAATATGATCAGACCGGATAGAATAATTACCAGTAGCCATTGAGTTTCGCCTGTTCCTAGAAATAATACATTACAGATATACATCTATCCCGATATACACCTAACTGGGTGTCTTTTCCGAAATATATAAAGAATGAGGTTTTTTGGAAATCCCCATCCAGCGAAACAGGAGTGATCTGTGTTTGATGCCGACACTAGCAGTTTTAACTGTGAGTACGGGTATTGTTTTACATTTATGCCTCTTGATGTTGCACTAAAAGGAACTCCCCTCTTTTTAGGAGGATTTTTACGCTGTAAAGATATACACCAAAGGATAGCTGCCTGGAAATCCAAAAGGCCCCATTAGATCGTCTTATAATAGGATTTACATTGGATTTACATTGGGACTCTTACTATATAGATCCCCCTGGGACTGCCTAAACGATCTTGTGTTTGGAATATATACAGCTCTGTTTTTATAAGTTGTCATTTGATTTGACATATATACTGTTGCGATTTTTATATGCTTGATATATGTTTGTTACATTTTTATATGTTTGATACATTGTATTATTGTACTAGTTCGACCTACAGTGTGTTATTATTTTTTATTAAATACTAATGTTTTATATGTAACCAGCACCTTCTTAATACTTTGGTTTTTATTAAGAGATATTTCGATATTTCAGAATTTTATATTTATATTTTCTGTATTGTATCTAAATGCTCAGTTAGCTTTTGTGGTTAATCTTCTACATTTGTCTTTTTGAGTAGTGAATTTATTGATGTGAGATACATTTTATATTATGATTATTATTTTTCAATATAGTCACCTGTTCATATATGTTATATTTTAGCTTATTTTTGTAGCGCTCCCTAGTCATATCCATTTTTATAAAGTACCTTCCTATATAGGGCCTTTGCGAGATCCCTATTTTCTAGTTGGAGTTTGTGTATCATTCGTTTGGCGCTGGTCACTCCCCAATTATTTTTTATTTGCATTTTTTATCATCACACTCAGATACTCATGGCTCGAGTATCATTAACTAAGGTCAGAGTGCATCACATGGGTCTCTACTTAGAACTGTAGTATTTAAGACAACCCCTCCCTCCCAAATATAATAAACCATATTAGTAACAGTAGCCAATCTCAGCTATACTACACCTCTCTGTGCAGTGTTTACCCGCTTACAAATACCCTTACTAGCAGGACCCATAAGTGGCCAACAGTGTGGCCTTTTGACTCTCATAACAAAGTCGCTGTTAAGCGTCCAGCTAAATACCCATTAACATAAGCTATTGTTATTGAAAAAATTGAGGTTTTCAAAGCCTATAGTCTGTCATTCGATGTTTCCCTTTGTTTTGTTTCTCTGTTTGTTCTCAACAGTGTCTTTTGTTACATTGAATTCCTACCATTACAACTGCATGGCTATCATTGTATGTTATATTTTACGCAAAACCTCAATATAAAAAACTATAAAATAAAAAAAATAAAAGGGATACTAAACCCAATTTTTTTTCTTTAATGATTCAGATAGAGTATGCAATTTTAAACAACTTTCTAATATACGCATGTTATCATTTTTTCTTCGTTCTCTTGTTAGCTTTATTTGAAAAGCAGGAATGTAACGCTTAGGAGCCAGCACATTTTTAGTTTAGCACCTGGGTAGCACTTGCTGATGTAGCCATCAATCAGCAAGTGCTATTAGTAAATTAGAAAATTGCTTAAATGTGCATGCTTTATCTGAATCATGAAAGAAAAAATGTGGGTTTAGTATCCCTTTAAGTACAGAGTACTGTGAAACAGTGTGCATAATTAGATGTTCCAAATTAGGGATAATAAAACATCTTTATTCAATAAAAACAAGGGAAATGTGAATGTACACTGATAAAAGGATAATATCTACCAGACATGCAACATGTTTTTCTCGTCTGTAGCTGTTTCTTCAGGCATCCCTCCACTTGTAATCTAGGCTAAAATGTTTAATTATCAGTAGTACTATAAAAAAAAGAAACCTTGTAATGCAATGTAATCTTACTAATTTTGTATATTAATTGTGCCCCCTTTTTTCTTTAATTTAACTATGTCTATTTCTTGCAAGACTTTGAAGTGCATACTTTAAACCTCCTTAGCCTAATCCTCCTATATTCTACACAGTGATTGTTGAATAAGGGTAATAGTTAATTTATAGTTGGCTATAGAGGATATCTCCCTGAGGTGCAAAATAATGCAAATTGTGTTAACAAAATGACAATCTTGAAATGCTTTTAAAATATTTATTTTGTATCCAGATTTTTTTTTTTTTTTTTGCAATATAGTGAATCATTGTAGACATATGCACATATAAAATTACATGTTATGTCCCATTATAAAAAGATGTTGGTTATAATGGCAATATGGAAGACAAGAAGAAAACCACTATTTTCCTTTATGTTGGCAGCTCATCTAAATAATCAAGTAAAAATTGGAAAATTAATATACTAAATATACTAACTGTAAAATAAAAATAAAGATTTATTTCAGTAAGAAACTACAAAGAATATGTACCTATCCCACATAACAACCAAACATTACATTTGGCAGTGTAGTGTAAGCCTGGATAGATAGATAGATAGATAGATAGATAGATAGATAGATAGATAGATAGATAGATAGATAGATAGATAGATAGATAGAATAGATGATAGATAAATAGATAATAGATGGATAGATTTATAGATAGATGGTAAAGGTATATATATAGAAAGAAAGATAAACAATAGATTGATAGATAGCTGATATACAGATAAAAAGATAGATAGACAAATAGGTGATAGATAGATAGAAAGATAGAAAGAAAGATAGATAATTATAAATAAATAGATAGATAGATAAATGATAGATAGATGATATATAATTTCTTACAATTGTGTAGCATACAACTACCATTTGTTGTTATAGATTACCTAACAAACACATTGCACTGATACAATGCAGCAAGGTTTAGCTTACTTATAAAAATTCTAAATCAGGCACGTTAATATGAAATTGCAGTTTACTCAGGTATGATAATGTGTGCTTAGCAGTGGCACACTTCCAAGTCTCATTCTTCAAATCAACAACTAAAGTTAAAATTAGTTTCTGAAATGCCAAGTTTGCTGAGCTCATACAAACACTAGAGAAAAGTAAGCTCAGGAATTTCCAGCAGATATGATCTATGTAACGCACACTTGGCAACTCTAATGTAAAACATCATAATGAGCACCTTCTTACAACTATAATGAATATTATACAAACATATAATAATACACATATATGCTTTAAAATATTAAAAAACAGATATTTGTTTAGTACTTCAAATATAATACATATATGTAAATTTTAAAGCAAATTATCATCCTTTTTAATGCAATTCCATTTTCTTTATTTGGATGAGCCAATCTGGGGCCTTAAACTGCAGACAACAAGGCTAATTGTCATAAATTTAGTATAAAATGTATCTTTTTGCAGTTGTTACCTTATAAACCTAATTAGGGACAGATATGTAGAAGATTAAGTTTGAGAAGTCAGCAGGATGCATTTCAAGTTCTGAGAAATAGAAAATCCTCGATTTTCAAATCAAAATTACATGAAAAGGTGTTATACATAAGTAATAAAAAATATATTATAAAGTCGTTTCATGATGCATAACTAAATACAGGGAGTGCAGAATTATTAGGCAAATGAGTATTTTGACCACATCATCCTCTTTATGCATGTTGTCTTACTCCAAGCTGTATAGGCTCGAAAGCCTACTACCAATTAAGCATATTAGGTGATGTGCATCTCTGTAAAGAGAAGGGGTGTGGTCTAATGACATCAACACCCTATATCAGGTGTGCATAATTATTAGGCAACTTCCTTTCCTTTGGCAAAATGAGTCAAAAGAAGGACTTGACAGGCTCAGAAAAGTCAAAAATAGTGAGATATCTTGCAGAGGGATGCAGCACTGAAGCGTGATCATCGAACAATCAAGCGTTTCATTCAAAATAGTCAACAGGGTTGCAAGAAGCGTGTGGAAAAACCAAGGCGCAAAATAACTGCCCATGAACTGAGAAAAGTCAAGCGTGCAGCTGCCAAGATGCCACTTGCCACCAGTTTGGCCATATTTCAGAGCTGCAACATCACTGGAGTGCCCAAATCACAAGGTGTGCAATACTCAGAGACATGGCCAAGGTAAGAAAGGCTGAAAGACAACCACCACTGAACAAGACACACAAGCTGAAACGTCAAGACTGGGCCAAGAAATATCTCAAGACTGATTTTTCTAAGGTTTTATGGACTGATGAAATGAGAGTGAGTCTTGATGGGCCAGATGGATGGGCCCGTGGCTGGATTGGTAAAGGGCAGAGAGCTCCAGTCCGACTCAGACGCCAGCAAGGTGGAGGTGGAGTACTGGTTTGGGCTGGTATCATCAAAGATGAGCTTGTGGGGCCTTTTCGGGTTGAGGATGGAGTCAAGCTCAACTCCCAGTCCTACTGCCAGTTTCTGGAAGACACCTTCTTCAAGCAGTGGTACAGGAAGAAGTCTGCATCCTTCAAGAAAAACATGAT
The DNA here is from genome assembly GCF_027579735.1 of Bombina bombina. Lineage (NCBI taxonomy): Eukaryota > Metazoa > Chordata > Amphibia > Anura > Bombinatoridae > Bombina > Bombina bombina. The sequence goes on from NC_069502.1 coordinate 1,068,712,366, forward strand.
TTTCATGCAGGACAATGCTCCATCACACGCGTCCAAGTACTCCACAGCGTGGCTGGCAAGAAAGGGTATAAAAGAAGAAAATCTAATGACATGGCCTCCTTGTTCACCTGATCTGAACCCCATTGAGAACCTGTGGTCCATCATCAAATGTGAGATTTACAAGGAGGGAAAACAGTACACCTCTCTGAACAGTGTCTGGGAGGCTGTGGTTGCTGCTGCATGCAATGTTGATGGTGAACAGATCAAAACACTGACAGAATCCATGGATGGCAGGCTTTTGAGTGTCCTTGCAAAGAAAGGTGGCTATATTGGTCACTGATTTGTTTTTGTTTTGTTTTTGAATGCCAGAAATGTATATTTGTGAATGTTGAGATGTTATATTGGTTTCACTGGTAAAAATAAATAATTGAAATGGGTATATATTTGTTTTTTGTTAAGTTGCCTAATAATTATGCACAGTAATAGTCACCTGCACACACAGATATCCCCCTAAAATAGCTATAACTAAAAACAAACTAAAAACTACTTCCAAAACTATTCAGCTTTGATATTAATGAGTTTTTTGGGTTCATTGAGAACATGGTTGTTGTTCAATAATAAAATTAATCCTCAAAAATACAACTTGCCTAATAATTCTGCACTCCCTGTATTGTATATACAAATCTCAAGTTGTTTAGTTTCCTTTTAAGTATACAACAAATTTAAAGTGTCTACAAATGTGTTCATTGTCTCTGTGTTCTCTGGCAGTTGGGTGTGCTTCTGAGAATACAGAGTATGATTTGACTGATAGCTGAATGCATGACAGGGATATAGTTAAAGGGACACTGAACCCCAAATTATTCTTTTGTGATTCAGATAGAGCATGAATTTTTAAGCAACTTTCTAATTTACTCCTATTATCAAATTTTCTTTATTCTCTTGGTATCTTTATTTGAAATGCAAGAATCTAAGTTTAGATGCCGGCCCATTTTTGGTGAACAACCTGGGTTGTCCTTGCTGATTGGTGGAAAAAAAATCCATCCACCAATCAAAAAGTGCTGTCCAGAGTTTTTAACCCAAAAAAGCTTAAATGGCTTATTTCAAATAAAGATAGCAAGAGAACGAAGAAAAAATGATAATAGGAGTAAATTAGAAAGTTGCTTAAAATTGCATGCTCTATCTGAATCACAAAATAAACAAATTGGGTTCAGTGTCCCTTTAATGGTTGGGGCTTAAAGGGACAGTTTACTCAAAAAATTATCCCCTTAAATTTGTTCCCAATGTTCCACTTTACCTGCTGGATTGTATTAAATTGTTAAATTCCCTTTACCCTTATATTGGCATTTGAAATTGTTGAATTAGCCTGTGGTATCCCACCTATTCTGAAAGGGCCAACCTATAGATAAGCTGTGTAAACACAACCAGCAGAAGAAATTACACTCCCAGTGGGGTATAGAAGATATAAGTAATAAAATGTTAATTTTCCATTGTTCTCTGATGGTTATTGGTTTATGGATCGATATAAGATCAAGAAGCAGGTATATTTACATAATGTGATAAAGTAATGAGATCTGATTATACTTACTCAACCCATTTTATTAGGTTGGGGCTTCAAAACACAAAATCAGCTAATTTAGATACAAAAATAAACCTTAAAAAAACAAATTCTCATACATTTTATACTCTGCAGCTGGTAAAAAAAAGTTATTGGCAACACATTAAGGGAAAAACAATTTTACAGTATACTGTCCCTTTAACTATAGGGGTCTCAAATGGGCCCATTGGGACTCTGCATTCAGTAGTGGCATCACTCCACCTGCATAATATCAGGCCTCTACAAATCAAGCTTGCAGTTTAAGAAATGTGTATGGATTTAAACATTCAATACAGTGGTAGGGTTTCCAAGATGGCTGCCATGCCTGTTGCTTTACAGAAAAACCTGCCACCTTATTTGTAAAGGAAGGCTGAGCATATCCTCTGGCACAGAATAACCAAGAGGGAAGGATGACTTTCATAGAGAAGAAGCTCATATTTCTTCTATGTGGCTGCTGTTGAAATGGGGGTCCAGCAGGGTCTAGTTATGCCCCTGGTTAAAAGTCTGTTAAACTCAAAATGTAATTGTTTAAAAGACGTTTATTTATTAGTAGTAAATGTACTTCAGAATGTACTTTCATAACTTATTTGGTTTACATTTCCTGTATTATAAAGGGACGTGAACTGTGCTGAGATTGCTATAAAGAGACAGAGTTTCTGTATTACTTTTGCGCTGCACAGCGTTAAATGATTAATTTGCTGTAAAGCATTATCGACTCCTGTTCCCCGCTGGATTTATGTTCTTCCTCATTCTGCTTTATGAACATTTCATCAGGTGTTAAGTGTAACCTTATCCCCCTTTTCTTACTTAACGTTCAGCAACTTGGTCACAACTTAGTGTCACAGAGTATGTTGCTTAGCAACTAACTTTTGAAAAGTTAAACACACAGTTATAGGTACAAAAATACAATGTTCAAATACATTTTAATTTTTCCCTTTCCTTTATCTGCGTTGTATAAAAATAATAGGAGCGCCTACAGTCTAAAGTAGGATGTCAGGCAAAAAAACAGCAACCCATAAATATGGATATAAATAGTTACATTTAGAAACAACTTAAAAGATAAAAACTTAAAAACATAGATCGGATCAATAATGCAAATCTCAATTAGAAATAAAGGAAATATAACCTAATATGACCTAATATGTGAATAGTCCAAATGTCCAATAAAGTGACAGTGTCTTAAATGAAATCCTAGAAGTTGATCCTCCAGAAACGAATCAATAAAGTATGTGTTTATAGTGCACTATAAACAATGAGATGAGAAAAAATTAGAAAAAATAAGAAAATAAAATTGTGATTTTCAGTGATATCCTTGAATAATTTGTGCAAATCCGATGTGAAGCTCCTAAAAAAGAAAATATACAAAATGTGCAGACTCTCTTAAAATAAGGAAACCATATAGAGATTTGCTTACCAATAGGAAAACTCGAGTCTCAGTCCTTAGGTATCTGTCAACGCGTTTCATCCCAGTTTGCTTTATCTGTGCCCAACTTTTTTTTATCATCACACGTATATCTGTATTTATACCTGTATACTTGTCTGTAAATACATATATACACATATAAATACATATATGCACATATAAATACATATACACATATAAATACATATATACACATGTATAGAAATACAGGCATATATATTTATATACATACATGTATATATATTTTTTTTAAACACATGACATCTGATATCTTTGAACCCTTCTAACTTTTTATTGCATTTTGTTTTTAAAATATTTTTTATTAGATTATGTATAGTGCAACTGTACTTTTAAATGTATTTTTTGTACATTTCTAACCAGTGGAATACACTTAACAAAGGTGACAATTGAAAGTTAGTAAGTGAGATATACATATTAGGTTCACGGGGAGATGAAGATAGTTGCATTTAAGTTATATAAAATAAAAGTAGGCAAGGTGACAGGAAAAGTCTATTATCAATTGATGAAGGTAGCATAGGAAACACTTGTGTTTTGTTTTTTATTTTTTAAATTAAATTAGAGAGTAGGGTATCATGCCACCCTCAATAAAGAGGAGTGATTAGAGTGGGTGCCCAAAATAACTAATGTATCACTGCTAATTGAGCATAACAAGGGTCTCATATTATAGTAATATAGGAGCTTAGGAAAGCAATGTGTGGCATTAAAGTGAGGTACGTTGATATGGACTGCTATGAGCAAAAAGCGTGAAGGCTGTTAACAGGGGGGGGGTGTTGCAAAAACACTAAGATGTGCCTAAATGTTAATCTGTTGTACTTCCTTGCTCACATAGACAGGCCAGTGCACAATTTAAGCCTAGGGTTTGAATCCTCAATAACATGTGCATGAACCTATAATAGTAAACAGCTAACAGAACACTTTGCAAACATAGAACAAACCTAGAGGTAAATAAAAAAAGGGTATTTTAAAAATATAACAGAAGAGCTATGCAGGTAATAGTGGGCTATAGCACCGTATGCATATCTAATAACAGGCTTAGGGGATTTGAAAGATTTATCAAAGTTATCAGCTCTCCCTAAAATGTCCTCAGAGAGAGAGCCCATAGCTTGGTTCCGGCAGAAATTCCTAGGTTTGTCTATAGGGAGTCCTGTCCTGGGGGGCACAAGAAGGATTGTTAACCTATACCGGTATCTACGAAAGTCCCGGCAGTGTCTCTGAGTGTTGGGGCTTTCAGTAAAGGGTCAAGTTGTCGTTCAAAAGGTCTCTTTACGATGGGGGGCGGAGCCAACTGCCGAAGCAGAAAGACGCATCTCTCTGGAGCTCCTGTTGTATCTTTAAATATGCTACTATTCTGAGCACATTAAGGAACCCTATAGTACACTCTGATTCTCATTAAGCCTGGAAGAGTGCGCTGAGTGTTTTTATGGTGGTGAAAAACGTATTATTAGACACTTTCTCGGCATAGGAATCTTTCTGGCCTGCTGTGTTGACTATCTGAGGTGATACGCCATTTTGAGGATCAACCGCGCACTAATACTTATACAGGGGAGTCATCTATATACTAAGCTATGGCGAAGCATGTTATGTCCATGTTGCATAATTTAATGCTCACTTTAGATGACCATCAGGATGAACTGGTAGCGGTGCTTAGAGCAGCTATGAACGGATCCCAGGTTATGCCGACAATTAGTGGGGCTGTTGAGGCAACCAGAGGATATACACCGACCATTCTACATATGAGTTGCGATACTCCTCAACACCCAGAGACTGTTCAAAGCGATGATACAAGTTTCCCTGAATCTCATATAGCGTAATCTACTATCCTGAGCACGCAAATAAGCCCCCAACAGCCAATTACCACTAAAAAGGAGGAAACTCGTTCTAAACAGCGAGAGGCTGGGCCTTTATTAGCCCCAATAGCAGCTCCCACGGGTAATAATGCAACGGATCCGCCAGCAAAGTTATGGTCAGAGCCTCAAGAAATTTTGTCCCTAGAACTTGCTCTCCCTGCTGTCAGCTGTCGGGCTACAGCAGGCCTGCTCACTGATGCTCCATATATGGGCTGCAAGGTTCCGCTGATTGCAACGTATGAAGGGGCCACGGCTGGATTTACCCCTACGATCAGACAGCTAGTTTGGTTTGGCCAGCGACACTCTAGCTATGCGTACTGTAGCACCTGCAAGCCGGTGGGCATTGGATGAGACAACGGAACACACCACAGTATATGGGAGACCTTAGCCCTCAATATATATTTAATTGTAGATTTGACGCTGCCTTGAGATGAATCATAAAACTATTTGTATATTGCTGACTTAACTAGGAGCCACTATACTGTCTTAAGGAGATAAGAATGTTGTTCTTATACGCTATGCCCTTTCATATATTATTAGGTAGTTGCCCTCTTATAGATCATCTGGCATCCTCAGAGATAGTTAAAGGGAGGTATTTATATTTCATTCATATGTGTGTTACTAGCTGTATACTCTACAGGCTTGGTGGGGAATAGAAGTAAAACCGTTTTATTTAGCGTTGGCCCTATTAGTAGAGTCCTGCAGTCATTATGCATTTAATATGGGCCTGTATGCAGTAATATGTCCAACCCAGGTTAATGTTATTGCTTGTTCTTACAGGAACACTTACACTCCTAAATTGGTTATGCAGTTTACAAAGATATGTCAGAGTACAACTTCTCGCAATCTACCTTAATGTTAGATGTGTATATTATGCTAAAGTTTTTCTTTTGGAAAATCGCACATGTATGATACCTAACATCCTTTTTTAGCTCCTCCTTCTCTGCACATATGGAGAAACCCTCCCATAGTACTATTATGCAAAATGTATTATATAATGTTCTTATGTTTCAATTCGTACTATTGTATACTACTGTTATAGGTATTTCACAAGCTACTATATTTCCTTATAAACTATGACATGGGCCACAGATATAATATGTTTTCATATGACCAAACTTACCCTGTCATTATTATATGTATGATACCTAATATTCTTTATAACTACTCCTTCCCTGCACATATAGAGAATCTCCCCTATAGTACGGTTATGGTATATTTTTCTATATGTTCTATGTCTTTACTAGGTTTTTTTACCATCATTTACATAGGCAATATTATATGTTTTAATACCGTTCAATACCAGAGTATGTCATAATAAGGGTTAATTATATAATATCTGTTATGGTTTATGTTATGCAAATTATATTTACTCTGTATATAGGGGTCTTTTTGATATGCTAGAATACTGCATCTTACAATCTGCTAGACATATACTTATATTGTTTAAGCTCAGACTTCTACTTTTTATATTACTTTGTTTATGGATGCTATTTTCCCTTTCAATAGGATCTTAAGAATGGCCTTATGCCTGAACACCATATTGAGTTCTCCATAACATAGCTGACCCTTAATAATATTTTTCGATTAACAGTTTACTCATAGCGAATAGAAAGGTTGTCTGCCTATACCTGCTAAAGTTAATTTATCCTTGAAATACGGAGGATGTACTACTTAGTTCATACTTACTACAACTGTGGAGTATTATATAGTGTAGGATCAAAACGAGCAAGCTTCTGATACGTGTGTCTTGAGTACTCATATAATCTCTAGTAGAGAACTGTACACTAAAATTATCCCCTCCTACCTATATAAGAGCTGCTATTAGACAGTTCATAGTGATGTGTTTTACATGGCTCAGTATTAAATATAATTAAGGTACTTGATGTTCCCTGCTCCCATGGCGGGTTTTGCGGTCATGCTTAGCCTCTGAGAATTGTATGATTATTTTTTGGATGAGGGTTTATTGGCGGTATCAATATTTATTAAGTAGTATTTAAATGTTAGTTAGCTGGAGGATAGAGCCTTATATTCTTATTCAAAGGGCTCTTCACTGTTTGCGTTGAGTTTGGATATAGGTACTGTTATCAAATACTTATTTGCTGAGAGCCAGTGTAATCCACTTTATTAAGAGCTTTATTTATAACTAGAGGCACTATTTAACTATTAACTATCTGTATATAAGCTGTAAAACCAAATGTATATTGCTTAGTCTTCGTAGGTCAGCATTAACTAAGTTGTTAACAATACTGATATATGCCCTGGACTTTTCCTCTCATGTTAGCATATAACCCCCTTAAGAAGTATTAACTTACATATCTAGCCTAAATCCCCCCATGGAACACTATCACTTAAGTACCTATAACTCTCAATCATTCCAATGTCACTTGGCGCTGACTGATATTTTGTCCTATAACTGCCCCTTTGATACTAAGATTTGATGTTCAACAATTTTCATGAGAAGCTCTTTATATGGCTCCGCCCCCCCACTTTTCCCCCCATTTAACAAGCAGCGCTTGCTCGCTGAACTCCCCCCCCCCTATAATATTTTTACTATATGCTATCCTTAGGCCCAAAAGAGGCCGCAGATCTGACTACCATCTGTTATCTTATTCCCACGCAGCTAATGGCCCCACAAGTGGCCCTCTAACTAGTCAGCCAGTTTCGCTATTATATCTACAAAACCAGAGGTTTGAGAAGCTTAATTGCTGTCAGGCATTGTCGTTTATTTTTTGTTGTTTTTGTCTACTATTGCCTTTTTATATACGACAATGTTTATTGACAACTGATTTACGTGTATTTACTGTTGCAAACTTATCATTGCATGTTGTTTTTCCTAACGAATAACCTCAATAAAAAAATTATTTTTAAAAAAAAAAAAAAGGTCTCTTTACTTTTTCTGTAGATGTAATGGTCGCCTCTGGGTAGTTTGTATGCTTGAAGTGCCGAGCAGGGGGCGCATCTGGTGTACCTCTCCTCCATATTCCCCGATCTTCTTAGTGCGGTATCTTTTGGCTCTTGAATTATAGGGGTTCAGTCCGAGAAGTTGTACTCTTTTGTCCGTCGATCTGATCCGGGGCACTGAAACTCTGCGCGAGACCGGGAGGCCGGCCGCATCACTCCCGGAGTCCGCAGATGGCTTAATCAAGGTGCGCAGAACCACTGCGAGGCGAGCACGACGCGTCCCTTACAGCACTGCCTCACATGAAGAGGAATCGAAGACATCCCGCTGCGCCCCAACCAAGAACTCACTCCGCTTCACTGTTCCATCATGGGAGGAGAAGGGGGCATGCATACCATGATTGGGAGGCAAGGCACCATCCAAAGAGGTAGGTTCAGGTCTGTCAGGTCCGCAAACTGGAAGTCCATTTTAATCTCTAGCTCGTGTAAAAGGGATTGCATCATGATACTCAAGTCCTCCATGGCAAAACAGTGATCCAAGCGTGATAAGCTCCGCAAATGGGTTGACTTAGCTTATGAACCTTATCCACTTGGTCTCTCCGTGAACCGTTGCTTCTCAATTGTCAGGTACTGAGTAAAAGGGGGGGTTTCAGGGGCCCAAGACGGCGAGGTGGTCCTCAATGTAGAAATTCATCCAGATTTAGTAAGGAGTGAAAGGATTTATAGCTTCTTAGTTGATGTCTCAGGTCAAGAGGAATGCTAAGTAGGGTTTCAGCGATATAGGCGCCATTCCCCGTCACTAGGCCCCATCATGCTGGAGTGCTATACCACTGTTCAAAAGCAAGTGTCCATAAGTTTCTTCTTTATGAATGTGGATGTAGGCTCTTGTGTGCAAATTATAGAAGAGTATTATCACTCTGTTTAGAAAGAAATCTCACTATTATGAAATATATTAAAGTTATAAGTGGGAGCCTCAGGCAGACACGTCTGATCTCTTTGGCGGTTAGCTCCACCCCCCAGACAGTACTTTTTATATTCTATTATATTGCTGGATAGTAAAATAATGCAACATTTCATTACAAAATTACAGTTTTCAATGAGTTTAAAAATTTTACTTTGCATGCAGTTCTTTTGCTATGCAATGTTTAACTGCTCATATGTAATATGTATGTATAAAAACTGATTTCAATGCACTTTTTAGGTTGTGTACCATTTTGTTATGGTAGTAAATCTTAGAACTTGAAATCATGTTTTTTTCTGCATGAAAACTGGCATAAAGTAGTTGTTATACACAGCTCTAACTAAACAGATTTTAAGATTCCATCTTTACAGTAATTAATGACTGACCCAGTACAGATGCTCATATGTCAGAGACAGAGCAAAAGTGCTTATACACAAGAGTACTTAGATAATTAATCATTTTAATGAACTGGACACATTCCACTGCTTTCTGTAATGCAGCATGTGTGCTCCATATATTTCTCCAAATTACATATTTTTATGTTAACAAATTTTCTAAATATGGGTGTAACTGCAACTCTTATTCACAGTATAGGGCTATAGATGTTCCGTTTTCATGTGCATTACCAATAGCAGAATTTGACCTGTTTTAGTTTTAAAATTGACCCTAATTACCAGTTGTTGTTTTGCTTAATATAGTTTGATATGTTTTACACTTGTATGAACTTTCTCATAAATATATTATACTATTTAACGTAAACAAAACACCTTTTCTTTTGTTTAAAAATTATGCTTGTCCTACTCTCCCTCGAGACGTCAAAAGGCAAGTTCCATAACATAGATTTCCTCCAAAATTCTGCAAATTGCATATTGAAGAACTACTATATTACAGAACTTGCTATATGATCTCTCTAGGGAGTATACCTTCAGCCTAGCTCACCTTCGGGTTAGCGATAAAAAGAAAAGCCTTGCGTCCCATAGAAGTCTATGGGGAGAAAGAGCTAGCGTGGTTATAAAATCCGACCTACAGATATTAGTGTGCCTGAGTCTTTACTTTTTACTTTCAACTTGTAATACCAACACTAACATGGGAGCACTATTGATTTACCTTGATCCTGTTAAAGTGTACACTGAGGCAAATTAATTACATTCCTTTTTTTTGTTGTTTGGTGATTCTGACAGAACATACAGAGGCAGCCCTACAGTTAGGCCAACTATGTGATGGCCTAAGGCCTCAATCATGATGGGGCCTCACACAGAGGTATAAAAAATATTGCTGTTTTTTTGTCCCTGGGATATTGTAATAGCTGCCCGCACCCAACTTCCTCCTGGCAGAGACAGATTTTCCAACTCTCACTGTGCTGTTTGCATTTGTGCTAAGCCCCAAAGCAATTTTCGCCTCTGCCATGCAGAGGGACAATAAAGGATAAGAAACCACTGTCATTCTCTTACACTGACTGATCTATCACAGACACTGCAGTAAATTCAGACCCCTACCTACTAAGCAGTTATTGCAGTGTACTTAACATGCAACACTATATTTCCCTCATTTGCTACCTTGCATGTTCTGCTATAGAGACATCACACAGTAAATGGCTGCTTTGCTTCTTAGGCATGGTAGCACTCGCTGGAGCCATTATGACAGTACCTCCATTCCTCAGCTGCTCCTAGTCATCTGCTTCTTTCTGAGAAGTGTCTCTGACACTATATGCCTCTTGTCAAAAAGTTGTGCAGCCACAAATCAGCAGCTAACTCCAAGTAGTGCATTGTTTCTCCTGAGCTTACCTAGGTATGATTTTTAACAAAAGAAGTGAGAGAAAGAGAGGAATACCACAACAACTAGTGCACTGTCACTCCTATACTTCAACCCCATTAAATACATCTTACATCTATTTTAACTATAACACCAAGGATAGATGCAGTCTGGCTCATATATGGAAACAATAGATCATTTGATTAAAGGGACAGTCTACTCAAAAATAAACTTTCATGATTCAGATAGGGCATGTCATTTTAAACAACTTTCCAATTTACTTTTATCATCAATTTTTCTTTGTTCTCTTGGTATTCTTAGTTGACAGCTAAACCTAGGTAGGCTCATATGCTAATTTCTAAGCCCTTGAAGGTCGCCTCTTATCTGAATGCATTTTGAAAGTTTTTCACAATTAGAGGGCGTTATTTCACGTGTGCCATATATATATAACATTGTACTCATGCCTGTGGAGTTACCTAGGAGTCAGCACTCATTGGCTAAAATGCAAGTCTGTCAAAAGAACTGAAATACGGGGGCAGATTGCAGAGGCTTAGATACAAGGTAATCACAGAGGTAAAAAAATATTAATATAACTGTGTTGGTTGTGCAAAACTTGGGAATGGGTAATAAAGGGATTAACTATATTTTTAAACAATAAAAATTCTAGAGTAGACTGTCCCTTTAAATAAAAGAATACTAAAAATACTCTCAGTCCCTGACACCAAGCCTAATATCAGAGTAGAACATCATAAAGGCTCATCGAAATGAGGATAGATTGTTCCCAATTATTAAAGTCCATAGTCCTTCAATTCCAGGTTATAAACAATAAAATGAGTAATCACTGCTTCAATAATATAAAAGAGGTTCATATCTTTCAATTTGTGTGCATGCGAAGATATGGGCCGTCAAGTAAAACTGCCCAACACTGCAACTGTAACAGTGACAATTATGCAGCTGTAAAATAATGCACTCAAAGGAGGAACCTATAAATAGCAATTAAACTCAGTTTGTGTGTTAAGTCCCCGGGGTATTATAGTATTCAATATATGCATCCACTTGGTTTGCAACTGTAGGTTTGTTTCTCTTCCGGAGACACACTTCTGGTTGCCACAGGTGCAGAGTTCATATACACTGGCGTGTTTGTTTGTTATGACATTTAATATGTAATTCTTTGATATATATATTCATGCATACAAGTATGTGATATCACACATTTGTCACTTGTCTGAGGAAGGAGAAGTTCTATCCTCGTAACGTTATAATAAAATACACTTTGCAAGAGAGAGAGAGAGTGCTAAGTATCACTAGACTTATATATATAAATGTAACGTCTGTGCATTCACAAAATGCTGTTACCTTTTTTGTTTTAATTCTGCCCATAAATAAAGCTGGGGGAGTTATCCTTATTAGCCAGTGTGAGCAATATATCAGTAGCAATGCACAAATAGTATATATTATTAGAGAGAGAGAGAGAGAGAGAGAGAGAGAGAGAGAGAGAGAGAGAGAGAGAGAGAGAGAAAGAGAGAGATAGATATAGATAGACAGACAGACAGACAGACAGACAGACAGACAGACAGACAGACAGACAGACAGACAGACAGACAGACAGATAGATAGATAGATAGATAGATAGATAGATAGATAGATAGATAGACAGACAGACAGACAGACAGACAGACAGACAGACAGACAGACAGACAGACAGACAGACAGACAGACAGACAGACAGACAGACAGACAGACAGACAGACAGACAGATAGATAGATAGATAGATAGATAGATAGATAGATAGATAGATAGATAGATAGATAGATAGATAGATAGATAGATACAAATCCCAAACAGATAGCACTCCAAGCTTAATATTGAAAAACCCTGGGTGCTGTAAAGTGGTAGATAGTCAGCATAATAAAGCACACTCCAATGGGAATAATTTTCAAATGTGTCACTTTAATGTGAATGAATGTCTGACGACAGGCTGTGTGGCCCGAAAACGTTCACATTAAAGTGACACATTTGAAAATTATTCCCATTGGAGTGCACTTTATTCTGCTGACTATATATATATAGATATAAAATTATTATTTACCTTTTCCACTCATGTTTAATTGCTTCTCTTGTATGTCTGATATACTTTTATAATGGTTTTCAATGAGTCATAGTGACTTTATTTAGGTTGCCAAGGTAACTGTAATGCCAAATGATACTAGCCAAACCCTGGTATTTTAACTCAGATTTTCTCTGAGATAGAAATATCTAGATTATATTCAGGACAAAGAGGTCAGTATTGTTTGCATTCATCTCTACTAGCAGAAAAAATATATATATAAAAAATAAGTAACAAAATATACCAGTGGTGATTAAACAACAAATCTGATAGAGAATCAGCTAATCTGATAGAGGCGTTAAACGGACATTAAACACTTTGAGATAGTAATATAAAATGATAAATCTTTTATATAAAAAAAACTCTGCAATATATTTGCATTATTTATTTTGTGCCATTTTCCTGTAATTCCATTCTGAAATTGTGAGCTTTTCAGTTCCTGTTAGAAATGGAAGGGCAGCACACTGTTATATTCCACACAGCCATTGTCAACCTAAGTTACAACATGGCAGCTCCCGTTGTTTTATAGACACTAAAACTTTACACTTATTTTGTCAATATTTAAACAGCTAATGAAACTTTAAAAAATACATCTACGTGTTATTCTTAGACTAATTTTTTCTTTGAATGCATCATTCTATCTAGTATTTATTTAGTGTGTAATGTCCCTTTAAAGGGTCATGAAACCCAACATTTCATGATTCAGATAGAAAATACAATTTTAAAGGGACAGTCAAGTCCAAAAAAACTTTTATGATTCAAATAGGCCATGCAATTTTAAACAACTTTCCAACTTACTTTTATCACCAATTTTGCTTTGTTCTCTTGGTATTCTTAGTTGAAAGCTAAACCTAGGAGGTTCATATGTAAATTTATTAGACCTTGAAGTCTGCCTCTAATCTAAATGCATTTTGAGTTTTTCACCACTAGAGGGCGTTAGTTCATGTGTTTCATATAGATAACATTGAGTTAATGCACGTGAATTTACCGAGGACTGAGCACTAATTGGCTAAAATGGAAATCTGTCAAAAGAACTGAAATAAGGGGGCAGTCTGCAGAGGCTTAGATACAAGGTAATTACAGAGGTGAAATGTGTATTATTATAACTGTGTTGGTCATGCAAAACTGGGGAATGGGTAATAAAGGGATTATCTATCTTTTAAAACAACAGAAATTCTGGTGTTGACTGTCCCTTTAAACACCATTCCAATTTATTTCTATTATATAATTTGCTTAATTCTTTAGATATCCTTTGTTGAAGAAATAGCAATGCCCATGGGTGAGACAATTACATGAGGCTTTTATGTGCAGCCACCAATCAGCAGTTACTGAGCCTATTTAGATATGCTTTTCATCAAAGGATATCAAGAGAATGAAGAAAATTAGATAGAGTTAAATTTAAAAGTTGTTTAAAATCTCATGCTCTATCTGAATCATGTAAGAATACAATTGGGTTTCATGTCCCTTTCATGTCATAATCTACAACAGTCATCTTTCTATGGTCTATTATGAGGTTTACACTTTACAATATTGAAATCTGAAAAGCAAATTACCAGCAAGTTGAGTAGAAAACAGATCATAAGACAGTATCATTGTAATCCACAATAAACGACTAAATTTAGACTGAAAGAAGAATACAATTAAGAAAAAGGAAATTTGAGAAGTAATAAAAACTAATAATAGAAAAGCAAACATAAAAGTGGCCAGATTATTAAAAAAAACTACCAGTACAATTTAACATGGTTTAGTGCTTGCATAGTCTCTAGAAGGTAAATCATTGTGCAATGTAGGAGGTCTAAATGTTTCATTCAGTTGTAAAGCAGAGGACGATTTGTTCTGTTTTAGAATCATCTGAAGATAAGGTTAAATCTAGATCCTTGCTTGCTGATGGATTTATAGTTTCATTCATTAAGGGCTAGATTACAAGTGAAGCGCTAATTTATTGCGTGCCCGTAAATGGGCAAATTCACCCATTTATGGGCGCTTGATAAATAACCAGCCATAACAAGTGGCTGGTTATTGCTACCGTGAGCTTGCGGTAGCAATTGGCGCTCTGAAAATTAACCAGAGGTCAGACCTCTAGTTAATTTTAAAAATGTCACCAATTGCCCCCAAAATAAACTGTATGGTGCTTTAAAAAAAAAAAAAGTAGCATCTTTAATTTAAAATAATAACTGTATTAAGCAGTTTTTAGGGGTTAAGCTTAGAGGATGTGAGGTGTTAGAAAAAAAAATGGCAATGAAAAGTGCCTTTACATTGCGGTCTATGGGTACTGTGTGTTCACTGTTAATATATATGTATATGCTTATATACATATATATTTATTTGTTAATATGTGTATATACACATATAAACACATAACTATATATGAATACAGTATATTCATATACATATATATTTTACATTATATTTGCCCATCTTACCCCCTTCGTTGCATCTAACGGCATGAAAACGAGGCTCCCATTGGAGACTATGGAAGTGCGCTCTTGTGAGTGAATAAGAGGAAAATTGGACCACATGAAAAGGAATAGAAAAAAAAAAATACAGCTATCTGTCTTCCTGACTGTAGCTAGAGGAGATATATCAACTAAAGTATACAAAATGGCTTCATGAGGCAAATAAAAACATGGCTACCACTATACAAAACTAAAATCCAAACAGCTAGATCACATCAGACACATTCTGTGCAAAGAAAGACAAAATTAATCATTATGAGATGAAAGATAACACATAATTTCTAACTGACATAAGAGGGAGAGACAGTGAGAAGGCAAAGCAATAAAACTGAGCAGTGAAATAAATGAGGTCAAAACAATCAGTATAATATCTATACTATAATTGCGTTTGTAATGTCCGTCGCTGTTGGCAGTTACGCACGCATTCTCAATGGTATATCTGTATAGAATACAATAAAGAAGAAGGCGCCAACATAGTGTGAATCTGTATTGAAAGTTGTTCACTCCCCACACATATATGGTACTTACGAGAAGTAAAGCACTTGAGAAGTGCTACATCGACTTTCTGGAGCATTAACAGCTGTCCAGGTAGCTGATCTCTCGTCCTCAAAGTGAGCTCCTAATACTGTGTACGGTCTGCAGCAATTTGCAGCTTGAACCCTTTCACCTGCTCCTTTCTCTCGCTGTGTAATATGAGAGATGCCCAAACCAGGTGGGCTGGTAGCTATGATCGGATTTAAAGTGTTTGTTAAAATAACGATTCCTGTAACATATATCACTCAGCCGTGATCAGATATGGTTAAAAACAAATGTTTATTTCATAAACATATATCATGTCATTAGATTTTCTTCTTTTATACCCTTTCTTGCCAGCCACGCTGTGGAGTACTTGGACGCGTGTGATGGAGCATTGTTCTGCATGACAATCATGTTTTTCTTGAAGGATGCAGACTTCTTCCTGTACCACTGCTTGAAGAAGGTGTCTTCCAGAAACTGGCAGTAGGACTGGGAGTTGAGCTTGACTCCATCCTCAACCCAAAAAGGCCCCACAAGCTCATCTTTGATGATACCAGCCCAAACCAGTACTCCACCTCCACCTTGCTGGCGTCTGAGTCGGACTGGAGCTCTCTGCCCTTTACCAATACAGCCACGGGCCCATCCATCTGGCCCATCAAGACTCACTCTCATTTCATCAGTCCATAAAACCTTAGAAAAATCAGTCTTGAGATATTTCTTGGCCCAGTCTTGACGTTTCAGCTTGTGTGTCTTGTTCAGTGGTGAAATAAACATTTGTTTTTAACCATATCTGATCACGGCTGAGTGATATATGTTACAGGAATCGTTATTTTAACAAACACTTTAAATCCGATCATAGCTACCAGCCCACCTGGTTTGGGCATCTCTCATATTACACAGCGAGAGAAAGGAGCAGGTGAAAGGGTTCAAGCTGCAAATTGCTGCAGACCGTACACAGTATTAGGAGCTCACTTTGAGGACGAGAGATCAGCTACCTGGACAGCTGTTAATGCTCCAGAAAGTCGTTGTAGCACTTCTCAAGTGCTTTACTTCTCGTAAGTACCATATATGTGTGGGGAGTGAACAACTTTCAATACAGATTCACACTATGTTGGCGCCTTCTTCTTTATTGTATTCTATACAGATTTGCCACGTTTGAATTGCCTTCATTTTTGGAAGAAGTCTTATGCTGCCATACCATCAACTTTGGACTTTTTGGGTCACACACCTGATACCGGTTTGATTGACATTTTTGTATATGAGTTTATCTCACACCACCCAGTGTGTGGGACATATATTGTTGTGTTTTTGCACTTGTATTTGATTATTTACACATAATCATTTGCTCACATTTGTTTTATTTATGTTTAAGGGAACATATCTGATCTTTGTTGTTTTTGGGCGCTGCTGATTTATCACACTTTTTGTATTCTCAATGGTATGTTGGCAGCGTGAGGCAGCCAACAGAATGTTGGCTGCGCGCGCAGCCAAAAGAATTCACCTGGATGCAGTGAAGCTGCATTTCGGTGGATTCCGAAAACTTTGGTGGATTCTTTCACCACCATGTCATTTTCGGAATCCACCAGGATGCAGCTTTGCTGCATCCAGGTGAATTATTTTGGCTGCGCTGTGAATTCTTTTGGCTGCACATAAGCTGCATCCCAGTGGATTCCAAAAATGGCAGGGTGGTGCCACCCTGCCATTTTCGGAATCCACCAAGATGCAGCGAAGGCAAATAGAGCATTACAAAAAAAACACCGCCTGCACGAAGTATAAAAAAAAAATACCCGAACCTCCCACACGAAGTATCAACACATACACTGCAAACCCACACATCGCAAAATAATAAAGTAATTAACCCCTTAACCATCAACCACCCACATCGCAATAAACCTAATTACCCTATTAACCCCTAAACTGCAAAACCCCCACATCGCAATAAACATAATTAACCTATTAACCCCTAAACCGCAAAACCCCTCCATCGCAATAAACCTATTTACCCTATTAACCCCTAAACCCCCACATTGCAATAAACCTAATTACCCTATTAACCCCTAAACCACAAAATCCCCATATCGCAATAAACATAATTAACCTATTAACCCCTAAACCGCAAAACCCCCCATCGCAATAAACCTTGTTACTCTACTAACCCCTTAAACCGCCAAAACCCACAACACAAATAACTAATTAAATTACTAAGCCCCCTAACCTAATACCCCCTAAATTAACAGAAATTACCTAAACTAAAAAATACTAAAGTTAAAAAAAATAAGAAAGCTAAGATTACAAAAAATAAAAAAGGCTAACATTACAGAACATAAAAAAAACAAATTACCAAAGTTTACAAAATTAAACCTAATCCCTATGAAAATAACCCCCCCAAATAAAAACACCCCCTAATCTAAGAATAAACTACCAGTAGCCCTTAAAAGGGCTTTTTGCAGGGCATTGCCCCAAGATAAACAGCTCTTTTACATTCAAAATACACAAAGTCCCCCTAACAGTAAAACCCCCCACCCACCAAAATAAAAAACCTAACACTAAAAAACCTAAACTACCCATTGCCCTGAAAAGGGCATTTGTTGGGCATTGACCTTAAATGGACATTTAGCTCTTTTACAAACTGCCCACCCTAATCTAAATGAAGTCTTCTTCCAAACGACGTCCTCTTCTTTCTTCTTCCAGGAACAATCTGGCGCTAAGCAAAGGCCAGAGCTGAAGACCGGTGACCCTGGAACTGAAGACCGGCGACCCTGGAACTGAAGACCGGCAACCACTGAGCCATGGAGAGTTGAGGATCTTCTTCTTCCGATCGTCGCCGTACACTAAATAGTGAATTCAAGGTACGAGATTAAAGATGGCATCCCTTGAATTCCTATTGGCTGATTTGATTCTTCAAATTCAAATCAGCCAATAGGATGAGAGCTACTCAAATCCTATTGGCTGTTCAAATCAGCCAATAGGATGAGAGCTACTGAAATTCTATTGGCAATTCAAATTGAATTTGAAGAATCAAATCAGCCAATAGGAATTCAAGGGACGCCATTTTTAATCACGTACCTTGAATTCACTATCCAGTGTACGGCGGCGATCGTATGAAGAGGATCCTCCACGCTCCATGACGCTGCGGTCGCCAGTCTTCAGTTCCAGGATCGCCGGTCTTCAGTTCCAGGGTCGCCGGTCTTTGGACGTCAGCTCCGCCCTCCGTTCTGCGCCGGATGTTCCTGGAAGAAGAAAGAAGAGTTTGCCGCGTGGAAGAAGACTTCACCACATGGGACAGGACCTTCTCCGCCGGACTTAAGGAATGGTGAGTACCAACCTGGGGGTTAGACTTATTTTTTTTTTATTTATTTATTTATTTTTTTAACTTAGGTTTAATTTTTTTAATTTTTGGGGGTTAGACTTAGGGTTTTTTAAAAAAAAAAAATTAAGATTAGTGATGGGCAGCAAAAGAGCTGAATGCACTTTTAAGGGCAATGCACATACAAATGCCCTTTTCAGGGCAATGGATACTTTAGGTTTTTTAGTGTTAGGTTAATTTATTTTGGGGGGTTTGGTGGGTGGTGGGTTTTACTGTTAGGGGGAATTTTTGGTAACTGCAAAAGAGCTGTTTAACTTAGGGCAATGCCCTACAAAAAGCCCTTTTAAGGGCTATTGGTAGTTTAGCATTAGATTAGGGGGTGTTTTTATTTTTTTTTTGGGGGGGGGGGGCTTTTTAATTTTCATAGGGATTAGGTTTAATTTTTTTATTTTTTTCTGTAGTTCAATTTTTTTTATTAACAACACATAGACTGACATCTGGGCATAGTATAATTATATAGTATAATTTTATAAACAGAAGGATAAAGAAAAAGAATAGGGAGAATAGCCCAATTAAAACTATGGGTGTATACGCTTCTTGTATAAAATGTATGGTAAAATACCATTTGTTGTGAATTTATTTTCTGCTCTCTGGCTGACAATTACAAAATACATATATCTTCCCCATAAGGCAATGTTTCCCAACTCCACTCCTCAGGACCCTTAACAAGCCAGATATTTATTACATCTTAAAGGGACACTGAACCCCATTTTTTTCTTTTAGGATTCAGATTGAGCATGCAATTTTAAGCAACTTTCTAATTTACTCCTATTATTAAATTGTCTTCATTCTCTTGGTATCTTTATTTGAAATGCAAGAATGTAAGTTTAGATGCCGGTCCATTTTTGGTGAACAACCTGGGTTGTTCTTGCTGATTGGTGGATAAATTCATCCACCGATAAACAAGTGCTTTCCATGGCACTGAACCAAAAAAATAGCTTAAATGTCTTTTTTTTTTTTAATAAAGAAAGCAAGAGAACGAAGAAAAATTGATAATAGGAGTAAATTAGAAAGTTGCTTAAAATTGCATGCTCTATCTGAATCACGAAAGGAAAAATTTGGGTTCAGTGTCCCTTTAACTAGAGCACAGGTGAAATAATCCGCTGATGGGTCAGTTGATTATTTTACCTGTGTTCTAGTAAAGATATTGGCCCCTATTTATCAAAGGTCTTGTGGACCTGATCTGACAGTGCGGATCAGGTCCGCAAGACCTCGCTAAATGCGGAGAGCAATACGCTCTCCACATTTAACATTGCACCAGCAGCTCACAAGAGCTTCTGGTGCAACGCCGCCCCCTGCAGACTCTCGGTCAATGGACCGCCAGCAGGGGGTGTCAATCAACCCGATCAAACTCGATCGGGTTGTATTGTGGTGATGTGTGTCCGCCTGCTCAGAGCAGGCGGACAGGGTTATGGAGCAGCAGTCTTTGTGACCGCTGCTTCATAACTGCTGTTTCTGGCGAGCCTGCAGGCTCGCCAGAAACACGGGGCATCAAGCTCCATTCGGAGCTTGATAGATAGGCCCCATAATGACTATCTGGCCTGTTAATAGTCCTGAAGGGAATGCTGCCCTATTGTACATGGGTTCATGCTAATACCACTTTTTTTTTCCTTAGATGTTTATTTTTAATGCTTATTCTTAGAAAGCTTTGTACAAAAGTTATAAATGTTTTGGGTTTTTTGTGTATGTTTGTGATGAACATTTAAGTCCTGGAAAATATGTTGTTTGATCTGTAGCAGCAAGTCAATGTTTTTTTGTTCTCAGGCATAAACTTTAAGAACATTTATTCTTGAATAATATTGTAGAATCAAATTTATGTTTTTGTTCCTTAGATGTAATCGTTTGTCAGTGTTATATATCTTGTTCCTCAGAGGTACGGATTACACATACAGATACTTTTTGGAGGTATTGTTACTGATCTGAAATATCAAGTCAATATTGTTGTCTTTTAGATACAAATTGTGTGTACAATTATTCCTGAAAGGTATTAGATACTCGTGATCTGTATTATCTAAGCAATGATTTTAATTCTCAGGTATATGAACAATTATTCCTGAAAATTGGTATTCTTGGTCTGTTATATTACATCAATGGCTGCATTCAAATCCTTTAGAGTCAGACTTGTGAAAAAATTGCATTTTGCTTAATTTCTATAACATTCCAATCCATTAGACACTAGGTGGAATTAGCTAAGATACCTGAATTATAAATGCAATATATGTGGTTTTCTTGGATTGGGTAAGCCTGCAAAAGATGTACTGTAATAAGCAGCCTGTTATCTCCCAATCATCTGCACAGTTACAGTACACAGAAGCAAAATATGTATAGTTAAAGGGATATTCTAGTTTAAAAATAAAGTGTTCTGTTTTAAAAAAAATATATCAGGAGATGCTTAAAGGGACATGAAACCCAAAATGTTTCATGATTCAGATAGAGAATACAATTTTAAGCAACTTTACAATTTACTTCTATTATCTAATTTGTTTCATTCTCTTGGTATCAATTGTTGAAGGAGCAGCAATGCACTACTTGTTTCTAACTGAACACAGCCAATGACAATCGGTGTATACATATGCAGCCACCAATCAGCAGCTAGAACCTAGGTTCTTTCCTGCTCCTGAGCTTGCCAAGATAAACCTTTCAGCAAAGGATAACAAGACAAGGAAGACAATTAAATAATAGAAGTACATTGGAAAGTTGTTTAAAATTGTATTCTCTATCTGAATCATGAAAGAAAAAGTTTGGGTTTCATGCCCCTTTAAAGAGTTTCATTCACAATCTCTTCTTTACAACAAGGCCCCTTGACAAACTCCCAAGCATCTTTGCATTTAGCCCATACTCAAACCTACATTTTCCAGATGAGAATAAGGCCAGTGATTGAAGCATAAAACATCATTACATTAATATTACATTAATAGTACTTTTATTCCTCTCAAGTTAAACAGTCTACCATATGTCTCAACATTTCCAGGAGGCTTTCCAGAACAGGAGCCAGGTGTGGAGTCAGTGCATCTCATGGGCGAAGTCAGACAGTTCCTGGAAATGAGCACAATTACCCTGATGAGGAAGCATGCACATGAAATTTACCTTAAAGGGACACTGAACCCAATTTTTTCTTTCATGATTCAGATAGCGCATGCAATTTTAAAGGGAAACTGAACCCACATTTTTTTTCTTTCATGAATGAGATAGAGCATGCAATTTTAAGCAACTTTCTAATTTACTCCTATTATCAATTTTTCTTCATTCTCTTGCTATCTTTATTTGAAAAAGAAGGCATCTAAGCTATTTGTTTGGTTCAGTACCATGGGAAGCATTTGTTCATTGGTGGATACATTTATCCACCAATCTGCAAGAACAACCCAGGTTGTTCACCAAAAATGGGCCGGCATCTAAACTTATATTTTTGCATTTCAAATAAAGATACCAATAGAATGAAGAAAAATTGATAATAGGAGTAAATTAGAAAGTTGCTTAAAATTGCATGCTCTATCTGAATCAAGGAAGAAAAAAATTGGGTTCAGTGTCCCTTTAAGCAACTTTCTAATTTACGCCAAATATTAATTTTTCTTCATTCTCTTGCTATCTTTATTTGAAAAGCAAGAATGTAAGTTTAGAAGCCGGACCATTTTTGGTTCACAACCTGGGTTGTCCTTGCTGATTGGACTGCACCAATAAACCAGTGCTGTCCAAAGATCTGAACCAAAAATTGTCTGGCTCCTTAGTTTAAATGCCTTCTTTTTCAAATAAAGATATCAAGAAAATGAAGAAAAATTGATAATAGTTGTAAAATAGAAAGTTGCTTAAAATTGCCTGCTCTATCTGAATCACAAAAGAAAAAAAAATTGGGTTCAGTGTCCCTTTGAACACTGTTCAAAGAGTTTTGGGTAGATTTGTGCCGAAGCGAATAATATTTTTCAAACAAATCAATCGGAATAAATAATATGTAAAATTAGCTTTTCAGAATATTCGTCAGCTGCACCGTTGGGTATTCATTTTGTTTACAATGAAATGAATACTAAATATTCAGGGAACATTTACATTTATTTTTATTTAAACAAATGTAAATGTTCCTTTGCTGCAGGTTGAAAAGTTCACCTGTAGCCTTTATACTTTAAATCAAAAACACAAAAAACAATGGCACTACTTTTAAAACACTCTCCCTCTTATAAATGAATCATGCTATTAGTGTGTAAATATCCACCCTACATTTGTAATATGTGTTATTTCAAGGGAGTGGTACTGTGTACCAATCAGAAATCAACTTAAAGGGAAAAGAAAAAGGAACCCTAATAAAGCGGTACACTTATTAGCACTCTGGTTTATAGGATTAGAGGCTGTAATGTGATTAAAACATAACTTTATTGATTAATATAAAATTGAGGATGAAAAACCCATATAAAAACCTGGGAACAAATTAGCCACTTACATTCATCATAAGACCCTCTGGATCTGCAATTATCAATTATAGTGTAGCCGGCTAAAAATAAATATTGCCTTGTAATCCAAAGAATATTATCTGTACTTTAGAATATAAGCAATATTGTATGACTTATTATTGGGTGACAGCGGTAACACACATATACATGTTACATAATGGAATGTCAACTCTACAGCTGCTTGCGTTAATCGCGTTATCCTGTCCTTAATTCAATATTTGTTACAGAAACGAGAAACGTCAATTATGTGTGTTGAAACTCTATACTATATTAAATAAATATAAATTCCGCTTAGGTTGTAATACAAGGTTGATCTACAGTTAAACCACAGTAATGCTGCAAAGGAAGTATCCCCAAAATTTATGTTGTCAAGGATTACAAGTGGCTAAAGAAAACCTATTAAAATAGGAAGGTGTCCCCAATCCTTTCCACCATTGCCCTGACACTTTTCGCCTTCGTCAAAAACCTTTATACTTGCCTATAGCGCACTGGAGAGCCACCCTAACCCTTCTTCACCAAGCCCAGGGACAAAGGAGGTTTAGAGTGTGCTAAGCCTTCTATTAACACGGCCTGGGGCTCTGTGAAGAAGTGTTGGATTTGCATGGTTCTCCAATGCACTATAGGTAAGAATTCTAACTTTAAAGGTAATTTAAAGGAAACAACATTATACTAATGAATTTCATTAGTACATACTGTATTTGATTTCTTTAGATTTAGTTTTTGCATTCATTTGGATATTCATTTATGAAAACGAAATGAAAATCCATATTTTTGTTACAAATATGCATTCGTAATTAAACAAATGCACAAGCCTAGATTTGGGTATACTTTCCCACTATTTTCCATGGTCGTTGTGCCTTAACGTCTAGTACTGAGACACATACGTTTTGGTCAATGTTTGGCAGGGATAAAGCAATACTTAGTAAAGTGAACATAGTGCTAATTCTTATTTAGCAGACAAAATTTAAAAAGTGCAAAATGAGAAAATTAATTCAATGAATACTGCCAAGGGATGTTAATCATTTAACACTTTACAGTGGAATAAAATTAATTAACGGTAACTATATAAATATGGACTGTGATTAACCCCTTAGGCAATTAGATTATTTTCTTTTTTGCATTTTGCACATCCCTTTAACAATAAAATCCCTGTACCTAATGCATTATTAAAACTCATAGATACTATTTGACCTTGATTTTTTTTTTCATTTTGTGTTTATAAATGTAATGGAATGTTTTTTGTTTAAACTATAATCTAACTACTAAATGTGCTTATCACTGTTTCCAGGACACTGGAGACATATTTTCATCAACTTTAAGTGCTGTGCTATTTATCTTCAATTATTGTAATGTCTGAAATATGTTAAAAATGAATAAAATGTGTCATTCTATACATTTACATCAAGATAAAATATATCACATATTTTGGTTTATAAGGATCACTACTTTGTACTGATTCTTTTAAATAATATTTCTTCCAAACACCTTTGCCAAATACCTCACCTCACAGCTCACTCCCTTGTGCATCTACTAACAGTTATGGGTGTGCCATCTTTTTAAAGCTCAGTTGTGCCATACTCGGAAAAGAAACTTCCTAAGGAGGAGGGGGTTTCTAATTGAGCTCTTATGATTAATATGGCAAAAGCAAGCATCTGCCCCAGTAGGTTCCAGGGTGTTTTTCTAAAGCACCTATGACCTCCCATAATCTGCAACAAGCAGTATAAGACATGTTTTTCCAATAAAGTGTCTCACATACCTGTTAGAAGAAGGTAATGGTCTTACAAATGGCAATCACCTACCTAGTGTACTGTTTTGGCAGCAGCAACAAGAACAACACTCTATAGTCTAAAAAACAGACAGGAGAGTGCGATTCCTTGTTGCTGCTACCTAAACAGGGTTTGAACTATAAAATATATTGCATATAGGAGCCAGTGCTACAGCTTCTGATTGGCTTACCACCTGGCTCTAAGAAAGTAACAAAAAAACTTTAAAAAAACTTTAGGAGCTGGGTGGTCAGTGAAGTGTAGTGGTTGCCACACAAAGGGGGCTACAATTATATATTAAAATCACAATTAAGCAGAGGAAGAGCCATCAAGGAATTAACATGGTGTAATAATCTATAGATACTTTATTTCATGCAATTTAGTTTCTCTTTAAGCACATCATTTTAAAGATTACAATTTTCCGGTGTTCCTTCCTACAGCCAAAACAAGCCACTTAAAAGAATAAACAGTGCTGCAATGACACATTCACACACTTTTGAAACAAGAGATTTAAACCAAACGAGTATGTGTGGGTCTGTATTAGTGTGTGTGTAAAATTAAAGGGAAGTGAAACACATTTTTTTTCTTTCATAATCCAGATAGAGGAATACAATTTTAAGCAACTTGCCAATTTACTTCTATTATCTTATTTGCTTCATTCTCTCGGTATCCTTTGTTGAAAAAGCAGCAATGCATTACTGGGAGCTAGCTGAAAACAGCTGAACACATAACAGGAGACATAACAGGAGACATATGTGCTGCCACCAATCAGCAGCTCTCAAGCCTATCTAGGTATCTATTTCAACAAAGTATACCAAAAGAACAAAACACATTAGATAATAAACGTACATTAGTAAATTGTTTAAAATCCCTTTGTGATTTGCCGACTTTAGAATTTTTTTTATTAAAGAGAGAAAGATGTGGCAGGTATGTAAAAAGTTATCATTGCACATAAGTTCAAATGATCTGATGTTTTAATACAGCTAAATGGAAGAAAACATTGTTCATGTCAGTATCCCTCTATACTTGAATATGAAACTGATAAGGTGAAAAAAGTTTAAATAATGAAAAGGGCGCCCTTTATCACGCACGCTTTTTGTTGTTGTGCTGAAGCGACAGTCTTCTAAGGTAGAATATTATGCTGTTGCCATAATGTTACGTTTATAGATAAACAGAGCAGTGCGTTGGAGGAAAGGGCATGAACTTCAGTTACATACTTTTGTTTCTCTGGCAATTAACTCTTTTAAAAGTGGCTACAAATAGTGACTTAAAGGGATATGAAACCCAAAAATGTTCTTTTGTGACTCATACAGAGCATATCATTTTTAGAAAGTTTCCAATTTACTACTCAAATTTGCTTAGTTCCCATGATATTCTGTGTTGGAGAGATACCTAGGTAGGCATCTAGAGTACTACATGGCAGGAAACAGTGCTGCCATCTAGTGCTTTTGCAAATGGATAACGAATTTGCAAAACTGCTGCCATATAGTGCTCCAGAAGGGAGCCGGCTCCTAAGCATACGTCCCTGCTTTTAAACAAAAGATACCAAGAGTACAAAGTAAAATTGATAATAAAAGTAAATTAGAAAGTTGATTAAAATCAAATGCTTTAGCTGTATCATGAAATACATTTTTTGGGTTTCATATCCTTTTAACTAGAAAACTCTTGTCACCAACAACTAACTGTTTTATTATCTAATTCTTTACTCTTTAGAGGATGTCTGTGTTTGAGGGAAAGTTGCACAATTAACCTTTCATGCTTTGATCACTTACAATCTTGTTATTTTCTCATATTCACCTAGTGTTTGGAGATAAAACTCAGGTATAAATTTCTTCTTTAAAACGAGCCTGAAAGATCTGTCAAGACCTTATGGACTAAGCATAGATTTATTTTATCAGTTCATAAAATCAAAATATAAATCATTTGTTTGCAGAGCAAAGATATAACTTTCTATTAATATCACTCAATAGTCAATAGCTGGCCATAGACATCATACTCAGCCCTAATCTGTTGTATGTTCCATTGTTGACTTTTCAGTCATTGTAACCTACATTCTTGTAATGTCACACAGTTCTCGTCTGAAGTTATGCCAGGGGTTTCTTCATAGCTGAATGCTTCTTAGTACCAGTTTAGTGGTTGGTTTCAGTCCCATCCAACAGCTGAGGTGTTACGTGCCAGTGAAATAAAAAAAAACAATCCTCACCTTACTAAAGAAATGTAAACGATTTCTGTACATTAGAAGCTCTCACAAGACGGGTTTTACTTTCACTTTGTATTAATAAATAAATTGCAGTATTTCTAATGTATTTATTATTTGCTTCAGTTATACTACATATATCAGTTTACCCGAGTTTTTGTGTTGAAAATACTGTAGTGCTTGGAACATTCATATTTAGTGATATGATTTTTTTTTAAGGTTTTGATTTATGTATTTTCAACAAAAAATATTTATATTGTTAATTGCTTAGTTTCCAAGAGTTTTATAAGTGCGTTAAAGGGACATGAAACCCACATTTTATTTTTATCGTTCAGATAGATCATACAGTTTTAATAACTATTATGTCATTTGCTTCCTTCTCTTGGTATGCTTTGTTGAAAGAGCAGTAATGCATTACTGTGAGCTGGCTATAAGCCAATGACAAGTGACATATATGTGCAGCCACCAAGCAGCAGCATCTGAGCCTAGGTATACTTTTAAAAAAAGGATGCAAAGAGAACAAAACAAATTAGATTATTTATATATATATATATATATATATATATATATATATATATATATATATATATATATATATATATATATATATATATATATATTGGAAAGTTATTTTAAATTGCATGTTCTATCTGCATCATAAAAGAAAAAAAATCTGGTTTCATGTCTCTTTAAGCACTAAGTGCCCAAAGTTGTTTATGCTTATTTAGACTATGAATTGCTTGCTTGCATAAATGTGGAACTCGTATTGCTGTATTGTGTATCTAGGGACTATTTCAATTGTTGTAAGCTTTTTGGGAAATTGCAGTAATAAACGTTAAAAAAAAAAAAAAAATTACAATTAGTGCATCCTTGGTCATAACTGTGCTCTAATTTTTGTTGCACGCTATTCTTTGTCTAAGTTTGCATACATAGATTTTTTTGGCTGCTAGTACATTTTGTGAATACAGGAAGTTTGTGGGTTTGTTTTTTTCTTTTCTTTTTTTCTATTTTATTTATTTTCTTTGCCACATAAATACAACATCTGGAAAACCTGTAATTCATCATAATTAATATGTACTTTACATATATACTTGTTCTTACAATGCTATGAATGTCCTAGGACCTAGGTGACATTAACCTAGATAGGTCTGTACTTTAGTAACAGAAAATCATCACAGAGACTTTCCTCATTAGATGAACAAATAAAGGAGACTCAGAGGCCCATTTATCAAGCTCCAAATGGAGCTTGAGGGCCCGTGTTTCCGGCGAGCCTGCATGCTCACCAGAAACACCAGTTATGAAGCAGCGGTCTAAAGATCACTGCTCCATAACCCTGTCCGCCTACTTTAAGCAAGGCAGACAGAGATCGCCACAATTCAACCCGATTGAGAACGATTGGGTTGATTGACACCCCCTGCTGGTGGCTAATTGGCCGCTAATCTGCAAGGGGTGGCATTGCACCAGGAGCTCACAAGAGCTGCTGGTGCAATGCTGAATATGGAGAGCGTATTGTTGTCCGCATTCAGCAAGGTCTGTCGGACCTGATCCGCACTGTCGGATCAGGTTCGACAGACCTTTGATAAATAGGCCTCTCAGACTCAAGTTCCATGAGAACAGCTTCCCATAAATAATAACAGGGCTGTATGCAATGTTGCTTCCAGGATTGGCTCTATACTTGGACCAGGCTGAACCTTGTGATTCAGGAGGCATTTGACACGGGAGGCATTGAGGATTCCGGCCCATAGTGCTTTTAAGAGAAATGTCTATCATACAGGGAGTGCAGAATTATTAGGCAAGTTGTATTTTTGAGGATTAATTTTATTATTGAACAACAACCATGTTCTCAATGAACCCAAAAAACTCATTAATATCAAAGCTGAATATTTTTGGAAGTAGTTTTTAGTTTGTTTTTAGTTTTAGCTATTTTAGGGGGATATCTGTGTGTGCAGGTGACTATTACTGTGCATAATTATTAGGTAACTTAACAAAAAACAAATATATACCCATTTCAATTATTTATTTTTACCAGTGAAACCAATATAACATCTCAACATTCACAAATATACATTTCTGACATTCAAAAACAAAACAAAAACAAATCAGTGACCAATATAGCCACCTTTCTTTGCAAGGACACTCAAAAGCCTGCCATCCATGGATTCTGTCAGTGTTTTGATCTGTTCACCATCAACATTGCGTGCAGCAGCAACCACAGCCTCCCAGACACTGTTCAGAGAGGTGTACTGTTTTCCCTCCTTGTAAATCTCACATTTGATGATGGACCACAGGTTCTCAATGGGGTTCAGATCAGGTGAACAAGGAGGCCATGTCATTAGATTTTCTTCTTTTATACCCTTTCTTGCCAGCCACGCTGTGGAGTACTTGGACGTGTGTGATGGAGCATTGTCCTGCATGAAAATCATGTTTTTCTTGAAGGATGCAGACTTCTTCCTGTACCACTGCTTGAAGATGGTGTCTTCCAGAAACTGGCAGTAGGACTGGGAGTTGAGCTTGACTCCATCCTCAACCTGAAAAGGCCCCACAAGCTCATCTTTGATGATACCAGCCCAAACCAGTACTACACCTTGCTGGCGTCTGAGTCGGACTGGAGCTCTCTGCCCTTTACCAATCCAGCCACGGGCCCATCCATCTGGCCCATCAAGACTCACTCTCATTTCATCAGTCCATAAAACCTTAGAAAAATCAGTCTTGAGATATTTCTTGGCACAGTCTTGACGTTTCAGCTTGTGTGTCTTGTTCAGTGGTGGTCGTCTTTCAGCCTTTCTTACCTTGGCCATGTCTCTGAGTATTGCACACCTTGTGCTTTTGGGCACTCCAGTGATGTTGCAGCTCTGAAATATGGCCAAACTGGTGGCAAGTGGCATCTTGGCAGCTGCACGCTTGACTTTTCTCAGTTCATGGGCAGTTATTTTGCGCCTTGGTTTTTCCACACGCTTCTTGCAACCCTGTTGACTATTTTGAATGAAACGCTTGATTGTTCGATGATCACGCTTCAGAAGCTTTGCAATTTTAAGAGTGCTGCATCCCTCTGCAAGATATCTCACTATTTTTGACTTTTCTGAGCCTGTCAAGTCCTTCTTTTGACCCATTTTGCCAAAGGAAAGGAAGTTGCCTAATAATTATGCACACCTGATATAGGGTGTTGATGTCATTAGACCACACCCCTTCTCATTACAGAGATGCACATCAGCTAATATGCTTAATTGGTAGTAGGCTTTCGAGCCTATACAGCTTGGAGTAAGACAACATGCATAAAGAGGATGATGTGGTCAAAATACAAATTTGCCTAATAATTCTGCACTCCCTGTATGTGGTCCACTAGCTGGGTCTCAGAATGCTGTCTTGTGAAATATCACTACACTGAACTGAGGGCTGCAGGTCTTAACGTGGTGAGACCCTAAATTAAATAAAGCTTATTTTTTTAAGGGATTACATATCAAAAATGCAAAATATGGAGTGTAAATGCAACTTAAATGTATTTGACCTATATATTGGACTTAGTCTCTCTATTCCAAACAGAAATAATAATAAGATATTGAGGTTTTAATTTAAAACAAAACGTTTACTTTATTGGCTCTGGTAAGGCATTGCATCTCTTAGTTATAATGTTTCAGTAAGAGAAGCATATTATGTGATTATTAATCATAGGGATAGAAACAGGTTTATGACTGTCTTATACCAAAGTAGTGGTAGGCCACATATATGGCTAGCATAGAGGTGATAAAGGAGACATTTTAGAGTAATGGAATAGGGGAGAGATGTTAAATGTGTAAGTATAAAGAGAACGCAGGCATTTACATTTTATTTGATAGTGAAATTAGAGGGCAAGCTTAGTGAATTAAAGAATAAGTACCTTGTATGTTTTTGCCTGTATGTAAGAGACTCTTAGGGGCCGATTTATCAAGCTCGCCGGAAACATAAGTTATGAAGCAGCGGTCTAAAGACCGCTGCTCCATAACTTGTCCGTCTGCTCTGAGGCCGCGGACAGAAATCAACCCGATCGAATACGATTGGGTTGATTGACACCCCCTGCTTGTGGCCGATGGGCCGCAAATCTGCAGGGGTTGGTATTGCACCAGCAGTTCACAAGAACTGCTGGTGCAATGATAAATGCTGACAGCGTATGCTGTCGGCATTTATCGATGTGCAGCAGACATGATCCGTTATATCGTATTATGTCCACTCTCACATTAATAAATAGACCCCTTAGGATTTTTCAGAATAAGGGATAAAATTAACCACTACAATGACCAAGACATGACATGCAAATAGCAAGCAACGTAGAAACAAAGTTGGATTGGCCTACCCGGATACCAGGAGATTTTTCGGTGGGCTGCAGCAGTAGGTGATGGCCAGCTAAAGTTTCTCCTCTGAGCTATACATATTAAGGTCACAAAGTGTTTCCTTGTAAGTTTGTATTTCCTAGACCTTGTACCATTTTTCTAGCTCTCCTTTGAATGGTTTCTAGTATCAAATTAACACACTGTTTTGAGTGTCTTCTCCAGATCACACCATGGATAACCATTTTGACATTATGAAAGGGAGCCATGAACTAAGGACCAGATTACAATTGGAGCATTATTTAATGCTCCTGCTCAAGCGTTAACTGCGCTAAAAGTAAGCTTTTTGTGCACTAACCTGACAAGTGTAAAAAGCTTAATTAACAATATTGTGCATGCTTTTGTATTCCCCTGTAGAAGTCAACAGAGCAAATAAAAGTGAAAAAAACAAACAACTAACACCCTACTTGCGTGCAAACCCGATCGCATATTCTCAAGTGCGCTAACCCGACATGAAGATATGAATATTTAACATTCCAATGTTCTTCATATAGAAGAATATGTTCTATTTATTCATAAATCCATATATATATATATATATATATAATATATATATATATATATATATTTGGTACAGTATATATTTAAACCTATATATATATATATATATATATATATATATATATATATATATATATATATATATATATATATATATATACACATGATTATATATAGTAATATTTATTTATAAATACATAGAACATATTATGCTATGTATAGAACATTGCAATGTGAAATATTAACAGTAAATACACAGTATACCACTTTATTTAAAATGAATATTGCATAAATATGTTTTTACATGTTTTCATCTACTTAACTGGAAAGGGCTCTAATGCACTTCTATATATGTCTATGTGTGTGTACGTATGTATTTATGTGTTTATATGTGTGTGTAAATACATATATACACATATAAATACATATGTACACATATATATAAACCAGTGACGTGCAGTGAAGTCTGAGGCTGGTGAGGCACTTGCTATGATATGCCCGACAAACCCATATATGAACCACCTAATAGATGTAGCTTAACCCCTTAACGACCGAGGACGTGCAGGGTACGTCCTCTAAAAAATGTCAGTTAACGACCAAGGACGTACCCTGCACGTCCTCAGTCTGGAAAGCAGCTGGAAGCGATCCTGCTCGCTTCCAGCCGCTTTCCGGTTATTGCAGTGATGCCTCGACATCGAGGCATCCTGCAATAACACTTTCTGGCCATCCGATGCAGAGAGAGCCACTCTGTGGCCCTCTCTGCACCGGACATCGATGGCCGGTATCGTTGGTGGGTGGGAGCCGACTTGGGAGGCGGGTGGGCGGCCATCGGTGAGCTCTGTAAGGTGGAGGGGGCGGGATCGGCGGCGGAGCCTTCGTGGGCACGCACAGGTGCGCGCGCGTGCACGGGGGGTGGCGGGCGGGCGCGTGCACGGGGCGGGAGCGGGTGGGAACCGCTACACTACAGAAAAAAAGTTAGAAATAAAGTGTAAGAAAAAATTAAATAAACATTTTTTTTCAAAGCATCTAAGGGATCTGGAAGGGGTGGGGGGTTGGTATGGGGGGGGGAAGCTACACTACAGAAAAGGGACATTTTTTTTATAAAACACATATTTTTCACTAAAATGGGTACTGGCAGACAGCTGCCAGTACCCAAGATGGTGCACATTAAGTCAGAGGGGGAGGGTTAGAGAGCTGTTTGGTGGGGGATCAGTGAGGTTGGGGGCTAAGGGGGATCCTACACAGAAGCATATGTAAATATGCTAAAAAAAATGCACAAAAAAGCCCAAATTTTCCTTTTATTTTAGTACTGGCAGAGTTTCTGCCAGTACTTAAGATGGCGGGGACATTTGTGGGGTAGGGGAGGGAAGAGAGATGTTTGGGAGGGATCAGGGGGTCTGATGTTTCAGGTGGGAGGCTGATCTCTACATTAAAG
Source organism: Bombina bombina (assembly GCF_027579735.1). Classification (NCBI taxonomy): domain Eukaryota; kingdom Metazoa; phylum Chordata; class Amphibia; order Anura; family Bombinatoridae; genus Bombina; species Bombina bombina. The sequence goes on from NC_069502.1 coordinate 1,068,745,987, forward strand.
CTAAAATTAACCCTGCAAGCTCCCTACAAGCTACCTACTTAACCCCTTCACTGCTAGCCATAATACACGTGTGATGCGCAGCGCCATTTAGCAGCATTCTAATTACCAAAAAGCAACGCCAAAGTCATATATGTCTGCTATTTCTGAACAAAGGGGATCCCAGAGAAGCATTTACAACCATTTGTGCCATAATTGCACAAGCTGTTTGTAAATGATTTCAGTGAGAAACCTAAAATTGTGAAAAATTTAACGTTTTTTTTTTTAATTTGATCGCATTTGGCGGTGAAATGGTGGCCTGAAATATACCAAAATGGGCCTATATCAATACTTGGGGTTGTCTACTACACTACACTAAAGCTAAAAATACCCCAAAAAGCTCCTTACATGCTCCCTAATTAACCCCTTCACTGCTGGGCATAATACACGTGTGGTGCGCAGTGGCATTTAGCGGCCTTCTAATTACCAAAAAGCAATGCCAAAGCCATATATGTCTGCTATTTCTGAACAAAGGGGATCCCAGAGAAGAATTTACAACCATTTATGCCATAATTGCACAAGTTGTTTGTAAATAATTTCAGTGAGAAACTGAAAGTTTGTAAAAAAAATTGTGAAAAAGTGAACGATTTTTTGTATTTGATCGCATTTGGCGGTGAAATGGTGGCATGAAATATACCAAAATGGGCCTAGATCAATACTTTGGGATGTCTTCTAAAAAAAAATATATATATGTCAATGGATATTCAGGGATTCCTGAAAGATATCAGTGTCCCAATGTAACTAGCGCTAATTTTGAAAAAAAAAATGGTTTGAAAATAGCAAAGTGCTACTTGTATTTATGGCCCTATAAGTTACAAAAAAAGCAAAGAAGATGTAAACATTGGGTATTTCTAAACTCAGGACAAAATTTAGAAACTATTTAGCATGGGTGTTTTTTGGTGGTTGTAGATGTGTAACAGATTTTGGGGTTCAAAGTTAGAAAAAGTGTGTTTTTTTCCATTTTTCCTCATATTTTATAATTTTTTTTATAGTAAATGATAAGATATGATGAAAATAATGGTATTTTTAGAAATTCCATTTAATGGCGAGAAAAACGGTATATAATATGTGTGGGTACAGTAAATGAGTAAGAGGAAAATTTCAGCTAAACACAAACACCGCAGAAATGTAAAAATAGCCTTGGTCCCAAACGGACAGAAAATGGAAAAGTGCTCTGGTCACTAAGGGGTTAAAAAAAGGATTGTGAACAGTACTTAAACTAGCATTGAACTAGAGGTTAAATGACATATAAATATTTGTGTCACTGGCTGTGTGTGCCGTGTGTGACTGTGTATTGATGGTAAAAAGAAATAAAATAATTGCCTGAGAGTAACAGGTGACAGTCAGAAGCCATTTCTGCACTGTGGAGAATCTCTCAGGCAATTATTTTATTTATTTTTACCATCAATACACACACACGGCACACACAGCCAGTGACACAAATATTTATATGTCATTTAACCTCTCTAAACAGCAAATAAAATATAGTTAAAGGGACATGCTCTATTAGAATCATGCAAGTTTTATTTTGACTTTCCTATCCCTTTAAAGGAATATGAAACTCATATTTTTTTCTGTCATGATTCCGATAAAGCAGCAGTTTTAAGCAACTTTCTAATGTACTCCTATTATCATTTTTTTGAGGAGTACATTGGAAATCTGCTTCAAATTACATGCTGTATCTGAATTATGAAATAAAAAAATATTGGTTTCATATCCCTTGAAAATTTTTAACACACACGCTGCTGAGCATATGTAGATATTTTTATTTTCACAAAAAATAAGTAATCAATACTGCAAACACTACTTCTGCCACTATGTGATGCTCAAGACATTAGGTATGCTGTTCAACAAAGGATTAAAAGAGAGTAAATTACATAATAATACAATTACATTAGAAAGTTTGCAATTTTTATCAGAATCATGGAAGTTTAATACTTTAGCCCTGCTACTCATTTTTGCCAAGACAGTTAGCAAGTACGTGGCATGCTAAGTTATGTAAACAGTGCTACTGTTAACCCAAAATTTACCAATGAATATCATTAATTTTTTTTATTTGCGTAAGAAAATAAATGTTTTCAAAATCCAAGGTGTTTAGGGGTCCTAACAATGAATATCATTGTTGCACATTTATTTTATTATTCTATCCCTTGATGTCAGGACTAGACTAGTAAAGCAAAACGAACCAAAAGCTCATAATACAGTAGTATAAACAAATGTGAGTGGGATCACAGCAGTAATGCAACAAGTAATAAAGGAGATTAAGTACACAAAGTTTCAAGGTAACCGTGAGGTAAATATTAGCAAAACATGGTAAAAGTCTGGTAAGGAGGTTTGTGCACAAGCAACAGTTACTTATTAAGCAGGTTAGGCCGAATGAGAGTCTCTTGTTTAAGGCAGCTGGTGCTCAGCAAGCAGAGTAGTCAGAGTGATAGACTTTAGGTAAGTTCATATTCAGGCGGAGTGACAGTCTCTTGTAAAAGCAGTTGTTGCTTAGTAAGCAGGTTAGTCACAATGATATATTTCAGACAAGTTCATATACAGCATATAACTCCAATTTCAGTAACAATGTTGTCCGCTTATCATAGCATAACAGTCATATGGAAAAAGGTTTTGAGTTACCTGTGATCCGTAATGATGGTGTTGCAGAAATACTCACTGAACAGTTTTAGAGTAGCAAAGTAACTGCTCCACGTAACAACTGTGAGTCCTAGAAGCTGAGCACTGTGTGGTTTCACAGCAGACTGAGAGCAGCAGCGCCGCGGCGGTAGATGACGTCAGACAATCCAGGAAGGCAGGAACAGCCGGATAAACGCTCTGTGAATGGTGCTGCAGGTGGCAACAGTCTCTCCTTCACAGTTCTCTTTGCCGCCAGTACTGCGCTGCGCTCAGAATCAAGCTATCTTGCGCATGTGCAGGGAGCCAATCAACAACGGTCACGTTCTCCTGGTGCTGTCAATCACTAGGAGAACATGTCCTCTGATTGGCTCCCTCGCTAAGAGGCACTACGAGTGATGCCTCCTATTGGCCTATTTTTTCCACACTGACGTTCGGTCAGCTTGTGGCAGCCAGTGGGTGGTGTTCTCTTCGTTACTGTGGGATTTAAAAAATGCACCCATGTTACGCAATGGAGAAGTAGAAAAGTACACTGCCTCTCCATAGCGTAACATGGGGAGAAAAAAAAGGTTAATATTTTTTGTTTAGTAGCCAGCAGGTGTCGCTCTAATTATCAAAATATGCACCCATGTTGCGCAATGGAGTATGTAAAGTACACTATCTGCATCTCCATAGCGTAACATGGGGGAGAAAAAAAAAGTAATTTTTTTTTAACACAAATTTTTTTCCATTTATATTAAGTTTAAATTAACTTTGGGGGCCAAAATGGCAGGGGAGGCCCTGCCTCCTATGACTGCACGTCCTTGATATAAACAGTTGTGCTCATAAGTTTACATACCCTGGCAGAATTTATGATTTCTTGGTCATTTTTCAGAGAATATGAATGATAACACAAAAACTTTTCTTTCACTCATGGTTAGTGTTTGGTTGAAGCCATTTATTATCAATCAACTGTGTTTACTCTTTTTAAATCATAATAACAACAGAAACTACCCAAAAAACCCTGATCAAAATTTTAAATACCCTGGTGATTTTGGCCTGATAACATGCACACAAGTTGACACAAAGGGGTTTGAATGGCTATCAAAGGTAACCATCCTCACCTGTGATCTGTTTGCTTGTAATTAGTGTGTGTGTGTGTGTGTGTATAAAGGGTTAATGAGTTTCTGGACTCCTGACAGAACCTTGCATCCAGTGCCTCACTGACGTTTCTGGATTCCGAGTCATGGGGAAAGCAAAAGAATTGTCAAGAGATCTGCGGGAAAAGGTAGTTGAACTGTATAAAACAGGAAAGGGATACAAAAGATATCAAAAATTATGACAAAGTTTGTATAACGCTGCCCAGTGGATAAAGTACTTTGTAAGCATCGGAATGGTGTATACCAGGATACATATAAGGATACATATAACAATGCACAGGTGAGATTAATGCAATGTAGCAATTTGTAACAAACACTTGACACGGCGGTCTTATCACATACTTCACCCGCACACTCGCATTCACCTTAGCCCTTCTTTACCTTTCCGTGAAGGCGGAAGTCTTCCACTTCTCTCGGCTAGGCTCACCTCTGTGTAGACGAAAGGGTAGTCACGCTGTGAAGCACGACCATCACTCTCTCTCCAACTCCGGTTCCACTGCAAGCGTGTGCGGGACTTACCGATCGGATGTGACGTCAGAACCTCCTTCACATTCTCACCGGTCTGTATCCAATCCGTGCTTTGAACTAGGCCAATGCTCCTCTGTATGCCGATATACGCTGGGACTTAATGAAGAGAGTTCCTCTACTCTCAAAGAAAGTATCAAGAAAAAATGTAGCAAAGTCCCAGTTGTGGATAAATAAAAACAGAACTTTATTTGTATCGGATTAAAACATGAAAAAATGTTTGTAAAAACCTAGAAAGGTCTAACGCGTTTCGGCTAGCTCTTGCCGTAATCATAGACCATCATGATGGTCTATGATTACGGCAAGAGCTAGCCGAAACGCGTTAGACCTTTCTAGGTTTTTACAAACATTTTTTCATGTTTTAATCCGATACAAATAAAGTTCTGTTTTTATTTATCCACAACTGGGACTTTGCTACATTTTTTCTTGATACAAAAGATATCCAAGGGATTGAGAATGCAAATTAGCAGTGTTCAAACTCTAATAAAGAACTGGAAAATATATGTTTTATTAGGTAGTGTTATTATGAGTGCAACTGTACTTTGTAATGTATTTTTGATGTGTTTTGTGACACTTTTTTGTTTGTTTTGTGAAACAGTTAACCAGAGCTCTGAGGTTGCGCTAACCTGACGCACCTTAACTTCAATTGCATTCAAGCGACCCTTATTGCTTGCGCATAACTTAGCACTCCACTCATAATCTAGCCCTAAATTGGGTTATCAAGTGCTATAAATAGGACTGGTCTTCAATTTTTTCCAGGGTTGCTTTTTATTCACAGACCAACCATGCGTGGTGAAACAATAATTACAGCCACAACACTTTTTTTAAAAAATATTTTTTTTATTGAGGTTAACATAGCATTTACACAAAAGTCTCATCAACAGGTTACACTTCACAATATACATTATACTGACATGACTTATCATTTTAGGCACCTCATTTTTTGAATCTTGTAGGTTCGCAATGTCCTCAGACAACAGGTCCAATCAAGGGACCAGAAACTAAACAAAGCAATGGTGGGCATGTTAATGGAGATGATAGTAAAAATTGCAGCTTCAGCGTATACAGGGTAAATACAAATTATGGAATGAACACACAACGTCAAAATAGAGAAGTATAAGGAGGGCACCAATGTAACTCTGTAATTCGGCAGTTGATAAAAGTGAGGTGCAGTACAGTCCTCAGTTACTATTTTAAACCGACGGCTAGATTTAGAGTTCTGCGGCCAAAGGGGTGCGTTAGCTATGCGTGCTTTTTTCCCCCCGCACCTTTTAAATACCGCTGGTATTTAGAGTTCACAGAATGGCTGCGTTAGTCTCCAAAAAAGGGAGCGTAGAGCATATTTAACGCCACTGCAACTCTCGATACCAGCGGTGCTTACGGACGCGGCCAGCTTCAAAAATGTGCTTGTGCACGATTCCCCCATAGAAAACAATGGGGCCATTTGAGCTGAAAAAAACCCTAACACCTGCAGAAAAGCAGCGTTCAGCTCCTAACGCAGCCCCATTGTTTTCTATGGGGAAACACTTCCTACGTCTGCACCTAACACCCTAACATGTACCCGAGTCTAAACACCCCTAACCTTACACTTATTAACCCCTAATCTGCCGCCCCCGCTATCGCTGACACCTGCATATTTTTTTAACCCCTAATCTGCCGCTCCATACACCGCCGCTACCTACATTATACCTATGTACCCCTAATCTGCTGCCCCTAACACCGCCGACCCCTGTATTATATTTATTAACCCCTAATCTGCCCCCCACAACGTCGCCTCCACCTACCTACAATAATTAACCCCTAATCTGCCGACCGAACCGCACCGCTACTATAATAAATGTATTAACCCCTAATCTGACTCACTCCCGCCTCAATAACCCTATAATAAATAGTATTAACCCCTAATATGCCCTCCCTAACATCGCCGACACCTAACTTCAAACATTAACCCCTAATCTGCCGACCGGAGCTCACCGCTATTCTAATTAATTTTTTAACCCCTAAAGCTAAGTCTAACCCTAACCCTAACACCCCCCTAAGTTAAATATAATTTTATTCTAACGAAATAAATTAACTCTTATTAAATAAATTATTCCTATTTAAAGCTAAATACTTACCTGTAAAATAAACCCTAATATAGCTACAATATAAATTATAATTATATTGTAGCTATTTTAGGATTAATATTTATTTTACAGGCAATTTTGTATTTATTTTAACCAGGTACAATAGCTATTAAATAGTTAATAACTATTTAATAGTTACTTAGTTAAAATAATTACAAAATTACCTGTAAAATAAATCCTAACCTAAGTTACAATTAAACCTAACACTACACTATCAATAAATAAATTAAATAAAATACCTACAATTATCTACAATTAAACCTAACACTACACTATCAATAAATTAATTAAATACAATACCTACAAATAAATACATTTAAATAAACTAACTAAAGTACAAAAAATAAAAAAGAACTAAGTTACAAAAAATAAAAAAATATTTACAAACATTAGAAAAATATTACAACAATTTTAAACTAATTACACCTACTCTAAGCCCCCTAATAAAATAACAAAGCCCCCCAAAATAAAAAAATGCCCTACCCTATTCTAAATTAAAAAAGTTCAAAGCTCTTTTACCTTACCAGCCCTGAAAAGGGCCATTTGCGGGGCATGCCCCAAATAATTCAGCTCTTTTGCCTGTAAAAAAAAACATACAATACCCCCCCCCAACATTACAACCCACCACCCACATACCCCTAATCTAACCCAAACCCCCCTTAAATAAACCTAACACTAAGCCCCTGAACATCTTCCTAATTATCTTCACCATGCCAGGTTCACCGATCCGTCCACCGAAGTCTTGATCCAAGCCTCCGAAATCTTGATCCAAGCCCAAGCGGGGGCTGAAGAGTGCCGTCCATCCTCCGGCTGAAGTCTTGATCCAAGCGGGCAGAAGAGGACATCCGGACAGGCAAACATCTTCATCCAAGCCGCATCTTCTATGTTCTTCAATCCGATGACGACCGGCTGATCTTCAAGACCTCCAGCGCAGATCCATCCATCTTCACCGACGACTTCCCGACGAATGACGGTTCCTTTAAGGGACGTCATCCAAGATGGCGTCCCTTGAATTCCGATTGGCTGATAGGATTCTATCAGCCAATCGGAAATAAGGTAGGAAAATTCTGATTGGCTGATGGAATCAGCCAATCAGATTCAAGTTCAATCCGATTCGCTGATCCAATCAGCCAATCAGATTGAGATCGCATTCTATTGGCTGATCGGAACAGCCAATAGAATGCAAGCTCAATCTGATTGGCTGATTCCATCAGCCAATCAGAATTTTTCTTACCTTAATTCCGATTGGCTGATAGAATCCTATCAGCCAATCGGAATTCGACGGACGCCATCTTGGATGACGTCATTTAAAGGAACCGTCATTCGGCGAGTAGGCGTCGGTAGAATAGGTTGGATCCGCGTCGGCTGGAAGATGATGGCTCCAGAAGAAAGAAGATTGAAGATGCCGTTGATAGAAGACTTCAGCCGGATCATGGACCTCTTCAGCTCCCGCTTGGTTGAAGACTTCAGCCGGATCATGGACATCTTCAGCCCCCCGCTTGGGCTTGGATCAAGACATCGGAGCCAGGACGGATCGGTGTGATACCCGGCGAGGTGAAGATAAGGTAGGAAGATCTTCAGGGGCTTAGTGTTAGGTTTATTTAAGGGGGGTTTGGGTTAGATTAGGGGTATGTGGGTGGTGGGTTGTAATGTTGGGGGGGTATTGTATGTGTTTTTTTTACAGGCAAAAGAGCTGAATTCTTTGGGGCATGCCCCGCAAAGGGCCCTTTTCAGGGCTGGTAAGGTAAAAGAGCTTTGAACTTTTTTAATTTAGAATAGGGTAGGGCATTTTTTTATTTTGGGGGTCTTTGTTATTTTATTAGGGGGCTTAGAGTAGGTGTAATTAGTTTAAAATTGTTGTAATATTTTTCTAATGTTTGTAAATATTTTTTTCTTTTTTGTAACTTAGCTTTTTTTATTTTTTGTACTTTAGTTAGTTTATTTCATTGCATTTATTTGTAGGTATTTTATTTAATTTATTTATTGATAGTGTAGTGTTAGGTTTAATTGTATTTATTTGTAGGTATTTTATTTAATTTATTTATTGATAGTGTAGTGTTAGGTTTCATTGTAGATAATTGTAGGTATTGTATTTAATTAATTTATTGATAGTGTAGTGTTAGGTTTAATTGTAACATAGGTTAGGATTTATTTTACAGGTAATTTTGTAATTATTTTAACTAGGTAACTATTTAATAGTTATTAACTATTTAATAGCTATTGTACCTTAAAATAATTACAAAGTTGACTGTAAAATAAATATTAATCCTAAAATAGCTACAATATAATTATAATTTATATTGTAGCTATATTAGGGTTTATTTTACAGGTAAGTATTTAGCTTTAAATAGGAATAATTTATTTAATAAGAGTTAATTTATTTCGTTAGATTTAAATTATATTTAACTTAGGGGGGTGTTAGGGTTAGGGTTAGACTTAGCTTTAGGGGTTAATACATTTATTATAGTAGCGGTGAGATCCGGTCGGCAGATTAGGGGTTAATAATTGTAGGTAGGTGGAGGCGACGTTGGGGGCGGCAGATTAGGGGTTAATAAATATAATATAGGGGTCGGCGGTGTTAGGGGCAGCAGATTAGGGGTACATAGGGATAATGTAGCTGGCGGCGGTGTATGGAGTGGCAGACTAGGGGTTAAAAAAAATATGCAGGTGTCAGCGATAGCGGGGGCAGCAGATTAGGGGTTAATAAATATAATATAGGGGTCGGCGGTGTTAGGGGCAGCAGATTAGGTGTTTATAGGGATAACGTAGGTGGCAGCGGTGTGCGGTCGGCAGATTAGGGGTTAAAAATTTTGAATAGAGTGGCGGCGATGTGGGGGGACCTCGGTTTAGGGGTACATAGGTAGTTTATGGGTGTTAGTGTACTTTAGAGCACAGTAGTTAAGAGCTTTATGAACCGGTGTTAGCCCAGAAAGCTCTTAATTACTGACTTTTTTCTGCGGCTGGAGTTTTGTCGTTAGATTTCTAACGCTCACTTCAGCCAAGACTCTAAATACCGGCGTTAGAAAGATCCCATTGAAAAGATAGGATACGCAAATGGCGTAGGGGGATCTGCGGTATGGAAAAGTTGGACAGAGACTGCTGTACTCTGTCAAAAAGATATGCGGAGGAGAAAGGCTTTAACCTTAACCGTAAAAGAGTGGTGGGGGGCGGAGGGTAGGTCAATAATGTTGTATCCATCTGTTGCTAATTAACATATCTAACAAGTTAAACAACCTTGGAATCACACTAAAAAACATAGAATATTAATATAGTAACTTAACATCATTTAGAACTGGTCACGGGGGTTGTGGTTAAGTGAGACTCACGGTTCTATGTGATGGAGGCTAAGTCAATCTACCGAAGAATTTTCTTAACTAAATAATAAACCTATAACACAGAATAGCAAATAGTACACAGTTAATATGTACGACCGGTTGGTCTCTGAATCCAGATCCCTATACTAGAGTATAAAGCAATCTGTGTAGATTTGTGTACTATGCATAATAAAAAACTATACTCTTAGTTAGTTATACCATATAGTTATAGAGTAAGTTAATGTCACCCTCAGTTACAGGACTGCAGAGCTGCTCAATTAAACTCACAAGTACACCATAGGGAAGGGCTGGGAGCTATTAGGAGTCCATCTGTATAAATGTATAAACCCTGGGGCCTGTCTCAAGTAAGGGTATGTGCTCAGCTAGATGAGGGTTCATAGTAGATCAGTGTGTGCAGCTAAATAGAGAGACATTGAAAACATTAACTAAAACATATTATAGACGGTCTCTTGAAGTATGCTCATAGGAAATTACCCGCACTAAAGTTAATCATTTATCTGTGAGGCAATGCGTTATAGGCTTTCAACTATAAAATGGTAGACATCCTCACAGAACCCCCAATGAACCCATAGTAACTTGTCATGCTGAGATTTTCTGCTGTTACATAGAGCTCTGCAAGAACTTGAAATACTGCTCTGTCTTATAATAACTAACAAGAAAGGTCTAGGGGCAAATAGTAGTAATTTTCCAAATAAGAGGAAAACATAACAAGTACATGTTTAGACCAAAGGTAGTCAAATAGGCAATTAGGATAAAAAGTCTCACGTCTCCATTGAACTAGAGTACACTTAAGATTGCTGAGGCCATAAAGCAAGACGGTCATAATGCTGAGACTGTAAATTCAGACCTCATGGTCGTCATGTAGAACTGCAGTTACAGGGCAAAGTCATCTGGCTGAATTTGGCGATTGCTGCAGAAATTACATACCACATATTTCTACAGCTTCAGTACAGACATTACACAGCCTTTAGTGCCACACTTGATCTCCCTGATAGTCTCAGGCAATATTGCCATCATAAAATAGGAGAGCAGAAGAATACAAAGTCACTGTATATACCATACAGGGGTATAGAAATTTACTAGAGTGTCTGTACACAGCCTCATAGAGAGCAGAAAGAGTCAACCTACTCCTGTTTTCTTATAAGTGCAGATCTGCTGGGCTAAAGCCCCATCATAGCCCCCGGGGTCCTGAAGAGCCTGCACATGCAGCGATATAGAGGAACAAATGTTCTGCATAACATCAGGACTGTCACCTCCATGGTAATCCTGAACCCTGGGCAAGGAGTATAAGTTAGGGTGCATGTCCCTACTATCATCAATGGGATCCAAAAGCACCATAAAATCAAGCTCGGCAATAATGACCATCACTGTTGCAGACTGGAAAATGAACTGAGGGTGGTCAAATTATGCTGTCTCTAAGAGGGTCAGATCTTTACTCATTTCTGGTGTCTGACTGGGGAGACACGGCAGATCCACAAGTTGTTCGACAGGGCCCTCCTCCCCTGCTGTTGCTGCCCTAGCAGTATGGCCGTGAGCATGAACCGACTGTATTTTCACTATCAAGCGGTCAAATCTAGATAGGATTACAGCCTCAAACTCCTCCAGCAAGGCTTGTACTTCGTGGAATGAATCCTCCATCTTGAAAACTTAAGGGTACTGACCGATGTATGTAGGTGCGCAGCGCGGTGATGCGTGGGAATTAGCAGCTCTCAAATAGCCGGTCTGATGTCCGGTCCTTAACTGGTGACGGTCTCTATGACACTCGGGTTTCTGGGCTGATACTGCTTACCTCTCAGTGGTGGGGGATCTTTTACAGTATGGAGTCACATCCGCTCCGAGGATTCTGGCCTGGCCTCTCAACTTCCACAAATCTCACACTTTGCGGGCTCACCAATGAAAGCCTAACTGATCTCTCGGCTGAAAGGGTGATCTGGGATTATTTTGTTTGCAGAATTATTGGTTTTTAATTCTTTTATGTGCAATGCTGGCAGCAGCTATGATCAAACATGTCTGCTCTATAGGCTAGCTGGCTCCGCCCCCACAGCCACAACACTTAGTGAACCACACTTGCATAATGGTTTAAGTAAATTATGTCATTGTAAAATGTTTGTATGTCTTTTATTATTGTAAAGTAGTCTCACTAGATTGGTTGCCTTGTTTTTGCTTTTCTTTTACTTCTCTTTAACTATTGTATAAGTGAAGACTTAATTTGTGTCATACAAGCCACTGCTGACTCTCTGAGAGGGTGTCTGAATACTAGTGCACAGGGTCTCACAGCATATGTATGTATGCCACTGAAAAACACTAAAACGATTTTTGCTAACAGAAATGTATTGCAAAAATGCTTCTATTTAATATTGAAATGCACTCATGCACATTTCAATTTTGACCATTCTATCACTTTAATTTTTTTTTTTCTGCATATCTTAGAATGTACTAATTTGTAGAGGGAGTTGTAATTGCTCTATAAAGCTTTGAAGATGTTTTTTGCTATGCTGGTATCCTTCTGAGAGAAACTTGTAAATGAGGTGAATGAGGTTGAAAGAGGATAGAAAGCCATTAAATTCGACCTATACTTGATTTGCAATAAGAAGCTGCCAATTGAACTTACATAAATACAATTAGAAGCCAACCCATTTAACACAAGCAATTCTATCCCTGAATTCTGTTTTTAACCAGAAATGTATCTAAGTCATATTTATATTTCCTTTAGAAAGTGTGACCTCTTGTGCTGAAAAGTGAACGGTTACAAGACAGATGTGACTCCATTATAATCAAGCTTAAAGGGACAGTTTGCTGAAAAACTTTCTCTCCTTTAATTTTTTTCCCCCAATGATCCATTGTACCTGCTGAAGTGTATTCAATTGTTTACAGATAGCTCCTTAGCCTTTATATTGGTATTTTAAATAGCGGATTTAGCCTATGGTATCCCAACCTATACTGAAAGTTTATATACTGTACCTAGGCTATTGACAAATTATGTAAACACCAGCAGAAGAAAATTCACTCAGTGTGAGGCAGAAGAGATAAAGCTATAAAATTTTAATTTTCAATAGTTCTTTTTAATTATTGTATAGAGACAGAGATAAGGAAAGGGAGCACAAGATCGGATCTGTCTGCAAGCTTAGTATTTTTTGATGGGCTATGGTTTCAAAGAGCAAATCCAACTATTTATTTTGCTAAAAGAAGCATAAATTAGCATTTTTTCATACATTTTATAAGCTGTAGCTGGTCATGGGGAACACATTCAGAGAAAAGCAACTGTCCCTTTAATTTGCAACTCGTGTCTGTAACAAGCAAACACACAATTTTCAAGTTGCAATGTAGCAGCTTTTTCCCTCAGATCAAGCCTGTCCTTTGGGAGGGGCAAGAGGGGCAACGCCCGATGCCCCATGCTTTGGGGGGCTCCACAGAGCCAGAGAGGCTGTGCACAGTTTTTTCAATGTCTCACAGAATGATGTGAGTACTTAAAGTGATGGCAAATTCACTATAATAATAATTATATTTCGTAAAGCTTTCATTACAAATATACCTTGTGTACCTTATTTCTTTACTAAATAATGTTTAAGACAGAGTAACTAACTTTTCTTTATTTACAGTGTTACCTGTCCCTTGGTGCCTCTATGTAAAAAGAAAATTTATGCTTACCTGATAAATGTATTTCTTTTTTGACACGATGAGTCGACGGATCATCTTAATTACTATTGGGATATTCACTTCCTGGTCAGCAGGAGGCGGCAAAGAGCACCACACAAAGGCTGTTAAATATCACCTCCCCTCACTCCCACCCCAGTCATTCGACTAGGAGAGAAAGGGAGCAATACGGTGCAGAGGTGTCTGAAGTTTAAATAACCGTCCCTATCTGTAGAACAGGGCGGGCCGTGGACTCATTGTGTCAAAAAAGAAATAAATTTATCAGTTAAGCATACATTTTCTTTTCTTTTTAATGACACGATGAGTCCACGGATCATCTTAATTACTATTGGGATTCAATACCAAAGCTAGAGTACACAGATGATAAGGGAGGGACAAGACAGGGAACCTAAACGGAAGGCACCACTGCTTGAAGAACCTTTCTCCCAAAGGCAGCCTCAGCCGAGGCAAAAGTGTCAAATTTGTAGAATTTTGAAAAAGTATGCAGAGAAGACCAGGTTGCAGCCTTGCAAATCTGTTCCACAGAAGCCTCATTCTTGAATGCCCATGAGGAAGCAACAGCCCTCGTGGAATGAGCTATCCAGCAGACTCATATGCAAAATGTATGATACTTTTCAATCAAAAAGAAAGAGAAGTAGACGTAGCCTTTTGTCCCTTACGTTTTCCAGAGTAAACCACGAAAAAAGCAGAAGACTGACGAAAATCCTTAGTCGCCTGTAGATGATAAAACTTTAAGGCACAAACCACATCCAGATTGTGAAGAAGTCGTTCCTTCTGAGAGGAAGGACTAGGGCACAAGTAAGGAACAACAATCTCCTGATTAATGTTCCGATCAGAAATAACTTTAGGAAGAAAACCTAATTTAGTATGCAAGACTACCTTATCTGAATGAAAAATTAGGTAAGGAGAGTCACACTCCAAAGCCGAGATCTCTGAAACTCTGCGAACAGAAGAAATAGCTACAAGAAATAAAACTTTCCAAGATAACAACTTAATATCTAAAGAATGCATAGGCTCAAACGGAGCCTTTTGAAGAACATTAAGAACTAAATTAAGACTCCAAGGAGGAGTAACTGGTTTAAATACAGGCCCAATTCTGATTAAGGCCTGACAAAAAGATGTGAAGCAAAATAGACAAGGCAGAAATCGGCCCTTTTAGGGAACTCGCTGATAACCCTTTCTCCAAACCCTCTTGGAGAAAAGACAAAATCCTAGGAATCCTGACTCTACTCCAAGAGTATCCCTTGGATTCCCACCAATAAAGATATTTACGCCATATCTTATAATACATTTTTCTAGTTAAAGGTTTACGAGCCTGAATCATGGTCTCTATGACCGAATCTGAAAAACCTCACTTGGATAAGATTAAAGGGATACTGAACCCAAATTTCTATTTCATAATTCAGATAGAGCATTCCATTTTAAGCAACTTTCTAATTTACTTCTATTATCAATTTTTCTTCATTCTCTTGATATCTTTATTTGAAAAAGAAGGCATCTAAGCTAAGGAGCCAGCAAATTTGTGATTCAGAACCATGGACAGCATTTGCTGGTGTTGTCCAATCAGTAAGGACAACCCAGGTTGTTCATCAAAAATGGGCCGGCATCTAAACTTAAATTATTGCCTTTCAAATAAACATACCCAGAGAATGAAGAAAATTTGATAATAGGAGTAAATTAGAAAGTTGCTTATAATTGCATGCTCTATCTGAATCACAAAAGAAAAGATTTGGGTTCAGTGTCCTTTTAAGCATTCAATCTCCAAGCAGTCAGCTTCAGAGAAACTAGATTTGGGTGATGGAAGGGCCCTTGAATTGGAAGGTCCTTCCTCAACGGAAGTCTCCAAGGTGGTAGAGATGACATGTCCACTAGATCTGCATACCAAATCCTGCGAGGCCAAGCCGGTGCAATGAGGATCACTGAGGCCCTCTCCTGCTTGATTCGAGCAATAACCAGAGGAAGAAGAAAAAACGGAGGAAATAGTTATGCTAGACTGAAGGTCCAAGGTACTGCCAGGGCGTCTATCAGTACCGCCTGAGGGTCCCTGGACCTCGACTCGTACCTCGAAAGTTTGGCATTCTGCCGAGATGCCATGAGATCCAATTCCAGCTAACCCCATTTGAGAATCAGCCTGGAAAACACTTCCGGATGGATTTCCCACTCCCCCAGATGGAAAGTCTGCCTGCTCAGGAAGTCCACCTCCCAGTCCACCCCTGGGATGTGGATCGCCGACAGACAGCAAGAGTGGGTTTCCGTCCACTGAATTATTTTGGTTCCTCCATGATGATTGATGTAAGCTACTGAAGTTATGTTGTCCGACTGGAACCTGATAAACTGGACCGAGGCTAACTGAAGAACAGAAGAGCATTGACGAGCGCTGTCATTTCCATAATGTTTATAAGTAGAACAGACTCTGACTGAGTCCAAACTCCCTGAGCCTTTATGGAGCCCCAGACTGCTCCCCATCCTAGAAGACTGGCGTCTGTTGTCACAATCACCCAAGATGGTCTGCGAAAGCAGGTTCCCTGGGAGAGATAATCCAGAGACAACCACCATTGAAGAAAATCTCTTGTCTCCTGCTCCAGTAGTATTCGAGGAGACAAATCGGCATAATCTCCATTCCATTGCCTGAGCATGTTTAACTGCAGAGGTCTGAGATAGAACCGAGCAAACAGGATGATGTCCAATTCCGCTACCATCAGTCCGATTACCTCTGAGCCACTGATGGGCGAGGAGTGGACTGAAGTGCTAGACAAGTATCGAAAATCTTTGATTTCCTGACTTCTGTTAGGGAATTTATTATGGTTCCCAAGAAAGTTACCCTTGTCTTTGGGACTAAGGAACTCTTTTCCAAATTTATCTTCCATCCGTGAGATTGCAGGAAGGATAATAACATTTCCGTGTGGGATCTTGCTTGTTGTAAGGATGGCGCCTGGACTAGGATGTTGTCCAGATAGGGTGACACTGCAATGCCACGTAGCCAAAACACCACCAATAGTGATCCCAGAACCTTTGAGAAAATTCTGGGAGCTCTGGCCAGACCGAAGGGAAGTGCCACGAATTGGAAGTGTTTGTCAAGAAAGGCAAACCTTAGGAACTTGTGATGATCCCTGTGAATGGGAACATGCAGGTACGCGTCCTTTAAATCCACCGTTGATATAAATTGACCCTCTTGGATCAAAGGGAGAATGGAACGAATAGTTTCCATCTTGAAAGACGGTACTCTGAGAAATTTGTTTAGACTCTTGAAATCTAAAATAGGTCTGAAGGTTCCCTCTTTTTTGGGAACCACGAACAGATTGGAATAAAATCCCAGACTCTGTTCCTGTATCGGAACAGGAACTATCACTCCCAGGTCAGAGAGGTCTCTTTTTGTCTGGTCTGCAGATAATCTTGAGAGCAGAAACCTGCCTCTGGGAGGAAAACTTTTGAACTCTAGTTTGTATCCCTGGGACACTATTTCTATTGCCCATGGATCCTGAACATCTCAAACCCAAGCCTGAACGAAGAAGGAAAGTCTGCCCCCTACAAGATCCAGTCCCGGATCGGGGCAGACCCTTCATGCTGTCTTTGATTCAATAGCAGGCTTCTTGGATTGTTTTCCCTTATTCCAAGACTGATTGGATCTCCATGAAGGTTAAGACTGTTCCTGATTGGAGATGGAAGAGGAAAAATTTCCCTTGAAATTTCGAAAGGAAAGAAAATTACTCTGTCGTCCTTTTTGTTTGTTTCTTTTATCCTGATGGAGAAGATGACCTTTACCTCCTGTGATATCAGAGATAATTTCAGTCAAGCCAGGTCCAAACAAAGTCTTCCCCTTGTAAGGAATTGCTAAAAGCTTAGACTTAGAGGACACATCCGCAGACCAAGGTTTTAACCATAAGGCTCAGTAAGCTAGAATAGAGATACCTGAAATCTTTGCTCCCAGTTTGATAACTTGAAGGGAAGCATCTGTAATAAAGGAATTAGCTAATTTAAGAGCTTTTATCCTATTCTGGATTTCATCCAGGGAAGTTTCAGTCCTGATAGCATCAGATAACGCATCAAACCAATATGCCGCCACACTAGTGATGGTAGCAATGCACACAGCTGGCTGCCATTGTAAGCCTTGGTGTACATACATCTTTTTAAGTAACCCCTCTAATTTTTGTCCATAGGATCTTTGAAAGCGCAACTATCCTCTATGGGAATAGTAGTTCTCTTAGCTAAGGTGGAAACAGCTCCTTCCACCTTGGGGACTGTTTGCCAAGCCTCCTTAACCAAATCGGCTATGGAAAACATCTTTTTAAATATAGGAAATGGAGAAAAAGGTATACCCGGTCTCTCCCACTCCTTAGCAATGATCTCAGAAGCTCAGTCTGGTATCGGAAAAACGTCTGTTGAGGAAGGTACCTCAAAATATTTGTTCAGCTTACTGGATTTCTTGGGGCTAACAAAGACCATGGAGTCGCTGTTATCCAATATAGCTAAAACCTCCTTAAGTAACAGACCTGTAGATTAAACCTGAAGGATACAACTTCAGTATCAGCAAGAGGCATTACACTGTCAGAATCTGAAATTTCACCTTCAGATGCTACTGCATTATCCTCCTCCTCAGGTTTCTGAGAGGGGACATCTGAAATAGCAACAATTGCGTCAGAAACATTGCTTATTGATTTTCCTCTTACGCTTACCCTGTAACATAGGGAAAGCAGACAACGCATCTGAAACTGCAGAAGACATAATAGAAGCGATGTCCTTTTAAGTGACTTCCGTGGGAGCTAGAGAGGAAGCGCAGGGCACTGCATGTGAGTGCAGTAAAATGTGGGACACATGAGGAGAAAGATGCAGCATATATTGAACCTCGTCATTAGTCTCCTGGACAACATCCACTTTAGAACAAGTTGGCTCAGAAAAAAGTCTATCCCTATAATGTAAAGTCCTCTCAATACATGAGGAACAAAAAGGGATTGGTGGTTCCACATTGGCATCCAAACACAATGAACAAGAGACATTTTGTAAGGCCCCTTGGTCCATTCTGAATCACAATATTACAATTATGAATAAAGACTTTAATTTTGTAGTAAAACATTTTTAGTGCAAAAAAACGTTACTGCCCCTTTAAATTTTAAAGAGCAACTTTTTTACTTTGCATGAAATAAACGTACTCTATTGAATTTAAAACAATTAAAATGGCACCCCTACACCTCAGCAGCCTTGCTGAGGTGCCTACCTTACTGCAAGACCGGAGAACCTCTTTTTCTTTATAGTAAATCGATCCGGACTCGACAGGGGAACGATACAGCTGCTTTCCGGTGCTAGAAACGCATGTTTAACGAAGAACATGCATTTCTAGGCAAAGTCTGGAAATTTCTGAGCTGTTTGTGTGTCGACACTGAGGCGCACAGAAAGAGCGCACAACTCAGAAAGGTCCGCCCATCGTAGGCGTTACTAAAGTCATTTAATGTCCCGGTCGGTATTTAGTGAAAAAAACCGCCACAAGTGAAAAACCACCCGAGCCAAAATAAAATCTTGTCTCCCAGCCCTAGTCCCTGCTAAATGCGGCCCAGTACTCTCAGTCTCTGAGAGTTTACATTGCCCCCATAATAAAGTGCATATTTTTGTGGCCACTATATTAAGTGAAATAAAAAAGTAGCACTTACCTCATATGTCTGCCTGACAGCAAGGCAGTTCAGCAGGTTTGAGAGGTCCTCTCCCTCACATGGACCTGAGAAAGAAATTCCTGAGTTAATATCCCTCAGGTCTTCTGGGTTAGGGCAGCATCAATATGGGAGGCGCAGTGAGAATTATGTCCCACCAGTTCCCATTGCTCTAAAGCCACCAATGCTCTACTGAAGAGACTGATATGGACTACGGCTACAATCTAGGACAGAGCAGCACAATCTAGTACTACTATAAAAATAAAAAACTCTTGATTGAAGAATCTTTTCTAACACCTAACTTTACCACTTCCTAGCACATATTTAACAGCCTTTGCTGTGGTGCTCTTTACTGCCTCCTGCTGACCAGGAGGTGAATATCCCAATACTAATTAAGATAATCTGTGGACTCATTGTGCCATTAAGAAGAAAGATACTGATTCTGAAATTTGATTGTCATATGGTGCATCCAATAACTGTGCACGTGCAGTTGTCAGATGAGCCGACAGCAGCCTTATGTAAACAGTGAATCTTTACTTGCATTATTAAATCACTGTTTAGTGTTGGGGTCTCTGCTGCACGTTTGCTCTTTCTGTCATACCCCTAACCCAAACAAGCATTGAGGGTTGCTATTAGATATAGTAAGTCAAAAGTTTTACAAAAGTCACAGAATTTATCATTTTATTTTTTATTTTCAACATTTTAGCGGCAAGTTTTATTGTTATCCAATTGTCAAGATGTGTGAATTACAGTGCATCGTATATATGTTTGATGCTGTGACTCGATGCACTTGGAGAAGATTTATGATGTTACATTGGGTTTTACCCACAGCCGTTTTGGTAATGTCAGGTTTACCCGGGTAATGCTAGGATTACCCAATTTCTTACTTTACCCGCAACATACAGGTATATATAAATAATATAATATATATACAGTATATATATTATTCAAAATGTAAAAATGGGTGATATTGCTTGAATATATGATTTTTTATGTATACTTGCACAAATTGCAGATTAAAGGGACAGTTTACTCCCTTTATTACCCATTCCCCAGTTTTGCATAACCCACAAATGCAATTAATATACTTTTTCCTTCTATAATTACCCTGTATCTAAGCCTCTGAAGACTGCCCCCTTATCTCAGTGCTTTTGACAGTCTTGCATTTCAGCCAACCATTGTTTACCCATAAATAACTCCACGGGAGTGAGCACAATGTTATCTATATGGCACACATGAACTAGCACTGCCTAGTTGTGAAAAACTGTCAAAATGCACTGAGATAACATACAGCCTTCAAGGGCATAGAATTTAGCATATGAGCCTACCTAGGTTTAACTTTCAACAAAACCAAGAGAACAAAGCAAATTTGATGATAAAATAAATTGCATGCCCTATCTAAATCATGAAATCTTAATTTTGACAAGACTCTCGTTAAATGAATTGGACAGAGCATAACATTTTAATATAACTTTCCAACACCTAGATTACGAGTTGTTCGTTCGTCTTTTAACGCTTATTTTTTTTTGGTAATTTCAGTGTTAAAACAGCACTGCAGCCATTACAAGTCTTGTCGGTATAGCTGTACCTCAAGCCTTTTAGCCTGTAATGCATTGTCAGTCCCGCACTAGTAAAAATTACGTTTTTTCATGGGACTTCCATAGCGCAGTCATTACAAGTTTTGCATTCTGGGTAAAAAGCTTGCGTTACACCCTATAACGACAATATCCGTAACGCCATCTGAAAGCAGTAGTTATGAGTTTTACATAACAAAACTGTTACATAAAACTCATAACTAAAGTGTTACAAAGTACACTAAACACCAATAAACAAACCTATTAACCCCTAACCGAGGCCCTCCCGCAAAGTTATCGACCCCCTAAATCTGCCACTCCCGACATCGATGCCACTAATAAAAATGATTAACCCCTATTCAACTGCTCCCCAACATCGTCGCCACTATACTAAAGTTATTAACCCCTAAACCGCCACCCTCCCGCATTGCAAACACTATTTAAATATTAAGCCCTAATCTGCTGTCCACCCACATCACCCCCACTATACTAAAGTTATTAACCCCTAATTCCGCCACCACTATAATAAACCTATTAACCCCTAAACTGCAAGCCCCCCATAATGAAATATACTAAATAAACCTATTAACCCCTAAATCGAAAGCACCCACATCGCAATAAACTAATTTAAACTAGTAACCCCCTAAACCTAACGCCCCCCTAACTTTATATTAAAATTACAATTTCCCTATCTTAAATTAAATTAAAACTTACCTGTCAAATTTAAAAAAATAAGTTTAAACTAACAATTAAACGAATATAACTATTAAACTAACAATTAAACTAACTACCAATTAAATAAACTATATTACACATTTAAAAAATCCTAATAAACTATATAATTACAAAAAATAAAAAAGACTAAATTACAAAAAATAACAAACACTAAATTAAAAAAAATAACAAACAAAATTATCAAAACTAAAAAAGAATTACACCTAATCTAATAGCCCTATAAAAATAAAAAAGCCCACCGAAAATAAAAAAAAACCTAGCCTACAATAGACTACGAATAGCCCTTAAAAGGGCATTTTGTAGGGCATTGCCCTAAGTTAAACAGCTTTTATCTGTAAAAAAAAAAATACAAAGACCCCTCACCCCGCAACAGTAAAACCCACGACCCAACCAACCCCTCAAAATAAAAAAAACTAACTCTAACAAAAACCTAAGCTACCCATTGTCCTGAAAAGGGCATTTGTATGGGCATTGCCCTTAAAAGGGCATTTAGCTCTCTTGCATTGCCCTGAAAATGGCATTTAGCTCTTTTACGAAAAGCCCAAACCCTAAACTAAAAAAAAAAAAAAACACCCAAAAAAGTTTAAAAAATCCTAACACTAACCCCCGAAGATCCACTTAGTTGTTGAAGTCCCGCTTCATCCCGGCTGCTCCATCTTCATCCCGGCGGTTCCATCTTCATCCAGATGGCAGTCAGCTCAATCTTCATACAGGCGGTTTCCATCTTCATCCCGGCGGCGTCTTCTATCTTCATCCGGTGCAGAGCATCCTCTTCATACGGTCGCCACCATATACTGAATCTTCAATGCAAGGTACACGATTCAAAATGGCGTCCGTTGCATACCTATTGGCTGATTTGATTTTGAAACTTCAAATCAGCCAATAGGATGAGAGCTACTGAAATCCTATTGGCTGTTCAAATCAGCCAATAGCATGAGAGCTACTGAAATTCTATTGGCTGATTTGTATAGCCAATAGAATTTCAGTAGCTTTCATCCTATTGGCTGATTTGAATTTCCAAAATCAAATCAGCCAATAGGAATGCAATGGACGCCATTTTGAATCGCGTACCTTGCATTGAAGATTCAGTATACGGCGGCGACCATATGAAGAGGATACTCCGCGTCTGATGTCTTCATGATAGACCCGCTCCGTGCCGCTGGGATGAAGATAGAAGCCGCCACCGGGATGAAAATCCTTCAAGCGGGACTTCAACAACTGTAAGTGGAGCTTCAGGGGTTAGCGTTAGGATTTTTTAAGGTTTTTTGGATGGGTTTTGTTTAGTTTAAGGTTTGGGCTTTTCGTAAAAGAGCTAAATGCCCTTTTCAGGGTAATGCAAAAGAGCTAAATGCCCTTTAAAGGGCAATGCCATACAAATGCCCTTTTAAGAGCAATGGGTAGCTTAGGTTTTTTTTTATTTTGTGGGTTTGGGGAGGTGGGGGTTTATAATGTTAGTGGATCTTTGTAATTTTCTTTCAAGTAAAAGAGCTGTTTAACTTAGGGCAATGCGCTACAAAAGGCCCTTTTAAGGGCTTTTGGTAGTTTATTCTAGATTAGGTTTTTATTTTGTTTTTGTTTTTGTTTTTTAATGGGTATAAGAATCGGAATAATTTTTATTATTTTTGATAATTTGTTTTTTATGTTGTGTAATGTTTTTATTTCGTTTTGGGTGGGTTTTTAGTTTTAGATTAGGGGTTGGGCATTTCATAAAAGATCTGAATGCCCTTTTAAGGGCAATGCCCATACAAATGCCCTTTTCAGGACAATGGGTAGATTAGGTTTTACTTTATTTTTATTTTGTGGGTTTGGGGGATGTGGGTTTGTATACTGTTAGGGGTGTTGGTTTTATTTTGTAGCAAAAGAGCTGTTAACTTTAGGGCAATGCCCTACAAAAGGCCCTTTTAAGTGCCTTAGGCTTTTTTTTTTTGTTTTTTTTTTTTGTTTTTTTAAAGGGTATTAAAATAGGAATAATTTTTATTGTTTTGGATAATTTTGTTTGTTATTTTTTGTAATGGTAGTTTTTTTATTTTTTGTAATTTTAGGGGGGTTTGTAATGGTAGTTTTTTATTTTTTGTAATGTTAGTTTTTAGTGTAAGGCAGCTTAGGTTTTATTTCACAGGTACGTTTGTATTAATTTTAACTAGGTAGTTAGTAAATAGTTAATAACTATTTACTAACTAGTCTACCTAGTTAAAATAAATACAAACTTACCTGTGAAATAAAAATAAAACCTAAGCTAGCTACATGATAACTATTAGTTATATAGTTAGGTTTACGTTACGTTAGGTTTAGAGGTTAAAAGTTTAATTCAGGTTGTTGTGATGTGGTGGGCTGGCGGTTTAGGGGTTAATAAGTTTATTTAGTGGTAGTGATTTGGGATGCCAGAGATTTAGGGGTTAAAAACTTTATTTAGTGGCGGCGATGTCGGAGAGCGTCGGAATAGGGGTTAATAGATTTATTATAGTGTGGGCGATGTTGAGGTGCAGGGGAATAGAGGTTAATAACTTAAGTATAGTGGCGGCGATATCGGGAGCGGCAGATTATTGGTTAATAGCTTTATTTAGGTGGCAGCAATATCGGGAGCGGCTAATTAGGGGTTAATACAATTAAGTAGGTGTTGGCGATGTTGGGAGCAGCAGATTAGGGGTGTTTAGACGTGGGGTTTATGTTAGGGTGTTAGGTTTAAACATATCTTTTTTTTACCCCATAGACATCAATGGGGCTGCATTACGGAGCTTTTCATTCTGCACTTCAGTTTTTCTGACACCTCCCCATTGATGTACTCTACCTGCAATCTACTTCTATGAACAATATTGTTTAGTTCTCTAGGTATCCTTTGTTAAATAATAATTATAGGTAAGCTAAAGAGTGTGCACGTGCCATCTGCCATCTGGCAGGAATGTTTGCAACAAGGTTGGGAATAAAAGGGCTGGGTGGGGAATAGAGGGGCTGGGTGCGGGGGCCCGCAAATTTGTCTTGCCCAGGGCCCCGCAAATGCTAAGGGTGGCCCTGCCTCAGATATATAATTTTCTCAAACAAATTTAATTGAATCAGGGCCACTATATTTGCAGATGCGTTCTTTTGGTTGTGGCTGGACTAAATGGCTACAAACATTGCAAACTATAATGCATTGATTGATGTCAGTGACTCTTAAAATCATGATTGACAGAGATATTAGGATTCCTACAAAAGTTCAAGTTAATAAAACTAGCTGCATGAAAATATATGAGAAAGTTATTTCTATTTTTAAAATCTCTAAGTACCCCTAACAGGTCAGAATTTCATGATATCTGAACTAGAGCACAGGTGAAATAATCAGCTGATCAGTAACCATGGTTACTAACCTGCTTTCACCGATCACCTGATTATTTCCCCTGTGCTCAAACTATATCATGAAAATCTGGCCTGTTAGGGGTATTTGAGAACTGGAGTTGAATTCAAGGAAAAGATTCCTGTTTACAGGGTCACGGTATACACAGTATACCTTTACCAATGAACATGAATAATTATTCTAAATCACTTGACTCAAACCCCACTAAAAACTATTAAATGGTACCGTCAAGACAAATTTGCCAAACTATTTTTGCCTACGAACATCAATGTATTGGGCTAGATAGCAATTAAGAGGTATACATTTGTCATAGGGTGGTATATAGAGACTACCCTTACAAAACAATGTATGGTTCATGAGCAATGAAAGTGAAAAAAACCCGGTAACGGCTAGAGAACAGGAAAAGCCTCAATGTTGCAGTGACCACTATTAATGTTGCTAAGAGTTTGTATATATATCATTATGTAGCACAATTATGTTGTTATATAGTCACAATCCCTGTACAACTATTAATATGCTTGTTTTATCTGCAGCTAGTTTAATCAGCCACACATAATGTACTGACATATATTACCCAAATAAAGCCAAAACTTATTATCAAAAAACATATTAGGTGTAACCCATAGCAGAGTGATATAACCTAATATACTGTACAATACTAGTGTAATCCATGGCCATTTGAATCTACTGAATAAATCCGAACTAATTCGTATTTATTTGGTAGATTCGGTACTACCGGAATTTGGAAATTCGAATCGATCCGATTCTGTGAATTTAACAAATTCATCCGAATTTCAATTTGTTCCGAATCGAAACGCACATGTCTAATAACTGTCTACCTTTTTAGTTGACCCCAACTACAAACCAGTTCCTTTACTCTACACAAGCTTAACTATCTGATCCCTGCTACACAAGACTCCCTTCTCAATAAAAAGCTTTAAAAATCCTTTACCTTACATCTAGCTGAAGAATCTTTGTTGAGCTTATTTGTGCCCATCAGCAACAGAATCTGCTTCATACAATCTTTGCAGCTAACTGTGCTTTATAAGTTCAAAAAGAAATACATTCTGTTTGGTCAATTTTTTCAAAATTGCAGATGAATGGATCATAGTCAAAACTTCCAGTTCACTGAATGGGTAATAACTTAACACACAGCTCCTTCGCAGATATATTTTTAAGAAAATGGTGCCACTTACAATAATTTAGCACCTAGTTGACCGAGGCACAACAAACAGCCTGCTTTATAATCTATGGTAATCAGCTGGAGAATCTTTTGTGTTTGAAACTGTTAAAATGTCAGACTATATTGCAATAAGAACCTTTATGTTTATTATTATTGTGTACTCCAGTGCTATTAGAACATTTTCATTTTTTACATAACATAAATATGATTATATTCTTTCAGACTCTCTCCTTGCCTTTTTCCCATGCTTTAGCCACATACAAAAACAGACTGGATATAACAGATGTTTTGTATGATAATTTATATGGTAGGATATTGCATTGTTTATAGATGCTTTAGTTTCAAGATGTTGTTGTGTTGTTGACATTTAACATCCACTTTAGCTCTTAGAAAGTGTAATATTACATTAAATATTCATTGTGTTTCAGACTGTGATAATGTAAAACATTTTGGTTCTCAAAGGCTCGCAATGAAACAGTATGTATTAGAGCTTTTTATTGTATACACCTGCTCTATTAAAAAAATCCACATAACGGTAAATCACTTGAGATGCAGAGGCACTGTTTGTACTTAATGACTGCATAATAGCAACGTTATTGAATTGTCTTTGAGTAATCTCAGCATGGGCAAACACTTAGAATATTTTACACCCAAGTAGATACTGTTTTAATGAGGAAATAAACATACATTTAACTGATCTTCATTATGGAATAATTGCATGCTTTAGTAGAGGGCTTGGAGTTTTTGGATAGGTCATGTAAGTCCAGCTTTATTTACCTTTTTACATTAAGTTACATTGGAAAAAGTTCAGATTGGATACAAGCAGATTCTGTGAAAAATTACCCATATGATTAGGGTGGCCATATTGCCTCTTTTAAACAGGACACATATGAAAAATGCATATGTCAGGGCTGTTTAAAGAAATGTTTGAAAATTTTTCGATTATAAGAACCCTTACATACAGTATGTATTTGTCATATGTGTCCTGTTTTAAAGCGGCAATATGGTCACACTACATATGATGAATGGACAGCAATGGCTTAAGCAAACACAATTCTGCATTTTATTTCAGCAACAAAATGGACATATTAAATTCAACATAAAAAGGGTGTTAAAAAAGGGCAAAACTGGCCATTTCAACATACTTGACAATATTCTGAGACAATTTGGAATAATTATATTATCTTGAACATGTGCAATATACTTTGAAATGGTCACAAACACCCTTTTAGGGGATAATTATATAGCCCCTAAGGCTATAAGGAAACCTGAGATAAGTAATGGTAGGTAAATAATCTGGGTGTGCAAATAATTTAGAAGTATACTTAATTTGAGAATATTATATAAAACAAGTAGAAGATCAAGTTACACACTATGATAAAATAGAACACTTGATGATCTGGTGTCTGATTTCACATATGGTAATAAGAGCCAATATTTTAACAATAGGATATTTTTCAGGACATTTAAGTTACAGTATGTCCGGTCTATATATCAATTTAGAATTGTTTTGCCCCAATAAGCATATAAGTGAACATAAGGCTGTATTTACGTTAGTATTAAGACACAGAGTCACATGGTCAGGCATAAACTTAGAGGTGGCACACATGTTTTTAATCACTTAATGATTGCTTAGGTATAAATTAAGCATGTAATAGTGGCACACCAGAGGTCTATGAGTACAGCTTGTAGTAGCTGAAACGCGTTAGACCTGGTTTTGCCGCCATCCACTTCTTGTGCTTTAAATTCACTTTGCTGTTTTTAAGTATTTAAAATAAAGACTTTTTGTATTTTATCAGATCACTGGCTGGACTCTATTGCCTATTATAAGTATATATATATATATATATATATATATATATATATATATATATATATATATATATATATATATATATATATATATAATATAAATCAAATTTGGATGAACTCTCAGAGTCAGCTCAAAACATAACAATCTTTAGGGTTATGTATTCATAAGTAGCAGGCAGGAGCAAAGATTCGATTAACAAAAAGTCTTGAAAGGTCTTATATGGTTAGTCTCGTATTGCTGCCGTAGTTGGAATAATAATATAATCACATAAGAACTTGCCCTATTCAGGGCTCCTACCTTCCAACTTTGGGGTGTACCGTGTACTCGCCTCGATTAATATGTGGTGCAAACTGAAACTGTGCTCCCCAGAGTCCAGATAACCACCAACACCCTGGGGAACTATGCAACCCCCGCCTCCTGGCTTATCCCCTCTGCTGCTGGTACGGTAGTCTTTAGTGTTGTTTTATTCCTCTTTGTTGCAGCAAATAAATTAGAAGTTCCATATCCTCTGCAATGTGCTGTTTGCTCAGACCAGATGGCGACTCCCTCTGAATTAGCCTGCTCACCAGACCACTATGCACCTGTGTCCTAACAGCCCAATTCATTTCAGTTCAGCAGTTGAGGAAAATGCCAGGTTGATGAGGATGAATTGCAGAAAAAAAAAAAAAAAAAAACAGCAAAATCCTCAGTGCTAGTTTAAAACAAAGCTTTATTTTACCAATTTAAAAAGTCAGATAGGTGGGTCTAACATGTTTCGGCGTGTGTGCCTTAGTCATAGACATGACCTTAATTAAAAAACAGTGTGATTTAAATGAAAGCCTTCATTTCTACTGGTAGTGCATTCAAGTCACATGTTAAGCTTCTAATTACATTTAAAGAGATAATACACTTCTAATACGATGCATGTTAAATACATAGTAGAATCTTAGTTAATGAGCATACATAATATATAATTTAATACATAGCAACCAATATTATTCCTGATAACGCACAACAATTGTATAAATAGTAGTGCAATAGCGGTGCTATTTTATATATATATATATATATATATATATATATATATATATATATGAACCACAGGAGACTATAGTTCAGAAAATAAACTTTTGCTACAACTAATAATAAATGTTGAACTATGCTTAAAAAAATATTGCCAAAATGAGACCATGTTTGACATTCAGGCCCCTAGTTATCAAGCCGTCAACCTCAAATACGCTGGAATTCCGCAGCGTATTTGTGGCGAGGCTGATTCGCCTTAGTTATCAAGCCCTGCTGCCCGGCAAAAGTAGAATTTTGTGACGTAAGCTTTGATCCGCCAGACTCAGTCCGACACAGATCGATTCTTACGTCACTCCAGATGTTCCGCACACAAGTTCGGCACAATCTGACTACTTTTGCTAGTTATCAAATGACTAGCAGGTACGCTCTGCACTTTTCCGGCCCAGCGTACCTGGAACAGCCAATAAAATGCGAGCTCAATCTGATTGGCTGACTGGATCAGCCAATCGGATTGAACTTGAATCTGATTGGCTGATTCAATCAGCCAATCAGACTTTTCCTACCTTAATTCCGATTGGCTGATAGAATCCTATCAGCCAATCGGAATTCGAGGGACGCCATCTTGGATGACGTCACTTAAAGGAACCGTCATTCGTCGGGAATTCGTCGGTGGAAGAAGATGGCTCCACGACGGCTCGTCTGAAGATGGCTCCGCTCCGCTCTGGATGGATGAAGATTGAAGACGCCGCCTGGATGAAGACTTCAATCGGATGGAAGACCTCTTCAGCACCCCTTGGATGATAACTTCAATCGGATGGAAGACTTCTTCAGCGCCCCTTGGATGATGACTTTGGCCGCTGCGGATGTCCTCTTCTGTTCCATCGGCTGGCTGAAGACGGCTAAAGGTAGGATGATCTTCAGGGGGGTAGTGTTAGGTTTATTTAAGGGGGGGTTTGGGTTAGAGTAGGGGTGTGTGTGTGGTGGGTTTTAATGTTGGGGGGGGGTTGTATTTTTTTTTTTTATTATTTTTTTATTGAGGTTTATAAAGAGTACAGCGAAAGAGAAAAGTACTTCAGTTCACAATGACATCAGGACAAACAAGCATACAATGAAGTATTAGATACATATTCAAATAGTAAATAACAACAAGGGAATAGATTTTCAAGTAGAAAGTACAGCTAGGGTTACTGTAGAAAATCTATGTACATGTGACTCATAAACATACATTAAGTGGAAACCTCTTTTTCTTTTTTTTTTTACCCTTTTAAGTTTAATCCTCTTATAGTGCTGGAAGCCACTTTTGGGCTCCAAAATGCTTATTGTGAATAATAGAGGGATATTAAATTCTAAAATGGCCACTTTTGGGCCTTTGATTATAGATCTGGAGTACATGTTGAGTTAAATAAGTTAAGACTACATTATATATTCATGGAAGAATATTTCTGGGATCTTGAACCTTCTGAAGTGTAGGTGGGTTCATAAATATTTCCCTTGGTCTATTCATATGCACCCCTCCACTCCCTTCGGATGGAGAAGCCCTGCCACTACGTGGGATCCCACAAATGTATGCTAAGGGTCCACCAAATCTCTAAACATGGATACTCTAAGGCCTCAAACTATAAAGATAGTGAATATAAATAGATAGTTACTGAACTAAAATCCCAACATCATTTTTACACATTCTGCCATTAACATCCAAGCCTATGCATTAATTTACATATAAACAGGAGTAAATATAAACTAGATGACAATAGCAGAAAAATGTTATATATATATACAATGCTAAGTTAATGATGATATGTTATAAATAGGTTGTATGACATGCTTCAACAATAGAACGATAACCTAATAGCTATTGCTGCCACTATAAAATTAAAATACTAGCAGTGGATATAACAGTGTGAAATTAGTGAGATTATATCAAAGATATGCATTTTATTTGCAAAAACTAAAATCTGCCAGGGAAAGAGAGTATTGCAAGCTAGTGGCGCTGTGCATAGTACACCAAATGAGGTAGCTTATGATGCTCAGCTACAGAACTAGACTAATATTCTACAGTAATAGAAAATTAAACTGATATACAACACAGCAATAGAGCTAAACAGGTGAATATGAAACAGTCAATCAGTAAAAGCCAGTAAGTAAGGAGATGAAAAGCGCAGAGGCACTATGAAAAATACAGACACATCTCACCCTATTCTAATCTCCCACTGAGCGTAATTCCCACAAATGACATGTTGCTGTATTGCTGTTTAATATAGAACACTTAAGGAGTTCAAATCAACTGAGTAGCGTTCTCCCATGTCGATAAAGATGAAGGTTATAGGAAATACCTTGTTGGGGAGTCGCAAACATATAATAAGTTCCTTTATTATAGTCCAAGTCTCAGCATAGGCATGCTAGTAGAGATGACTGCTGCAGAGGAACAAGTCACGACAGTTAGGAACCAGGTTAATGTCTACCGGTCAGACCGGCGCTAGTTCTGTATGAAAACCTCCCTGTCGGTTACATTTATATCCTCTACTGTGGTATCAGATCATCCAGAGGTCAGACTCCCACAAGGTAGAACGTTTGCGAAGGCATAGGTTTCCCTTATCACCTCCGTTCCACCCAGCTCCTTAGATAGAGTTTGCTGGCAGTCCGGGATTCCAGCAGGGCAGTGGCGGAATCAGCATTAGTTCAGGACTCCATATAGGCATGGTCTGCGTCCCCAGAACCCCAGGGCGCTGGGAGGAAGGTCCAGTCAGCGTGGACAGGCCAGAGAGCATGGCGCTTTGCATCCGGATTAGAGATGGAATTGCGGTGCCATGTCCCACATCCAGTAGAGCTTTCTCTAAGGTATGAGGCCCCAACTAAGGAAGACGGCGCTGCCAATAATGTTGCATCAGCTGGCCCAAATACCCCAACTGTATGCGTGTAGGGGTGGGTTCTAAAGCTTCCATAACGGGTCCAAATCCAGGTATAGAGAAGGAAGGGCAACCAGTATCGATCGCTATCTGCTGTAGAGCTGAAACTGGGCCCGCAATAACAGAAAAAGTCTCTCTTCGCTCCACCAGGGTACCGCTACTTGCTTGTTGCACAGCACAGAGGGAGGCAGTTTCGGCATTAACTGCTGTGATGTGGCTCCTAGTGCTAGCGCCCCGGTTGACCGACAGGCCAGCACCAGACCCCATCTCCTCACCTCCTCCATTAGTATATGCTGAACGTGTTATACAGGAGGGTTCTTTCTGGGTAGTGTCATGAGATGGCAGCTGGGGAATAAGTGAACTTGCATGTTCCTGGTTGTGTAGGCCCATGACATCACTAAAACACTTATCAAATAACTTATGTAGGCTTTGAAAATGTTCATCCAACATACGTAGCAGGGTTTCTTCTAGAATCTGTGACTCCATTTGTAAGCTGTCCAGTTGCAATTTAACTGGTTTGATGACCCAGGGACCTGGGGGGGTATATATGCGGACGCTTTAACTACACCAGCAGCTGGATAAGAAGGCCTCACAACCTCGTGGCCAGTCGTAGTGCAGTCAGCTGAGGAACATAGGTAGGTCTGTTCTGTCTCAGAAATCTCCAGACTCCTCTAGAACAACTCAGGATGAAGTAGCTTATGTTTTCCAAGTGAAAAATAAAGTGAGAGTTAGGAAATAACTCCAAAGTAGTAGATTAGAATCAGGAGCTCCCCAAACACACATCCCACCGCAACAGCTATAGGCTCCGCCCCCTGTATTTTTTTTTTTACAGGCAAAAGAGCTGAATACTTTGGGCATGCCCCTCAAAGGGCCCTTTTAAGGGCTGGTAAGGTAATAGAGCTGTTAACTTTTTAATGTACAATAAGGTAGGGCATTTTTTTATTTTGGGGGGCTTTGTTATTTTATTAGGGGGCTCAGATTAGGTGTAAGTAACTTAAAATTGTTGTAATATTTTTTAAATGTTTGTAACTTATTTTTTTTTATTTTTTGTAACTTAATTTTTTTTATTTTTTGAACTTTAGTTAGTTTATTTAATTGCAGGTATTTGTAGTTAATTCATTTAATTTATGTAATGATAGTGTAGTGTTAGGTTTAATTGTAACTTAGGTTAGGATTTATTTTACAGGTAATTTTGTATTTCTTTTAGCTAGGTAGATATTAAATAGTTAATAAATATTTAATAACTATTCTAACTAGTTAAAATAAATACAAAGTTACCTGTGAAATAAATATAAATCCTAAAATAGCTACAATGTAATTATTAATTACATTGTAGCTATCTTAGGGTTTATTTTACAGGTAAGTATTTAGTTTTAAATAGGAATAATTTATTTAATGATAGTGTAGTGTTAGGTGTAATTGTAACTTAGGTTAGTTTTTATTTTACAGGTAAATTTCTCTTTATTTTAGCTAGGTAGCTATTAAATAGTTATTAAATATTTAATAGCTATTGTACCTAGTTAAAATAAATAGAAATTTGCCTGTAAAATAAAAATAAATCCTAAGATAGATACAATATAATAATTATTTATATTGTAGCTATATTAGGGTTTATTTTAAAGGTAAGTATTTAGTTTTAAATAGTATTAAGTTAGGCCTAGATTTGGAGTTTGGCGGTAGATGGGCTGTTAACGCTACGCGGGCTTTTTTCTGGCCGCACCATAAAATTAACTCTGGTATCGAGAGTCCAAAAAAATGCTGCGTTAGGCTCCAAAAAAGGAGCGTAGAGCATTTTTACCGCAAATGCAACTCTCGATACCAGAGTTGCTTACGGACGCGGCCAGCCTCAAAAACGTGCTCGTGCACGATTCTCCCATAGGAAACAATGGGGCTGTTTGAGCTGACCTGCAAAAAAAGCAGCGTTCAGCTCCTAACGCAGCCCCATTGTTTCCTATGGGGAAACACTTCCTACGTCTGCACCTAACACTCTAACATGTACCCCGAGTCTAAACACCCATAATCTTACACTTATTAACCCCTAATCTGCTGCCCCCGCTATCGCTGACGCCTGCATTATATTATTAACCCCTAATCTTCCGCTCCGTAAACCGCCGCAACTTACATTATCCCAATGTACCCCTAATCTGCTGCCCCTAACACCGCCGACCCCTATATTATATTTATTAACCCCTAACCTGCCCCCCACAATGTTGCCGCCAGCTACTTACAATAATTAACCCCTAATCTGCCGACCGCAAAGCGCCGCCACCTACGTAATCCTTATGTACCCCTAATCTGCTGCCCCTAACACCGCCGACCCCTGTATTATATTTATTAACCCCTAATCTGCCCCCCTAAAAGTCGCCGACACCTGCCTACACTTATTAACCCCTAATCTGCCGAGCGGACCTGAGCGCTACTATAATAAAGTTATTAACCCCTAATCCGCCTCACTAACCCTATCATAAATAGTATTAACCCCTAATCTGCCCTCCCTAACATCGCCGACACCTAACTTCAATTATTAACCCCTAATCTGACGACCGGAGCTCATCGCTACTCTAATAAATGTATTAACCCCTAAAGCTAAGTCTAACCCTAACACTAACACCCCCCTAACTTAAATATAATTTACATCTAACGAAATTAATTAACTCTTATTAAATAAATTATTCCTATTTAAAGCTAAATACTTACCTGTAAAATAAATCCTAATATAGCTACAATATAAATTATAATTATATTATAGCTATTTTAGGATTAATATTTATTTTACAGGCAACTTTGAAATTATTTTAACCAGGTACAATAGCTATTAAATAGTTAAGAACTATTTAATAGTTACCTAGTTAAAATAATAACAAAATTACCTGTAAAATAAGTCCTAACCTAAGTTATAATTAAACCTAACACTACCCTATCAATAAATTAATTAAATAAAATACCTACAATTACCTACAATAAAACCTAACACTACACTATCAATAAATAAATTAAATACAATTTCTACAAATAACTACAATTACATAAACTAACTAAAGTACAAAAAATAAAAAAGAACTAAGTTACAAAAAATAAAAAAATATTTACAAACATAAGAAAAATATTACAACAATTTTAAACTAATTACACCTACTCTAAGCCCCCTAATAAAATAACAAAGACCCCCAAAATAAAAAAAATTCCCTACCCTATTCTAAATTAATAAATGTAAAAGCTCTTTTACCTTACCAGCCCTGAACAGGGCCCTTTGCGGGGCATGCCCCAAGAAAATCAGCTCTTTTGCCTGTAAAAAAAAACATACAATACCCCCCCCCAACATTACAACCCACCACCCACATACCCCTAATCTAACCCAAACCCCCCTTAAATAAACCTAACACTAAGCCCCTGAAGATCTTCCTACCTTGTCTTCACCTCAACAGGTATCACCGATCTGTCCTGGCATCCGGTGCTGAAGAGGTCCAGAAGAGGCTCCAAAGTCTTCCTCCTATCCGGCAAGAAGAGGACATCCGGACCGGCAAACATCTTCATCCAAGCGGCATCTTCGATCTTCTTCCATCCGGTGCGGAGCGGGTCCATGTTGAAGCAGCCGACGCGGATCCATCCTCTTCTTCCGGCGTCTCCCGACGAATGACGGTTCCTTTAAGGGACGTCATCCAAGATGGCGTCCCTCGAATTCCGATTGGCTGATAGGATTCTATCAGCCAATCGGAATTAAGGTAGGAATATTCTGATTGGCTGATGGAATCAGCCAATCAGAATCAAGTTCAATCCGATTGGCTGATCCAATCAGCCAATCAGATTGAGCTCGCATTCTATTGGCTGTTCCGATCAGCCAATAGAATGCGAGCTCTATCTGATTGGCTGATCGGATCAGCCAATCGGATTGAACTTGATTCTGATTGGCTGATTCCATCAGCCAATCAGAATATTCCTACCTTAATTCCGATTGGCTGATAGAATCCTATCAGCCAATCGGAATTCGAGGGACGCCATCTTGGATGACGTCCCTTAAAGGAACCGTCATTCGTCGGGAGACGCCGGAAGAAGAGGATGGATCCGCGTCGGCTGCTTCAACATGGACCCGCTCCGCACCGGATGGAAGAAGATCGAAGATGCCGCTTGGAAGAAGATGTTTGCCGGTCCGGATGTCCTCTTCTTGCCGGATAGGAGGAAGACTTTGGAGCCTCTTCTGGACCTCTTCAGCACCGGATGCCAGGACAGATCGGTGATACCTGTTGAGGTGAAGACAAGGTAGGAAGATCTTCAGGGGCTTAGTGTTAGGTTTATTTAAGGGGGGTTTGGGTTAGATTAGGGGTATGTGGGTGGTGGGTTGTAATGTTGGGGGGGGTATTGTATGTTTTTTTTTACAGGCAAAAGAGCTGATTTTCTTGGGGCATGCCCCGCAAAGGGCCCTGTTCAGGGCTGGTAAGGTAAAAGAGCTTTTAAATTTATTAATTTAGAATAGGGTAGGGCATTTTTTTATTTTGGGGGTCTTTGTTATTTTATTAGGGGGCTTAGAGTAGGTGTAATTAGTTTAAAATTGTTGTAATATTTTTCTTATGTTTGTAAATATTTTTTTATTTTTTGTAACTTAGTTCTTTTTTATTTTTTGTACTTTAGTTAGTTTATGTAATTGTAGTTATTTGTAGAAATTGTATTTAATTTATTTATTGATAGTGTAGTGTTAGGTTTTATTGTAGGTAATTGTAGGTATTTTATTTAATTAATTTATTGATAGGGTAGTGATAGGTTTAATTATAACTTAGGTTAGGACTTATTTTACAGGTAATTTTGTTATTATTTTAACTAGGTAACTATTAAATAGTTCTTAACTATTTAATAGCTATTGTACCTGGTTAAAATAATTACAAAGTTGCCTGTAAAATAAATATTAATCCTAAAATAGCTATAATATAATTATAATTTATATTGTAGCTATATTAGGATTTATTTTACAGGTAAGTATTTAGCTTTAAATAGGAATAATTTATTTAATAAGAGTTAATTAATTTCGTTAGATTTTAATTATATTTAACTTAGGGGGGTGTTAGTTTTAGGGTTAGACTTAGCTTTAGGGGTTAATCCATTTATTATAGTAGCGATGAGCTCCGGTCGTCAGATTAGGGGTTAATAATTGAAGTTAGGTGTCGGCGATGTTAGGGAGGGCAGATTAGGGGTTAATACTATTTATGATAGGGTTAGTGAGGCGGATTAGGGGTTAATAACTTTATTATAGTAGCGCTCAGGTCCGCTCGGCAGATTAGGGGTTAATAAGTGTAGGCAGGTGTCGGCGACGTTGAGGGGGGCAGATTAGGGGTTAATAAATATAATATAGGGGTCGGCGGTGTTAGGGGCAGCAGATTAGGGGTACATAAGGATAACGTAGGTGGCGGCGCTTTGCGGTCGGCAGATTAGGGGTTAATTATTGTAAGTAGCTTGCGGCGACGTTGTGGGGGGCAGGTTAGGGGTTAATAAATATAATACAGGGGTCGGCGGGGTTAGGGGCAGCAGATTAGGGGTACATAAGTATAACGTAGGTGGCGGTCGGCAGATTAGGGGTTAAAAAAATTTAATCGAGTTGCGGCGATGTGGGGGGACCTCAGTTTAGGGGTGCATAGGTAGTTTATGGGTGTTAGTGTACTTTAGGGTACAGTAGTTAAGAGCTTTATGAACCGGCGTTAGCCCATAAAGCTCTTAACTCCTGCTTTTTTCCTGCGGCTGGAGTTTTGTCGTTAGAGCTCTAACGCTCACTTCAGAAACGACTCTAAATACCGGCGTTAGGAAGATCCCATTGAAAAGATAGGATACACAATTGACGTAAGGGGATCTGCGGTATGGAAAAGTCGCGGCTGAAAAGTGAGCGTTAGACCCTATTTTGAGGGACTCCAAATACCGGCGGTAGCCTAAAACCAGCGTTAGGAGCCTCTAACGCTGGTTTTCACGGCTAACGCCGAACTCTAAATCTAGGCCTTAGTTAATAAGAGTTATAATATTTTGATGTATTTAATTAATATTTAAGTTAGGTGGGTGCTAGGGTTAGGGTTAGACTTAGGTTTAGGGGTTAACATATTTATTATAGTTGCGGCGGTGTAGGGGGGGGCAGGATAGGGGTAAATAAATTTATTATAGGTGGCGGCGGTGTGGGGGGGGCAGGATAGGGGTTAATAAATTTATTATAGGTGACGACGGTGTAGGGGGGGCAGATTAGGGGTTAATAAGTTTAAAATAGGTGGCGTCGGGGTCCAGGAGCAGCGGTTTAGGGGTTAAACAATTTATTTAGTTGCGGCGGGGTCCAGGATCGGCAGGATAGGGGTTAATAAATTTATTATAGGTGGCGGCGGTATAGGGGAGGGCAGGATAGGGGTTACTAGGTATAATGTAGGTGGCGGTGGGCTCCGGGAGCGGCGGTTTAGGGGTTAATAACTTTATTTAGCTCCGGGGGCGCTGGTATAGGGGGTAGAACAGTGTAGTTTAGTGTGAGTGCTTAGTGACAGGGGTATCAATAAAGCTGGGAAAAAGCCGAAGAGCAGTGAGATCGGATGAGTGATAACTATCACAGTCCGCTGCTCATCGCCCCGTACTTGGTGCGCGGCTTTTTGACAGCTTTATTAATAACTTTAATGGGATTATTCAGGTCCGTGGCAGCAATGGTAGGCGAGCTTAGGCGGGCGTATTGGGTTGGCGAAGGCAGGTAAGTAGACACGTTGAAGACTAGGCCTCTCAGTATTCACTAATAGATACACTTGAAATTTCAATATTGTTACATTTGAACGGCCTTATAGATAGTTTGACTAGCAAAATCAGACAACATTTAAAATAACAATATCTGCTAATATCTAATGGGACAAGAATAGTAGCTTGAGACATATTACTTTTTCATTTTATTTATATATATATATATATATATATATATAAATATATATATATATTTATATATATATATATATATATATATATATATATATATATATACTACATATATTCACATATAAACACATATATACACATGTATACACATTTATTGACATATTTATACACTTTGGAGCCCTTTCCACTCAAATACCTGAAAACATGAAAAATAATTTTTATTCAATATTAATATTTTATAATGTGTTTACCTGATTTTTTACTGTTAATATGTAACATTCCAGTGTTCTTCACATAATAGAAAATGTTCTAAGTATTTTTAAATAGATAATTCTCGCTCTCTCTCGCTCTCTCTCTCTCTCTCTCTCTCTCTCTATATATATATATATATATATATATATATATATATATATATATATATATATATATATACCTATATATATTTTACAACAAATTATTAATTATAATTATTAAATTATTAAATTATTAATATTAAAAATAAACAGAGCATTTTCTTCTATGTGACGAACATTGTAATGTAAAATATGCATAATTCATGTTGGGAATAGAGCACTTGGTTAGACATGGTCAGGTGAGCACAAACGATAAGTGATAGTTTTCTTTTCATTCTGTGCGCTCCATTGAAGTCTATGGGGAGAAGGAATTATTATGGACAAGGTATCTAAAGTCCAGCAGTTAGTGCAAGTTGAGTGTTGCTCGTAAACAAAAATAATCCTTTTAAGTTGTAATACGTGCGCTATCCCATACACGTAAAAGTTATTACTTTAAGTATTGCCACTTGTAATCTAGCCCTAAATGTAAATAAATAAATATGTGGTCAAAATGTATTAGACCTATATAAAGCACTATTTTATAGTTCCTCAGTATTGGGTGAGACAGACATTTATATATGTATATGTATTTAATAGAAAGTGATACGTGATATCCCCTACGGCTAACGAGATCTGCAGGAAACATGAGAAAATGGAATCATAACCACAACATCAAAAAATTGCATTTTGGAAATAGAGCTTTTAAAATCTGTTTTAAAGTGATGGTAAACTCTCCCCTTTATAAAATCAGATCTGGAATGTAAGTGCTATTTTAGATGGGGTTTTATTCATCATGTGCAATGAAGATGCGCTATAACTTAGTTATTAATATAGATATGAAATTCAAATACCCCACGTTACACCACCCACTTCAAAAGTCAATTTTCCTGTCAGCTAAATGATTGAATTACTCTCCAATCAATGCTCTAGCTACAACAAAAGTGCCATATGGGGAGAGCGCTGATTGGACAACAATTCAATCTGTTAGCTCACAGAAAATGTTACTTTTGAAGTGGGCGGAGGAGCATGCAGTATTTGAATTTCATATCTATATTAATAACTAAGTTATACTGCATCTTCATTACAGCTAATGAATTAAACTTTATCTAAAATAGCGCTTACATTCCAGATCTGATTTTATAAAGGGGAGAGTTTACCATCACTTTAATTTCATACTCAATTTTTTTGGATTCTAAAACAGGGTTTCTCTCAGCAATCACATTCTCATGTTTTAGAGTTAAGTATTTGCCATTTACTTTGCCATTAACATTCTTCTTACAATTATAGAAATGTGGCAAAACGAAACCCTGTTCTGTACAGTGACAGCAGGTTTTTTTTTTTTCACGGTCCGAAAGTGAGTTCTGTAACCCTAGACTATCTTTAAAACCTCCTCACTTAGGGCTTGATTTATCAAGCCCTTCTCCCCCCTTTGGCTGCAGGTTCTCACAAGCAAACCTGCAGTCAGGATTTATCAAGCAGTGATCATCAGACTACTGCTTCACTGCACTGTTCTCCACCTATCATCCAAACGGGGAGATTGACAGCATGCGAACGAATGCACAGGAGCGCTCATGTGCAGTGGTAAATGCAGGCAGCAGATTCTTGCCCGCCAGAAGAGAAGCCGGACAAACAGGGGCAAATATGTTGATAAATTGAGCCTTTAATGGTTTCACAATTTGCAGTGTGAGAAATGTTAAAATCCTGTTTCAGAAGATGAGATAAGTTGCGGCTATTTTCTTCTTATGGAGATTTATATCCTGAACGGTTCTTCTTGATTTTAGATGAAAATCCTGTAAAAGAAAACAACTAAGTTTTCTTAATGATTTAAAAATAAAATAAAAAATACTTTTAACATATTTAAAAAAAAAATCTACCATTCTTTTCTTCCATCATTCTTTCTTATCATCCTACAGTCTCCTTGTACCTCTTAGATTAAAGGGACAGTCTAGGCCAAAATAAACTTTCATGATTCAGATAGAGCATGTAATTTTAAACAATTTTCCAATTTACTTTTATCACTAATTTTGCTTTGTTCTCTTGGTATTCTTAGTTGAAAGCTTAACCTAGGAGGTTCATAAGCTAATTTCTTAGACCTTGAAGCCCACCTCTTTCAGATTGCATTTTAACAGTTTTTCACCACTAGTAGGTGTGAGTTACATATATTTATTTTCATATAGATAACACTGTGCTAGTGCACGAGAAGTTATCTGGGAGCAGGCACTGATTGGCTAGACTGCAAGTCTGTCAAAAGAACTGAACAAAGGGGCAGAGGCTTAGATACAAGATAATCACAGAGGTTAAAAGGATATTATTATAACTGTGTTGGTTATGCAAAACTGGGAAATGGGTAATAAAGGGATTATCTATCTTTTAAAACAATAAAAATTCTGGTGTAGACTGTCCCTTTAAAAGTTCTGTTGCTTTGTTTTGCTATATCCACTTCATTTTCCATAAATTGCTTTATAAAAATAATAAAAGGTAAAATTTAATTAGTATTCAGGATTAAAGGGACAGTCAACACTTCATTTAACATGATTGTATATTGAAAATAAAAAACCGAAGTTGCGCCTGCACTATACCCCTCCTGCCTTGCCGCCTTGCTTCTTTCCTAATCAGCGTCGCTAACCTCTCTAATAACCGGTAAATATGGCAGCCAAACTCCCCCCACTGTTACGTAACTGCCTTCTTCTTCAACTGATAAGCAAATCAGAATCCAGTCCTCGGACAGAAATTTCACGCACGTGCAATTTCTGTCCGAGGACTGGATTCTGATTTGCTTATCAGTTGAAGAAGAAGGCAGCTACGTAACGGTGGGGGGAGTTCGGCTGCCATATTTACCGGTTATTAGAGAGGTTAGCGACGCTGATTAAGAAAGAACCAAGGCGGCAAGGCAGGAGGGGTATAGTGCAGGCGCATCTTCGGTTTTTTATTTTCAATATACAATCATGTTAAATGAAGTGTTGACTGTCCCTTTAAGTATTATATGTCTGTGTGACATGTGTCAATATCTAAAATACATAACTTTTTTTTTTTTTTAACAGTGCCATCTCTGAAAGTGATTCTTTGGAAAGAATACATAATTACGCATTCTTCAATCTCCCCAACTTGACAGAATTGTAAGTTGTTTTTATTTTTTGTCTTATTGGTACAAATCTACAGCTATGTTTATATTTTATAGAGTAAGCATACACATAGTTTAAAGGGACATGAAACCCAAAATGTTTCTTTCATGATTCAGATAGAGCATACATTTCCATTTCCAATTCACTTTTATTATACTTTTTGCTTCATTCTTTGTTGAAGGAGGAGCAATGCACTACCGGGAGCTAGCTGAACACATTGGTAAGCCAATGATAAGTGGCATGTATATATACAGCTCCTGATCTTACCTAGGTATGCTTTTCAACAAAGGATACAAACAGACCTAAGCAAATAAGATGATAGAAGTAAATCAGAAAGTTGTATGCTCTATCTGAATCATGAAGGAAAAAGTTTGGGATTCATGTCCCTTTAATTAAAGGAACCTCCAGAAAACATTAAATATCAATGTTCTGGATTAATAGAGTGGAACATCTATCCACATTAAAGCAAAGCACAGCACATTCTTTCTGTCTATCATATATATATACCTAGATCTATTGCTCAGTGACATCATGTTTAA
Organism: Bombina bombina; assembly: GCF_027579735.1. Classification (NCBI taxonomy): domain Eukaryota; kingdom Metazoa; phylum Chordata; class Amphibia; order Anura; family Bombinatoridae; genus Bombina; species Bombina bombina. Next base: position 1,068,788,467 of record NC_069502.1, read on the forward strand.
GAAAACATAATCTCATTGAAAAGATTAATATTTTTTTTTTTAATCTGTTGATTATCTGATTATAAGTGGTATATACTAGGACAAACAGTACATTGGGATATTTCCAAATGAATCATTTAATGATAGCACAAAATACATTAGTAGCACCCCCAATGCCATCTTTATACCTTAAGGATTACTGAGTACTGAGTGACAAATCTTTAAAGAGACAGTCTACACCAGAATTTTTATTATTTAAAAAGATACATAGTCACTTTATTACCCATTCCCCGGTTTTGCATAACCAACACATACACTTTTTACCTCTATGATTACCTTGTATCTAAGCCTCTGCAGACTGCCCCTTATCTCAGTGCTTTTGACAGGCATGCAGTGTAGCCAATCAGTGCAGACTCCTAAATAACTCCACAGGAGTGAGCACGATGCTTATCTAATATGATAACACATGAACTAGTACTGTCTAACTGTGAAAAACTTTCAAAATGCTCTGAGCTAAGAAGCGGTTTTCAACAATTTAGAAATCAGTTTGAGCCTACCTAGGTTTAGCTTTTCAAAAATACCAACAAGGGAACAAAGCAAATTTGATGATAAATGTAAATTGGAAAGTGGTTTAAAATTGGATGTTCTATCTGAATCATGAAAGTTTAATTTTGACTAGACTGTCCCTTTAATTTTCACTCAGAGGAAAAAAAATATTTTTGATTTCTTATCTTCCAGTCTCTTAAATACAGGATATTCTTTTGTGCCACAACCTCTACCCATTGCCACGCTCTGCTGCAGTGCTACACTGCTCTATGTTAAGTCTTTATATTATCCATAGATTCCTTGAACAACATTAAACACCTTAAAGTAATTCGGAATATCCTTTCATTTTATTTTGGCCCCTTTCCTGTAATCTAATGGAAATGCAGACTACAGACTTAAGGTTCCTATATTCTACACAGTCATTGGTTGCACACCTATTTATAACAGTCCCTAATTGGCCTTTGAAGAGGAGGGAAACCTAGGTTACAACATGGTGACACGCATTACTTTATGAAGATTAAAACTTCACACTTATTTTTTTCATTATTTAAATTACTATAATTTAAAAAAATATATCTGCTTATTATTGACAGGCTAATCTTTGCTTTAAAACAAAAAGAAGAAGGCGCTCCAATAGTGCAGTGAAATAAAGTAAAAGTGATTCTTCCCATAAAATCCCCTTAACTGTAAGTGGGTACTCACAAACGGAGTGCACTATAATGCAGTGCTATTCACATAGGCTGGATTGATCAGAGCCCACCAGCTAGCTCCCACAGGATCCAAAGAGACCTCAAATCTGGATTGCAGGGAAAGAAAACAGGGGAAGGGAGCAGAAAGAATCCAATAGTACAGATGGTCACTAAAGTATTCTGGCACCCAAAGATAGAAACCCACTATAGATGGATACTCACATAGGCAGCGCACTATAATGCAGTGCAAGTTGTGCAGGCTATATCAGAGTTCATCAGCTGTCTCACTCCAGTATGCAGGATCCACAATCCACCAGAGTAAACGATTCCCTAAAAAAGGCTCACAAACCAAATAATGTTGAATTAAAATATCCCAAGATTTGAGATAGGATTTATTAAAAAATAATGTATTAAAAGTAATATAAAAACCTTTTCTGCTACGCGTTTCAAGATGCTAATGGCACCCTTTCATCAGGCAATGGTAAGTGAGCTATACAAAATACAAACTATATAAAGCACAAACAGTATACACGGATTAAAAACACATTACATGCACATGTTGAAATTTGATCACATGATTCCAGTCAATGATAGCCTGAAGCTGCTTGCATTGAGGAGACATAAACACCCCTTTCTCAAATACACACTAAGTTAATGTTTATATATATATATATATATATATATATATATATATATATATATATATATATATATGAGACATTCCTCTATGTATGAAAATCATAGTTCCCACAAATGAAGAATATAGCAGTGTTCAAACGAATCTAGATATCATGATGCAGATATATAGTACACACGCATATAAATACATTTAAACAAACAATCAAAAAACATCTACCTTATATGAGATGAAAGAATAACAAGAATAACAATAAGCATGCAAAATGTTCATCTTGATCTTAATGGACACCACAGACCTACTAAGTAAATTGGGGACTATCTAATTGGAGAAATTATAGAGTAGCTTTTGGATTAGTTGTGATGTCACAGCTCTATATACGAATATTCAAAACAGCATTGGTCTTAAGGCAGTTAGATACTTCTTAGACCTGGATATATACATGCCAGAAAAACAGAGAGAGTTTAAATTAAATGCCATTCTTTTTGTGTTAAAACATAATTATTTTGTATACCAGGATGCTTTCTTTCTGCAAATTTGTGGAACTGCCTTGGGGACGACGTTCACCCCAAGTTTTGCAAATTTATTCATGGGGTACTTTGAGATAACAAGCATACAGAAAAGGAACTCAGTAGTGCAGAAAAATAAATGTAGTGAATCACCACTAATGTCCAGCTAATAATATGGTGGATTACAAACGAAATACCAGCCTTCAGATAAGATATGATATGACAATTTCGGGTGGCTACAGAAGCAATTGCCGGAGTCAGTCCCCCCACTGCTGCCCAAGCCTGCTTTCTATTTACCGGTATTTTAGGATCTGCGATGCACGGGTACCTTATACCTCCTCCGAGTGCTTGTCTCTCCACCGGCTCAGCTGCTTGGCGTCCTCGTGGGTATGGGAGTGTACAGCGTCTCTCCTACTCGCCCTTCGACGAGCGCCGAATCCTATTGGCTGGTTGTAGTGTCAATCAGCAGTAACCAATCCATGGTAAAAATAAAGCTGAAAGTTCACCAATAGCTGTTAATAGAAATCACACACCTCCCCACAGCACGATCATCCAGGAATCACTGGCAAATAGCATAAATTGAAAAACGGTAATCCTGGAGAGTATCAGTAAAACGTCTTTATTTCAAAAAGTTAAAAACGAAAGGCATACACAAGTAAAAGCACAGCAGGTGTGGCACTGTCTGGCTTACGCATTTCGGCTTGGAGCCAGGCTATGACTACGGTTCCAAGCCTAAACGCGTAAGCCAGACAGTGCCACACCTGCTGTGCTTTTACTTGTGTATGCCTTTCGTTTTTAACTTTTTGAAATAAAGACGTTTTACTGATACTCTCCAGGATTACCGTTTTTCAATTTGTACTTTGAGATACATCATATGTACCCCTCTGAGTATTGGGCGAGCGTCGTCCATTATGGCCGTTTCATAGAATGGTACTATCAATGAGGCTGAGAGTTTTGTGGGATTCCTGAATAGTAATGATTATGGAATATCTTTCTCCCATAATATCAGGAGTGACAGTGTGGACTTTTTGGATGTCACTTTGGGGTGGGACAGTGATGGGAGTATTTACTCCAAGACCTTCTTTAAGGAGGTTGATTGCAACAGTTATATTGATAAGAGAAGCAATCACCACCCGAGGTGGCTCAAAAATGTTCCATACAGCCAGTTCTGTAGAATTCTGAAAAATTGTAAGAGAGAGAGAGTGACTTTGTTAAAGAGGTTGAAGTCTTATCAAATAGATTCAAAGAGAAAGGGTATAGTCATAAGATCATCTCACAGGGTATAATAAAGGCCGCTTCAAGAAATAGGGAGAAATTTTTCCAGGTTCAAACATATAGGGAAAATAGATATGAGAATTTGCCTAAATTTATAACTATATTTAATAGTAACTATAGAGATATTGCTTCTGCTATAGAAAAACACTGGCCCATTTTAAAGAATGATCCAATACTTAGAGATATTGTAGGGGATAAACCGCTATGTATCTTCAAGAGGGCTCCTACTTTGAAGAATTGTTTAGCCCCTAGTAAAGTTGTGACATCCAAAGTTTTGTCAGATGTCAAGGGACAATATCAGCAGCCTTCTGGTTTTTTGAAACTTAAGAATGGGGGTTTATAAATGTGCCAAAAATAGATGCCTGACTTGTGAATATATTGGACACAAGGAAACAAGCTTTAGATCTAATACGACTGGGGAAGTATTCCAGATTAAGACACGTATGACCTGCGAAAGTGTATATGTTGTTTACTTAATAACATGCATCTGTGGAATGCAGTACTGTGGACGCACCAGTAGGTGCTTGAGAACACGATGGGGGGAACATCATAGAAACATCAAACATAAGTATATCAAACAAAGTGTGTCACAGCATAGTACACATATACATGAGGGTAAGGATGACACCTACCATATTACCCCCATTGAATTTATTTACAAATCTGTACATTATAATAGATTTACTAGGTTACGACAGAGGGAGACGTATTGGATTTGGAAGCTGAAGACATTATTCCCTGAGGGATTAAATGAAAACATTGATTTGGCGGCTTTCCAGTAGGTCTCCCTTACTGTCGTGGTCTATAGGAAGTATTCTTTGTATTGGGAACATTTTATATCATGCATATGTGTTTATATTGTCTGAACACGTGATGGTTATGTTTGATGTTTAGGAGAGTGCACACGTTGCTTTTCAGTTTGGTGTACCATCGTTGTTTAATGACCATCTATATTGGTGTAAAATTTAGTATTGGTAATTGTATAGCAGGATCGTAAGGGCTTTAGATGTACGGTTTGTACTTATCATAATGATATTGTTACTAGTCTGTATTTTTGTATTTTTTATATGTAGTCCGCTTTTTTTATTATATTTTTAGCTTGGTGATCACTGATTGGCTTAGATCATGATG